>NC_053389.1:438174741-439374741 GCF_905171765.1 Bufo bufo | reverse complement strand
TGAGGATGAAAAGTCGAAGAGAAAGACAACTGAATACCCAGACGAGAACAAAACGCCCTCCAAAACCTGGAAACAAATTGCGTCCCCCTATCAGACACCACATCAGAGGGAATGCCATGTAATTTCACTATGTTATCAATAAAAACCTGAGCGAGAGTTTTCGCATTGGGCAAACCTGATAATGGTACAAAGTGAGCCATCTTGCTGAAGCGGTCCACTACCACCAAAATCACAGTTTTCCCAGAGGAACTCGGCAAATCAGTAATGAAGTTCATGCACAAATGCGTCCAAGGACGAGATGGGATGTACAAAGGAAAAAGAGATCCTGACGACCGAGTGTGAGCCACTTTCGCGCGTGCACAGGTCTCACAAGCTGCTACATAACCCTCAACACTTTTACGCAACCCTGGTCACCAGAATCTCCAGGAAATAAGATCTACAGTGGATCTACTTCCAGGATGTCCCGCAAGGACGGTATCATGATGATCCTTGAACACCTTGTATCGCAGTTCAGAAGGAACAAACAACTTGCCTGGAGGACAATAATCAGCTGCCTCCTCTTGAGCCCCCAACATTTCCATCTCCAGATCGGGGTAAAGAGCGGAAACCACCACCCCATCAGCCAAAATCGAAGCGGGATCCTCCGAATCCCCCCCCAGAAAGCTACGTGACAACGCATCCGCTTTGACTTTTTTAATCTCAGGGCGATAGGTGACCACAAAATTGAACCTGGTAAAAAACAATGACCATCTAGCCTGCCTAGGATTTAGACACTTTGCAGATTGCAGGTAAGCCAGATTCTTATGGTCAGTAAAAACCTTAATCGGATGGGAAGCCCTTTCTATCCAATGATGCCACTCTTCAAAGGCCAATTTGATGGCCAACAACTCTCTATTCCCAACATCACAATTTCTTTTGGCAACCGAGAGTTTCTTGGAGAAAAAAGCACACGGGCGCCATTTGCTAGGAGAGAGACCCTGCGACAAGACTGCTCCGACTCCCACTTCTGATGCATCAACCTCCACAATGAAGGGTTGAGACACATCAGGTTGCATCAGAATGGGAGCAGAAGCAAAACATTTCTTAATAGCAGAAAAAGCCTGTAATGCCTCATCCGACCAGACAGAGAAGTCAGCGCCCTTCCTAGTCATGTCTGTCAAAGGTTTGACAATGGTGGAATAATTCAGGATGAATTTTCTGTAGTAATTAGTAAATCCTAAAAACCGCATCAGGGCTTTCTGATTCTCCGGCCGGTCCCATTCCAGTCCCGCACAGACCTTTTCGGGATCCATACGAAAACCAGAGGCAGAAAGCAAGTACCCCAAAAACGGCAGTCCCTGAACAGCAAACACACATTTTTCCAACTTAGCATACAATTTATTCTCCCGAAGGACCAATAACACTTGTCTCAAATGATCCTGATGAGTCTTCATATCGGGTGAGTAAATTAGTATGTTATCAAGGTAAATAACAACGAACCTCCCCACCAAATGATTAAAAATGTCATTGATAAAGCGCTGAAAGGCTGCTGGAGCATTAGTTAAACCAAAGGCCATGACTAGGTTCTCGAAGTGACCCTCGGGGGTATTGAAAGCCGTTTTCCATTCATCTCCTTCACTGATTCTGATCAGATTATAAGCTCCTCTTAAATCCAACTTAGAAAACACCTTGGAAACAACAATCTGATCAAATAGATCCGGAATCAAGGGAAGGCCATAAGGATCACGGACAGTAATGAGATTCAGTTCCCGGAAATCTAGGCACGGTCTAAGGGATCCGTCCTTCTTCTTTACGAAAAAGAAGCCAGCGGCCATAGGAGACTTAGATGGTCTTATATGTCCCTTTGCCAAACTCTCGGAAATATACTCCCCCATAGCTACTCTTTCGGGTTGAGAAAGATTATATAACCGAGATTTTGGCAATTTTGCTCCGGGGATAAGATTGACCGGACAATCATACTCTCGGTGAGGAAGCAACTCCTGAGCTCCAGGAGAATACGTCCGAAAAATCGGAAAAAAAACTGAGGCAACACCTTAGTGGGCACCCCCGAAATAGAGGCACTAAGACAGTTGTTCATACAAAATTCACTCCAATTACTGATCTGTCTTGTTTGCCAGTCAATGGTAGGGTTATGTTTTATCAACCATGGTAAACCCAGAACCATCGGAGCAGGCAAACCTTTCATAACAAAACAAGAAATTAACTCAACATGAGAATCACCCACCCTCAAATGAATATCTTGAACAATATGAGTTAGACATCTTTGCGAGAGGGGGGTGGAATCTATAGCAAACACTGGTATCTCTTTGCTTAATGCGCTAGTTTTAAAACCATGACTCTGAAGAAATTGAAAATCAATAAGATTAACCCCTGTGCCACTGTCAACAAATACCTTTAACTCAAAATTTCCAGAGTCTAGCGCCACCATGGCAGGCATGAGGAATCGGGTACTCCAGGTAGGATATGAATATGCCTGCTCTGACTCCCCATTCAAACTACCAAGAGTAAGGGAGCTTTTTTTTCCTTTGAAGGAATCCCCTATTTGTTTTTCATTACCACTTCGAGGTTTAATAAAAGGGCACAGATTAACGAAATGACCTTCTTTAGCACAGAAGTAACACAGTCTATTCAGCTTCCTAAAATTCCTATTACCAGAGCAATAAGTAACCTGACCCAATTGCATAGGCTCCTGTCCAGCCCCTAATTCAATTGTCATAGTACCCCGAGGGACAAGAGGGACTGATTCCCCACCAGACAGCACCCCCTGCCCGAAGGGAACCTTGCACCTCTCCCTAAGACGTCTATCAATCCGTACGGCCAAAGACATGGCCGCCTCCAAAGAATCAGGTTTTTCATGAAATGCAAGGGCATCTTTTAATCTCTCAGATAGCCCCTGACAAAACTGACTACGGAGTGCAGGATCATTCGCCCATCTTCTAAATTCAGCACAATACAACTCAGCAGTACGTTCGCCCTGGCACAAGCTGCGTAACTTAGATTTAGCCATAGGGACCCGGTCTGGGTCATCATAAATCAGGCCCAGGGCTCCGAAAAATTCATCCAGCAATCGGAGGGACTGTGAACCGGTCGGCAGAGAAAAAGCCCAAGACTGAGCGTCATCTTTTAGCAGAGAAATAATAATCCCTACTCTTTGGTTTTCGTCTCCAGGTGAAATCGGACGCAGACGAAAATACAATTTACAGGTGTCCCTGAACTGGACAGTTATCACTTCCCCCGGAAAACCTATCAGGGAGAGTGACCTTAGGTTCCAGGCAGACCTGGTTTCCCCCAGCGGCGCCAGACGCCAAAGTACTCTGACACCATGCAACCGAATTGCGGAGGTCAGCTACCGCCAAAGACAATCCCTGCATGCGATCAACCAAAGCATCAATAGTTTCCATTTTGAAAACAGCAAGGCGAAAAAATGACGGTATGGCGGGTTATAATGTCACGGTAGGTAAGATAAGGGAAGGAAACAGAACACAGCAAAGCAAACAAAACAACTGACTAGGCCCCAAATGCTAGGGAACAAAGGGGTCACCTCCTAGCAATCCCTAAAACACTTTCCCTAAGCTGCTATGCCCATGTGAATATCTCGATGGTAGATATGCACATGCCCACGTACCTAAGACTATAACACACTGAACCAAACCCTCAGCTGTAGGGAAGAGGGAAAGAGACACCCAGCTCCTTCAACAACCGAAGGAGCTAGCGTTACCCTAGAGGCCTAGTAAAAACAGACACAGATGGAAAAAGTGAAAACGACTTATCTAGAGATGTGTTGGAGCAAACGATCCACCAAACTTCCAGAGCTCACACAAGGCAGAACTATAACCTCCAAAGGCTATAAGGAGAGGGAGGAATAAATAGCCTCACCAATTACCTAAAGAACAACACCTGGGAGGAGGTGGGATTCTGTTCACACCCACAACAAAACAAACTGTCAGATCGAGTCACGTGCAGCAACTCTGACAGATCTCCTCAGAACACCCACAGGGCAGGGCGTGACACTATGATAACCACGTGTAATTGAATTTCCTCATGCCAGTCCACACATATCTGCCACCACTGTGTTATCAGTGATAGTATTCTCTAAGTGTAATGTGCGGATTTGCTCTGGTAGACAGGCTAGCGGATGAGGTATAGAGGAAACCACAAAGTCTTTAACTTAAACAGTTCCGTGTTTTATTCACACATAAGGAAAACAAAAAGTGACATTTTGCAGTCTAGGTGTATGTTCCAGACGCCAGGAACGGAGCAATGACCTCAGCCCACTGGTCTCGGGGTAACCTCTCCCTCACGGCCACATTTTCGAACACCGCCAGATAGATCTCGACGTCATCCGAGGGGGTTATCTTACGGATCGCAGCACGTACAGCTTTCTGGGCATCGTGGACATTCTGGGACGCTCCTGCCGCTTGCAATGCCATCACATGTTGTAATAGCAGCTGGTTAGTTTCCTGCTGCTGCTTGGTAGCCTCCCACTGCTGCAAGTTAGCCTCCACAAGGGCTTTCATGACCGCCTCCATTTTGTCAGGGGACATGGGTCGTAACCTTGCCGGCTTAATATAGGACATACACTCGTGCCCGGGAAAAACAAAAACTTTTCGGCCTTCAGGCCTGCCTCACTGTGTTTGCCCGCATCCGACACAAATTGTGAGGATTTGCTCTGGTAGACAGGCTAGCGGACGCAGTATAGAGGCAACCACAAAGTCTTTAACTTAAACAGTTCAGTGTTTTATTCACACATAAGGAAAAACAAAAAGTGACATTTTGCAGTCTAGGTGTTTGTTCACACCATGAAAAGTCCACAGAACAAAAACCTTCACCTGGTTTGCAGGTTCTCCACCTGTGGTCCACAGCAGGGTTTAGGGGCCTGTTTTTCAGCATGCGGTTCCCAGCCCTTTCGCACGCACAAGTTTTCAGATCCCAAAACACCCAGGGACTGACAGTGCTCCACTGTCAGAGAGGAGTAATCCACAACCAGCTGAGACTGTTGGCTGGGTTTGATATAGGCCAGTAAAGACCCGACTTGGAGCGTGGTGAGAAGCCACCCACCCAGCACTTTGGCTACTCCCAGTAAGAGCCGGCCCGGATCAGCTTACAGCCATACTAATATATCAACATGTGTACCAGCAATTGCTGCCGCTGACACTTGAAAATACTGGCTCTTACTTCACCGAATCCAGGAACCTCGGTGACACATATCTTCCGTCAACGACGGACTCTTGCGCCTTCTTACAGTATATACATAGATAGCTGTCAGTCACTGATAGTTGTACGTAGGGAAGGTGTTATCAGTGATTGATAGCATTCTCTGTGTAAGTGTGCATACATAGATAGCTGTCAGTCACTGATAGGTGTACATGGGGGAGGTATTATCAGTGATTGATAGCATTCTCTGTGTAAGTGTGCATACATAGATAGCTGTCAGTTACTGATAGGTGTACATGGGGGAGGTATTATCAGTGATTGATAGCATTCTCTGTGTAAGTGTGCATACATAGATAGCTGTCAGTTACTGATAGCTATACACGGGGAGGTGTTGTCAGTAAATTGATTGCATTCTCTATGTAAGTGTGTAAACATAGATAGCTGTCAGTCACTGATAGTTGTACACAGGGAGGTGTTATCAGTGATTGATACCATTCTCTGTATAAGGGTGTATACATAGATAGCTGTCAGTCACTGACAGTAGCAGGCAGGGCCGATGCAAGGATTTTTGCCGCCCTAGGCAAAGATCCATTTTGCCGCCCCCTCATGTCACTCACTCACTGACAGACACACACACACACTGACAGACAGACACACTCAGACACTCACTGAATGACTTACACAGAAACTCACTGACAGACAGACATACACTCACTGACAGACATACACTCACTGACAGACAGACAGACACGCACTCAGACACTCACTGAATGACGTACACAGAAACTCACTGACAGACATATTCACAGACAGACACTCACTCACTCACTGACAGACACTTACTGACAGACATACACCTACCCACTGAAACTCACTGACAGACACTCACTCACTGGCAGACAAACACACACATATACTCACTGACAAACATACACATACTCACTGACAAACACACACTTACTGACCGACAGACATCCACACTCACTAACATACACTCACTCACTGACATACACACACAGACACTCAATGAGAGACACACATACATTTACTGACAGACAGACAGACACACATACACTCACTCACTGACATAAATACACAGGCAGACACTCACTCAGTCAAACACTTAAACACTCACCTCCCTGGGGTCCAGTGTGGTGCAGCTCCTCAGTCCTCCAGCGCGCTGTTTAGTATGCCGGGTCCAGAATTACGTCATATTCCGGCATCACAGAGGGCGCACGAGGGAGGAGTGGGGAGCTGCTAGAACAGCCTCCCTTGCCGCCCGCCTCCTCTCCTCCGGTAATTTACTGGCAGAGCAGGCACCTGCCATCAGGGTAAGCAGATGCCTGCTCTTCCATATTTAAGAAGGACCTCCACCTCCTGGCCCCCCTGTAACGGCGCTGGGGGCGGCTCAAGAGCCACTCGCCCAGGGCTGCAGCACCAATCAGGGGGAGCCCACCAGGGGGCCCCCAGCAGGCCGGTGACCTAGGCGAACGCCTAGTTCGCCTATATGGTTGCACCGGCCCTGGTAGCAGGCCGCAACTGGGATGAGCCTCCCTAGCATCGCAGGTGACGCTAGGGAGGCTCGTTCCCATTTCAGCCTGCTATTGGCTACCCCCCCATCACTGGATGTTTTGATCCATGCAATAGGGAGATGCAGCGGCGGCTGTGCTGGCATCAGAAATTACACGGGTGCTGGGGAGTGGGGTAAGTATGACCAGTATGAGGGGCTCCAGGGCATTTTGGGGGGCATTATAGGGGTTGGATAACCCCTTTAAGTATATGCATAAATACAATGAATAACATACACTATAAAAAGGGGCTAGTAGAGAAATAGTCCCTCTATTAGGTCCCCCTACTGAGATTAAAAATAACTTTTATTAAATCAAATAAAAATTACAATGAAAAAAGAGTCTCACAAACACTAAAACTAGCAGTTAACCACAACAATGGATTTGAGTATAAATAGTAGATAGCAGTATTGTGGCGTAAACCACAGGGAATAACAGGACAGAAGCTACATCCGCCTTTTAATTTAGCAGAGCTAAATAGCACCGTGTGCTGTCCGCATCAGTGGTTCTGTTCCGCGGCTCCATAGAAAAGATAGAGCATGTCCTATTCTTGTCAACAATCGCGGAAAAGGATAGGCATTTTCTATTATGGTTGTGGCCATGTGCGGTCCACAAATTGTGGAACACACATGGCCAGTATCCGTGTTTTGTGGATCCGCAAAACACTACTGTCATCTGAATGCGTCCTTACTTACATAACTGCAGCTAGCCTAGCTGCCATGTGTACAGCAGTTCTTTGCCTAAAATGAATAGCCTAACCCTCCTGACATGTCATGGGAAAGCGCTGGTTGGTTCTCTCACATTTGAGACCCGCTTTCCCCTGACGAAGCCGCAGTGTTGGTGTCGAGAGGGTTAGGCTATTCATTTTAGTTAGAGAACCACTCTTTACACTCACAACTATTCTCACAGTTAACTGATAGTTTTAGTGTTTGTGGGACTCTTTTTTGAGTTTCATTTTTATTTGATTTAATAAAAACTATGGGGGTCATTTATTAAGACCGGCATTTTAGACGGTCCACCGCCGCGGACGGTCCACTTCGGCGGATCCACCGCTGCTTATAAATGTCAGATAGCTTCCTAGCTGTCTTACATTTAGACCTAAACCAGGCGTAGAAAATGGTAAATAAGATGGGCCTGCCAGCCTGTCCCCTTCCCCGCTCACTCCAGTTCTAAAAAAGTGGCAGATTGCGGCGCAAAGGCCATGTGCGCCACAATCTGCACTAGAAATATACCTAATATAGGCGTATTTCTGGCTAGTAAATGACACCCTATGTATTAATAGGGGAGGACCCAATAGATGGGATATTTGGGCTCTACTTTACCCTTTTTTCAGTGTTTAAATGTATAATTTACAAGTTTTGCTGAATCTTTTCCCAAAAAACTATATATCAGTGTGCTCAGATCCTCCTGCTCTGTAACATGCTCCCTGTCAACTGCATTGCATTTTGTGGTGACAAACTCTTTAACTAAGTCTTAAAAGGGTTATCCAAGACTTTAATACTGCTGACCTACCCTCTATCCATTTACTTCTATGGGGCTGAGCTGTGCCTGGGTCACGTGACCAGTCAACTTGTCATCACTGGCCTAGGAAAAGCTGAGAGAAGGTAGTGGCGCTACTGCGAGCATTGGTGCCTTCTCGTACAGCTGATTGGCGGGGGTCCTGGATGTCGGACTCCCTACCAATCACATACTGAGGTAAGTCATCAGTATTAGGACTCATGCACACGACCGTTGTGTGTTTTGCGGTCCGCAAATTGTGGATCCGCAAAACACGGATGGCGTCTATGTGCGTTCCGCAATTTGCAGAACGGCATGGACAGCCATTGATATAACTGCCTATTTTTGTCCGCAAAACTAACAAGAATAGGACAGGTTATTTTTTTTTTTGCGGACCACGGAACGGAGCAACGTTGAAGTGAATGGGTCCGCATCCAAGCCGCAAAAACTGCTTCTTGGATGCGGACCAAAATAACGGTCGTGTGCATGAGGCCTTAAAGTCTCAGAAAACCCCTTTAACTTTCATGTTTAAAGCGCTCATTTGTCTCCATGATCTTAATTGTGTTGTAAGGGTATTGATGTATTACGTATATATTATATCAGTCAATAAAACTTAACTTTTACTTCTTTAATTAAAACAATTGAGAAGAGTAAACTTATGTGAGCTACCTAAAGAGTTAAAACTAGCTATACCTCACTGGATGCTATTCCAGAGTGATATACATCATAGGAGTGCAGGCGGGGGTGCACTAACCCGCACTGCTTTCCTTAGCCTCCTGCTATAATGGCTAAAGTATTACTCTGTGCCTAGTTATTCCTAACCCCCACGATTTGAGGTGTATGTTGACAGGCAAGGGCTTGTTCACATTGACAGTTTGCACTAAGCACATAGAATTTGGTCGGGCACCGATGAGGTACAACAACGTAAAACCTAATTCCTGCCCCCCAACATGTTTCGCCATCTAATCTGGCTTCATCAGGGGTATTGGGCAGACTTGAATGGTAAACGCTGGTATGGGACCTTTATAGGCCACCTCCTCACAGTTATTCCTTTGGATGACAGGAAATATGAAATTAGACAATTTATTAATTGTCAGACGACGGGCATTATTTATGTTGCACGGTGCCCGTGTTCTAAACTGTATGTGGGCAAAACATCTCAGGAATTCCGACGGTGTATCTGCCAACATATTTGTAGTATCAATACAAAATCAGATACTACAATATCCAAACAGACATCCGAGATGTTTAAAATTCTGGGGTCTATGCAAAAAAACCTTAGGAGCACGTAGAGGAGATCTGGATAGAATTCTCCTTTAAGAAGAGACGAGGTGGATTTACCGCCTGGACAGCCTCAGCCCTAATGGCCTCAATGAAGGTTTTACATTTTCATCATTTTTGTAATATGGAAGAACTGCACGTCATACTTTTCAACAAAAAAATAAATAGTGTATAGTGGGCATATGAAAACGCTGGAGTAATTAATAAACTGTAATTAGGCTAATGGAGGCACCAACTGGTGTTTATAATGGTAGAATGAGATCTAGGTCCCTTAATAATGGTAACTAAATATTAAAGAAATAATGTAGTACCACAAACTATCATGAGGCCTATTATGTATATGTTAAAAGAATATAGGGCCATAAATCAAGATATTAGACAGAACAGTGAATAGTCAATAATGATAAATGATATTGTGGGACCTGAACCCCATATTACTACCTAATACATATTATTCAATACTTAATATCAGCAGTTATTTTTATTAAACCAGACTAGTAACTACCCAGGTTGAAATGGTGCAATACATTAAGCACTAGGTGACAAGTGTAACATATAAAATAGGTGACAATTGAGACCCACACATTGCTATACATGGGTATAATGCATTGTTTCTAAGTGCAAGCGCAGGCGCAGTAACAAGAACACTCGGATGTAGAGAGGGAGAGAAGAAGACCAAGCGCAGGCGCATCTCATTGCAGCGGCGGGGAGACGGACGGCTAAGTGTGGGCGCAGCCGCAGTACCATCAGGTGCTGGCTTGTGAATGCTAAGTTCCGGCGCATGCTCAGTGAAGGCCGTCGGCGTGTATAGATACTAAGTCCGGGAGCTGCAACCCACTGTGCAGCGGGTCACAAGGTAACTCCCATTGGCAGGTGACGAGGGAGTTAGTCACAAGTATAATCTTTACCCTTATAGGGCAGTCCTGGCACGCACCTGTAAACCTGGGTGGGATTGGTTAATTTCTCCATAACTGTGAGGAGGTGGCCTCCATACCAGCATTTACCATTCAAGTCTGCCCAATACCCCTGATAAAGCCAGATTAGCTGGCGAAACATGTTGGGGGGCAGGAATTAGGTTTTACGTTGTTGTACCTCACCGGTGCCCGACCAAATTCTATGTGCTTAGTGCAAACTGTCAATGTGAACAGGCCCTTGCCTGTCAACATACGCCTCAAATCGTGGGGGTTAGGAATAACTAGGCACAGAGTAATACTTTAGCCATTATAGCAGGAAGCTAAGAAAAGCAGTGCGGGTTAGTGCACCCCCGCCTGCACTCCTATGGTGTATATCACTCTGGAATAGCATCCAGTGAGGTATAGCTAGTTTTAACTCTTTAGGTAGCTCACATAAGTTTACTCTTCTCAATTGTTTTAATAAAAGAAGTAAAAGTTAAGTTTTATTGCCTGGGACAAGAGTGGTTAGTAGCCAGTTAGGCAGTAGTGTTTTGCAAATATTAAAAAACCCTTCCTGGACAAGGTCCTCTTGTGATTTTGACGTATATTATATGTTGCATATATAAAATATTTAAAAACATAGCATAAGTAATAACATTTGACAACTACTGCCAGTTATACCACATTGTTGGTGCTGCAGGTATTTCTAAGAACTAGGCATGAGCGAATCAATTAGTGTACATCGATTTGTTCATCTGAATTACTTCTCCATCTGTAAGGGGCCCTCCCTCTACAGACGATTCCCTATCCTGACGGCAGATTGCCATGGCCACAGATTTTGCTAGACCGAGGAAAATTCCTGCATACGTCATTATTGTGAATAGCAGCACATATGTGGATGATCTCCCTGCAAATATGAATCAGCAAGTGTGCACACACCACTAAAATTTGTTTAATGGCGCAAATTCACTGATGTGGGTTTACACGTAGATGTCAGGATTCAAACCCGTGACCAGCCACATCCCAGGCGGTAGCCCTGCTTACTAGGCTACCGTCCTCTCTGGACATTCCTCCCTGAAGCCTATTAGTTAACCTCAGTCTTGCCAAGCCTTGCTCATTACCCTTGATTCCGGCCCTCCACCTCCCCCGCGGGAGCCCCCTTTTTCTTCGTAGAGAAAAACGACTCCTCCCTGCTTCCCTGCATAGACTACAGAAAGCTTAATGACATAACCGTAAAAAAACGGTACCCACTCCCACTGATTTCCGAACTCCTTGAGCGACTCCGGGAAGCGAAGATCTTCACCAAACTCGACCTTCGTGGGGCCTACAACCTCGTCCGAATCCGCCCTGGGGACGAATGGAAGACCGCCTTCCGGACACGTTATGGTCATTTCGAGTACCTGGTCATGCCTTTCGGACTCTGCAATGCTCCCGCCACCTTCCAGCACTTCATTAACGACGTCCTCAGGGACATGCTGGATCTGTTTCTCTGAAGACCTCGAGCAGCACCGCGAACACGTCCGCAGGGTACTGCAGAGACTCAGACAGAACTCTCTCTATATCAAGCTAGAGAAATGCGAGTTTGAGCGAACCACCACTCAGTTCCTCGGATACATCATCTCCCCAGAGGGCCTAAGTATGGACCCGGGGAAGGTCCAAGCTGTGATGAACTGGCCCGTTCCGAAAAACGAGAAGGAGATACAAAGATTCATTGGCTTCGCCAACTTCTATCGGAAGTTTATCCGGAACTTCTCCAAGGTCATAGCACCAATCACCCAACTCACCAAGAAGGCAGTCCCCTTCTCCTGGACACCCGAGGCCCAGGAGGCCTTCACCAAGTTGAAACTCCTCTTCACTTCTGCCCCAATCCTAATCCACCCGAACCCCGAGCTCCCATTTACAGTCGAAGTGGATGCATCAGACTCTGCGGTGGGGGCAGTTTTGTCACAACGGACAGGGGAGAGGATGCTATTACACCCGTGCGCATATTTCTCCCGCCAGATGTCCCCCTCCGAGAAGAACTATGACATCGGGAACAAAGAACTACTGGCGATCAAGGATGCCTTCTCCGAGTGGAGACACCTGCTGGAGGGAGCCACCAACCCCATAATCGTACTAACTGACCACAAGAACCTTGAGTTCATCCGCAGCGCTAAGAGACTCTCAGCCAGAGAGGCCAGATGGAGCCTATTCTTTTCCCGCTTCAACTATCTCATCACCTATCGCCCTGGATCAAAAAACGGCAAGGCTGACGCCCTCTCCAGAATGTTTTCCGAGCCCTCACAGAGTAACAAGGGCCAAAATAACATCTTACCCGAGAGAAGGGTCGTAGGGGCCACCTACTCTAAAGAACTCCTGGGCACAATCAAAGAAGGATATGAAAATGACCCCTTCCTCTCCCACCCCACAGGCAATGTCAGCCTTACGTTTAAGAACGGTCATTGGTTTCATCAGGACCTACAACTATATGTACCAGAAATCGCACGGCTCGAAGTGCTCAAACTCAACCATGACTCCAAGGTGGCCGGTCATTTTGGCACAAGAAAGACCCAGGAGCTTCTCTCCCGCTCCTTCTGGTGGCCAACATACAAGGAGGACATCAAGAGGTATATCTCCTCGTGCACGGTCTGTGCCCGCAATAAGACTCCTCGTTCCTCTCCCGTGGGTCTGTTACAACCCCTCCCGATTCCCTCCCGCCCCTGGGGCTCGATCTCCATGGACTTTGTGGTCGACCTTCCTCCTTCAAAAGGGATGAACACCATCCTGGTCGTGGTCGACCGTCTCACCAAGATGGCCCATTTCATCCCCTACAAAGGCCTACCCACAGCCAAACAGACGGCCGATCTTATTCTCAGAGAGGTCTTCAGGCTGCATGGGATCCCGGACGACGTGGTCTCCGACCGAGGCGTACAATTTGCCTCAAAGTTCTGGAAAACTTCTGCCTGGCGCTCGGGGTTAAAGTGAACCTGTCCTCTGCTTTCCACCCTCAGTCAAACGGGCAGATGGAGAGAACTAATCAGACCCTAGAGCAATACCTACGCTGTTTCAGCTCCCACCTGCAGGATGACTGGCTGGATCATCTCCCCACGGCCGAGTTCGCCTACAACAATGCTGAGCACAGCTCAACCAAGCACAGCCCCTTCTTTGCTAACACAGGCTCGCACCCGGTGTTCATTCCTCACCTACCCGTCGCCTCCACCCTCCCAGCAGTGGCCGAACGCCTAACAACCCTACAGGAGGCACAAAAGAACATTATAGACAACCTCCAGCTTGCCCAGAGGCGCTTTAAACAGGGAGCAGACAGACGTCGCAAACCCACCCCGGGCTTCCATGTGGGAGACAAGGTGTGGCTGTCCACCAGGAACCTCAGATTGAAGGTCCCCTCCAAAAAATTTGCCCAAAGATACATGGGTCCGTTCCGGATCACCGCACAAATCAACGAGGTCACTTTCCGTCTCGACCTTCCGGACTCCATTAGGGTGCACCCTGTCTTCCATTGCTCTCTCCTCAAGCCATACGTGGAGAACACCTTCACAGGCCGCCACTCTCCCCCTCCACCACCCGTGAGGGTACAGGGTGAAGAAGAATATGTTGCCGCAAAGATTCTCGACTCCAGGATCCACCGGGGAAGACTACAATACCTAATTGGGTGGGAGGGTTACCCTCCTGAGGATAACTCCTGGGAGCGAGAAGAAAATGTCCACGCCCCCAGACTGGTAAAAGAGTTCCACCAACGGCACCCCGGTAAGCCTGCCCCTGCGGTGCCCGGAGGTCACCTTGGAAGGGGGGGAGTACTGTCCGGATTCGAACCTGTGACCAGCCACATCCCAGGCGGTAGCCCTGCTTACTAGGCTACCGTCCTCTCTGGACATTCCTCCCTGAAGCCTATTAGTTAACCTCAGTCTTGCCAAGCCTTGCTCATTACCCTTGATTCCCCACACCTGGTACTTCCCTATATAAGTCCAGCCCCTTGCACTACAGTTTGCTGATTATTGAGCTCCTGAGCCTTGATCAACCTTCTCCTCATCTGCTGCTCCTGTTACTATTGAAAGTCCACTGCTGACCAGGAATTGCCTACCGACTACTCTTCTGCTTGTCCCTACCTACTGAACTGCTACCACCGTTGCCATCCGGATTGTCTGACTACGCTTACTGCCGCCTGCCCTGACCCACCGCCTGCCTACCGACTACGCCTCTGCCAGACTTCCTGCACCTACTACCTGCCTGCGGTCCTTGCCACTGGGCTCCACTCCTACCTCCAGCCAGCGGTCCTCTGACTCAGGTGAGCCTGTAGGACTGTTACTGTAGATCATCCCCGCATGCGCCTCTACTCAAAGTAAGGGTGCATGCGCGAGATTATCATGGTCTTGTGAGATGTGCAGTGCTATAATCAAGTGGCAGAGGGAGCGTCCAGAGCTGTGGGGACCCTCCCTCACAAAATTCGTTGTCAGACCCCCTCCGATCTGATATTGATGACCTATCCTGAGGCCTGGAAAATCCCTTTAAAAGTAACATGGCATGGAGATATATACAGTAATATATATATATATATATATATATATATATATATATACAGTCAGGTCCATAAATATTGGGACATCGACACAATTCTAACATTTTTGGCTTTATATACCACCACAATGGATTTGAAATGAAACAAGCAAGATGTGCTTTAACTGCAGACTGTCAGCTTTAATTTGAGGGTATTTACATCCAAATCAGGTGAATAGTGTAGGAATTACAACAGTTTGCATATGTTCCTTCCACTTGTTAAGGGACCAAACGTAATAGGACAATTGGCTTCTCGGCTGTTCCATGGCCAGGTGTGTGTTATTCCCTCATTATCCCAATAACAATGAGAAGATAAAAGGTCCAGAGTTAATTTCAGGTGTGCTATTTGCATTTGGAATCTGTTGCTGTCAACTCTCAAGATAAGATCCAAAGAGCTGTCACTATCAGTGAAGCAAGCCATCATTAGGCTGAAAAAACAAAACAAACCCATCAGAGAGATAGCAAAAACATTAGGCGTGGCTAAAACAACTGTTTTGAACATTCTTAAAAAGAAGGAACTCACCGGTGAGCTCAGCAACACCAAAAGACCCGGAAGACCACGGAAAACAACTGTGGTGGATGACCGAAGAATTCTTTCCCTGGTGAAGAAAACCCCTTCACAACAGTTGGCCAGATCAAGAACACTCTCCAGGAGGTAGGTGTATGTGTGTCAAAGTCAACAATCAAGAGAAGACTTCACCAGAGTGAATACATTGGGTTCACCACAAGATGTAAACCATTGGTGAGCCTCAAAAATAGGAACGCCAGATTAGAGTTTGCTAAACGACATCTAAAAAAGCTTTTACAGTTCTGGAACAACATCCTATGGACAGGTGAGACCAAGATCAACTTGTTCCAGAGTGATAGGAAGAGAAGAGTATGGAGAAGGAAAGAAACTGCTTATGATCCTAAGCATACCACCTCATCAGTGAAGCATGGTGGTGGTAGTGTCATGGCTTGGGCATGTATGGCTGCCAATGGAACTGGTTCTCTTGTATTTATTGATGATGTGACTGTTGACAAAAGCAGCAGGATGAATTCTGAGGTGTTTCGGGCAATATTATCTGCTCATATTCAGCCAAATGCTTCAGAACTCATTGGACGGCGCTTCACAGTGCAGATGGACAATGACCCAAAGCATACTGCAAAATCAACCAAAGAGTTTTTTAAGGGAAAGAAGTGGAATGTTATGCAATGGCCAAGTCAATCACCTGACCTGAATCTGATTGAGCATGCATTTCACTTGTTGAAGACAAAACTGAAGGGAAAATGCCCCAAGAACAAGCAGGAACTGAAGACAGTTGCAGTAGAGTCCTGGCAGAGCATCACCAGGGATAAAACCCAGCGTCTGGCGATGTCTATGCGTTCCAGACTTCAGGCTGCAATTGACTGCAAAGCATTTGCAACCAAGTATTAAAAAGTGAAAGTTTGATTTATCCCATTACTTTTGGTCCCTTAACAAGTGGGAGGCACATATGCAAACTGTTGTAAGTACACCTAATTTATATGTAAATACCCTCAAATTAAAGCTGACAGTCTGCAGTTAAAGCACATCTTGTTAGTTTCATTTCAAATCCATTATGGTGGTGTATAGAGCCAAAAATTTTAGAATTGTGTCGATGTCCCAATATTAATGGACCTGACTGTATTATAAATAACCACCTGCTACTCGTCCCACTCTTGCTTCAAATCAACTCTAAGGCATATACAATATTTATAACTATACCAACTCTGCTGATCCATTAGTGTACCATTAATACCAAATGTGCTTACAAGTTTACTAAAACTCCAGTACTGAAAAAACTTCTAATCCCTTGGGAAATTACAGCATGAAGTTGGTTCTCTTACATCCAAGACCTCATTCAGACAAAATGAAATAGCTTCTATCCTACCTGTGCTTTTCGGCAAAATCATCAATTTCAGCCCCTAAGTATAACTTAGAGATGGATAGTGCTGATACATTTTCTGAAAACCTCAGATACATCATAAACTAAAAAGAAGTACCGTGGTTGATGGACTTATGTCTATTTTCAACCATATTAACTATGTAACTATATCTCAATCAGGGATCTGGGACTTAAGTGGCCCTAGAAAAAAAACTAAAAGTGGCCCCATATTGTAGGTGGGCCCAAATTGACAGAAGAGGGGTCAACAGAAGTAGGCAGTGCACAAACACCGTAGTGCAGAAAAAAATACCACCCCAGCAGAACCAAATACCACAATGCAGCACAAAATACTACATCAGCAGAACCACCACACAGGCATCAGATCTTTATGTATCTTGCTGGCTGCAAAGAGGACGGATTAGGGCGCCCTCTGGGCAACAGCCGACCAAGAAATTTCCCTGTAGGGTCTATGGCCAGTCTGTCCATGCTCCCAATATTAACAATTAATCTAATGGCTCAAATGCTTTAACATGTTGAATTTCTTTATTACACTTTTTCTTTAGTGGAAGTAAAAATAAAATTATATGCAAAGCCAAACCCTGCACAGGTATTATTTTTTTCATCTGCTACATGCAGCCACCTGGATATTATCGTAATTATAAATTTGCTGAATCAAAATGAACTACTAACTATACAGAGTCAGGGAATGTGCCCTAACCCGTAGGATACCAGCGCTGTAGATGTACGGCACTGCAAACTGTGCCTTAAATCCCAGTGCCGTACAGCTACAGCGGGTTAATCTGGCGGGTGCAGGATCTGCGACTGCCCAATCAGCAGCAGGGGACCAGCAGTCACTAATAGCTGGGCCTCTGCTGTATACGCCTGTGCATTAACCCTAGCTGTGCCGCAGTCACAATTTGTCAGTTTTGCAAAAATCGTCCTGAGTTTTAGGGTGAAAAGTGGCTCGGTAATGAAGGGGTTAAAACTCTTTTCTGAATGTGGATCTCCAGGGAGAATGGCCTCTGCATGGAGAATAGTAAAGAAACACTCCGTGAAGGCTACATTGACCCAGATTTACTGATGCGCCGAAAATCTGTCTAAAAACTGGCGTAATTTGACGCATCTAGGGTTCGTACACTTTTTCCGACATGCTCAGATGGGACTTAGTGGAAAGGGGTGGAACCTCACTGGAAAAGTGGCCCTAGATGCACCATTTTCGCCAAAAACCAGTAGTCAAAGAAAAATGTCTATCCCTGCACCACATTTATCATCCAGCCTGAACCCTGTGATAAATCTCGTGCAGGTCTAGACAGCCGGTCTAAGCTTACACCATTTATATGATTTGGGGCATTGTGTTGAGCCTAGTGTAGGACATTTGGGTGCCTGTGATATACACAACCATCTACAGGTCCTGCAGTAATCACAGCCTTCTAGTTTTACCTAGTATTCCTCTAAAAGGCTTGTCTAACTTTATGTATATTCCACTACAAACCACTAAAACAATAACCAACTATACATTAAAGTCATTAAAAGGTATCTTGTCTTACTTAATTCATAAAAATACACAGGCACGTGACCGTCACATAGCCCACTAGATATGCACAAACCACTTGTTAATGCCAGCATGAGATCCTCATGAATTCATACTTCAGAAGGTAACTGTCTAATCTGAATGGGGGTGTCACGAGGGTGTCAAGAGCCACGCCTGACTCCGTTATACCCAGGGTCAGGAAGTCGCAGCGGGTGGCTGCGCGCTCTATGTCTAAAGACAGTGCTGTTTATTAATGGTAGCTTTCTGGGTTTGCATTGCAATCCTTTTTGGCTCACTCAGGGATCCGTAGCTTCTCCTCCTCAGCTGTTTCTTGTCCAGCAATCCCAACCTCCTTATATTCCCATCTCTCACTTCTCTGGTTGCCAGATATAGAGCTTCCTGCCTGGACTTCTATACTGACCTTCTGGAGCTGTGTAGCTGTGATTCCTGGTTGTTGTTCCAGAACGTTACCCTCCGGATCCCTGTTGGGCCTTGGTGGTCTGCTGTTGTCGCCCACCTGGGATTATATGTTTGTCTGTATTGTCTGTCCTCTCCTTGGTGTTTTCCTCTTAGTGTCAGTGGTGCGTACTAGTGATCCCACCGCCCCGTTCACTACATAGGGCTCATCTTAGGGAAATCCAGGGTTTAGGCACGTGATCGGCGTACGGGTGAGGAACCCGTCTAGGGACGTCAGGGCAGTCAGGTGCCAGCCGCAAGGTGAGTCAGGGGTCACCATCTTTCCCTCTCCCTTGGACAGGGCCTTCCCATTTCCCTCCCTTTGCGTGACGCCGGTCATTACAGGGGGATTCTAACACTCAGATTTAGAGATGGTGATATGTTTTACAGTCCTGTAATTAGTGTTGAGCAAAGAGAAGCGGAATTTGATCCATAGTTTAGGAAAACTTCAATTCACAAAGAATCTGAATTTCTTCACGCTTTGTGGTAATGAATCAGTTTTTCCTAAAATGGCGGCTGCACACGTTACAAAATGAAAGTAAGAAGCCCGGGAACACGAGATCACTCATAATGCCATGCAGCCATCCATCCCCTATGATGTCACAGCCCTATAAAAGCCTCATCTCACGTGGTCTCCGCCACTGTCCTATGACCTGAGCATAGGGAGAGATGTGGCAAGCACTAGGGACAATGTTGCTGCAATAATCCAGCACCCATGTTTATTCCGCCCACCATGTTTAGCATCTGGTTTTTTAAACCGTTTTGTTCCGTTACACATGACGGTAAAAAAAAGTCCTGTCGACAGGACTTTTTTTTTTCAGGTATAATGGAACAAAACATAACTGTTATTTGGGCCCATAGACATATATTAGGACAGTGCAAAACGGAATGCCTCCCAAAGGTTTCCGTTTTGCATTCCATTCTAAAATTCCGTTCTATTCCTTTATAACTCTGTTACAACGGAACCCTATAACAGAATTTAAAATGCTGGTGATAACCCATCCTAACTTGTATGGCCTATATTGTGCTTTGGGTGGAAAAACTAAAGCACCTGTTTTAACCCCCGAAGTCTGAGCCTCTACATAACTTTGGCGCGTCCACTGGCAGTGAAGAGGGATTAAGACCGGCATATAATTTGCTCCCTTTTACATTTGCATAAAATAACTCAAAATGAAAAATCAAAACTGTTTTCCCCCTCAAAAGTAATCAATGCTTTCTTTAACAGGGCCCTGAACTATGGAGCATCTTTTTTTAACAATATTGTTCTCATATGGCACAGTGGGGTCTTTTGGGCCTCTACAGGACACAGGGCTTATCTGGAACATCAACCTTAGGACCCCTTATACTTATGCCCTTGATTCCACCTGTAACCCTAACAAAACAGCAATTAAAGCATTTATAGCAGTACATCCCCTTTACCCCCAGTTGCTGACTAACAGCAGTTCCTTTCCCCTTTCCTAACATACAGTAGTCACAGTCAGACTTTCAACTTTATTTCCATAGAAGATATAGCAGTTCCCAGTTTTCAAGGCATTACCCTGTACCCAGTAATTACAGTTGTATGCTCCCCAGTAGTTGCAGCAGCACCCTCCTACTTATGCCTGTAGTCACAGCAGTACTGTCTGAACTTAGTCCTTCAGGAAATAAATGACAATGGTAAACTCAGCTATCTGTCAAATTTCCATTTAAAAAATGTTGAAATGAACATGATTATTGGATCAGTTCTGAACAGCTAAAACTAAACAGTTAGATAACAGTTATGTTAATGATGAATAGAAGGTGACAGCTGGGACAGACTAAAACACAGGATAGCATTGTGGAAGAATGATTTCTCCATAATGACATACTGTATGTAAAAATGTAAAATGATCATACCAATTATAATTGTGCCACTTAAACGATTAGAGTGAATACATTTGCAGTGAAGCCTATACCAGTTACCTAGTAAAACGCTGACATAAAAGTTAGAAAATGTTCTTATATTGTCTCTTTTTTTTTTTCTGAAAATAGTTCTCAATTTTCTAGCTCTTGATGAATAAGTGTTTGAGTGACTGAAAAATAATTCTAGACCTGGGATGCATTAGTCCTTGCCTAGTGCAGGACTTAAAGGGTTGATACAAGATGAAAGAACACTTAAGACACCACCCCCTCAGGCCCTACGTAGGGAGGTAGTGCATTTTCGGGCAGGATGAGAACTGATGGATGATAAATACACCCATTGGAGATTGTTTTCACCTGCCTATTACAGAGACAGATGTAAAGTGAATGTGGGAGGACTGATTGTGGTTCCTCCTCCAATCAGTTCTATTGATTATCGACATCCCTGATTATATCTTTCATCAGCCAACAAAAACACTACAGTAAAACCACATTACATTTTTCAGTTGGATGGTTTCCAATACCCAATACCTTGAAAACATATGTTTTACCATTATAAAACTGCAGTGAAAATACACATAGGAAAAACACTGTAATCGTGTAGATGTGCAATATCACTAGCATGGGGAAAACATAATCATGGAAATGTGCAATATCACTAGTATCTGTAAATACTAAATGGAAAGTTAAGAAAATGTTGTAAGACTATAGCTAGTAAAGAATGCAAATTAACCAAATAAGCACCAGGTATCGTATTTAATACAGACTTAAAGGAATAATGAAATAGACCTTGGACTCATTTAGGTTACTTTTACATGGGATATTTTTTAAGTATGTGTTCAAAACCTCATTGAAAGCACAGTAAAACCACACCTGGTTTCAGTGCCATGGTCTTGTGATGTGCTTTTTGGCAGCACAGTCTGTATTGAAAAACCACAGCAATTTGCGGTAAAAGCATGTACAGTTTTGCCATGGTTTTGACTGTAGGGTCAAAAATGTTGTATGTAGGGGGTTGTGGCCAGCCATGGAGGAGTGAAGACGCGCTCAGCCAGAGCTCCTCCACATCCCCAGCGTGATTTGTCCCACATTGTCAGCCACTGATGGGCAAAACCTTGAAGAAGGGTAGAGCCCGATCATCAGCTCCCCTGGCATCCTCCCAAGGCGACTTGCCACCTCACAAGATGGCGCAGGCACTCACGCCATGCGGACATCAGAAGCGCTCCCTGCAGTGCCCGACAGCCTTCCTTTGCAAGGGGGCAGCCGCCGATCCGCCTCAGTGCCCTCCTTAACTACCTGCCATCTGGGCCATTTGCCCCCTTCCTGACCAGGCCAAATTTTGCAAAACTGACATATCTCACTTTATGTGGTAAGAACTTTGGAACGCCTTTATTTATCCAAGTCATTCAGAGATTGTTTTCTCGTGACACATTGTACTTCATGATAGTCATAAATTTGAGTCAAAATATTTCACCTTTATTTATGAAAAAATCCCAAATTTACCCAAAAATTTGAAAAATTCGCAATTTTCTAAAATTCAATTTCTCTGCTTTTAAAACAGAAAGTGATACCTCATAAAATATTTATTATTTAACATTCCCCATATGTCTACTTTATGTTGGCATCATTTTGGAAATGTCATTTTATTTTTTTAGGACGTTAGAAGGCTTAGAATCAGCGCAGCGGTATGACGTAGCGGAGTAGCTATGTAGGTGTACCGCGCGTCCGTATGGGGACCGCCCCCTTCACCCACCTGCCTCGACCCGGCGTCTTAGCGTCTCACCGCCTCGCTCCCTCCAGCGCAGCATACATTGGCGCTGAACTGGAGCCGTCAGCTGCCACCATGTTATCGGGCAGCGTGCAGGGGGAGGAGATCGCTTAAAGATCAAGGCGCACCCCGGCCATGTCCTGTGATGGGTGGATGCGAGAACTCCGTGCCGCGCTGATGTGGATTACTACTGCCTGATCCTCCATTCTGCCTGATCCTGCATCCGGCTCGGCTTTACCCCGTGAATAGAGGAGACCGTGAGCGTGACCGTGAAAGGCTGCGACAGGGCACTACGGGACCGTTGACTGCTGAATGCCGAAAACGCACACCGGCGGCGACACACCTTTCCCCCGGCCGGCTGGCTAAAAATTTGGTGAGACCATTCCTGTTTTAAGTGTACCCACTGTCATCCCCGTCATCCCTCCTCACTAACCAACTTTGTCATACTAACTTCGTCATACTAACCTTGAGTGAGTGAGAGAAGGGCTGCTGACCGCCCGACCGGGTGTGGGTCCTGGTCACTACACCGGCTGGGGCTGCGTTTTCGGTGGGCCTTGTGGAAATTGCCACCTGGGACGGCTTTATATCACCTTTAGCGACAACTAACCGTTCCCTCAGGATCATGGAGTCTTGAACTTTGGAGTTTGGCGCTTCAGGGGTCCACTGCCCGGCATAAACCCGCTATAACCCCCACACTAAGCTAAGGGGGGGTCCAACAACTGGATCAACTTTCTAGCCCTACCCTTTAGGTAGAAGGGCAGAAGACTGGCGGGACAGTTTTGTGTGACAACCCCTGCTGTGAACTATACCGACACCTCAAGCTGGGGATATACAACTTGCCGACCCAAATTGAGGGCCCAAACTGCAATTTGTAAAAATGTCATATTGGCGGTTTGAATTGGTATTGTAGTGGTGTATGCGGGGAGCGGCGAAGAGGGTCCTGACCAGATTGCCGACCCCACTAGCACCAAGGCTGTGAGCAAGTACCCAATCTCCGCCAATAACTCGCTCCGCTTCATTTACTGGGCAGGGCCCTGTTATGTGCTGATTTTGTGCTTTGCTCATAATTGTTGCTATTTTGGATATCTTTTTGCGTTGGTGCTCGCTGGAACCTGGTCTGGTTAGGAGGGAAAGGGGGGCCTGAACACAGGCGGGTGTAGGTATACCCCGCCCGGATCGGTTTGGTAAAATCAACGCTGGGTGTATATACAACCCTATTTCTAATTGTCTATAAAATCAGCTGGATAACCAGTGGTCGACCCCGGTGCGGGGCTGTCTGTGCTGGGGGGGTGATAGTGACATCTCGGCCGCTTTTGGGGTACTCTCTCTCCCCTTAATCCCCTCTCACTTCTTACATATGGCCCACTTCTGCAGGCAAGATCTGAGATAATATGCCTCCTAAATATAATAGGAGATCTGTGGGAATAGGATCCCCTAAGGCGGGCGACGGAAACAGTCCACAGGCGAGAATGGACAAGTACTTGAAATCGCCCCCACCCAAACACAGAGGGGGGAAGAGAATGCCGGAGCCGGCGGAGGTACCGGTGGATCCGCCGATGCAGCTAGAACAACATACGGGACCCGACAGGGGTAGACTTGACATTATAGACAACAAGCTGGCGGACATACTGACGCTTGTTCAGACCACCAACCAATCGGTTTCAGATATCTCCACCACGGTAAAGACATTACAGGTGGAACTAACTCTTATTAGAGACGACATGAATAAAATGAGGGCCAATATTAAGTATGTAGAAACTGGTTTATTGGAGGTTCAAACAGAACAGCGTCAGACGACTACAAAAATAGACGACTTCGAGAAAGAAAATAAACGCATTAACGCGAGACTAACAGATATGGAGGATAGAGCACGTCGTAATAACCTGAGGATGGTGGGTTTCCCAGAGGGCGTGGAGGGGGGGAACCCTGTCGAGTTTATGCAAAAGTGGCTGACCGATACGTTGGGAACTTGCGGGGACAGCCCCGCGCTTCGGGTGGAGAGAGCGCACAGAATCCCCGGAAAAAAACCTCCACCGGGTGGCCCCCCTCGACCCCTCTTAATTAGACTACTTTCCTCTAGTGATAGAGACTGGGTGCTTCGGCGTAAGAGGGAATTAAAAAAGATTGCCCTCAACGGGCATTGGCTACAAATATACCCTGACTACTCCAGGGACACCCAAAATAAGCATAGGGAATATTTTGACATCAAGAAAAGACTACGAGATGGTAATATTAAATACTCCATGTTATACCCTGCCAAGTTAAGAGTGGTCTATAGGGATACTGCAATGTTCTTCCACTCACCCAGAGAAGCCCTAGAATGGTTAGATACGGTTAGGGATTAGATATGATGATTTTGATCTATGTGGCGGGAGGTGGGCCCGAGGTAGGGGGGGGGGTCACGGGGGGCGCCCCATGGACGGATGGGTGAAATGTGAGAGGTTGACAGGATGCTTCGCATCAGTGAACCAGTAGGGGGATACGCGGGGGTGGGGGAGAGGGGAGGGGGGGTGGTCGAGGTGGGGTGGGGTGCCGGGGTTTGGAGGGGGTGCGATCTGGCCTGGGTGCGGCCGCCTGTGGGGGGCGGCGGACGGCTCCTCTATAGCTCCATAACATGACGAATAATAAAGTAATAATATGGAATGTGCGTGGATTGGGAGAGAAAACAAAACGGGTCGTGGTCTTTGACTGGATTATTCGGCACCTCCCCGCAATAGTTGCTTTACTGGAAACACATGCTACACCAGAGATTCCAGAATATCTAATAAAGAGATGGGCGGGGCATCAGTTCCACTCCGGCTTCTCGTCATATTCCCGAGGGATCAGTGTATATGTACATCAAAGTATTGACTTTATCCTATTGGATCAGTCAATTGATAGAGAGGGGAGGTACATCTTCCTCCACGCTCGATGGAATGGCAGAAAGTGTGTCTTAGCTTTTCTGTATATCCCTCCACCATTTGCAATGACAGTCCTAAACCAGTTGACAATCTTTTTGCATAACAGAGAGCGAGCACCGGTATTAATATGTGGTGATTTTAACTGCGTATTGGACCCCGCGTTGGATAGAATCTCAACCGCGGGGAAAAGTGGGCAGGGAAAGCACGCCCTACTTCGTGGGTTTTGCGAGGAGATAGGACTAACAGATGTCTGGCGATGGGTCTATGGGAACAAGCAGGTGTTTTCTTGCTTCAGTAAAACATATAGCGCTATGTCCAGAATTGATATTGCCTTGGCCAATGGAGAGATGCTCGACGCCATTTTAAAAATGACGTACGAGATCCATGGTATCTCTGATCACTCACCAATTTTATTGGTGATGAAGACTGGGGAACAATCCGGTATTACCAGACCGTTCAGACTGAACGAGCACTGGTTAACCATATTAAACGATTCCGCAGGAATTGACAAGGAACTTATACAATTCTGGCAAGAAAATATTGGCACAAAACATATCCATTTCGTATGGGATGCAATGAAGGCTTTTATTCGCGGGTTATATTGCAGCAGAATTAAAAAGGAAAAAAAGGAATTTTTTAAAGAGCAAAAAAATCTTGAAGCAAATATTGCATATTTGGAGGGTAGGATTGGAATAAATAACGATGTGAACACACGTGCCAAGGTAAAATCTGCTAAGGACGATTATATAACGTTTATGCGGAAAAAAGCCCAGAATCAACTCTTCTTTATGGGCTACAAACATTTCTGTGAGGGAGGCACTCCGGGTAAACTATTGGCCTCCATAATAATGAATCAAAAAGCCCCCCAAAAGATTAGACAAATTCTGGCGGGTGATGGCCGTAGACTGGAAAGAGGAGTGGAGATGGAGGGAGAATTCTTAAATTACTTTGACAATCTTTATCGCTCTGGGGTGGACGATGTGGGGTCAAAGATGGACGACTTTTTAGATCAAGTTAAGATCCCGGGGCTGTCGGACCCGGACTCGGCCCTCTTGTGTGCCCCCATCTCCTTGGGAGAACTACAGGCGGTCGCGCAGGAGGCTCGGGCCTCTTCGGCGCCCGGACCGGATGGGCTCCCGTATAGCATATACAAGAGCCACGCGGGGGTCCTCCTGCCCGGGCTGCTACAGGTCCTGAATGAATCTAGTAAAGGTGGAAAGCTGCCCCCGTCTTTGACGGAGGCAACTATCACGCTTATTCTGAAAAAGGGGAAAAATGGAAATAAAGTTGAAGCCTACCGCCCTATATCACTGCTCAATGCAGATTATAAAATAATTGCAAAAGTTCTGGCCAACAGGCTAAAAAAAGTAATAGCTGGCCTAGTTCATACAGATCAGACAGGGTTTATCCCCGGGCGACAGATCCAGACCAATATACGTCGAACCATTCTCAATATCCAGATTGGGGGGGGGAGAGGACCGCTCCATCCTCTCTTTGGACGCCGCTAAGGCATTTGACCGGGTGGAGTGGTCCTTCCTCTGGCGGGTCATGCATAGGATGAACCTGGGTCAAAAATTTATTGCATGGGTCAAATTGCTATATAGTGGGCCGACGGCCAGAATTAATATTAATGGGGGTCTTACCCCTGCCTTTTCCCTAAGGCGGGGGACACGACAGGGGTGCCCACTCTCTCCACTCCTCTTTTCAGTCTTTATGGAACCGCTTGCTTGTAGGATACGGGCCGAGCCTAGTATCGTGGGATTCGGTGGTAGGGGGATGGACGACAAGATCTGCCTGTATGCAGATGACGTATTGCTCTATCTGAACGACGGGTGGAGAGGCGTCCCTGCCGTTATGCGAATAATAGAGGAGTTTGGTAGCGTCGCCGGGTATGAGATTAATTGGGCAAAGTCCGTCCTCTTCCCCCTTAACCGGATGCCTCCCGTAGGCGGCCTCAAGGTCAGAATCATTGCTCCAACGGACCACCTAGAATATCTAGGGATAAAAATTGGTAGTACCATTAGGGATTACAACTCATTAAACATCACTCCCCTAGTGGGGAAAATAAGGGAGAAGATTAGGGTTTGGCAGAAACTCCCGCTTTCCCAGATCAACAGAATTGCGCTGATTAAAATGGTGCTGTTGCCCTGGATATTATATACGGTCAGCTCTTGCCCTGCTTGGATTGAAGATAGTGTTTTTAATCTGATTGATCGATTGATTAATGACCTGATATGGGGCAGGAAAAGGGTCCGCATTAAGCTACAATATTTACGACTGGCTGCAAGTAATGGTGGCCTTGGCCTGCCTCATTTTCAGAGTTATTACCTGTGCTCACAACTACAGTGGTGTATCAATATGGGGGATGGAGTATTAATAGCTCATATTATAGGAGAATGTCAACAGTCCACATATAACATATTTAGCATATTGGAATCCGTACTCCTGCAGCGTATGGACCAGTCTTGTCCTATTGGTTCAGCGCTGCAGAACGTCTGGAATAAAACCAAGGAACTTTCCCAGGCTCCTCAAATTTTGGAGTTTACTCCGCTATGGGACAACCCTGCACTAACAGAGTTTTTTGCCCTTAATGAAAAGGAATATTGGACTCGGAGAGGCATTACGCTATTTTCACATATATGCACCAAAGGGAAAATTAAACCGATAGGGGAAATGTTTCCTCATACATCAATTACAGCATTAGAACATTATAGATATTTTCAATTACAACATGCATTCGCATGCACGCTTAAAAAAATGCACTGGGAAACAAGCACCCAGAGATTCTCACTATTTTGTTATAACACAGTTGGGAAAAAAGTTAGGGTCTCACTACTTTATAGGAGATTTATAGAGGAAGTAAGCACGCTCACTAAATTCAAAAGTGTAGATAAATGGAACGCAGATATAGGGGAATGTAATTCTTCACAATGGCGGGAAATATATCAAAATATTAAAAAGGCCTCCCTCTCACGACAGCACCGTTTGACTCAATTTAAAATAATACACCGATTATATGTTACTCCGAGTCTCCTATCCAAAATATACAGTAATAAGGGACAAGAATTCAGTTGCTTGAAATGCTCTCTTGCAGCCGCAGGGTATGTACATATGTTGTGGGACTGCCCAGTTATTAAGAACTTTTGGGATAGTATATTTCAAGAGTTGGTGGCACTAACTGGGAACAACCCCCCTCTAACTGCTCAAGTAGCGATACTTGGACTGCTTCCCCATCAATACAAAAATAAAACTCCTAAAAGTGAGCAGGGCTACTGGCTGAAGGGACTTCTATTGGCCAAGGTAATAATTCTGAGGCATTGGGTGAAAGATAGTCCACCAACAAAATATGAATGGCAACGCTTGATGGCAAGAGTAACAGATTTTGAATGTATGAAACGGCGAGGGGTGAAATTCACAACAGGAATAGGTGTATAGATAGGAGATATGATTGAAAGAGATGCATTACCGGACTGGAACTGATGACCCACCACTTCGTACTTCTTGAATTTTACCTCCCATATCAACAAATAAATTTTCAATAATCTTTAAATAACAAAATAGAATTATAATTCGCAAAAATCAAATAGGAATTGGTCCTATGATTGTCTGGGAAATACCCTCTTAGAGGGGTGTGAGCAGCCCGCCGCCCCTTGTCGTGGCGGCCGTACCAGGCCAGGTACGCTGGGGGGGGGGATGGGTGAGGGGGGATCTTTTGGGGGGGGGGGGCGGTTTTCTACTTTGATATGAGTGACAGAGAATTGGGATTAAACTGGAGTGTTTTTTTTTATATTGAAGTCTATATGTATATATACACAGCTTGCTATCAAGGGAAATACTGCATAAATGTATCTGTCGTGTGTACCCATTCTCTGTGACCAGATACCTTTTTTATATTGCTTTGTTCTAAGAAAAAAATTAATAAAGATATTTAAAAAAAAAAAAAAAAAAGAAGGCTTAGAAGTTTAGAAGCAATTCTTCCAATTTTTAAGAAAATTGCCAAAACCCACTTTTTAAGGACCAGTTCAGGTCTGAAGTCACTTTGTGGGGCCTACATAGTGGATACCCCCATAAATGACCCCATTGTAGAAACTACACCCCTCAAGGTATTCAAAACCGATTTTACAAACTTTGTTAACCCTTTAGGCGTTCCACAAGAATTAAAGGAAAATGGAGATCAAATTTTTAAATTTCACTTTTTTGGCAGATTTTCCATTTTAATCAATTTTTTTCTTTAACACATCGATGGTTAACAGCCAAACAAAACTCAATATTTATTACACAGATTCTGCGGTTTACAGAAACACCCCACATGTGGTCATAAACTGCTGTATGGGCACACGGCAGGGCGCAGAAGAAAAGGAACTCCACATGGTTTTTAGATGCCATGTCCCATTTGAAGCCCCCTGATGCACCCTTACAGTAGAAACTCCCAAGAAGTGACCCCATTTTGGAAACTAGGGGAAAAGGTGCCAGTTTTATTAGTACTATTTTTGGGTACATATGATTTTTTGATCATTCATTATAACACTTTATGGGGCAAGGTGACCAAAAAATTGGTTGTTTTAGCACAGTTTCTATTTATTTATTTTTACAGCGTTCACCTGAAAGGGTCAGTCAAGTGACATTTTTATAGAGCAGATTGTTACGGACGTGGCGATACCTAATATGTATACTTTTTCTCATTTATTAAAGTTTTACACAATAATAGCATTTTTGAAACAAAAATATTATGTTTTAATGTGTCCATGTTCTGAGAGCTATAGTTTTTTTATTTTTTGAGAGATTTTCTTATGTAGGGGCTCATTTTTTGCGGGATGAGGTGACGGTTTTATTGGTACTATTTTGTGGGACATACGCATTTTTGATCACTTGGTGTTGCACCTTTTGTGATGCAAGGTGACAAAAATTGCTTGTTTTTTTTTTTTTACGGTGTTCACCCGAGGGGTTAGGTCATGTGATATTTTTATAGAGCTGGCTTTTACGGACGCGGCAATACCTAATATGTATACTTTTTTTAGTTTTTTCTATTTTTAACTTTTTTTTTTCATTCCTTACTTGGGGACTTTTTATTTTTATTTTTTTATTTTCAACCTTTTATTTTTATTTTTTTTATTTTACACTTTTCGTCCCCCATAAGGTCATACAAGACCTCTGGGGGACATTTGCTTCACTTTTTTTTTTTTTCATTGTTGATTTCTCCTGTAACTGGGGCAGTTACAGGACAAATGCACCCCTAGAGAGGCTGTACAGCAGCAATCCAGCGCTGTACAGCCTCAGAGCAGGGCTGATCGAGGTCTCTGAGAGACCTCACACAGCTCCTGGACGCTCCGGTCCCGGCGGTCACATGACCGCCGGGCCGGAACAGGAAGCGCATAGCGCTTCCTTCTCTGCAGACACAGCGCTCGGTGAGCGCTGTGTCTGCAGCGATCTAGAAGGCAGGGACACCTGGGCACTGTCCCTGCCTTGTCTTAGGGTTGCCCTGCTGTCACTGACAGCGGGCAACCCGATCAGCAGCTGCACGATTAGCGTGCAGCTGCACTTTCTGAACGGACGTTCTGGAACGTCCGTTCAGAAATAGACGTCCACCCATAGGACGTTTATATCCTATGGGCGGACGTAAAGCGGTTAACTGCTCCTACAGAGCAGCCTGCACAGACCCACAGTCCAGACCGAATCCTTCTGCCACCACCGGACCGTGATCTCGACAGGCTCACAGCAGCCCTGACCCTCCCCACTGTCCCGAGCATCAGAAATCCACCACCACACCACCAGGCACAGGGGCCCTGACTGACCCTGCAGATATACCCCCCAGGGCCTTTCCATACACTCCGCCCTGAGACCGCCATCCTCTTCTGCTTTATTTGATGAAGACACCAGGCCGCCCACCATGGCGGATTTGCGCACTCTTATATGCTCTCTACCCTTTAAGGCAGATCTATCCAGCTTCGCCACCAATATGCTACAAGAATGTAAACGGGAATTCTCCCAGGTCTGATCTGAGATGGCCTCACTCGACATCAAAGTCAATTCTGTCACACAGGATTATGCAACCTTGTCAGCTACTGTGGAAGCTCTACAAGACAAAGTCCAAGCCCACGAAGAGCAACTACATGTCCTACAGCAACACCTAGATGACATTGAAAACCGCAGTCGTCACAACAATTTGAGGATTAGAGGCCTTCCAGAGTCCATACTAGCGGCGGACCTGCCACCCACGATAGTGGGAATTCTGGGGCGCCCGCCAAACTCCCACATAGAGATTGACAGAGCACACAGGGCCCTGAGACCTCCTAACCCTGATCGAGCTAAACCGAGAGACATCATTTGCAGAATCCACTTATGCCATCAAGGAACGGATCCTGAATAAAGCACGACAGTCCTCCTCTCTATCCTATGACGAGGTCCCCATCATTCTGCTACAGGACTTCTCACGCCACACTCTGTTGCAGCAAGCTATTGGATCTTCTCAAGGACCGAGGCATTCCTTTCCGCTGGGGTTACCCATTTGCTCTATTTGCAGGTCCTAAAGGTCATGTTGCGACTCTCCGTACTCCTTCGGACTTACTGCATCTACTGCAACAGCTAGGCTTGCCACCGGTCAATCTAGGACCATGGCCATCTATCCTTCCACCTACTTCTGAATCGTTGAGACAACATCATCCTCCTCATGACGTCACCAAGGATGCACCTGGACCAACTACACGGGATCAGAGATGACGACGATCAGCTGGTCCTAGATGCGGATCCTCACCTAACCTCGTCACTTGAAGGACTGCCTGCAGTTTCTATTTGAGCCTATTACACCACAGCCATGATGGCTCCTCTTCTTTTCATGCTTAACACCACCTTGTTCCTTTCACTTGCTCTTTCTCAGTGGCTGCTATTATCGACTGTCAGTTTGATTTGATAGGGGATGAGGTAGGCCTGCTTTTCCCTGGCTGCTACCTTCCCCCAAGAGTCCAAGACACTCCCTAGGGGCTACATTGACCCTGGAGCTCTTTCTCTTGTTATGTCCTCTTTCTCTCTTCCTCTTCCTCTTCCTATTTTGCTTTACTCTTTTCTCGCTTTCTGTAGGTCACCCTTCCCCGTGTTCCTTGTGTTCTTCCCTCCCTACAGATATGACGTCACTCAAGATAGCGTCTTTCAATGTGAAGGGCCTCAACACCCCTGAAAAATGAACTCAGGTACTCCACCATATCCATCGTCAGAAGGTACACATTGTTTGTTTCCAGGAAATGCACTTTAAAGAGGGTTGTGCCCCTGGCATACGGCATTGGCACTACACAACCTGGCACTTTGCAAATAACCCAGTGAACAAGACAAAAGGTGTCGCCATAGCGATCCATAAATCTTTGTCTCACCAGGTTCTAGGCTGCACTGGTGATCCCGAAGCCAGATACTGTACTTGATTCTTTCATTACTAATTGGTGGACGTGAATTCACTTTTCTTAACGCCTATGCCCCCAACCAAAACCAGGCCTCCTTTATTCTGGACCTAGTTGATAAAGCCCTTCCCCTGATCCGAGGAACAGTCATTTTCTGTGATGACTTTAACCTTACTCTTGACTCCTACTCGATAATTTGACCGGACATGTCTCCCTTCCCTAAAAAAAGTTAAAAGAGCATTCCTCCAATTACAACTCTGTGACCCATGGCGTCTCCAGCACCCAGCAGACAAAGACTATACTTTTTATTATGCCTCTCACTCCTCTTACAGCCGCATAGACTATATTCTCCTCACCGGCTCTATCGTGGTTGGACTCCACACAAATAGGCAATATCCTGTGGTGAGACCATGCCCCAACATTCTGCTCCCTGAACCTCCCCTTCCTTACTAAAAACAAATGGACTTGGCGCCTGAACGAATCTCTCCTTCTCGACCCGGTGTGCGCTGCTGATCTTACCAGCACTGTGTTAGACTTCCTGTCGGATCACAGTGCGGACGCCACTCCTCTTCCAATGAAATGGGAAGCCCTGAAGTGTGTCTTGTGTAGAGTCTTTATTAAACATGGCTCCTGTCTCAAGAAGGAGAAAGCACACTCCCTCAAACTTGCATTACAAAAGGTCGCCTCTTTTGAACTTGCCCACAAGCGAGCACTCTCCTTGCTCACTCTCCGTGATCTTCAAAACGCACATTTGGATGCCACACGCTTATTAGAAGCGTCCTACAAACGTATGATACAAATATGTCGTAGCAAATTCTACAAATATGGAAATAAGAGTGGGCGCATGTTGGCAAGGGCTCTTAGGGGAAAACTGGCTGTGTCACATATCCCTGCGATCAAAAACCCTGTGGATCGCATGGTACACAGCACCACAGATATTGCGTCTTCTTTCCATTCCTTTTATTCTGAGCTCTACAACCTGCCCCGAGCTTCCTCAACACAGGCAGATTACACACCTGAACCCTTCTCTCAGCTTCCCAAATTATCTGCACTAGAATCTGCTGTTTTGAAGATGCCATTCACGGAAGTAGATCTCCAAATGGTTCTCAAATCATTGCCAGGTTCTATAAATCCTTTGCGACCTCTCTTTCCCCTTTTATGCTACAGGTTTTTAATGCAGTGTCTCCTGGGCTTCCCTTCCCGGCGCAGACCACTGAGGCCTATATTGCGGTCATCCCAAAATCTGGTAAGGACCCATACTTATGTGCTAGCTATCACCCTATCTCTCTCCTGAATGTAGATCTTAAAATATTTACCAAATTGATGGCCAATAGGTTAAATGCACTCTTACCCTCAATTATCCACCCTGACCAGGTGGGGTTCGTGCTGGGGCGGGGAGCCTGGGACAATACCCTTAAAACTCTAGACATCATGCAAAAGCAAGAAAAATTCCCCTCATGGTCTTATACCTGGACACCAAGAAGGCCTTTTACTGAATCTCCTGGCACTCTATCCACTCTGTTCTTTCTCATCTGGGAGTGGGCCCGGGTTTCCTGTCGAAGGTTTTCAGTCTGTACCAACAACCCTCGGCGCGAGTTAAGATCAATTGCACTCTTTCCCCTTCCTTCCCTATTCACAACGGGACGCGCCAGGGTTGTCCGCTGTCTCCTCTGCTTTACATTCTGGTTATGGAGCATCTTATGTCCTCCATACGCGCCAATCCGGACATCTCGGGAATAAAGATCGGAGAAAGTTAATATAATTGTGCGGCTTTTGCAGATGATCTTCTTCTCTATATAACTAATCCCCGCATGTGTCTGCCGACTTTGCTCCGTGAGATCTTCAGTTTCGGTGAGTGGACCAACTTCAAAATTAACATGTCCAAGTCAGAGGCCTTGGATGTCTCCCTACCCAGTGTACTGGTCTCTTTCCTCAAAACCTCCTATCCCTTTTCCTGGCCACCAAACGGAATTACATATCTAGGTATAAAAATCACAGCTGACTTAACGCGGCTTTTAAGACTAAACTTCACCCCTCTCCTCCAACAATTCCAGAAGGACCTTGTAGCCTGGCGCCGAAGGGATTTTTCCTGGTTCGGCAGGATTAGCATCCTGAAAATGACTATGTTACCAAAACTACTCTATCTCCTGCAGACCATCCCCCTCTGTATTCCATCCATATTCTGGTCTCACATACGCCGATGCTTCACGCAATTTGTGTGGTCACCCGGTAAGCCACAAATTAAATGGGAAATAATGACCCGTCCTAAGGAGACAGGGAGGTAGGTGTCCCGGATTGCTAACTATATTACCATGCTACTGCCTATGCCCGACTTTTAGACATGATCCACACTGATACATCCAAGTCATGGGTTCACATCGCAAGTGAATCCTCCCCCTGCTCTATAACGGTTATACCATGACTAACAGGCACTACGTGTCCCACTCTCTCAAAGTTATCCTTTACAGCCCATCATACGTTTGCAACGTTAACATCCATAAGTCGCCACACCTCACTAATTGACCCTTAAGGTCCTCTGGTTCCAATAACGGACCATCCTCGCTTCCCTCCGGGACGCTCGTCTCGGCCCTTCCTACGAGCCACGAAGACTAGCCCGATCAGATTTTGCCTTGTCCTCTTGGGATCCTCACTGAAACCTCTACCTCAACTACTTGGGATCCCCACCCCATCAACCCGCAACTTCCACTCATCCATGTGTAAATCCCACACATTGACTCGAAACCTCACAACATTTGAGCAGATGTGCATCTCCCCCTCAGCTGTATTTAGAAACATATCAACCATATATAAGCTGCTGATACATCAACGCTCCTCGTGCCCTCATCCATTCTGTCAGGCCTGGGAACAGGACTTGGGTATTCCTTTCACCCCAGTCCAATGGAATAGAAGTTTTCTTCTATCTCACAAAGCACTGATCTCTACTAAAGACCAAGAAACGAGTTACAAAATTATATCCAGATGGTACAGAGTACCCGCTTTGCTCCATAAATGGTTCCCCACAGTGTCAGATCGCTGCTGGAGATGTCACATGGGGGATGATCTATATCTGGTGGCATTGTATTATTCTACGTCCTTTTTGGAATCTTGTACACAGGATTATCAGAGAAGTAACGGGCATCCCAATCCAGAATTCCCCAGAAGCTCTTCTATTGTTTATACTTGACCTGAATATCCCTGCCTACAAAAACTCCCTTTTGAAATATATGGTCCAGACAGCAAAAACAGTAATACCACGTCATTACCTATCCATTTCTCCCCCGTCACCGGAGGAGTGGTTTGAGGAGATTGCCCTATACCAGAGAATGGAGGACATTATTACTGTGATGCCCTTGGATATCTCAAGATACTCGAAGACGTAGGGCCCATGGGATGCGTTCCGTTCCTCAGAAACTTTTCGGAACATACAACTGTAAATTACACATATTTAGACACTGTCACCTTCCTACCCCCCCCCCCCTTTTCCCGCCCCCCTTCCACTGTCTTATGTCCTCTTTTACTGGGACAGCCAACAGAGGGTTGTAGTCAATGGAGTATATTCAGACCATGGTCTTGTTACCAGTGGGGTACCTCAGGGATCTGTTCTGGGACCCATATTGTTTAATATCTTTATCAGCAAAATTGCAGAAGGCCTCGATGGTAAGGTGTGTCTTTTTGCTGATGACACAAAGATTTGTAACAGGGTTGATGTTCCTGGAGGGATACACCAAATGGAAAAGGATTTAGGAAAACTAGAGCAATGGTCAAAAACTAAACTAAAATTTAATGTTGATAAGTGCAAGATAATGCACCTGGGGCGTAAAAAAACAAGAGCAGAATATACAATCAGTGATACAGTCCTAACCTCAGTATCTGAGGAAAGGGATTTAGGGATCATTATTTCAGAAGACTTAAAGGTAGGCAGACAATGTCATAGAGCAGCAGGAAATGCTAGCAGAATGCTTGGGTGAATAGGGAGAGGCATTACCAGTAGAAAGAGGGAGGTGCTCATGCCGCTCTACAGAGCACTAGTGAGACCTCATTCTGGAGACCATATCTCCAGAAGGATATTGATACTTTGGAGACAGTTTAGAGAAGAGCTACTAAACTAGTACATGGATTGCAGGATAAAACTTACCAGGAAAGATTAAAGGACCTTAACATGTATAGCTTGGAAGAAAGACGAGACAGAGGGGATATGATAGAAACTTATTTAAATACATAAAGGCAATCAACAAGGCAAAAGAGGAGAGAATATTTAAGAGAAGAAAAACTGCTACAAGAGGACATAGTTTAAAATTAGAAGGGCAAAGGTTTAAAAGTAATATCAGGAAGTATTACTTTACTGAGAGAGTAGTGGATGCATGGAATAGCCTTCCTGCAGAAGTGGTAGCTGCAAATACAGTGAAGGAGTTTAAGCATGGATGGGATAGGCATAAGGCCATCCTTCATATAAGATAGGGCCAGGGGCTATCCATAGTATTCAGTATATTGGGCAGATTAGATGGGCCAAATGGTTCTTATCTGCCGACACATTCTATGTTTCTATGTTTTATGTGTCTTCTCTTAAACATTTGTTTCTGTATTGATTTAATGTTTGTTTCCACGCTGTTACGTGGACTACTATGTCGAGAACTAAATGTTTTGGTTGCTCCCTCCCAATGCATGTGTGCTTGTTTGTACCAAATGACAGAAAAGAAAATGTTATGTTAAAAACTTCAATAAAACATTAAATGAGAAAAATGGCTTACAGTATGTAAATGTACACTTAGAGGGTCATTTATGAAACAGAAATATGCCTAAATTTGAGCAGCCATCTGTGACTTCTCAACGCTCATGCCAGGTCTAAAAATGTAGGAGTGGTATGGGTGGAGAAGGGGACGGGCCGGGTCAATTTCTACGTCTGGTTTAGATGTAGAAAAGGGTCTAAATGTAAGACATAATAGTGGAGTCTTAAATGTATAACTCCAGGGTACTGAGTATCAAACCAGACGCGTTTCAGAGCAATATACAACTGGCTCCTTCTTCAGAAGACTCCACTATTATGCCGGCATAAAGTCTGTGGGAAGCATAAACCTGAACCGATCACTATATCCCAATACAGCAGACCAACTACAGACGGAGCATTAGGACCCAGCAGTCACAAAGTTGACACCTGAAGGAGGTGAGCAGGAAATCTCACGTGAACTAACGAGATCCCGGAGGTAAACAGAGCTGACTTGCTGCATGTGGGACGCCACACGGCATACGCTGACTCCCGGAGAAACGTGAGTACTACTGCTGGTGTTTTTACTCCGTCATGGACTAAATAGAAGACTGTTACTGAGTGTAACAGCTTGGTCTCTTGTTCACCTATATGTTGGAGAGAAGACTTCTCAAGTTCTGATGACTGCCTTTAGTATATATATAGTCTGCAAAACATTATATGGATACAAGTGCAATATGTGCTAGTAAATAACAGTCCAAAAGTACTCAAGGTCACCAAACCTATCTAACAGTGGATACTGGTTTGCACTACTACACGAGTGGACTTATTACAGGTAATTGTCAATTTTATCCAGTGTTATTCCTGGCATATTCATCATCTAGTGCCATATGTGCCATTTTATACGGACATCACGACAGTGTGCAAGATACTATTATATATTGTATTTTTATATTTTTTATCCTTTTATGTGGGGGTTAATAGCGACCGCTATTTTTTATACTGGTGTCTATATCTTCTAACAATAAATTACTTCCAGCGTGACCACTAAGTATTGTGAGTGACGATAATTTCATCTATATGGATTCACATTTTTATGACTGGAGGTTGTCATCTTTGATCTGAGCACCCTACCATCTACCCAGATAGTAGAGCCACTCCTATTAGTAATTATCAGTTCTTGTTTACCACTGCTCTTCTCTTCATCGACTTTCTATCTTATCCCTTGGTTCAACGTGATGGTTTTAAGTGTACTTATTATTTAACCATGGGACAAGAAAAAGAAAATGCTTCCTCACAGACTTACTTCTGGAACTGTACCTCTGTGCTGTTACAATAAACAAGTCCTAACCAAGATAGCACTTTTTAAAGCACTTTTTCACACTCCAGCTGTTAATGTAATATCTTCTGTGGAAACTGGCATTGTAGGAAATGTGATTCAGGTACTGCTAGACCCATGCCATATGTCCATTTGTTTTTTTCAAGCTTAAAGGGGTTATCCGAGATCTATAGTGCCCCCCATATGCCCAGGCCTCCTTGGCACCCACATCGCTTCTCATACCCCGGCCACTGCTGCACAGGTGACGTTAGGGAGGCTTGTCCCCGTCGCGGCCTGCTATTGGCTGCCCCCCCCCCCAACGCCGGATGCAGCGAAGCCGGTGCCGGGGAGCCTGGTAAGTACAACCTATGTGAAGGGCCTGGGCATAGGGGGGCATTATAGATCTCAGATAACCCCTTTAAAATCATTCAAACCAATCTAGCTGAAAAGTCACAGAAATTTTCCTTTCTGGATGGATTGTCCTTCAAAAAATATGATGAACACGAACTGAAGGGTAGGTTCACACCTCTATTAGGTAAATTTGATAGTATGGCAGAGAAACAGACTACCAGATTTACCACGTACAGCATAGCCGGACACAGCTGTATCCCCATTCACTCTAAAGGGATCCAGTGAGTTTCCGTCATAAATTTGGCCAGTCAAATACTATTGCATTTATGTAAGAAGCCCACCGGATCCACTTTGGATTCCATTATAGTGAATGGGGATCTGGCGGTTCCCAGCGGTGTCCAGCTATGCGAGATATGGTATCTCTGTTAGTCTGTTCCTCTGCTGGAACAGATTACTGGATTTACCTGCGGAAGTTTTGATTTTAGCTTATAAGGGTTTTCCAGGATTTTTTTTACTGATGATTATTGTCATGCTCGTGTGTGGGAAGAAAACACCACACCGAGCATAGGAGGGAAAAGGGGATACCGGAATAAGGCCTGGAAATTAGGGAAGGAAAATGGACACCTCCTAGAGAAAACCCTAACTCCAGTCCTGACAGACTACTAGTATGAACAGGCCCCAAAGGCAGAAAAGTTCCTACACCGGATACCTAGAATCCTATCTCACCCTATAGGACCCTGGAACTAATGTCAGGACTGAGTCTACATGTTCCTCCAAAGGGCAGGGCGAACAGGAGTCTCCCTGAGGCCTAATGACAAACAAACGGGAAAGGCAACTGTAACGGTTCCTCTCCCCTGGTCAGCGTGGCGCTGTAGAGCTGCTCCCGGAGACTTCCAAGCCGAGTTGTGATTTCCAGTAGCTGTGCAGCTCTTACAAGAGCTAGTAGTGATATAGCTGTTCCCTACAACACGAGACGAGTCTGCGAGTTGAGGGTAAGAAGAACAACATTTATTGGTGCCACCCTTGGCCTTGTATACCAGACTCCATCGAAGGGGACCTAAAACCCACAGACCAATGGAAATAATCACACAATCCGGGACAGTCCCACACAATGTCTCCCTTCTGCCTGGGAGATAATCAGGTTAGACACTGTAGGTAACCTAATCATCTCCAGACAGTAACACCACATTGTGTATAAAGACTCCCCCCTGACTGGGAGATAATCAGGTTAGACACTGTAGGTAACCCAATCATCTCCAGACAGTAAAACCAAATTTTATTTATAAGCATTAAAAAGTACCCCAAAATCCACAATATTCCAACAGACAAACAGAGGACTTCTGTTACATGGCTCCCTCTGAGTGGAACACGCTGGCAGACCCGGTTTGACCCTTTTTCAGGGCAACTTGGGGCTGTCCAGTCTCTGTTATGTGGGGTTGAGATCAGTCTGCCGGGAAAATCCATCTGCGTTGCCATTCTGTTTTCCGGGCCGGTACTGGATGGTAAAGTTGTAGGGTTGGAGTGTCAGACTCTTTTTAAGTAGCCGGCCATTGTCCCCTGCAACACGGTTTAGCCACACAAGCAGATTATGGTCTGTAACAAGTGTAAACTCCTCTCCATATAAATATGGAGTCAATTTCTTTAAGACCCACACCAGAGCTAAACACTCCTTCTCCACCGCCGCGTAGCTGACCACTCGGGGAAGAAGCTTTCTACTAAGATAGGCGACAGGGTGCTCTCCTCCATCTTCTCCCACCTGGCTCAGAACTGCCCCAAGTCCGAACATTGAAGCATCTGGGTCTGAGCTGGTGAACTGGTCCGTTCCGTTCTAGCTTGGGCCCTGGTCGTCACGGGGTGGGCAGCTGCTGTAGAGGTGGGAATGTAGGCAGAAGTGAGGGGGCCCAAATCGTTACCCAGAAGTACTTCTGCAGGTAAGGTATCCATTATGCCAACTTTTACTACACCGGATCCGGCTCCCCATTCTAGGTGAACGCGAGCAGTAGGCAGGCGAAATACTGCTCCTCCAGCCACTCGAACAGCTACGGTTTGGCCCGTACACTTATGGGCTGGAACCAAGTGCCCCTGTAGTAGTGTAATGGTAGCCCCAGTGTCCCGTAATCCTTGGGCGACCTGTCCGTCGAGCTCTTGTCGGTGCTGCTGTCTATTATCCCCGGAATCAGCCTGAATGGGATTGACCTCGTACTATACCCCCAGATATTCCTCAGGGTGAGTGTCCATGTCCATGCAGTGGACAGCTGGGGTACGGGATGCAGCAGGGGTTGACACAGGGGGTGAGTTGTTCCAGGAAGATGGGGGGAGCCAAATGGGCAATTGGCCACTAGGTGTCCTGGTTCATGGCATTAGTGACATTTCATCTTGGAATACTCTGAACTATTCCTGGAAGGACCAGCAAAACGAGGGGGGCCGGGCGCAACAGGGGCCCTAAACTCTGGTCGTGGAGAGGGTCTGGATACAATGGGGACCCGGGCATCGACTCGAGGATTAGGTCGGGATAACGCTGGGTCCAGTCGCCTGGAATCCACATACTCAACGGCCAGGCGGGCCGCTCCTGTGAAGGTGTGGGGACATCGGTCTCTTACCCAGTTGCCTAAGTCCGGCTGTAGATTATCGAAGAAATGCTGTAGAGCTGCTCCTGAGACTTCCAAGCCAAGTTGCGATTTCCAGTAGCTGCGTAGCTCTTACAAGAGCTAGTAGTGATATAGCTGTTCTCTACAACACGAGACGAGGCTGCAAGTTGAGGGTAAGAAGAACAACATTTATTGAGGCCATCCTTGGCCTTACATACCAGTCTCCATGGAAGGGGACCTCCCCTGTGGACCTGATTGAGAACTGCATGACAAACACACAGACCAATGGAAATAATCACACAATCCGGGACAGTCCCACACAATGTCTCCCCTCTGCCTGGGAAATAAACAGGTTAGACACTGTAGGTAACCTAATCCTCTCCAGACAGTAAAACCACATTGTGTATAAAGACTCCTACGCAGGACTTACAATGTCTCTTCCCTGACTGGGAGATAATCAGGTTAGACACTGTAGATAACCCAATCATCTCCAGACAGTAAAACCCAATTTTTTTTATACACATTAAAAAGTACCCCAAAATCCACAATATTCCAACAGACAAACAGAGGGCTTCTGTTACAGCAACACACACACACACACATATATATATATATATATATATATATATATATTTATAACAAAAAAATGAGGCAGCACTCCAGACATCAGGTGAAAAAGATAGTGGATCCTTTATTCCCCTCTGCAACGTTTCAACCGCTCAATGCGGTCTTTATCAAGCAGGATTTTTTTGCACCCTTGCTTTTGTGTCTTGTGCTGCTGGATCTCTTTTTTTGTGTTCTATATATATATATATATATATATATATATATATATATATACACACATAAGCAAAATACAAAAGGGAAAGGAAACACTTATCTTCAATGAAGCTTTGGTAACACCAGGAACTCAGCCGAGAACCAAACACAAGCTAACCACAAGTACAACAGAAGCTATAAACCGCATAGCATAGTGGGAGAAACAACAATAAATAGAGAAGGTAAAATGACCACAATAGCCACATCTGGGGAAAGAAGGTGTGTCAGGCATCAGAAACAACACAGACGTCATTTGATCCAAAAGAAAAACATGTCAGATCAAACTACGTGTTGCCAGTCTAACAGATCTCATACTACCTGTTGCGGAAACATCCGTATGTCTCGGTACATCAGTGACAGTACCCCCCCTTCTACGGGTGACCTTCGGGCACCCAGGACCAACCTTATCCGGATGAGACCTGTGACAGGTTTTCACCAAATGACTGGCTGTCACGTCAGATGCCGGTACCCACATCCTCTCCTCAGGTCCATAACCCTTCCAGTGAACAAGATACTGAAGAGTTCTACGGAGAACTCAAGAGTCAATAATATTGGTGATCTGGAATTCAAAACTGCCGTCCACCATGACAGGATCGGGTGGCAAAGGGGATGACTCCAAAGGTTCAACATATGTCTTCAACAAAGATTTGTGAAACACATTATACATTTTCGGCACCTGAGGAAGTTCAAGACGAAAAGCTACAGGATTAATAATGGCAGTGATCTTAAATGGACCAATAAACCTTGGACCCAACTTCCAAGAAGGAACCTTCAACTTAATATTTCTTGTGTACAGCCACACAAAATCACCCACTCTTAGGTCCGGACCATTCATACATTTCCTGTCAGCCACACGTTTATTACTTGTTGCCCATATTCATCAAGTTATTTTCCACCATATAGAAGACAATGATGACAAAAAACGTTTCTCCTCAGGGATACCGGAAGTATCCGAACCAGAGAATTTGCCAAATTGCGGGTGAAACCCATATGCCCCAAAAAACAGCGACTTACCAGTGGACTCCTGTCTACGATTTTTTATGGCAAACTCTGCCAAAGACAAAAACGAGGACCATTCCTCCTGGTTCTCAGAGACAAAACATCTTAAAGGATAACTGTCACATTTAGACCCTAATTTCAATTTTCATATATGTAGTTACTAATAACATGATATTCCAGAATCAGTTACTATTAGACTGACTTAGAGATCCAGAAGGACGAGTATGTGTCACCTTAGCGCGTGCACAGATACTACAGGCTGACACATAGTCCTCAACACACTTACGCAACCCCGGCCACCAGAATCTATGAGAGATTAGGTCAGCAGTGGATCTACTCCAAGGGTGTCCCGTAAGAACCGTACAGTGATGTTCTTTAATCACCTTATGACGCAATTCTGATGGAACAAACAATTTCCAATACTCCGGTGTGTCTCCCTGAGCCTCTAACACCTTCACCTCTAGGTCAGGGCATAAAGCGGATATCACCACCCCTTCAGACAGCATCGGACTCAGATTTTTTTTTAAATCACCACCTCCAGAAAAACTAACCCCAGGACGATAAGTGACAATTAAATTGAATCTGGTGAAAAACAAAGACCATCTGGCCTGCCTTGGGTTCAGTCGTTTAGCCGACTCCAAGTAAGCCAAATTTTTGTGATCTGTGAACACCGTGATCGGATGAATCGCCCATTCCAATCAATGACGCCACTCCTCAAAAGCCAACTTAATGGCCAGCAACTCTCTGTTACCCACATCGTAATTTCTCTCTGCGGCAAAGAGTTTTTTAGAGAAGAAGGCACATGGACGCCATTTACCAGGTGAAGGGCCCTGCGATAAAACTTCTCTTACCCCCACCTCGGATGCGTCAACTTCTACAATGAAAGATTTTGATACATCCGGCAGCACCAATATAGGGGCAGAAGAGAAGCACTCCTTAACCGCAGAAAAGGCTTGCAACGCCGAATCAGACCACACAGACATCTGTCCCTTTCTTAGTCATGTCAGTTAACACCACTGTCAAATTGTTCTGAATCCATTTTCAGTAGTATTTGGTGAACCCCAAAAACCGCATAAGAACCTTCAGATTTTCGGGTCGATCCCAGTCCAATACAGCACGGACTTTCTCAGTATCCATTTGAAAACCTGAAGATGACAGCAGGTAGCCCCAGAATTGCACCTCAAGTACAGCAAAAACACACTTCTCTAATTTTGCATACAATTTATTATCTCTTAGGATCTGTAACACCTGTCTAACATGATCCTGATGAGTCACCACGTCTGGAGAATAAATTAGTATGTCATCCAAATACACGACAACAAACGTCCCCACCAGGTGATGAAAAATGTCATTCACAAAATGCTGTAAAACCGCAGGAGCATTGGTCAACCCAAAAGGCATGACCAGGTTCTCATAGTGACCCACTGGAGTATTAAAAGCCATCTTCCATTCATCCCCTTCTTTGATCCTGACCAGATTATATGTCCCCCTTAAGTCCAACTTGGAGAACACCTTGGCATCAACAATCTGATTAACCAAATCAGGAATCAAAGGAAGGGGGTAAGGATCACGGACAGTAATATGATTGAGCTCACAGAAATCCAGACATGGCCTAAGAGTTCCGTCCTTTTTTTAACAAAGGAAAACCTTGCTGCCACTGGAGTTTTGGAAGGTCTTATGTGTCCATTAGCCAAACTTTCGGTAATATACTCTCTCATGGCTGTTCTTTCAGGTCCAGAAAGGCTATACAACTTAGATTTGGGCAATTTAGCTCCTGGAATAAGGTTGATAGGACAATCATATTCCCGATGTGGAGGTAAATCCTGGCAATCCACTTTCAGAAAATACATCAGCAAAATCAGATATAAAAGAGGGTAATGTTTTAGTGGTTAAAGCATAAAAAGATGTATTCAGACAATTTTCAACGCAATAATCACCCCAATACAGAATCTGTCTAGTTTGCCAATCGATGGTTGGATTGTTCCTGCTTAACCACGGTAAACCCAGAACCAACAGAGCAGGAAGACCCTCCAACACAAAACACGAGATGGATTCCTGGTGAAAGTAACCCACTCTTAATCGGATGTACTATCTGAGATAAATACTTCCGAGTTAGAGGTTCAAAATCAATAGAAAAAATGGAAATGTTTTTTCTAATGCACTTGGAGACAACCCATGCATACGGACGAACTGAGCATCAATCAGGTTCATCCTGCCCCATTGTCGATAAACACCTCAATCCCCACAGTCTTGGACTCTAGCGCCACCTCAGCAGTCAGGAGAGATCAAGTACTACCAGTCAAAGACAAATTAACATTTTCTTACTCTCCTCCCACCCCTCCAGGAGTCAGATGGGAATTAAAAGTCCCTTTTTTTCTTTTTGAGGCTGAATGCATGGACATACATCGATAAAATGTCCTTTCTGTCCACAGAAAAAACACACTCCCTTCCTACGACCAGAATGCTTAAAAGTGGATCTGGGAGTAGCTCCCCTTAACTGCATGGGTTCGTCCCCAGACATACAGTAGGTTTTTGTGATATTGTGCTTTTAGCACGACAGCGTCGCGCTGATACTCGGCGACATGGTGCCGAGATCTCGCACTCACTGGAATAGTGACAGCACATCCCAGCAAGCGCGTCATAGAAGCGACGGGAGATCCGACTTGGATTCCCGCCAATTCTACACGTGTGCGGCGTTTGTTATGAATCCTGAGGGGGAAGTCCCCGCCGGATTTTAAATAAAAATCCGGCATGGGTCCCCCCCTCAGGAGCATACCGGGCCCTTAGGTCTGTTATGGGTTGTAAGGAGAGCCCCCCCTACGCCGAAAAAAACGGCGTAGGGGGTCCCCCTACAATCCATACCAGACCCGTATCCAAAGCACGCTACCCGGCCAGCCAGGAAGGGAGTGGGGACAAGCGAGCGCCCCCCCCCCCTCCTGAGCCGTACCAGGCTGCATGCCCTCAACATGGGGGGGTTGGGTGCTCTGGGGCAGGGGGCGCACTGCGGCCCCCCCACCTCAGAGCACCCTGTCCCCATGTTGATGAGGACAGGGCCCCTTCCCGACAACCCTGGCCGTTGGTTGTCGGGGTATGCGGGCGGGAGGCTTATCGGAATCTGGGAGCCCCCTTTAATAAGGGGGCCCCCAGATACCGGCCCCCCACCCTAAGTGAATGAGTATGGGGTACATCGTACCCCTACCCATTCACCTGCAAGAAAAGTGGTAAAAACACAAATAAACCACACAGTGTATTAAAATATTTTATTTTTCTGCTCCGGAGGCCGCCCCCTGTCTTCTTTATTAGCTCTTTTACCAGGGGGGGCTCTTCTTCTTCCGCTATCCCGACGGGTCTTCTCCGCTATCCGGGGGGTCTTCTCAACTCTCCGGGGTTCTCCTTCTGTCTTCGCCGCTCTCCGTTGTTGACTCGGCGCACCCCGGTTCTTCGTCTCGCGAGATCTCGGATTTTAAATAAAAATTTAGCGAGACGAAGAACCGGGGTGCGACTCGGCGCACCCCGGTTCTTCGTCTCGCGAGATCTCGGATTTTAAATAAAAATTTAGCGAGACGAAGAACCGGGGTGCGCTGAGTCAACAACGGAGAGCGGCGAAGACAGAAGGAGAACCCCGGAGAGTTGAGAAGACCCCCCGGATAGCGGAGAAGACCCGTCGGGATAGCGGAAGAAGAAGAGCCCCCCCTGGTAAAAGAGCTAATAAAGAAGACAGGGGGCGGCCTCCGGAGCAGAAAAATAAAATATTTTAATACACTGTGTGGTTTATTTGTGTTTTTACCACTTTTCTTGCAGGTGAATGGGTAGGGGTACGATGTACCCCATACTCATTCACTTAGGGTGGGGGGCCGGTATCTGGGGGCCCCCTTATTAAAGGGGGCTCCCAGATTCCGATAAGCCTCCCGCCCGCATACCCCGACAACCAACGGCCAGGGTTGTCGGGAAGGGGCCCTGTCCTCATCAACATGGGGACAGGGTGCTCTGAGGTGGGGGGGCCGCAGTGCGCCCCCTGCCCCAGAGCACCCAACCCCCCCATGTTGAGGGCATGCAGCCTGGTACGGCTCAGGAGGGGGGGGGGCGCTCGCTCGTCCCCACTCCCTTCCTGGCTGGCCGGGTAGCGTGCTTTGGATACGGGTCTGGTATGGATTGTAGGGGGACCCCCTACGCCGTTTTTTTCGGCGTAGGGGGGGCTCTCCTTACAACCTATAACAGACCTAAGGGCCCGGTATGCTCCTGAGGGGGGGACCCATGCCGGATTTTTATTTAAAATCCGGCGGGGACTTCCCCCTCAGGATTCATAACAAACGCCGCACACGTGTAGAATTGGCGGGAATCCAAGTCGGATCTCCCGTCGCTTCTATGACGGCTCTGTCTCCATCGCGGCAAGCCAGCTCGGCGCTGGCTCCCGCGATGGGGCTCGTAGGTGCTCAATCTCGCCGAGAAAGAGAGCGAGATTGACACAAAATCGGGTTCACCTACTGTAAACCCAGGAGTATCTTCATCCAACGTGTCAGAGGAAGACGATACGTTATGTGATAGTACGTCCTGAGATTTAGGGCCCCTAGATCTCTCTCTCAGGCGTCTATCAATGCGTACTGCAAGAGACATAGCGGCTTCCAGAGACTCAGGATTCTCATGAAAGACCAAAGCATCCTTCAGCCTCTCTGATAGATAATCCCTGACAAAACTGACTACGGAGAGCCAGATCGTTCCACTCAGTATCTGTAACCCACCTCCTAAATTCAATAGATCTCAGCACAACGCTCTCCCTGACGAAGGCCACGTAGCTTGGTCTCGGCCAGGATGGTCTGATCCGGGTTATCATAAATGAGACCCAGAGCTTTGAAAAATTCATCCACTGACCGGAGAGACTGCGATACGGTCGGCAGAGAAAAACCCCATGACTGAGCGTCCCCCTTAAGCAACAAAATAACCACACCAACTCTTTGATTCTCATCCGGAGATGAGTGTGGCAGTAGCCTAAAATACAATTTGCACGCCTCTCTAAACAAAATGAAATTATCACTTCCCCCATAGAATCTGTCTAGTAGGGCAACTTTAAGCTCGAGACAGGCCTGGTAACCACCACCACCACCAGGACCAGCAGCCTGCGGTCTCTGTATCTGCTAGACGGTTGTGCGGAGGTCAGCTACGGCCAGTGCAGCAATAGGATCCATGGTTGTACTGAAACAAGCAAAAATTACGGTTTTGGCGGTTTATAATATCACGCTCGTGTGTGGGAGGAAAACACCACACCGAGCATAGGAGGGAAAAGGGAATACCGGAATAAGGCCTGGAAATTAGGGAAGGAAGATGGACACCTCCTAGAGAAAACCCTAACTCCAGTCCTGACAGACTACTAGAATGAACAGGCCCCAAAGGTATGCAAGTTCATACACCGGATTCCTAGAATCCTCTCTCACCCTATAGGACCCTAGAACTAATGTCAGGACTGAGTCTACCTGTTCCTCCAATGGGAAGGACGAACAGGAGTCTCCCTCAGGCCTAATGACAAAAGACAGGGAAAGGCAACACACACACACACTGATTATATATATATATATATATATATATATATATATAAACAAAATACTAAAGGGAAAGGAAACTTATCTTTAATGAAGCTTTGGTAGCACAAGGAACTCAGCCAAGAACCAAACACAAGCTAACCACAAGTCCAACAAAATCTATAAACCGCATAGCATAGTTGGAGAAACAACAATAAATAGAGAAGGTAAAATGACCACAATAGCCACATCTGGGGAAATAAGGTGTGGCAAGCACCAGAAACAACACAGACGTCATTTGATCCAAAAAGAAAACATGTCAGATCAAACCACGTGTTGCCAGTCACACAGATCTCCTGCATCCTGTCGTGGGAACATCCGTATGTCTCGGTACGTCTGTGACAATTATCTTCTGGATAGGTCATCAGTATTTGATCGGAGGGAGTTTGGCACCTGGGACCCCCGCCGATCAGCTGTTTTGAGAAGGCAGCAGTGTTCCTGTGAGCACCACGGCCTTTTCTGTGCTTACCAAGCACACCGTCGTACACTGTATAGTGGTTGTGCTTGCACTCAGCCCCAATCACTTGAATGGGGCTGAGCTGCCCTTAGGCCACGTGACACATGAACGTGTTGTCATTTGGACTAGGAAAAGCAGAGAGAAGGTGGCAGAGCTCACAGGAGCACTGCTTCCTTCTTAAACAGCTGATCAGTGGGGATGCCAGGTGATGGACCCCAACCTTTCAGATACTGATGACCTATCCAGAGGATAGGTCATCAGTAAGATAATCTCGGAAAACCCCTTTAAGGATCATTATATGATTTAGGATCTATGAGTATTTTTATGTCCACATAGCCAGTGACGTGTGCCACATTTTGAACTGGAGGTGATGACACCTGAAAACAATGAGATGAACTTGCATTGCAAAGGATGAAATCTGTGGTGGATATCCGCAACATAAATTGACCTGCTGCAGATTATAAATTTGTAACGCATGTCATTTTACTCTGTAGGTCACTGTGCATGGAAGAGATTTCTTGAAAACTTATCCACTTTGCTGGTACTGGCATACAATGGGGATTTGCTGCATGCAAATCTGAAGAAGGAAATCAACAGCATATCCAGCCATGTGGACATACCTTGTAGAATGAGAGGTTGTTCCATGGCAAACCTATCCACAGGAGGATAGAGTGGGGATACCCATTACCAGTGATAAAAAAAATAGTGGACCAACATGACTGTTTCCATGTATCCAGAAAACTTGAATGTTTGCTTTGATTACATAATTAAAAACATGTTACAGATTACCTCTGATGAATCTATAAATTAGTTTATGTACAGTAAAATATTTCTGTAATCCTAATATTACCCACAAATGCATTAAAAAGATGGCACATTAATAAAGACCATTTTTCTATGCTTTCTGTTTATTGTTTTTTTTTTTTTTTTTTTTTTTTTAATGACAATCACTAATGACATTTATTACACCTGCTATAAGGGTTGTCAGTGAACTTTGCCAGATTCTGGAATGATAAATCTCTAAATTTGCAGTCATTTGGGGGATGGGGGTGTGCACACCTTAGCAGATTGCCATTTGGGGTTTGTGTTTAGCTGAATGACATCCGTTAATGGTGGAAATAATACCGGGGTCCTTGACAATTACAAGAAAAAATAATATTTTTTTCTCTTTAAATCTATTTCTAGCATATAACATTTAAATTACTAAAACAGCAGGATAGCGAGGAAGCACTGAAAAACTATAAGGAAAAAAATAGAATATGTAAAAAACAAATAAAAGCAGACAAACTAGAGACCAAAAGATTAATTGCCAAAGAGAGCAAAACTAACCCTAAAATGTGCTTCAATTATATAAATGGTAAAAAGTATATATCTGAAGGTGTCAGCCCCCTACAGAGTAATGAAAGGGGAGTTGCAGAGAGCGATGAGGAGAAAGCAAAGCTATTACATATTTTTTCTCCACTGTATTCACTGAGGAAAGTAAACTGTCAGATGAAATGCAGAATGTAAAAAGTAAATTCCCCATTAAAAGTGCCCTGTCTGACCAAGGAAATAGTACAGTGGTGTCTTAAAAAGATTCAAAAAGACAAATCGCCAGGACCAGATGGCATACACCCTCGTATCCTAAGAGAATTAAGTAATGTCATAGCCAGACCCTTATTTCTGATATTTACGGACTCTGTACTGACAGGGAGTGTTCCACAGGATTGGAGCATAGCAAATCTAGTGCCAATATTCAAAAAGGGTCCAAAAACAGAGCCCGGAATATATAGGCCAGTAAGTTTAACATCTGTCGTGGGTAAACTGTTTGAAGGTTTTCTAGGAGATGCTATCTTGGAGTACCTCAATGAAAATAAGCAAATAACGCCATATCAGCATGGCTTCATGAGGGATCGGTCATGTCAAACTAATTTAATCAGTTTCTATGAGGAGGTAAGTTCTAGACTTGACAGTGGGAATCAATGGATGTCGTATATCTGGACTTCTCCAGAAGGTTAGTACATAAAATGAGAATGCTTGGACTGGGAGAAAATGTCTGTATGTGGGTAAGTAACTGGCTCAGTGATAGAAAACAGAGGGTGGTTATTAACGGTACACACTCAGATTGGGTCATTGTCACTAGTGGGGTACCTCAGGGGTGAGTATTGGGCCCTATTCTGTTCAATATATTTATTAATGATTTTGTAGAAGACTTGCTCAGTAAAATATAAATTTTTGCAGATGACATTAAACTGTGTAAAGTAATTAACACGGAAGAGGACAGTATACTGCTATAGATGGATCTGGATAGATTGGAGGCTTGGGCAGATAAGTAGCAGATGAGGTTTAACGCTGACAAATGTAAGGTTATGCACATGGGAAGGAATAATGCAAGTCGTATATACTAAATGGTAAAACACTGGGTAACACTGACATGGAAAAGGACCTAGGAATGTTAGTGAACAGCAAACTAAGCTGTAGAAACCAGTGTCAGGCAGCTGCTGCCAAGGCCAATAACATAATGGGTTGCATCAAAAGGGGCATAGATGCACGTGATAAGAACATACAGTCAGGTCCATAAATATTGGGACATCGACACAATTCTAACATTTGTGGCTCTATACACCATCACAATGGATTTGAAATGAAACGAACAAAATGTGCTTTAACTGCAGACTGTCAGCTTTAATTTTAGGGTATTTACATCCAAATCAGGTGAACGGTGTAGGAATTACAACAATTTGCATATGTGCCTCCCACTTGTTAAGGGACCAAAAGTAATGGGACAATTCCCTCATTATCCCAATTACAATGAGCAGATACAAAGTCCAGAGTTCATTTCAAGTGTGCTATTCGCATTTGGACTCTGTTGCTGTCAACTCTCAAGATGAGATCCAAAGAGCTGTCACTATCAGTGAAGCAAGCCATCATTAGGCTGAAAAAACAAAACAAACCCATTAGAGAGATAGCAAAAACATTAGGTGTGGCCAAAACAACTGTTTGGAACATTCTTAAAAAGAAGGAACGCACCAGTGAGCTCAGCAACACCAAAAGACCCGGAAGACCACGTAAAACAACTGTGGTGGATGACCGAAGAATTCTTTCCCTGGTGAAGAAAACACCCTTCACAACAGTTGGCCAGATCAAGAACACTCTCCAGGAGGTAGGTGTATGTGTGTCAAAGTCAACAATCAAGAGAAGACTTCACTAGAGTGAATACAGAGGGTTCACCACAAGATGTAAACCATTGGTGAGACTCAAAAACAGGAAGGCCAGATTAGAATTTGCCAAACGACATTTAAAAAGCCTTTACAGTTCTGGAACAACATCCTATGGACAGATGAGACCAAGATCAACTTGTACCAGAGTGATTGGAAGAGAAGAGTATGGAGAAGGAAAGAAACTGCTCATGATCCTAAGCATACCACCTCATCAGTGAAGCATGGTGGTGGTAATGTCATGGCGTGGGCATGTATGGCTGCCAATGGAACTGGCTCTCTTGTATTTATTGATGATGTGACTGCTGACAAAAGCAGCAGGATGAATTCTGAAGTGTTTCGGGCAATATTATCTGCTCATATTCAGCCAAATGCTTCAGAACTCATTGGACGGCGCTTCACAGTACAGATGGACAATGACCCAAAGCATACTGCAAAAGCAACCAAAGAGTTTTTTTAAAGGAAAGAAGTGGAATGTTATGCAATAGCCAAGTCAATCACCTGACCTGAATCCGATTGAGCATGCATTTCACTTGCTGAAGACAAAACTGAAGGAAAAATGCCCCAAGAACAAGCAGGAACTGAAGACAGTTGCAGTAGAGGCCTGGCAGAGCATCACCAGGGATGAAACCCACTGTCTGGTGATGTCTATGCGTTCCAAACTTCAGGCTGTAATTAACTGCAAAGGATTTGCAACCAAGTATTAAAAAGTGAAAGTTTGATGTCTGATTATTATTATTATGTCCCATTACATTTGGTCCCTTAACAAGTGGGAGGCACATATGCAAACTGTTGTAATTCCTACACTGTTCACCTAATTTGGATGTAAATACCCTCAAATTAAAGCTGACAGTCTGCAGTTAAAGCAAATCTTGTTTGTTTCATTTCAAATCCATTGTGGTGGTGTATAGAGCCAAACATTTTAGAATTGTGTCGATGTCCCAATATTTATGGACCTGACTGTAGTTCTACTACTTTACAAATCACTAATCAGACCACACATGGAGTACTGTGTACAGTTCTAGTCTCCTGTGAACAAGGCAGACATAGCAAAGCTGGAGAGGGTTCAGAGGAGGGTAACTAAAGTAATAACTGGAATGAGGGAACTACAGCACCCTGAAAGATTATCAAAATTAGTGTTATTCACTTTAGAATAAGACGACTAAGAGGAGATCTAATAACTATGTATAAATATATCAGGGTTCAGTACAGAGATCTCTCCCATCATCTATTTATCCCCAGGACTGTGACTGTGACGAGGGGACATCCTCTGCGTTTGGAGGAAAGAAGGTTTGTACACAAACATAGAAAAGGATTCTTTACGGTAAGAGCAGTGAGACTATGGAACTCTCTGCCTGAGGAGGTGGTGATGGTGAATACAATAAAGGAATTCAAGAGGGGCCTGGATGTATTTCTGGAGTGTAATAATATTACAGGCTATAGCTACTAGAGAGGGGTCGTTGATCCAGGGAGTTATTCTGATTGCCTGATTGGAGTCGGGAAGGAATTTTTTTCCCTTAAGTGGGGAAAATTGGCTATTACCTCACAGTGTTTTTTTTTTTGCCTTCCTCTGGATCAACTTGCAGGATGACAGGCCGAACTGGATGGACAGATGTCTTTTTTTGGCCTTATAAACTATGTAACTATGTTACTATATTGAATTCACACAGGATGGTTGTAGAGCAGTGAACAAGGAAGAATAAATACATCAGCGCTAACTTCCCTCATCTCTCCAGTAAACTGCAATGATGTCATTTGCTCGGTCTGCGTCACATGAAAACAGTTCCATGTGTGTAACCAGCCACGACAGAGTAATGTCATGAAAAAGCCCAACGACTGCTGAGCATTCAGAACAGCAGACTGCTGAATTCATTACAATCCAATGGGATTTACTATAATGTGACAATGCATTTCTGAAATGTATTGCGTTATTACATCATAGAGTAACTTATAACATTGACAGTGATTGTACATTGTTAATGTTATCATGATCTGTTACTATACTACATATAAAGTAAGTAAAGTGATGCAATATGGTAAACACACAAGCACATATGTGTGTGTGTATACAAGGCACATACACCACATATATGTGTGTGTGTGTATATATATATATATATATATATATATATATATATATAAAAGCACCTACACCACATATATACTCACAAGTATACACATAAAAGTACAGGTATATTGGCAGACATCAATGTGAAGCCCTGACAGCAGCCATATGGAGTACTTTATAATGCTCTACAATAATGCTACCTTACAATAATTGCACACAGCTAAATCCAGGCATGATGAGCAGGGATTCTATATTCATCTGACCTAAAGCTTTATTCCTGGGCTTCCACGTCTACATCACGTTTCCCTCAAGAGCTAATGAATGAAGGTCAAAGAGACAAGGAGGAGAAATAATGCACTGCAGTAAAGCTAAGCCTATATCATAGCATTCCAGCACTCACCATAGGAGCAGAGAATCCCCACACAGGCACACAGGACATCTCCCCTCTAGTTCTCCTGGACAAATAGCATCTGCAGTCATGTCAGGAACATCCAGGGTGACTTGGCTCACAGAGACTGAAAATCTTCCCCTGCAATAGTTACTTTGCTGATGCCAGAGGCTCCAGCTACAGAGTGAAGCAGGAGAGGATCATCCTATAGCATAAGCTAGAATGGTACATAGAGGAATCCTCATCCATGTGGCTGAGCTACCCTGGAAGATACCATCAGTATTCTTAGTCAGTCCCTGGAAACATCCAATCAAGAAGAAGTGAGCAGTGTCAGCATGAGGTTGGACCAGAAAAAACACACTGACTGCAGAGCCGCTGCTTTACCTTGCACTGCCTGTGATAGGAACACAAGCTTCTTCCCTGTGCACACAATCATCCTGGCACTACATCAATGACATCAGCTCCTGCATTGTCATCACAAGTCTCTGGCTGGAGCTATCCCAGCTCCTGCATCTGCATGCATGGGCTGCTTAGCACTGAAGGCTGCAGAAACTGCCTCTAAGGTAGCTGTGGAAAACCACCTGAGCTTTGTGTGGACAGCAGAGGTCACACACCACAGCGAGAAAGTTGTCCAGATACCTTCTCACCTCGCCACATAGAAGGTTTCTGCTCTGATAACTCTGCTTCCAGAACAAAATGTGCTGGTGCTGAGTCTTCCGAAAGCACAGAATCTAGGTCGGTTTATTAATATTAACACAGGTGCAGTAAACAAATTAGTTGAAATGACCTTAAAGGGCTTCTGTCACCTCCCAAAACTCATTTTTCATTTTTGGGCATATTAAAATCCTTATTGAACGACTATTCCCTATATAGGGCTCTTACCTTGTTCTGTGGCTTCGGTTCATTAAAAATCGAGCTTTTAAAATATGCAAATGACTTCACTACCAGCAAGTAGGGCGTCTACTTGCTGGTAGCCGCCGCATTCTGATTTAAAAAAAACGCCCCCTCCTCCTGTTGATTGACAGGGCCAGCGAGCGCTCTCCTCCTCCGGCTGGCCCTGTCAGCATTTCAAATCCCGCGCCTGAGCCTTACGTGTCTTCATTCGGCGCAGGCGCTCTGAGAGAAGGACGCTCGCTTCCTCAGCACTCCCTCAGTGCAACTGCGCCGATGACGTCACCTCTAAACCCGAAAGAAAAGACGTCATCGGCGTAGGCGCACTGAGGAAGTGCTGAGGAAGCGAGCGTCCTTCTCTCAGAGAGCCTGCGCCGAATGAAGACACGTAAGGTGCAGGCGCGGGAATTGAATTGCAGACAGGGCCAGCCGGAGGAGGAGAGCGCTCGCTGGCCCTGTCAATCAACTGGAGGAGGGGGATTTTTTTTAAAAGGAAGATGCGGCGGCTACCAGCAAGTAGACGCCCTACTTGCTGGTAGTGAAGTCATTTGCATATTTTAAAAGCTCGATTTTTAATGAAACGAAGCCACAGAACAAGGTAAGAGCCCTATATAGGGAATAGTCGTCCAATAAGGATTTTAATATGCCCAAAAATGAAAAATGAGTTTTGGGGGGTGACAGAAGCCCTTTAATGGATATCAACACTAAAGCTGCCCATATACTGTGCATGAAGGTCATCCAAATCGGTCAATTTCGTGGGAATCAGTCAATTAAGGCCTATGATGGAGGATATCAGTGGAAAGAACAATCAGGCATGTTGTCTGGTAGCTGCTTATTCCCCTATACCCACTGATGTAAACATGAGCGCTTGGCCAAGTAGGTTGAAAGATGGAGATAGAAATAGCTGCCTGACACAAACGGTGTCCATCATCTGTCTCATGTGTATGGCATCTGTAATGTAGAATAGGTTAGAAAACCAAGTTGAACTTCAGTTATGACAAATGGGTGACCCTTGACAAGGGTGTTGGTCATTTTAAGCCATGAGAAACTTTGACTCCTATGGTCTGCTTCTATAGACCGGTAATTCTCATGCAGACTGGGTGTACCTTCACTTTATTGAGAAGAGTGGCCAGTGTCTACTTTTCCAAAGAAAATCCTCGCAACTTATAATTTATCAAAAAGACTATACAGTTGTTCATATTGTGACAAATACCATTCATTGCTATTGCATTTTCAGTCAGAGTTGAGAGTTAACAACATACTACGAATGTAGAGTGTACCCCCTCAGAAAATTTGAAAGCAAGAAAAATCCGCCTAGTCATTACTCAGTTGAAATTATTTTTGATTTAATTGATAAAACTATTCTTGTTAAAAAATCTGAAAATCAGTCGGTATATTAACCCTTTCATGACCAAGGGTCATTGATGCCCCAGTGTCCAGGTCAAAATTTACAAATCTGACATGCGTCACTTTATGTGGTAATTGCTTTGGAACACTTTTATTTATCCAAGCCATTCTGAGATTGTTTTCTCGTGACATATTGTACTTCATGATAGTCATAAATTTGAGTCAATATATTTCACCTTTTCACCTATTTATGAAAAAATCCCAAATTGATAAAAAAAAATGAAAAATTCACAATTTTCAAAATTTAAATTTCTCTTCTTCTAAAACAGAAAGTCATACCTAATAAAATATTTACTACTTAAAATTTCCCATAGGGTCTACTTTATGTTGGCATCGTTTTGGAAATTTCATTTTATTTTTTTAGGACGTTAGAAGGCTTAGAAGTTTAGAAGCAATTCTTCAAATTTTTAAGAAAATTTCCAAAGCCCACTTTTTAAAGACCAGGTTCAGGTCTGAAGTCACTTTGTGGGGCTTACATAGTGGAAACCCCCCATAAATGACCCCATTGTAGAAACTACACCCCTCAAGTTACTCAAAACTGATTTTACAAACTTTGTTAACCCTTTAGGTGTTCCACAAGAATTAAAGGAAAATGGAGATGAAATTTCTAAATTTCACTTTTTTGGCAGATTTTCCATTTTATTACATTTTTTTCTTAAACACATTGAGGGTTAACAGCCAAACAAAACTCAACATTTATTACCCTGATTCTGCGGTTTACAGAAACACCCCACATGTGGTCGTAAACTGATGTAAGGGCGCATGGCAGGGCGCAGAAGGAAAGGAACGCCGTATGGTTTTTGGAAGGCAGATTTTGCTAAACTGGTTTTAGATGCCATGTCCCCTTTAAAGCCCCCCTCATGCACCCATACAGTAGAAACTCCCAAAAAGTGACCCTATTTTGGAAACTAGGGGATAAGGTGCCAATTTTATTGGTACTATTTTGGGGTAAATATGATTTTTAATTGCTCTATATAAAGTTTTTTGTGAGGCAAGGTAACTGAAAAATGGCTGTTTTGGCACAGTTTTTTTTTTTTTTTTTACAAGATTCATCTGACAGGGTAGATCATGTGCTATTTTTATAGAGCAGGTTGTTACGGATGCAATGATATCAAATATGTCTACCTTTTTTATTTGTTTCAGTTTTACATAATAAAGCAATTTTGAAAAAGAAATTATGTTTTTGTGTGTCCATTTTCTGAACGCCTTATGTTTTTTATTTTTCTGCCGATTGTCTTGTGCAGGGGCTTGTTTTTTGCAGAAAGAGTTGAGGTTTTTATTGGTACCATTTTTGGGTACATAGGATTTTTTGATCATTCATTATTACACTTTATGGGGCAAGGTGACCAAAAAATTGGCTGTTTTGGAACAGTTTTTATTTATTTATTTTTACAGCGTTTATCTGAGGGGTTAGGTCATGTGACAGTTTTATAGAGCAGATCGTTACAGACGTGGCAATACCTAATATGTATACTTTTTCTTATTTATTTAAGTTTTACACAATAATAGCATTTCTGAAACCAAAAAAATTATGTTTTAGTGTCTCCATAGTCTGAGAGCCCTAGATTTTATTTTTTTGGGCGATTGTCTTAAATAGGGTATCATTTTTTGCGGGATGGGGTAACTGTTTGATTGGTACTATTTTAGGGGTCATAAGCCTTTTTGATCGCTTGCTGTTGCACTTTTTGTGATGTAAGGTGACAAAAATGGCTTTTTTTAAACAGTTTTTTTTTATGGTGTTTATCGGACGGGGTCTATCATGTGATATATTTATAGAGACGGTCGTTACAGACGCGGTGATACCTAATATGTGTATTTTATTAATTTTTTTTTAATTTTTTATAGGAAAAAGCAATTTCTTTTTTTAATTTGACATTTTTATTTATTTATTTATTTTTACTTTTATTATTTTCCAATTTTTTTTTTATCAAGTCCCTGTTGGATCTTGAAGATCCAGTGGGGCTGATGGCTGTACTAAAATTTGCAATGCACGAGGACACATTACCTGATTTCAGGCTCTGATCTGCAGAGCACAGATCAGAGCCTGAAACCGGCATTTTTTCACTGCCGCGATTGGTCCCTTGCCGGCATTACTGAACTGTATGCTGTCCGTGACAGCAGCAGGACAGGGGCAGAAGCTTTAATCCAAGCGCTTTGCAGCGATTGGATTAAAGAGCTGCCATGACGTCTATACACGTGGTAGCTGCACGCTGTATGTGCAGCTATCACGTATATATACAGATTGCGGTCGGGAAGGGGTTAAATTCAATACTGATATATCATAAAAATAGCATAAATAAAACCAAATATACAAACAATAAATAATAAGAACTACAATCCCAATCCAAAACAATAAGCTGTGGCCCCAGCAGCTATAAACTAATGGATCCATTGCAGATCAGATAAAAAAGATAAAGATGTATGGCAAGAGTCTACTGAAAGGGGTTGGCCACTCTGTTAGCACTTATTAAAACTGTAAAGAAAGTAGGGAGATATTACACTTACTAATATATCTTCTTAAGCAGATCTGCCTGGTTTTCCTGCTATTGGAAGCCACGCCCCCTCATGTCCTGCTCTCGCCACGCCCCTTCCTGTCCTGCTCTCACCACTGTCCTGCTCTCACCATGCCCCCTCCTGTCCTGCTCTCACCACGCCCCCTCCTGTCCTGCTCTCACTACGCCCCCTCCTGTCCTGCTCTCACCACGCCGCCTCCTGTCCTGCTCTCACCACGCCGCCTCCTGTCCTGCTCTCACAGCTGCCTCCCTAGTTCATCCCTACAGGTGCCATGGAGGAGCTACCTCGTCCATGCCTGAAGGAGTGTGCTGCTGTCTGGGTCCTAAAGCACCCTGCTTGTATCAGAGGTGCTTTCCTTCTGTGACTGGCACTCCTGGCTGTGCAGGGCTGGCAGGGGCTTAGCAGGGACACTTGTTAAAAGCTAAAATAAAGAAACTTTTGCAGGAGGAAGGGAGACTGTGATGCCTGATCTGACTGCAGGCTCTGACCCCTCTGCTTACCCTGTACTGCGAGGATGCTGCCAACATGTGAGGATGTAGCAGAGCCAGGGAAGCGCTGTGGACCACAAACTGTGAGCAATCCCAGTGTCTCCTGTTTATGGCCCCTCTGCTCTGTGTTCTTATCATAAACATGATATTACAGCCAGACCAACAGTTCAGGAGCTTTAACCCCTTGTGAGCTGTCAGTATGGCTGAGGTCAGTGATATCAGCAGCAGTCACTGGTCTCACCATCTATAAATGTGAGCCCTCTCCTTCCTGCACTCTGTATATGGTGATATGTGACCCCCGCCACTGCATATAGAGATCTGTGACCCCCTGTACACTGTATACAGTGATCCATGCTAACAGTAGCCCATGAGTGCCGCCGGAAGTCCACTCCGGCCCCAATAATTTATTTGTTTGCAAATCTGACCAGTGTCACTTTATGTGTGAATAACTTTAAAACGCTTTTACTTATCCAGGCCATTCTGAGATTGTTTTTTCATCATATATTGTACTTCATGGCACTGGTAAAAGGGAGTAAAAAAAAAAAAATCTTTTTTATTTATAAAAAAATACCAAATTTACCAAAAATTTTAAAAAATTTACAAATTTCCAATTTTCTATTTCTCTACTTCTATAATACATAGTAATACCTCCAAAAATAGTTATTAATTTACATTCCCCATATGTCTACTTCATGTTTGGATCATTTTGGGAATGCCATTTTAATTTTTGGGGACGTTACAAGGCAAATCTTGAAATTTTTCTGAAATTTTCCAAAACCCACTTTTTAAGGACCAGTTCATGTCTGAAGTCAATTTGTGAGGCTTACATAATAGAAACCACCCAAAAATTACCCCATTTTAGAAACTACACCCCTCAAGGTATTCAAAACTGATTTTATAAACTTTGTTAACCCTTTAGGTGTTTCACAAGAGTTATTGGCAAATGGAGATGACATTTCAGAATTTCTATTTTTTGGCAAATTTTCAATTTAATCCATTTTTTCCAGTAACAAAGCAAGGGTTAACAGCCAAACAAAACTCAATATTTATGGCCCTGATTCTGTAGTTTATAGAAACACCCCATATGTGGTCGTAAACTACTGCAGGGCGCAGAAGGAAAGGAACACCATATGGTTTCTGGAAGGCAGATTTTGCTGGACTGGTTTATTTACACCATGTCCCATTTGAAGCCCCCCTGATGCACCGCTAGAGTAGAAACTCCAAAAAAGTGACCCCATTTTGGAAACTACGGCATAAGGTGGCAATTTTGTTGGGACTATCTTTAGGGTACATATGATTTTTGTTTGCTCTATATTACATTTTTGTGAGGCAAGGTTGCAAAAAATTTAAATTCTGAAATTTCATCTCCATTTACCAATCTCTCTTGTGGAACACCTAAAGGGTTAACAAAGTTAGTAAAAATCTGTTTTGAATACCTTGAGGGGTGTAGTTTCCAAAATGGGGTAACTTTTTTGGACTTTCCACTCTAGGGGTGCATCAGGGGGCTTTAAATGGAACATTGTGTAAATAAACCAGTCCAGCAAAATCTGCCTTCCAGAAACCATATGGTGTTCCTTTCCTTCTGCGCCCTGCCGTGTGCCCGTACAGCAGTTTACAACCACATATGGGGTGTTTCTATAAACTACAGAATCAGAGCAAAAAATATTGAGTTTTGTTTGGCTGTTAACCCTTGCTTTGTTTCTGGAAAAAATGGATTAAAGTGGAAAATATGCCCCAAAAAATAGAAATTCTGAAATTTCATCTCCATTTGCCAATAACTCTTGTGGAACACCTAAAGGGTTAACAAAGTTTGTAAAATCAGTTTTGAATACCTTGAAGGGTGTAGTTTCCAAAACAGGGTCACTTTTTTGGAGTTTCTACTCTAGGGGTGCATCAGGGGGGCTTCAAATGGGACATGGTGTCAAAAAACCAGTCCAGCAAAATCTGCCTTTCAAAAACCATATGGCATTCCTTTCCTTGTGCGCCCTGCCGTTTGGCCATACAGAATTTTATGACCACATATGGGGTGTTTCTGTAAACTACAGAATCAAGGCAATAAATATAGAGTTTTGTTTGACTGTTAACCCTTGCATTGTTAACGGAAAAAATTGCTTAAAATTGAAAATTTGGCAAAAATTGCTGTTTTGGCACCGTTTTAATTATTATTTTTTTACTGTGTTTATTTGAGGGGTTAGGTCATGTGTTATTTTTATAGAGCAGATTCTTACGGACACGGCAAAACAAGTCATTTTTTTTTGTTTTTGGCTGATTGTCTTAGGTAGGGGCTCATTTTTTGCGGAATGAGAGGACGGTTTTATTGACACTATTTTGTGGTACATATGACTTTTTGATCGCTTGCTATTACACTTTTTGTGATGTAAGGTGACAAAAAAATGGCTTTTTTAACACCATTTTTATTTATTTTTTGACTGTATTCATCTGAGGGGTTAGGTTATGTGGTGTTTTTATAGTTCAGGTTCTTACGGATGTGGCGATACCTAATATGTATACTTTTATTTATTTATTAAAGAGGTATATTGGGTTGTGACGGCTCACCTGTTTATTGTATATGGAACGGGTGCTCCAACTGATAGACACACCCAGTCTATAAGATACAGGGTAATTATAAAATGTAGGTTAGTTGTGCACACCTCATATGGAAGTATATTTATATACGTAGATTTTTCTGGTATATAACATTCAATATTTATTATACATATACACTGCGTGCAGAATTATTAGGCAAATGAGTATTTTGACCACATCATCCTCTTTATGCATGTTGTCTTACTCCAAGCTGTATAGGCTCGAAAGCCTACTACCAATTAAGCATATTAGGTGATGTGCATCTCTGTAATGAGAAGGGGTGTGGTCTAATGACATCAACACCCTATATTAGGTGTGCATAATTATTAGGCAACTTCCTTTACTTTGGCAAAATGGGTCAAAAGAAGGACTTGACAGGCTCAGAAAAGTCAAAAATAGTGAGATATCTTGCAGAGGGATGCAGCACTCTTAAAATTGCAAAGCTTCTGAAGCGTGATCATCGAACAATCAAGCGTTTCATTCAAAATAGTCAACAGGGTCGCAAGAAGCGTGTGGAAAAACCAAGGCGCAAAATAACTGCCCATGAACTGAGAAAAGTCAAGCGTGCAGCTGCCAAGATGCCACTTGCCACCAGTTTGGCCATATTTCAGAGCTGCAACATCACTGGAGTGCCCAAAAGCACAAGGTGTGCAATACTCAGAGACATGGCCAAGGTAAGAAAGGCTGAAAGACGACCACCACTGAACAAGACACACAAGCTGAAACGTCAAGACTGGGCCAAGAAATATCTCAAGACTGATTTTTCTAAGGTTTTATGGACTGATGAAATGAGAGTGAGTCTTGATGGGCCAGATGGATGGGCCCGTGGCTGGATTGGTAAAGGGCAGAGAGCTCCAGTCCGACTCAGATGCCAGCAAGGTGGAGGTGGAGTACTGGTATCATCAAAGATGAGCTTGTGGGGCCTTTTCGGGTTGAGGATGGAGTCAAGCTCAACTCCCAGTCCTACTGCCAGTTTCTGGAAGACACCTTCTGCAAGCAGTGGTACAGGAAGAAGTCTGCATCCTTCAATAAAAACATGATTTTCATGCAGGACAATGCTCCATCACACGCGTCCAAGTACTCCACAGCGTGGCTGGCAAGAAAGGGTATAAAAGAAGAAAATCTAATGACATGGCCTCCTTGTTCACCTGATCTGAACCCCATTGAGAACCTGTGGTCCATCATCAAATGTGAGATTTACAAGGAGGGAAAACAGTACACCTCTCTGAACAGTGTCTGGGAGACTGTGGTTGCTGCTGCACGCAATGTTGATGGTGAACAGATCAAAACACTGACAGAATCCATGGATGGCAGGCTTTTGAGTGTCCTTGCAAAGAAAGGTGGCTATATTGGTCACTGATTTGTTTTTGTTTTGTTTTTGAATGTCAGAAATGTATATTTGTGAATGTTGAGATGTTATATTGGTTTCACTGGTAAAAATAAATAATTGAAATGGGTATATATTTGTTTTTTGTTAAGTTGCCTAATAATTATGCATAGTAATAGTCACCTGCACACACAGATATCCCCCTAAAATAGCTAAAACTAAAAACAAACTAAAAACTACTTCCAAAAATATTCAGCTTTGATATTAATGAGTTTTTTGGGTTCATTGAGAACATGGTTGTTGTTCAATAATAAAATTAATCCTCAAAAATACAACTTGCCTAATAATTCTGCACTCCCTGTATATAGAAAGTATCTTGGATGTCTATATATCGCTGCCAGTACCCAAAGTAGTCACAAAGTATATGTTGTTATACTCCTGCCATTATTTATATGTGACTATCCATGTGATTTAAATAGAATAGAAGAAAAAAAAAGACAATCTGAAGGCACCTTGTCATAGAGCAGGAGAAGCTGAGCAGATTGATATATAGTATTGTGGGAAAAGATTCAGTAACTTGCAATTTTTACATTTACATCTGCAGCTCTGTGAAGAGCTATCGGTACATGCGGGGAGATTACCAGTGACGGACAGCTATCTCTCTATGTATACTTATACACACAATGCCATCAACCACTGATAACTCCTCCCTCCTCTACTCAGGGCGGTGTTGGGGGGGGGGCAAACAGGGCAATTGCCCAGGGCCCCCATCCCTAAATGGGGTCCCCTGCTGAGCTGCCCAGACAGATGTGGAAGAGAGCTGGTGGCCGCACCTGAGAAGAGCACAGACAGCACAGCAAGGGGCACTGGTCCCTGGTCTCTCGGCTCCACAGCAGTCAGGCAGACCTTGGTCTCTCTCTCTCTTATCTATATCTATCTATCTATCTATCTAATATCTATCTATCTATCTATCTATCTAGCTATCTCATATCTATCTATCTATCTATCTATCTCATATCTATCCCCTATCTATCTATCTATCTATCTATCTATCTATCTATCTGTCTGTCTGTCTGTCTGTCTGTCTATCTATCTATCTATCTATCTATCTATCTGTCTATCTATCTATAATTATGGAAGAAAGGCAGCATACAGTGAAACAAATGGATTCCTTTATTCACCCAACCCTCAATGCCATTAAGCGTTTGGGTAAATAAAAAAATCAAAATTTTTAATTTTTACTTGCATTTTTAATTTTTTTTGCATATTTATTTCTACTAGTTATTTACTTTTTTTACTTTGAATGCAGAGAACACATTATCTCCATGTCCCTGCTGTCTCTATATACAGAGCACTGTAACAGTGACTACTTTCAGTCGTTTTCTGATTATTTAAAGGGAACCTGTCATCTACTTTATGCTGACCTCATTGAGGACAGCATAAAATAGTGACAGAAATGCTGATTTCAGCGGTGTGTCACTCATCAGCTAAAAGTAAGTGGTTGCTGAGAACCAGCATCATAATCATTGCAGCCCAGAAGAGTCATAGTTATTATAATCTCCTGCTCTCCCCGTCCACCTGCTGATGATTGGCAGTTCTCTCCTAGACAGAAAGAGAGAAAACTAGGTAGAAGACTGTCAGTCATCAGCAGGTGAGCAGGAGAGCAGGAATTCATGAATAACCAGGACTCTTCTCAGGTGGCCGGGACTCTTTTCCAGGCCTAGTCTGCAATAATTGTGATGTTGGTTCTCGGCAACCACTTACTTTTAACTTATAAATGACAGACCGCTGAAATCATCTCACCTGTCTCTACTTTATTCTGCCGTTAGTATGGGCAGCATAAAGTTGATGACGGGTTCCCTTTAAGAGAGTTAAGCCAGTCTCCTGGGAAAACTTGCTAAGGGAATCACACTTAGGGCTCATGCACACAAACGTGTTCCGTCCGTTTCGTGCATTAGGGACTGCAGTTTGCGGTCCCCAATGCACTGCAATTTGCGGTCCCCAATCCGTGTGATGGCCGCAGACAAAAACAGACCCATTCAACTTGAACATGTTCTATTTTTTTGTTGCGCAGAGGCACGAAGAGAAAACCCCATGGAAGTACTCCATAGTGCTTCCATTTGCTTCCGTGCCTCTGTTCCACACTGCTCCTTTTGGACTGCGGACCTATTCAAGTGAATGGATCCGTATCCGTGATGGGGGGGCACGTGGTCGGTGCCTGCAAATTGCAGACGAGCAACGGTCACCTGCATGAGCCCTTAGGCTGAGTTCACACTTCAGTTATTTCCATCAGTTATTGTGAGCCAAAACCAGATGCAGGTCAAAAACACAGAACAGGAGGAAATCTTTCCATTATACCTTATCTCTGTGAAGGCTTCACTACTGGTTTGGGCTCACAATAACTAATGGAAATAACTGACCAAATAACTTAGTGTGAACTGGGTCTTACCTGCTTCCTGACACTGGCTCTCGGCTCCGGTGCTCTCCGACCTCTGCTCAGGTGCCTGGATGTCATCATCCATTTTGACGCTGCTGCCGTGGGCCATGGCGGTGACTTCTTCCCTTGCGTCAAGTGAATAAATGTGACTGTTGATACAGTACTTCAGAATTTGGGGACCCGCTTTTAATTTCGCCCAGGGCCACATTTTGTCTAAAACCGGCCCTGCCTGAACTGATAGGTATTCATAGGAGATGAAAAAACTGAGTTATAAATGTATAAATTACAAGTTTTACTGAATCTTTTTCCACAAATATATATATATCAATCTGCTCAGCTTCTCCTGCTCTATAACATGGTCCTGTCAGATTGCATTGCATTTTTTGGTGACAGGTCCTCTTTAACTCATTCTACTCCTGCCTGTAAGGATATCAGCTCTGTGTATAGATAAGACAGAATCCACCATTTACAATAGGTGATTATCAGAGCTCATCTATTCTTTCCTTGTACAATGACCTCTGCACAGAGCATGCCTAGAAACCTCTCCCATAGAGGTCAATGAGGGCTGCTCCTGGCTATTGTGTCTATGGACCATGGGGCTGCTATAAATTAATAATTTGTTTAATGCTTTGTAAATGTTGTTAAAGACAGCTCAGATAAGATGGCCTCCCCCATAATCATGTTCAGCAAATAAAATAAAATAAAATCTACAATCAGAAAATAAAAACTGATAAAAAGAATATGTGTCACTATCTGGTTTTAACTGGCAGATAACATTTCCTTTAAAGACTATCACATAATGACCTAAGTATATGCAAAGAGGAGCACAAGTATTGTGGCCAGGGAGGCAGTGAACTACATATATCACAGATACTAACTTACTAACTGTGGCCTGATGCACCATTGTGTAGCAAATATTGACGACAATATTGGTAACACTGTTTCCATAAGAGGCATATAGAAACGACTATGTTTCAGCGGACTGTTGCCATACATTTTTATCTGATCTGAAATGGATCCATTAGGCTACTTTCACACTTGCGTTCAGGGTTCCGCTTGTGAGCTCCGTTTGAAGGCTCTCACAAGCGTCCCCGAACGCATCCGTCCAGCCCCAATGCATTCTGAGTGGATGCGGATCCGCTCAGAATGCATCAGTTTGGCTCCGTTTCGCCTCCGTTCCGCTCAGCAGGCGGACACCTGAACGCTGCTTGCAGAGTTTTCGTGTCCGCCTGGACGTGCGGAGCCAAACGGATCCGTCCAGACTTACAATGTAAGTCAATGGGGACGGATCCGTTTGACGTTGACACAATATGGTGCAATTTCAAACGGATCCGTCCCCCATTGACTTTCAATGCAAAGTCAGGACGGATCCGTCTGACTAACAATTAGACTTAGATTTTTTTCTGAAATATAATGCAGACGGATCCGTTCTGAACGGATCCCAACGTTTGCATTATAGGAGCGGATCCGTCTGTGCAGACACCAGACGGATCCGCTCCAAACGCAAGTGTGAAAGTAGCCTTAGTTTGATAGCTGCTAGGCCCACAGCTTATTGTTCTGAATTGGGATTTTATTTATTATTTGTATATTTGGTTTTATTTATAATATTTTTCTGATTTATTGGTATTAAATATACTGCAAACAATATATGCCTGGAGGATCTCACAATTGTTTTATTTCTATTTCTATTATTTTGTCTGTTGGCATCAGATTGGTGAACAGACTTGGCATATCTTTGCTTTCGTTATTATATAACCATATCATATTCAAGTGAGCTGCCCTTGTTTTTTACCTTTTCTAAAATCATGTACATGTACGTTAGAGCAGGTTCACTAGCTGACGGTTGCTGACTCTATAACACTGCAGACATCTGCTGGCAGTGACCCAGTACAATAAGGAATCTTTGATCTCGGTCATAATGCCTCGTATGTAGGGATGAGCAAAGTTCAGTTTTTGAAGTTTGGGTTCAGGTTCGAGTTTACACTGAATTGCGTTATTGATTCCGTTACCACGGACCATAACGCAATTCCATGACAGAATGCATAACGGATTGCCTTTAGATGCATTCCGTTCTGCATTCCGTCACAATAGAAGTCTATGGCATGCATAACGGATCGGTTAACCGGACGGATCCATTATGCTGGCCATAGACTTCTATTATGACAGAATGCATAACAAAATGCATCTAAAGGCATTCCGTTATGTATTCCGTCATGGTCTGTGGTAACGGAATCCATAACGCAATTCACCATATACCCGAACTTCAAAAACTAAAGTTCGCTCATCCCTACTCATATGCCATTTCCAATAGCATCAACAGTATCTGAGGTGATGGGAGGACAGAAGCAAAATAGTGAGACCTCAATTAGTTGCTATGGCTGTGTGGGGCCTTGTGAAGGCTCCCAGTCCTACTATAGCAGACTACCTGTTAAGCCGTGTCTGTCAAAATCCCATAGACTGCAATAGCATTTAAAGATCACATGTGCTAGACCCCTAATGGGACTAAAATTTTATTGAAAAAAAGTTTTAAAAAAAAAGAAAAGAAGAAAAAGAAACATCAATATCACTGTGTCAAAAATATTAAAACTATTAAAATATAAAATATTTATCATGTGCAGTGAACATCCTAACAGTAAAGGAAAAACAAAAAGGCAGATTTGTTGCCCCCCCCACACCACAAAATTATTATTTTTTTTAATGGAAAGTGATCAAAATGGATACTGCTTGTATCCAGGGTACCAATAAAAACTACAGCTCGCCATGCAAAAAATTAACCATCACACAGCTCTGTAGTTGGAAATGTTAAAAAGATATGGCAATCAAAGAAGGTTTTTATTTTTTAAATTTTTGGGGTGTCAGATATGATGATCACCTCTGCAGCAGTACATGTGGGGTTTCTTTCCACAGCACGCTTGGATGGGATACCGTTGGACAGATGGATGTCTCTGATTTGGTTGGACTGACATTGACTTATAGGATAGCTACCTATAGGTAGCAGTAGAGAGACAATTTTCCTCCATCTAAGGCCTTATGCACATCACTGTATACATTTTGCTAAATATGGATACCGGCCATGTGCACACCGCAATTTTCACACACTCATCAGTACAAATTGCTATTCTTGTCGGACAAGAATAGAACATGTTCTATAATTTGCCCCCATTATCAGTGATGAGAATACCCCTTTAATGGGATTTTTTGAGAAAAGTTGTTTTATTGTCTGATAACCTGGCAAAAGAAACATAAGTTTATAAGGTTATAGCTTCTATCTTGCTCAGTGGAAGGAAGGAAGGAAGGAAAGAAAGAAAGAAAGAAGGATTTGCTGAATCTGCTCTGTGACAAGATAAGTTGGTTTTGTTTTCTTGTGTGTGTTCTGTCTAGGCTGTTAGAGAGACGCCTGCCTCCTCTTGGTCTGAGGAATCAAGCTGTCTCTTTCCCCCTGTCACCATCTTAGGGATTTTAGGGAATCTTCAGCCTTAGGCACGGGGGCACGTTTATTCCCACCTCTAGGGTCTGAACGTAGGCACAGAAGTCTAGGTAGGGATTTGTAAGGAGGTGACCTTTATCCCCAGCTTCTGGCCTAGACACTTGTTTGTGGATTTCGGTTGTATCTTGTATCCTGTCCAGCGTGACATTATAACCCGCCAAAACCTAGACTGCCATTTCTCAGCAGCTTAGAGATGGAGTCAATTGATTCGTTGGTTGATCGCATGCAGGAGTTAACTTGGGAGGTAGCTGACCTCCGCAATGCAGTTTCACTTTGTCAGAATTTTCTGATTCTTGGCTCCGCTGGTGGGAGTCAGTCCAGCCTTGAACCTAAGGTTGCTCTCCCTGATCGGTTTTCTGGGGGTATGGATGATTTTATCCGCTTTAGAGAGTCATGCAAGTTGTATTTTTAGCTGCGGCCGTCTTCATCTGGTGATGAGAGTCAGAGAGTAGGGATAATCATTTCCCTGCTTAAAGGGGACGCGCAGTCCTGGGCCTTTTCTCTGCCGACCGGTTCTCTGGCCCTCCGGTCGGTGGATGAATTTTTTAAAGCCTTGGGATTAATCTATGATGACCCAGATCGGGTCTCGATGGCAGAATCTAAGTTGTGTACTTTATTACAAGGAGAACATTCTGCAGAGGTGTATTGTGTTGAGTTTAGGAGATGGGCTACGGAGTCTGGGTGGAATGACCTCGCGCTTCGTTGTCAGTTTTGTCAGGGGTTGTTTGAGAGATTAAAAGATGCCCTCGCTTTTCATGAGTATCCAGATACATTGGAGAATGCTATGTCTTTGGCAGTACGGTTAGATAGACGCATTAGAGAGAGGTGTAAGGTCCCCTCCACGCAAGGGATCCCTTCTGTGAGTGGTTTCGTCCTACCAGTTCCCCAAAGTATTATGACATGTAATTCTGGGGTAGGGGAGGAACCCATGCAGCTGGGTCAGGTGTTGTTCCGTTCTGGTAATAGGAACATTAGGAGGTTGCATAAGCTATGTTATTACTGTGGAGAAAGTAGTCATTTTGTTTATGCTTGTCCTTTTGTTAAATCACGTGTTGATGATAAAGAACCACAAAGAGGTTTACATAAAGAGAAAAAAAAACATCCTTGACTTGGTAGTGTGAATGGGCTGCCGGAGCAAGCAAGTATGCAATCTCCCTGCAATACTCGTTTTCTCCTTCCAGCTATGGTGGCGCTAGACTCAAGAAAATTTTATTTTGAAGTATTCCTTGATGTGGTGCTGGGGTAAACCTTATTGATTATCTTTTTCTTCAAAATCTGGGCCTAAGTATTTGCACCTTAGAAAGAGAGATTACGGTGTTCGCAATCGATTCTTCCCCTCTTTCTCAAAGGAGTCTCACTCATATTGCTCATGGTATTCAGTTAAGGGTGGGTGATTCACATGTTGAGATCATCTCTTGTTTTGTCATGAAGGACTTGCCCGCTCCTATGGTCTTTGGGTTACCGTGGTTGATAAAACATAACCCTACTATAGATTGACAGGCAAGGCAGATCATTGGTTGGAGTGAATTTTGTTCGGACAATTGTCTCAGTACCTCTATCTCTGGGGTGTCTACTACGGTTTTACCCCAGTACCTCTCAGATTTTGCTGATGTATTTTCGGAAGGTGGGGCTCAGGAATTGCCTCCTAATTGTGAATATGATTGCCCGGTTAATCTCATCCCAGGGGCTAAGTTGCCAAAGTCTCGGCTATACAATCTTTCTCAACCCGATAGAGAGGTCATGCGGAAGTATATTGCTGAGAGTTTGTCAAAGGGTCATGTTAGGCCATCTAAATCTCCGGTCACAGTTGGGTTATTCTTTGTTAAGAAAAAGGATGGATCGCTTAGACCCTGTTTGGATTTCCGGGAATTGAACCGCATTACGGTCCGTGATTCGTATCCCCTTCCCTTGATCTCTGACCTTTCTGATCAAATTGTTGGAGCCAAGGTGTTCTCCAAGTTAGATTTAAGAGGGGCCTACAATCTGATCAGAATCAAGGAGGGGGATGAGTGGAAAATGGCCTTCAACACACACGAGGGTCATTTCGAGAATCTAGTTATGCCTTTTGGGTTAACTAACGCTCCAGCAGTGTTTCAGCGATTTGTCAATGACATTTTCCATCATTTTGTGGGAAGGTTCATTGTAATTTACTTGGATGACATTCTAATTTACTCTCCTGATCTGAAGACTCATCAGGATCACGTGAGACAGATTTTGTCGATCCTTCGGGAGAATAAATTGTATGCTAAATTGGAGAAATGTGTGTTTACTGTTCAGGAGCTTCCGTTTCTGGGTTACCTGCTTTCTGACTCTGGTTTTCGTATGGACCCCGAAAAGGTCCAGGCGGTTCTGGAATGGGACCGACCGGAGAATCAGAAAGCTTTGATGCAGTTTTTGGGGTTAACCAAATATTATAGAAAATTTATCTTGAACTACTCTACCATTGTAAGACCCCTGACCGATATGACTAAGAAAGGCGTCGACTTCTCTGTCTGGTCGGATGAGGCATTGCAGGCCTTTTCGGCTATTAAGGAATGTTTTGCGTCTGCTCCCATTCTGATGCAGCCCGATGTGTCTCAGCCATTCGTGGTGGAGGTGGATGCATCAGAGGTTGGGGTTGGAGCAGTGTTGTCGCAGGGTTCATCTCCTGGCAAGTGGCGTCCGTGTGCTTTTTTTCCCAAGAAGCTCTCGGTCGCCGAGAGGAATTATGATGTAGGAGATAGGGAATTGCTGGCCATCAAATTGGCCTTTGAGGAATGGCGTCACTGGTTGGAGGGGGTGTCTCACCCCGTTACGGTATATACTGATCATAAGAACTTGGCTTACCTGCAAACTGCCAAGCGTCTGAATCCTAGACAGGCTAAAGGGTCACTGTTCTTTACTATATTCAACTTTGCGGTTACTTTTCGCCCGGGGGTTGAAAACGTCAAGGTGGATGCATTGTCTCGTAGTTTTCATTGGGGGAGGTGATTCAGAGAATCCTGCTCCGATTTTGGCTGATGGGGTGGTTGTTTCCGCTCTGTACCCCGAGTTTGAGATGGAGGTATTGGGAGCCCAGGAGGAGGCTCCGGATTCTTGTCCCCCAGGTAGGTTGTTTGTTCCTGCTGGATTGCGATACAAGGTATTCAAGGAACATCACGATACTATCCTTGCGGGACATCCTGGTGGCAAGTCCACCTTTGATCTGATTTCTCGGAGGTTCTGGTGGCCCGGGTTATATAAGAGTGTTGAGGATTACGTAGCAGCTTGTGAGACCTGTGCATGGGCAAAGGTTGCTCACACTCGACCTTCTGGTTCACTTCTTCCTTTGTCTATTCCATCACGTCCTTGGACGCACTTGTCTATGGACTTTATTACTGATCTGCCGAGCTCCTCTGGGAAAACTGTGATTTTGGTGGTTGTTGACCGTTTCAGTAAAATGGCTCACTTTGTATCGTTAGCTAGTCTGCCCAATGCTAAGACTCTGATAGGGGCACGCAGTTTGTTTCCAGATTTTGGAGGGCGTTCTGCTCTCGTCTTGGTATCCAACTTTCGTTCTCTTCGGCTTTTCATCCGCAGTCAAATGGACAGACAGAGCGTACTAATCAAAACTTGGAGACCTACTTGAGGTGCTTTGTGGCTGAAAACCAGGAGGACTGGTCCTCGATCTTATCACTAGCAGAGTTTGCTTTGAATAACCGTAGGTAGGAGTCCACGGGTAAGTCGCCATTTTTTGGCGCATACGGTTTTCATCTTCAGTTTGATACCTTTTCTGAGACTAGTTCCTCTGGGATGCCAGAGGAGGAGAGATTTTCTTCTGCCTTGTCCTCTATCTGGCGGAAGATTTAAGTGAATTTGGAGAGGATGGGTGAGAGGTACAAGCGAATGGCTGACAAGAGACGTATGACTGGTCCGGACCTGTGTGTGGGTGATCTGGTGTGGTTATCTGCTAAAAATATTAAACTGAAAGTACCATCTTGGAAACTGGGTCCAAGATTTATTGGACCTTACAAAATATCTGCGGTGATCAATCCAGTAGCGTTTCGTCTGGATCTTCCGCAGATCTGGAGGATCCATGATGTGTTCCACAGGTCTTTAATTAAGAAATATGTGAAACCGGTGGAACCATCGCCATTGCCTCCTCCCCCTGTTCTGGTTGATGGAAATTTAGAGTTCGAGATCTCTAGGGTTCTCGACTCACGGGTTCTTCGGGGTTCCCTTCAGTACCTGGTACACTGGAGGGGATACGGCCCTGAGGAGAGGATGTGGGTTCCGGCTGTGGATGTTAGTGCCAGCCGACTGGTGAGGGCTTTTCACAGATCCCACCCAGATAAAGTTGGGCTGGGGTGTCCGGAGGTCACCCGTAGAAGGGGGGTACTGTCATGCCCTGCTCAGGTTATGTGCGGAGGTCTGCCAGGTTAGCAGCACGTGTGTCGTTTTTTGTTTTTGTTTTGAAGTTTAGCTGTATCCGCCTCCCTTCAGGTGCACTGGGTGGGGTCGTTTGTATGAGTTTAAATTACGCCCCTTCCCAGTGTCCTGTGCGGGTTATAGCTTCTATCTTGCTCAGTGGAAGGAAGGAAGGAAATAAAGAAGGATTTGCTGTATCTGCTCTGTGACCAGATAAGTTGGTTTTGTTTTCTTGTGTGTGTTCTGTCTAGGCTGTTAGAGAGATGCCTGCCTCCTCTTGGTCTGAGGAAGCAAGCTGTCTCTTTCCCCCTGTCACCATCTTAGGGATTTTAGGGAATCTTCAGCCTTAGGCACGGGGGCATGTTTATTCGCACCTCTAGGGTCTGAACGTGGGCACAGAAATCTAGGGAGAGCTAATAGGGATTTGTAAGGAGGTGACCTTTATCCCCAGCTTCTGGCCTAGACACAGAGTACAACTGTCTAAGGCTACATTCACACGTCCGTGGTGTGTTGCGGACCCGCAAATTGCGGGTCTGCAACACACCAGCCCGTCACCCCCAAAGAAATGCCTATTCTTGTCAGCAAGCTGCGGACAAGAATAGGACATGCTCTATCTTTTTGCGGAGCTGCGGACCCAAAATCGGGGCCGCGCTCCGCAATTGCGGCTGCAGACAGCACACTGTGTGCTGTCCGCATCCATTCCGTCCCCATAGAGAATGAATGGGTCCGCACCCATTCCGCAAAATTGCGGAAAGGATGCGGACCCATTTTGCGGACGTGTGAATGGAGCCTAATGGACACCGAGTCCCAAGTTACATCCATGGCTAAGTCAGTCTTTAAAACTCATTGTCCCTCCTTGTTATGTGAAGGAAGTGATAACTGGGTATCAAGTACCTTCCTCCAGGCCAACAGGAGTCCTAAATGGCCATGAAAAGTTGCTGTCCTTGGCAGTTGGCTCTGGCCAAGGACTGAAAGGAGCCACAATTCTGATAGAGCTGCAATAAGGGGCAGCTATGGCCCGAACTCTGTACACTGTCAATACCAGAAAGTTTTTACTAGTAATAGTGAATATTACCAGCAAAACATGACCCTTGTGCCTTTAGAGCTGATAATAGATGTGTTCCCCATAGGAGATGACAAAGTTACCCATGAATCACACTAGCAAATTGAGTCTGTAGATAAAGGTGTCACTACGCTCATATGCCAAGTCAGCTTTAGGCCAACAAAACTATGGGGGAATAACTGAAGGAGGCACAGTTGGAAAGGGGAAATTTGTTGGTGAAATGAGTAAGGTAGCTAAACTCCCAAGGTTGCATTATGACACTTAGACCCTAGAACAGTGATGGCTAACCTCCGGCACTCCAGCTGTGGTGAAACTACGACTCCCAGCATGCTCCATTCATTTCTGTGGAGTTCTGAGAACAGCCAAGCAAGGGGGGCATCTTGGGAGTTGTAGTTTTACCACAGCTGGAGTGCCGGAGGTTAGCCATCACGGCCCTAGAACATAAGATACCAATTGGGGCTAGCAGACCTGTTCACAAGCGCTATTGCATTCCTCCAGAACTCTACCTAGAATACTAGGCAATTGTTCTGTCTTCATACACGTTCACACAGTGTGCAGTCTGACATTCAGCATAAACCATTCCTGTCTTTCAAATAAGAGGACTGTTCTTTGTAGTCTAACTTGTTTATTGGTCAACAGGTTGTACTCTCTGCACGATGCACATGAGTGAGAGATTGTACAAGTCTGGTAAAACTACAAGAATCCAAATATCATGTATAAGTATAAAGCATAGCATAGCATGTACTATAACATTTGCATTAACACTGAAGCACATGGTAAAATGGCTGCCTGTACATAAGATTACATGTCTAGCTAACAGTAATAACAAGTTCCTGAGTAACAATTACAACTAGCTTAACAGCTCTGCATAACACAATATCCCTGAAACAAGGTAGATCTCTCACCAGATATGATTTTACAAGGAAGGTGAAGTTTAAGAAGGAGATATGCAAAAGGACAGCGCTGCTGATGTGTCCTGGAGACTGGAGGCTTCTCTTTCCCAGGATGCTTTGCACTCCCACAATGCAGTGCACCACCCAGTAGTCTTTGTAACAGAAGAACAAAGTGTAATACAACTTAACACCGCTAGATGGTGCTATAACCACACTAACCACTTCAGGAATACCATGACTCTGGCAGAATGAACTAGAATAATTTTTTAACCCTGCTGGGCAGAACAGCTATGCTGAAACAAATACTGACTGGCAGCATCTTTAGACAGAGCTAGAGGCTGTGGGCATCATCCATTGTGTTGGTGAAAATATGTATAGGAGTTTGCGGTTCTTCATTAAGTACAGGCACTTGAATATAAATAAAGAATATTATTACAAGTCTATGCGCTCTCCTACTCAGCCCAGCAGGCGCAATTACATCACTGCATTGTGCCTGCTGCTGGGGAGAACACAGACTGGGGAATTTGGTCCAGCCGTAATAGATGACAGACACAACAGTCGGACTTAGTCTCAAATTTCAGACCCTAGTCCGTCTGCTGTGTCTATCATGTAGTATGACCCAGGTATCGTTTCCCTGGTATCTGTCTACACATACAAACAGTAGCAGGCCCCACAGCATCCTCTTCAGCTGCTACAGCGGTAGTTCTGCCCATTGGTCCTACTGATCAATAGACATTCTACTGATGAAGAGCTAGAGGAGATTGAGACTCCTATCTTTATGCTGATTGTTGAAAAGGCAGCACAGACCTACCATCAACAAGTCAAACAACAGGAGTGAGAGCTTTGCTCAAAAGCGCTTACAATCTATGAGTGACACCAAAGCTAAAAGGCAACTTTTAATTTCTGTTTCCAAAGAGTAAGTTGACAGGTGTGGACTATTATATGAACAATAAGAAGGGACACTTTGGACCTATGAAAATGTTGACCTGGCTACAGCAGTTTTATTACCTCACCCAACTACTGAGAGCAGCGTTAGCGGTCGGCAGAAGCTGACGCAGTTGTAACCTGGCCAGGGTATGAGAGCAGCAAGCCCCAATACCGAGCATCTAGGTCCTCAAATGCATACAGCTGGCGTTAGATTATCTGATGGTAGAATTCCTACAAGGTTACACATATTCGCTAGTTATTATGGACCACTTTACCAAGTTTGCAAGACCAAACAGCAGAGTTAAAAAGCATAGGCCTTGTATAGAATGTAATCTTTCCTTTTGGAAATTTCCCAGCTTATTGCATTCTGATGTCAACCAAAAAACATACACATCTTCCAGGGACTCCAGGCCTATGAACAAATGTTATTCCAAAGTATTCTATCCCATTTATGGCCCAAGAGAAGGCACAATGCTTTTGAATAAACAATGATTGGCCTCAGGGGCTTCATAGGCCAAAATATCCGGGAAAACTGTGAACAAGACATAGGTAAAGAATCATCACTATGAGCTGGTCTTAAAGTGACAGCACTCTGTTTACATAAAAACAGTGCCCAAAAACATAGGAACTTTAAAGCATGATGTACACTGCTTTCAAAGGTAACATGACATCATAGTAAGGAGCAGAGTGGTACACATCACCCAATGTACAAGTTCTTTTGTCCACAGTAGGGGCTTAACTCAACCTTCTTCATAATCATATAAGGAAATCACAGACACATGTATATCCATATATATCTCTTAAAGAGGCAAGAAGCTAAAATGTGCACATGACATAAAGCTGAACATTGCCTCATGCTGCGGAAATAACATAAAGAAACATATCCAACACATTAATGGGTTGGCCCAGTTTGCTATTGCCTACCTCGGTCATGTACTGGAAAATCACAGTTTACAGATCACTGATGTATGTAATGAAAATCAATCAGTCCATAAATATCTCTAAATAATGGACATAAATATCATAATCACTTAAAGGGAACCTGTCAAGTGGAGCATGGTGCCTGAGCTAAAGGCAGGAAGAGCTGAGCGGATTGATATGTAGTTTTATGGGAAAAGATTCAGTAAAATGTATAATTTATCTATATATACCTAGGCTTTGAAGTCAAGGAGGCAGTCCTATCAGTGATTGACAACCTTCCCTCTCTGACTGTGTATACAGAGATAGCTGTCAATCACTGATAGGACCACCTCCTTGATTTCAAAGCTCAGAATGAGCAGGAACTTAAATAAATTAAATATAAGTTTTATTAGGGTGACCATACATCCTCTTTTTTGGATCAAAAAAAATGGTGTGGCTGGTCTTTATGATAAAGAAGACACATCCGGAATTCTGAAGGAGAAGAGGGAGCCACCGGGTGGGTATTATTACTGATGAGAGCTTCTATTGTGGAGAGCTCATTAGTAAGGCCTTTGCCCTTCCCCTCCCCTTATGTTAAAAAAAAAAAAAAGAACTTACCTCATCACCCCGCTGCTTACCTGCGCTCCAGCGTAATGACTTTTCGCAGGTCCTTGCTACATGCTGCGATGCAAGGAGCGAGTGTCCCCTTGACTGGAAGCAGCAGGACCTGTGAAACCTTACCACGTTGGAGCGCAGGTCCTGTACTAATGTGGGCATTATTAATACTGTGGGCCATTAATTGATGTACAATAATATTAGGGTGGTACTAATGGGGCATTAATATTACTATGGGCCACTAATGGAGACATTATTAATGCTGGGGGCACTTTAGCGACATTATGCAGAAAAAAAAAAGGATCCTTTACTTTGAGCATCTGTTATGTTCATTTTACATCCGTTTGTGTCAGTCCCATCAGAGATCTCTTATTTTTTTACGGGAAAAAAACTCCACCTCGCAGGACTTTTTCTCCCATTAAAAATAACGGATCTGACGGAACTGACACAATCGGATGCAAAATGAACATAACAGATGCTCAAAATAAAGGATTCGTCTTTTAAAAATATTTTTCTGTTCTTCAGACGGATCAGAAGATCAGGGAAAACAAACAGGTGATGTGAACGTGGCCTCAACTGTTTACTTCCCTACCCCATACACATTGACAAAGTGCCACCAATTACTTTAAATTACACCTCCACCCCCGACCCGCCTGCCTTCCGCCAAGCGCAGGTGTCCATCTGTCCCATGCCACCATCCTGTCCCAAGTGTCCTCCTTTTTGAAAACCAAAATATGGTCACCCTAGTTTTACTGAATCTTTTCCCACAAAACTATACATCAAAATGGTCAGCTCCTCCTGCTTTATAACATGCTGCCTGCAGATTAAGGCTGAGCTCACACTTATTTGGTCAGTTATTCAGATCAGTTATTGTGAGCCAAAACCAAGTGTGGGTTAAAAGCACAGAAAGGGTGCAAATTAGTGTTTTCGCGAGCATGCTCGGCCGAACACTTTTTTACTCGAGCATCTCTATGCTCGGCACATCTCGATGTTTGGCCGAACACTGCGTGTGCCCGAGCGCATTGCTTGAGTCTCCTCCTCGCCCGTTTGTTGGCTGCTAAGCAGCCAATAAACGTGCGCAGAGATACTGGCACTCACTGTAATGTCGTAGCCATGTTGGTTAATGGCATTACAGTGATTGGCTGTCTGGAATGCGTCATCGGGTGTTATATAGCACCCGATGACAAGTGGATCGGCTCAGTCTTAGTCAGGGAGAGCTGCAGCAGAAGGGACAGATAGTGTAGAGACAGAAATAGTTTTTTTTAGGCAGGGTTTACTGGTGAAAGGTGTTAGAGACCCAAAAGTCCTTTTAAGGACTATTGTTTTATCTGGCTGCCATATATATTATTAGTGCAACCTACGCTAAATTGCGTGCAATTGTTAGGCAGCTGCTGACAGTGACACAACCTCTGCTACATCTGTTGTGTTACATCTGCGTTGTGAAATTCAGTGCAATTGTTTGGCCGCTGGTGACAGCGACATTACCTGCTGTACATTTCCAGTATAACGTTAGCGCATCCAAAATATCAGTGACATTCAGTGTAATTTTTTCGCCCCTGGAAACAGCGACATTACCTGCGCTACATCTTCTGTGTAGTGATGGCCTTGCGGTTCGCCCGGTGGTTGGTTCGCGGCGAACTTTGCGCGTTTGAGATCTGCCGAACATGCGAACATATGGCAATGTCTGCATGCGCCATATTCTTTTTCATTGCGCCGAACTTTAAACCCATGACACCTCCATCAGGTGGGACAGGACAGCCAATTGAGACATTTCAGCACATGGATACACCCCCAACCTTATAACAGAACCCGATCTGGCAATTTTACATTATATGTTTTGCCAGTGTAGGGAGAGGTTGCATTTTGGAGCAGGGACAGGCCGTAAGGAACTTATGTACACCAAACGCTAGCTAATAGGGACACAATAGTCCTTTCTAGGATTGGTAACGCTGTGCAATCAATAATACTTATAATATACTTTTTAACATAGAAAGTATATAATTGTGCATTTGTATGCTTCCAGAAAATACTGATTGAGGGCTGCGATCTATCAGCTTCAACAAAATAGTGCTAGAGGTTTTCCATATACCTGCATCCACAAAATGACTGCTTGAGGGTAATATACCAGCTTCAACTAACAACTGATTGAGGCCTGCCATATATCAGCTTCCACAAAATAGTGATAGAGGTTTTCCATATACCTGTGTCCACAAAATACAGATTGAGGGTTTTGATATACCAGCTTCAACTAACAACTGATTGAGGCCTGCCATATATCAGCTTCCACAAAATAGTGATAGAGGTTTTCCATATACCTGAGTCCACAAAATTACTGCTTGAGAGTTATAAACCAGCTTCAACTAACAACTAATTGATGCCTGCCATATATCAGCTTCCACAAAATAGTGATAGAGGTTTTCCATTTACCTGAGTCCACAAAATTACTGCTTGAGAGTGATATACCAGCTTCAACTAACAACTGATTGAGGCCTTCAATATATCAGCTTCCACAAAATAGTGATAGAGGTTTTCCATATACCTGCGTCCACAAAATACAGATTGCGGGTTTTGATATACCTGCTTCAACTAACAACTGATTGAGACCTGCCATATATCAGCTTCTAAAAAATAGTGATAGAGGTTTTCCATATACCTGCATCCACAAAATTACTGCTTGAGGGTGATATACCAGCTTCAACTAACAACTGATTGAGGCCTTACATATACTTGATTCCACAAAATACTGATTGCGGGTTTTGATATACCTGCTTCAACTAACAACTGATTGAGGCCTGCCATATATCAGCTTCCACAAAATAGTGATAGAGGTTTTTCCATATACCTGTGTCCACAAAATTAATGCTTGAGGGTGATATACAAGCTTCAACTAACAACTGATTGAGGCCTGCCATATATCAGCTTCCACAAAATAGTAATAGAGGTTTTCCATATACCTGCATCCACAAAATTACTTCTTGAGGGTGATATGCCGGCTTCAACTAACAACTGATTGAGGCCTGCCATATATCAGCTTCCACAAAATAGTAATAGAGGTTTTCCATATACCTGCGTCCACAAAATACAGATTGTGGGTTTTAATATACCTGCTTCAACTAACAACTGATTGAGGCCTGCCATATATCAGCTTTTGCAAAATATTGATAGAGGTTTTCCATATACCTGCGTCCACAAAATTACTGCTTGAGGGTGATATACCAGCTTCAACTAACAATGGTAGATAGAGGTAAACAAAAAATTGAACCTTATATAAAGCGGCGCTGCTGCAGAAGACATGACTCAGGTAGGTAAAATAAAGTGGGTCTTTATTTGTAAAAGTCTACGCGTTTCAGGGGCAGACTGCCCCCTTCATCAGGACAATAGAGGTTTTCCATATACGTGCATCCACAAAATACAGATTGCGGGTTTTGATATACCTGTTTTAATTAACAACTGATTGATGCCTGCCATATATCAGCTTCCACAATATAGTGATAGAGGTTTTCCATATACCTGCGTCCACAAAATTACTGCTTGAGGGTGATATACCAGCTTCAACTAACAACTGATTGAGGCCTTCCATATATCAGCTTCCACAAAATAGTGATAGAGGTTTTCCATATACCTGCGTCCACAAAATACAGATTGCGGGTTATGATATACCTGCTTCAACTAACAACTGATTGAGGCCTGCCATATACCTGCTTCCACAAAATACAGATTGCGGGTTTTTATATACCTGCTTCAACTAACAACTGATTGATCCGTGTTACTGCCACGGATTGCATGTAGGCCTGCCTCTTCTCCTCCTCCTACTCCATCCTCCATCTCCTTTTCGGCTGACTCCTCGTTTTCCACTGCTACCGCCTCTTCCGCTGCACCCCCCAAGCTCCCCAGAACCTATTCGACGTACCAACTAAGACGTTGCCATGCTGTGCTGCGGCTGTTGTGCCTGGAAGCCAAGAGCCACACCGGTACTGCACTGCTTTCAGCTCTGCCTTTACAGGCCGATTAGTGGCTAACCCCACTTAATTTGACAGTTGGTAAAGTGGTGTGCGACAACGGTGCCAATCTGTTGAGCGCGCTGAAACAGGGCAAAATGACACACGTGCCGTGCATGGCACACGTCCTGAACTTAGTCGTGCAGCGATTCGTTGCCAAATAACTCAGGTCCAGGACGTCTTGCGGCAGGCCAGGAAAATCTCTGGCCATTTTAGAAGGTCTTACACGGCCATGGCTCGCCTTGCTGACGTTCAGTGGCGACACCACTTGCCTGTCAGATGTCTGATTTGTGACTGCCCGACGCGCTGGTACTCCACCTTGTATATGCTTGATAGGCTGCTCCAGTAAAAATGTGCCGTTAACGACTACCTATACAAACTCTACGGCAGGACAGGTTCTGGGGAGCTTGGTTTCTTTTCACAGCGCCAGTGGCTGCTCATGCGCGACGCATGCAGACTTCTGCAGCCATTTGATGAGATCACCAAACTGGTCAGTCGCAGCCAGGGCGCCATCAGTGAAATCGTACCGTACGCCTTCTTTCTGGAGCGTACATTGCGTCGTGTCATTGATCAAGCCGTTGAGGAGCAGGAGCTGGAAGATGAGGAAGTCGCAGTGCTGACTGAATTTCCAGGGGGGGCTACTCCTTCTGAGACAAGTCAGCAGGAGTCTGAAGAGGAGTCAGAGGAGGATGGTGGCTGGGGGCAGGAGGAGGAGGAGGAGCAAGAAGAGCAGGCTTTAAACTTTTCGGGAATCCCTGGTGTTGTACGTGGCTGGGGGGAAGAGATCAAGGACAACATTCTCCTAGGCGATAAACAGGAGCCAGGGCGCTCCACCACTTCCAATTTAGTGCAAATGGGGGCCTTCATGCTCCAGTGTTTGAAGAGGAACCCCCGTATAAAAAGCATAAAGGTCAAGGACCTGTACTGGGTGGCAATGTACTTAGTCCCCCGGTACAAACACAAAATGGCGGACATGTTACCAGTGTCACAGAGGGCTGTCAGAATGCAGCATTTCCAGGCCTTGCTGTGAGAGATGCTGCATTATGCTTTTGCGGGCACTGGCAGAGGAATTTCCACCCACAGCGAAACAGGTGCGGGTAGCATTCCTACAGCGCCTGCAAAAAGAGGGCGGTTCGAAGATGTTTTGGTCACTTCGGATATGAGATCATTCTTGCAACCAAACCATCGACAGCCGCCGTACTGTCCCAGCCTCAGGGAACGCCTAGACCGACAGGTGTCCGACTACATTGGGTTAACGGCCGATGTGGACGTTCTGAGAAGCAAGGAACCCCTAGACTACTGGGTGTGCAGGCTTGACCTGTGGCCAGAGCTGGCACAATTTGCCATGGAACTCTTGGCTTGCCCCTCGTCGAGTGTCCTATCCGAAAGGACGTTCAGCGCAGCAAGGGGGATCGTGACCGATAAGTGCACTCGCCTAGCTCACGACAGTGTGGACTACCTCACATTTTTAAAAATGAATGAGGCATGGATCTCGGAGGAATTCAACACCTGTGATGACCACGTGTAATTGAATTTCCTCATGCCAGCCCACACATATCTGCCACCACCCAGAACAAAGAATGGTCCTTGCCTTATGTACACTCACCTAAAGAATTATTAGGAACACCTGTTTTTTTTCTCATTAATGCAATTATCTAGTCAACCAATCACATGGCAGTTGCTTCAATGCATTTAGGGGTGTGGTCCTGGTCAAGACAATCTCCTGAACTCCAAACTGAATGTCAGAATGGGAAAGAAAGGTGATTTAAGCAATTTTGAGCGTGGCATGGTTGTTGGTGCCAGACGGGCCGGTCTGAGTATTTCACACTCTGCTCAGTTACTGGGATTTTCCCGCACAACCATTTCTAGGGTTTACAAAGAATGGTGTGAAAAGGGAAAAACATCCAGTATGCGGCAGTCCTGTAGGCAAAAATGCCTTGTGGATGCTAGAGGTCAAAGGAGAATGGGCTGACTTATTCAAGCTGATAGAAGAGCAACATTGACTGAAATAACCACTCGTTACAACCGAGGTATGCAGCAAAGCATTTGTGAAGCCACAACACGCACAACCTTGAGGCGGATGAGCTACAACAGCAGAAGACCCCACCGGGTACCACTCATCTCCACTACAAATAGGAAAAAGAGGCTACAATTTGCACAAGCTCACCAAAATTGGACTGTTGAAGACTGGAAAAATGTTGCCTGGTCTGATGAGTCTCGATTTCTGTTGAGACATTCAAATGGTAGAGTCCGAATTTGGCGTAAACAGAATGAGAACATGTATCCATCCTCTGATGGCTACTTCCAGCAGGATAATGCACCATGTCACAAAGCTCGAATCATTTCAAATTGGTTTATTGAACATGACAATGAGTTCACTGTACTAAAATGGCCCCCACAGTCACCAGATCTCAACCCAATAGAGCATCTTTGGGATGTGGTGGAACGGGAGCTTCGTGCCCTGGATGTGCATCCCTCAAATCTCCATCAACTGCAAGATGCTATCCTATCAATATGGGCCAACATTTCTAAAGAATGCTATCAGCACCTTGTTGAATCAATGCCACGTAGAATTAAGGAAGTTCTGAAGGCAAAAGGGGGTCCAACACCGTATTAGTATGGTGTTCCTAATAATTCTTTAGGTGAGTGTATATACAGCGGCATAAAAGGCCTTTTATGTCAGGTAAATGCCTAATTTATGGGGCCTGTACTGGCCGACAGTTACATATTTATCCTTTGACCGCCTAATGTACCTCCAGCCACAGAATTCAAAGTTCCATGCTGTTAGGTGAATGTCTATTGCCTAATTTTTGGGGCCTGTACTGGCCGACAGTTACATATTTATCCTTTGACTGCCTAATCTACCTCCAGCCACAGAATTCAAAGTTCTTTGCTGTTAGGTGAATGCCTATTGCCTAATTTTTGGAGCCTGTACTGGCCGACAGTTACATTTTTTATCTCTAGCCACATAATCAAATCACACCCTTGTCTCACTCCTCTGCCTCTCATTATGGTCGTATGAACCGCATTCACCATAAGGACCTTCTAATGTCACACGGTCATGTGACTGTGCTCCCCACTCCGTACTGTTCCCCCTTATACCCTGCATTGTGCCCTCTTACCAAACCCTATGCAGTGCCCCTAGTCATTCTCTGTACTGTGCCCTCTTATACCCTTTTATCCGGTCACGGTATGGCGGTGTTATCCGGTTACTGTACAGAGGTGTTATCCGGTCAATGTAAGGCAGTGGTACTAATAACTGGATGGCCATAACTGTATCCCTGCCTACGCCATCCTATTTTAGACCTGGCATGAGCGGGAAAAATATGCAGACTGCGGTGCTAAGGACCTTTGCGCCACAATCTGTGTCAGAAATACGCCTAACATAGATGTATTTCCATATAATAAATGACCACCTAATTGTATTATTATTCTGGGGTAGGGCTAATATCTTAATATTATATAGATTCTAGTGTATTATACTGTGCCCTGTATTTCCCAGTAGAAAATAATCCTTGGGAAACACAGTCCTCATCCCTGACCACCAGGACCAGGTAGAACTCTGTCAGTACATGGCGGCCTCCCCTCTCCGCCACTCTGTTCCGCTGTGTACTGGTGCTTATTCTGACACTAGGGCTGGGTTCACATCCTATTTTTGCAATCCATTTAATGCATACCAAAAATATATGTGTTAACAGATGACTCAGACTGATGCCATACAGTGGCGTCCGTTCACCATACAGCTCCATGGTATAAAAAAAAATTACGTTAACGTAACAAGTGCTGCACATTTGTATACATCAAACCGATAGGAAATAAAATTCTTCTAGGCTCCAGCAGGGCACTTTTTTTTTCAGTTTCCCTTTAAGACGCATAAAAATGGCCCCTGATTAAAATACATATTTTCTGTGGGAATTTTTGCCAATGATCCCCCTCTGGTATATCACTGTCCATGTTGTCGGACTATTTGTGTACTTGTAGTGTGTTTGCTGGCTGCAAATATGACCTGAAGGTTTTTTAGGTTCGCCTGCCATTAAAGTGAATAGGGCCCGCCGCGAACGCACAGTTCGCAAACATTTGATCGCAAACGCACATTTGCGAAGCTTCCCGGCCGATGTTTATCCATGACTACTTCTGTGTAACGTTTGCGCATCCTAAATATCTGTGACATTCTGCCAAATTTTTTTGCCGCTGGTGACAACGACATTACCTGCGTTACATCTCCTGTATAACGTTTGCACATCCTAAATATCTGTAACATTTATTTGCGCATACACTTACAAAACCTGTGCTACTTTACATGTGACATACTTGCAAGCATATATACCATTTAATATGCTCAAGACGAGCAGTAAGAGACAGGGAAGTGTCCATGCTGCTGATGGTGCACGCAGAGGCCATGGCCCAGGGCGCGGTGAAACTGTGCCTGCTGCCAGTGCACAAGAAACACACTCACCCACGATACCTAGCTTCTTGTCCCAGTTTGCAGGGCGGCGCAGGACACTACTCTCGAAGTCAGACTAGTGCAACCAGGTGGTTGGTTGGATTGTAGCAGATAATGCTTCCAGTCAGTTAAGCACCACCCTGTCTTCCAAAAAGTCCAGTCTCAGTAGCCAAGAGTCTGGTCAACAGAATCCTCACCCTGATCCTCCTTCCTCCGACCATGGAGAGTCTTGCCAACAAGCGATCCCACAATCGGATATTTCATCGCTATTCCTTGATTTGGGACTCTCGCCAAACCCGCTTGAAGATGGACATGAGGAGATCTTGTGCAGTGATTCCCAAACTCTTGAGCATTCACAGTCAGAAGAAGATGACGGTGGGGAACAGCAATTAGTGTTTCACAAGGTGGATGATGATGATGAGACACAGTTGCCAATAAGTCAACGGCAATTAGTGTCTGAAGAGGTTGATGATGAGGATGAGACACAGTTGTCAATAAATGAGGTTCTTATTAGGTCAATAAGTCAGGAGGATGACCAGAGTGAGGAAGTGGAAGAGGAGGTGGTGGACGATGAAATCACTGACCCAACCTGGGAAGGTGGCAAGCCGAGCGAGGACAGCAGTACAGAGGGGGAGGGATCTGCAACACCGCAATAGGCTGGAAGAGGCAGTGGGGTGGAAAAAGGGAGAAGGCGGGCTACATGAAACAGGCCTGCAACTGTTCACTGGAGCACCCCCTTGCAGCAACCTCCCTTGCCAAGGGCCAGGTGTTTCGCATTCTGATGCTTTTTTGAGGAAAGTGCGGACGATAAAAAAATTGTCATTTGCAACCTGTGCCATACCAAAATGCTCACGACGTGAGCACGCGCTGGAACTCCGCGTTCCACATGTTGGCCAGGCTTTGTGAGCAGCAGAGGGCAGTAGTGGAATACCAGCTGCAACATGGTCGTCGCATTTCCAGTCAGCTTCCGCTCTTCACAAGCGACGAGTGGGCATGGATGTCTGACCTCTGTGAGGTTTTACGCAAGTTTGAGGAATCAACACAGATGGTGAGCGGCGATGCTGCTATTATCAGGGTAACCATCCCACTTCTGTGTCTACTGAAACGCTCACTGCTCACAATAAAGGCGGATGCTTTGCATGTGGAAGAGGTGGAAATGGGGGAAGACAGTACACAGGGTGATAGCCAGACGACCCTCAGTTCGTCTTCTCAACGCGAATTGGATGATGATGAGAAGGAGGAGGAGCAGGAGACGGTTTCCTCCTCTGCAGAGGGTAGTACCCATAGCAGGTTTATTCCATTTGTTCAACGTGGATGGGCCAAAGAGGAGGAAGAGGATGAGGAGATTAAGAGTCATCCTGATGAGGACAGCAAAGTTTTGTCTGTTGGGACTCTGGCACACATGGCTGACTTAATGTCATGCTGCCTTTCCCGTGACCCTCGCGTTATACGCATTTCGGCCAACACCGATTTACTGGTTGTTCACCCTTCTCGACCCCCGCTATAAAGAGAACTTCTCATCTCTCATTCCTGTGGTGGAGAGGACTAGCAAAATGGTGCAATACCAGAAGGTCCTTGTGGAAAAATTGCTCCAAACATTTGCAGCTGACAACGCTAGCAGCAGAGTACGTAGTTCCTTGGGCAACCGAGGAGGGGAGACGAGGGGAACACACAGCAGTTCCAACAGAGGCAAAGCAACACTCTCCAAGGCCTGGGACAGTTTCATGACACCCGGCCAGCACCCCCACCCTGATGCGCGGCCTAGTGTCACAAGGAGAGAAAAGTTTTGGAAGATGGTGAAGGACTCCGTAGCAGACAGTGTCAGCGTCCTCAATGATCCCTCTGTACCTTACAACTATTGGGTGTCCAAGCTGGACACGTGGCACGAACTGGAGCTCTATGCCCTGGAGGTGCTGCCCTGCCGCCAGCGTTTTGTCAGAGAGGGTATTTAGTGCTGCTGGGGGCATAATAACTGATAAGCACATCCGACTGTCAACTGAAAATGCTGACAGGTTGACTCTTATCAAAATGAACAAGGCCTGAATTGCCCTTGACTTCTCTACTCCAAAAGAGGAAAGCGACTGAACATAAAGGCACTTTTAATGTGGCTTTTATGGTGTTTTACACTGTATTCCCATGCACACCTTCCACGACAAAAAACGGTATATTGTTCAATCTTCCTTTTCTCGTCCTTCTCCTCCTCCTCCATCATAGCAACAAGCTTATTAGGCTGCCCTCGCTACTAATGTTTTAGAGGGTCAGCTCAGCAGCAGCCCCCCCCCCCCAATGTTTTAGAGGGTCAGCTCAGCAGCAGCCCCCCCCCCCCCAATGTTTTAGAGGGTCAGCTCAGCAGCAGGTTCTTGCCCCTAATGTTTTAGAGGGTCAGCTCAGCAGCAGGCCCTCGCCCCTAATGTTTTAGAGGGTCAGCTCAGTAGCAGGCCCTCCCCCCTAATGTTTTAGATGGTCAGCTAAGCAGCAGACCTTCACCCCTAATGTTTTAGAGGGTCACCAGCAGGCCCTCACCCATAATGTTTTAGATGGTCAGCTCAGCAGCAGGCCCTCGCCCCTAATGTTTTAGATGGTCAGCTCAGCAGCAGGCCCTCGCCCCTAATGTTTTAGAGGGTCAGCTAAGCAGGAGACCCTCACCGCTAATGTTTTAGAGGGTCACGAGCAGGCCCTCGCCCATAATGTTTTAGATGGTCAGCTCAGCAGCAGGCCCTCGCCCTTAATGTTTTAGAGTGTCAGCTAAGCAGGAGACCCTTACCCCTAATGTTTTAGAGGGCCAGCAGCAGGCCATCAATCATAATTTTTCAAGGATGTGTATGATGCCCTCCATTATGTGTAATAAAGGGTGTATTGGAGTGCCGTTCCTTGTAATTTTTGGCAGCCCTTTCACTTAGTGCATAGGCTTTATGAGTGTAAAAGTCCCACTATCTGAACACTTGTACCACAATGTGAATGAGGCCCTCCTTTATATACAGGTTGTATCGGAGTGCCTCTTCCTTTGGCAGCACTTGCACTTTATATACCAGCAAATATACAAGAAAGAATGTTTCCTTACAATTTTTCCTCTAAAATCGATTTTATCTTCCGTTTTGTGTGTATTATTGTCAGTCTGTTAAATTGGCGTACTACTCGGACAACATCGTTCCCAGCAGCGACTTGGGAGTCCAAGATGCATCCAGACATCCACCCCATGCTGTTCCCGAACCATTTCATTGGTGTTTCCATCAAATTCTGAATGTTTCCTGTGAACCAGACACAGGCCCGGCGCTATAATAAGGCAGACCAAGCGGCTTTTTATAAATCACTTGCGCCACCCGGCCTCTGTCAGCAGTCACGCCGTCCCACCACCCTCGACCCCGCCTCCACCCATCCGGGCCCGCCCGGCCTCCACCCATCCGAGCCAGGCGCTGCTTTCTTGCTGTGATCTTGCGCCGGGTCTCGTGGGATCACGCGACGTACGCCAAAAGATGGGATTGTGGGAGGCTGCGAGCGAGAGCAAGACAGCGGGAGCAGAGCAGTCTCACTCTCAAAGCGAAGTAAGTTTTTTTTTTTAAATGTGCTCACCGCTGCCTGGCTGCCTGGCTTCATAACTCACACAGGGAGGCACCCCGCCTGGCATGGCACTATATGGCAGGCACCAGCAAATCCTTCACAGGGGCCCGGCCCCGGGGGCAAAAATATATGGCACTGGTAATAAGTAAACTAAACAAAAAATTAAAAACATGGAATATATACACAGGGGACAAATGATTATGGAATATATACAGAGGGGGCAAAATGGATATATACAGGGCCCCTGTATACACTGCGTGCAGAATTATTAGGCAAATTAGTATTTTGACCACATCATCCTCTTTATGCATGTTGTCTTACTCCAAGCTGTATAGGCTCGAAAGCCTACTACAAATTAAGCATATTAGGTGATGTGCATCTCTGTAATGAGAAGGGGTGTGGTCTAATGACATCAACACCCTATATTAGGTGTGCATAATTATTAGGCAACTTCCTTTCCTTTGGCAAAATGAGTCAAAAGAAGGACTTGACAGGCTCAGAAAAGTCAAAAATAGTGAGATATCTTGCAGAGGGATGCAGCACTCTTAAAATTGCAAAGCTTCTGAAGCGTGATCATCGAACATACAAGCGTTTCATTCAAAATAGTCAACAGGGTCGCAAGAAGCGTGTGGAAAAACCAAGGCGCAAAATAACTGCCCATGAACTGAGAAAAGTCAAGCGTGCAGCTGCCAAGATGCCACTTGCCACCAGTTTGGCCATATTTCAGAGCTGCAACATCACTGGAGTGCCCAAAAGCACAAGGTGTGCAATACTCAGAGACATGGCCAAGGTAAGAAAGGCTGAAAGACGACCACCACTGAACAAGACACACAAGCTGAAACGTCAAGATTGGGCCAAGAAATATCTCAAGACTGATTTTTCTAAGGTTTTATGGACTGATGAAATGAGAGTGAGTCTTGATGGGCCAGATGGATGGGCCCGTGGCTGGATTGGTAAAGGGCAGAGAGCTCCAGTCCGACTCAGACGCCAGCAAGGTGGAGGTGGAGTACTGGTTTGGGCTGATATCATCAAAGATGAGCTTGTGGGGCCTTTTCGGGTTGAGGATGGAGTCAAGCTCAACTCCCAGTCCTACTGCCAGTTTCTGGAAGACACCTTCTTCAAGCAGTGGTACAGGAAGAAGTCTGCATCCTTCAAGAAAAACATGATTTTCATGCAGGACAATGCTCCATCACACGCGTCCAAGTACTCCACAGCGTAGCTGGCAAGAAAGGGTATGAAAGAAGAAAATCTAATGACATGGACTCCTTGTTCACCTGTTCTGAACCCCATTGAGAACCTGTGGTCCATCATCAAATGTGAGATTTACAAGGAGGGAAAACAGTACACCTCTCTGAACAGTGTCTGGGAGGCTGTGGTTGCTGCTGCACGCAATGTTGATGGTGAACAGATCAAAACACTGACAGAATACATGGATGGCAGGCTTTTGAGTGTCCTTGCAAAGAAAGGTGGCTATATTGGTCACTGATTTGTTTTTGTTTTGTTTTTGAATGTCAGAAATGTATATTTGTGAATGTTGAGATGTTATATTGGTTTCACTGGTAAAAATAAATAATTGAAATGGGTATATATTTGTTTTTTGTTAAGTTGCCTAATAATTATGCACAGTAATAGTCACCTGCACACACAGATATCCCCCTAAAATAGCTAAAACTAAAAACAAACTAAAAACTACTTCCAAAAATATTCAGCTTTGATATTAATGAGTTTTTTGGGTTCATTGAGAACATGGTTGTTGTTCAATAATAAAATTAATCCTCAAAAATACAACTTGCCTAATAATTCTGCACTCCCTGTATATATCCATTTTGCCCCCTCTGTATATATTCCATTTTGCCCTCTGTGTATATATATATATATATATATCCATGGGATGCTGGTGTTAGGGGGAGTTCTGGGGGGAAGCGGGGCACCAAAATGTAGCTTTGCTTGTGTTGGCAAAAATCCTTGCACCGTCCCTGACCAGACACCCTCCCCTCTTCAGAGCAGGGGTGCCTGGTTTAATGCTCGGGTTCTCCTATTGACTTCTATTGTGCTTGGGTGCTCTGTAGAGCACCGAGCATCCCAAAGTGTTAGCACCCGAGCACTTTGGTACTCGATCAATACTAGTGCAAATCTTTCCATTACACCAGATTTCTGAGTAGGCTTCACTACTGGCTTTGGCTCACAACAACTGATGGAAATAACTATTTCATAGTGACAGGTTTCCTTTAATAAATTATGTATAGGCATAAATGTATAGCTCTCCAGCGAACTGGCAGCTAGATATATCTAACAATATAGATCAGTGATGGAATCATTGAGGAAAGACTCAGTGCAGAGGGTTTTACAAAACGTAACTGAACAGAACGGAATGCCCCAAAATGCATTCCGTTCTGTTCTCATACCGGAGAGCAAACCGCAGCATGCTGCGGTTTTCTTTCCGTCCTGGGATGCGGTGCAAGACGGATCCGTCATGACCCACAATGCAAGTCAATGGGGACGGATCAGTTTTCTCTGACACAATAGAAAACGGATCCGTCCCCCATTGACTTTCAATGGAGTTCATGACGGATCCGTCTGGGGTATGTTAGCGATAATACAACCGGATCCGTTCATAACGGATGCAGATGGTTGTATTATCAGTAACGGAAGCGTTTTTGCTGAGCCCTGTCGGATCCAGCCAAAATGCTAGTGTGAAAGTAGCCTAAGCTTGGCATATTTAAAGCATGGGCACTAATCGTTGACCCACCATGGAACAGAAAGGGGCTTTACCAGAACATACAGTCAGTTATCAGTGCCGACTGCCACAACAAAAGCATGCAACCTATTAGAGCCTCAGAAAGGATAACGTTGTGGTTCTCTAGCACCCAGATCACTGAAAAATATTTTGAATACAGTATGACCATTAGCTAAAGAAAACTCCAGATAATACTTAGGTATAAGATGACTGCAGCTCTCTTTTAATAACCCACATTACTGGCACAAAGTGCTATTTTCAGAGGCTGCATCGATTCTACGCTACCAGGAAATAGAATCCTTACAATGGGATTGCTCAGTCAAATATGCTTCTTCAATCCTCCCAAAGCTCTACAATTTTGATTATTTCCCGTTTTTAAATAAAATGAATTTAATCTCCTGTGTAGATTGCTTTTTCCATAGTTTGGAACATTGCTGCTATATTATAAAAATAAATGAAAATGTCCAGAATCTCGCGTCATGTAAACGGCCGTTGCTGAGCAGTGGCTGTATAGCGGCCCGCAAACAGCGGGTCTGCAATATTCGGGCACCGGCCATGTGCTCCTGGCATCACGGATGCAAACTCATTCATATGTTCTATTTTTTTGCAGTGCGGACAGATCACGGACCCATTCAAGTTTAATGGGTCTCGATCCGTCCCGGCCGCCGCACGGACGTTGCTCATGCATTGGAGACCGCAAGTTGCTGTCTCCAATGCACGGAACGGCCGCACAACGGCCGTGTGCATGAGGCCTCTTCCTGAGGTGGCCCAGTGAATGGATTGTTAAAAATAAATCAGAAAATTCTGTGTTATTTAAATCCATTTTTACTTAGATGCATATTTATTAGTATTCTTTATATGACGAGCAACATAAATATACAAGTTCTCTTCCTGTTTACCTACAGGTCACTTGTCAGATTTGCTGTATAGACTGGAATAGCATGGGGGATTGCTTTAACCCCTTGCTGACCTTTACCCTATATATATGGCATTGTCGGGAAGAACATTCCACAAACCGCTGCACATGATCAGAGCTAGTGATGGAAGAACATGGGCCGGGACAATTCGCAAACGCGCGTTCGCGGCGGGCCCCATTTACTTTAGTCGCAAGCGAACCTGAAAAACCTTCAGGTCGTCATTGCAGCCAGCAAACATTTACTAAAAGTGCACAAACAGTCCCACAACATGGACAGTGATATACCAGCGGGGGATCATTGTCAAAAATTCCCACAGAAAATATGTATTTTAATCAGGGGCCATTTTTATGCATCTTAAAGGGAAATTCTAAAAAATGTGTCCTGCTGGAGCCTAGAAATTTTTTATTTCCTATCGGTTTGATGTATACAAATGTGCAGCACTCCACGTTTTCGTATCCTGCAGAGTCAATTAAAAAAATGTATACGTTAACGTAATTTTTTTTTCTACCATTTTTTTTTCTACCGTGAACAGACGCCACTGTACGGCATCAGTCTGAGGCATCTGTTAACGCATACATTTTTGGTATGCATTAAATGAATGGCAAAAATAGGATGTGAACCCAGCCCTAGTGTCAGAATAAGGGTCCATTCACACATCCGCAATTCCGCTCTGCATTTTGCGGAACGGAATTGCGGACCCATTGTCCGCAATTTCGATCCCGAAAAAAATAGAACATGTCCTATTCTTGTCAGCAATAGCGGACAAGAATAGGCATATTCTATTAGTGCCGGCAATGTGCAGTCCGGATGTACGGATGTATGAATGGACCCTAAGCACCAGTACAAAGCGGAGCAGTGTGGCGGAGAGTGGAGGCCGCCATGTACTGACAGAGCGCTACCTGGTCCTGGTGGTCAGGGATGAGGACTGTGTTTCCCAAGAATAATTTTCTACTGGGAAATACAGGGAACAGTATAATACACTAGAATCTATATAATATAAAGATATTAGCCCTAACCCCGAATAATAATACAATTAGGGGGTCATTTATTATATAGAAATACGTCTATAGGCTACTTTCACACTAGCGTTCGGGGCTCCGCTTGTTTCCGTTTGAAATTATTTTTTTTTGTTCATGGTAATGCAAACGGATCCGTTCTGAACGGATCCAAGCGTTTGCATTATAGGTGCGGATCCGTCTGTGCAGATACCAGACGGATCCGCACCAAACGCAGGTGTGAAAGTAGCCTAAGTTGCTACTTTCACACCTGCGTTTAGGTCGGATCCGTCTGGTATGTGCCCAGACGGATCCGCACCTATAATGCAAACGCTTAGATCCGTTCAGAACGGATCCGTTTGCATTACCATTGTTCATGATAATGCAAACGGATCGGTTTTGATTTTACATTGAAAGTCAATGGGAGACGGATCCGTTTGAAAATTGAGCCATACTGTGTCAACTTCAAACGGATCCGTCCCCATTGACTTACATTGTAAGGCTACTTTCACACTAGCGTTCGGGGCTCCGCTTGTGAGCTCCGTTTGAAGGGGCTCACAAGCGGCCCCGAACGGATCCGTCCAGTCCTAATGCATTCTGAGTGGATGCGGATCCGCTCAGAATGCATCAGTCTGGCTCCGCTTGGCCTCCATTCCGCTCAGCAGACGGACACCTGAACGCTGCTTGCAGCGTTCGGGTGTCCGCCTGGCCGTGCGGAGGCAAACGGATCCGTCCAGACTTACAATGTAAGTCAATGGGAACGGATCCGTTTGAAGTTGACACAATATGGCTCAATTTTCAAACGGATCCGTCCCCCATTGACTTTCAATGTAAAGTCAAAACGGATCCGTTTGCATTATCATGAAAAAAAAAAAAATGCTGAGCAGAGCGGAGGACAAACGGAGCCAGACTGATGCATTCTGAGCGGATCCGCATCCATTCAGAATGCATTAGGGCTGGACGGATCCGTTCGGGGCCGCTTGTGAGCCCCTTCAAACGGAACTCACAAGCGGAGCCCCGAACGCTAGTGTGAAAGTAGCGGCGTATTTCTGACACAGACTGTGGCGCAAAGGTCCTTAGCACCGCAATCTGCATATTTTTCCCCCTTCTGCCAGGTCTAAAAAAGGATGGCGTGGGTAGGGAAAGGGATACAGTTATGGCCATCCAGTTATTGGATACCACTTTGACCGGATGACACCTCTGTACAGTGACCAGATAACACCGCCATACCGTGACCAGATTAAAGGGTATACGAGGGCACAGTACAGGGATCGACTAGGGGCACTGCACAGGGTGTGGTAAGAGGGCACAATGCACGGTATAAGGGGGCACAGTACGGGGTAGGGGGCACAGTCACATGACCCTGTGACATTAGAAGGTCCTTATGGTGAATGCGGTTCATACGCCACCATAATGAGAGGCAGAGGAGTGAGATAAGGGTGTGATTATGTGGATAGAGATAAAAAATTTAACTGTCGGCCAGTACAGGCCCTAAAAATGAGCCAATAGGCATTACCTGACAGCAAAGAACTTTGGATTCTGTGGCTGGAGGTGCATTAGGCGGTCACAGGATAAATATGTAACTGTCGGCCAGTATAGGCCCCAAAAATTAGGCAATAGGCATTCACCTGACAGCAAAGAACTTTGGATTCTGTGGATGGAGGTACATTAGGTGGTCACAGGACAAATATGTAACTGTCGGCCAGTATAGGCCCCAAAAATTAGGCAATAGGCATTCATCTGACAGCAAAGAACTTTGGATTCTGTGGCTGGAGGTGCATTAGGCGGTCACAGGATAAATATGTAACTGTCGGCCAGTATAGGCCCCCAAAAATTAGGCAATAGGCATTCATCTGAGAGCAAAGAACTTTGGATTCTGTGGCTGGAGGTACATTAGGCGGTCACAGGAGAAATATGTAACTGTCGGCCAGTACAGGCACCAAAAATTAGGCATTCACCTGACATAAAAGGCTTTTATGCAGCTGTATATACATAAGGCAAGGACCATTCTTTGTTCTGGGTCGTGGCGGATATGTGTGGGCTGGCATGAGGAAATTTATTTACACGTGGTCATCAAAGGTGTTGAATTCCTCCGACATCCATGCCTCATTCATTTAAAAAATTGTTAGGTAGTCCACACTGTCGTAAGCTAGGCGAGTGCGCTTATCGGTCACGATCCCCCTGCTGTGCTGAACGTCCTTTCGGACAGGACACTCAACAAGGGGCAAGCCAAGAGTGCCATGAAAAATTGTGCCAGCTCTGGCCACAGGTCAAGCCTGCACACCCAGTAGTCAAGGGGTTCCTCGCTTCTCAGAGCGTCCACATCGGCCGTTAACCACCTGTCAGTCTAGGCGTTCCCTGAGGCTGGATCCGGAGGGCGGCTGTCGATGGGTTGGCTGCAAGAATGATTTCATATCCAAAGTGACCAACACATCTTCAAACCGCCCTCTTTTTGCAGGCACGGTAGGATCGGTACCCGCACCTGTTTCGCTGTGACTGGAAATTCCTCTGCCAGAATGCAGCATCTCTCGCAGCAAGGCCTGGAAATGCTGCATTCTGACAGCCCTCTGTGATGCTGGTGCAGTGTCCTACTCATGATCGTGGACACTGCAAACTAGCTTGATTGTGTTTTATTGTCATATATTATGCCTGTATGCTGTACTTCATCTCATGTCATATTCTCCCATGTCACTATGTGATTCTATATGTGTAAGATCCTTTACACAGGCCTAGTTAGTGTGAACTACACTAGTTTCTTCACTAGATGGGGCAGTGTTACAGTGTATATATAGCTTAGCTCAGGCCTAGTTAGGCAGTCTCTCCCTGAAGTCTAGTCAGTGAGCAGCCATGATGTAGCTGCCTGCTGGAGGGAGGCCTCCTGCCTCTCTGCTCTCTCCCTGTTGGCTCCACAGTCCAGGGTTAAAGCCTACAAGATTCAGCCTAGAGGTGAGAAATCTACTTCTATAGCTCGCTCCTCGGGGGTGACCAATGACAAGCTGCAAACAGCAAGTATTCAAGGGGATTAGTATTTTTTATTCAAGTCAAAGGATAGCAAACGGCCGTACTGAAAGGCTTCCCAGGCACCTTTGCACTTAGCTGTAGGACACAGCTTCCGGTATCCACACCTCCAGTTTAAATCCTGAGGGCAGTTAAGCCAACTATCAGAAAAGAACTGGAAATAGAGGTTCAAGGATTCTGAAAACCACCTTTAATTCAGGTTAGAATAAGGCGGGATTTATTACCAGCATAAGGCTTTTATACTTTAAAAGCATAGTCTGAAGCAGTAGCTTTCATATATATAAAAGACAAAGAGCCTGTTTTATCTGAGGACTTACAATACCCTACCCTCGTATGCATAAGAGACTGTATTTCATATCTGGATGTACTAGAGACTGTTTATACTTGGATGTAACCGTTACCCGGAGCAACGTTCAGTAAAAGTTATAAGCTGGATTGCACCATCCTTGTCTCAGTCTCCAATTCCTCAGTTAACACTACAGTAAATGGTTGTACCACCAAAGAAGGTACTGGCGTCACGACTACAAGGGACCTTGCCATAGGAACATTAATACAGACCATCAAGGGCACCTCAAAGCACCATCTGGCCTATGTCTCTTACACCAGAGTGTGCCCCAGAGAATTCCTGTGCCATTCTCTTTATCACTTGTGCAGGCCTGCCCAGGGACGACATAACCGTGAGTAACCAGAACTGTATTTACCTCGGCCCATCTAATGCTCACACCGTGACCTCACATAAGATGTCAGAGAGTGGAGCAGAGCTATGTTTTATAATGTTTTATGCCATATGCCCAGAAGGATATTTTCTGTGATCATTGCACTGAGCTATCTCTTAAAAGTTTTATATGCAAAAAAAATAATAATATATATATATATACAGTCAGGTCCATAAATATTGGGACATCAACACAATTCAATTTTTTTTGGCTCTATACACCACCACAATGGATTTGAAATGAAACGAACAAGATGTGATTTAACTGCAGACTGTCAGCTTTAATTTGAGGGTATTTACATCCAAATCAGGTGAACGGTGTAGGAATTACAACAGTTTGCATATGTGCCTCCCACTTTTTAAGGGACCAAAAGTAATGGACAATTGGCTTCTCAGCTGTTCCATGGCCAGGTGTGTGTTATTCTCTCATTAAACCCAATTACAATGAGCAGATAAAAGGTTCAGAGTTCATTTCAAGTGTGCTATTTGCATTTGGAATCTGTTGCTGTCAACTCTCAAGATGAGATCCAAAGAGCTGTCACTAACAGTGAAGCAAGCCATCATTAGGCTGAAAAAGCAAAACAAACCCATCAGAGAGATAGCAAAAACATTAGGCGTGGCCAAAACAACTGTTTAGAACATTCTTAAAAAGAAGGAATGCACCGGTGAGCTCAGCAACACCAAAAGACCTGGAAGACCACGAAAAACAACTTTGGTGGATGATCGAAGAATTCTTTCCCTGGTGAAGAAAACACCCTTCACAACAGTTGGCCAGATCAAGAACACTCTCCAGGAGGTAGGTGTATGTGTGTCAAAGTTAACAATCAAGAGAAGACTTCACCAGAGTGAATATAGAGGGTTCACCATAAGATGTAAACCATTGGTGAGCCTCAAAAACAGGAAGGCCAGATTAGAGTTTGCCAAACGACATCTAAAAAAGCCTTCACCGTTCTGGAACAACATCCTATGGACAAATGAGACCAAGATCAACTTGTACCAGAGTGATGGGAAGAGAAGAGTATGGAGAAGGAAAGGAACTGCTCATGATCCTAAGCATACCACCTCATCAGTGAAGCATGGTGGTGATAGTGTCATGGCGTGAGCATGTATGGCTGCCAATGGAACTGGTTCTCTTGTATTTATTGATGATGTGACTGCTGACAAAAGCAGCAGGATGAATTCTGAAGTGTTTCGGGCAATATTATCTGCTCACATTCAGCCAAATGCTTCAGAACTCATTGGATGGCGCTTCACAGTGCAGATGGACAATGACCCAAAGCATACTGCAAAAGCAACCAAAGAGTTTTTTAAGGGAAAGAAGTGGAATGTTATGCAATGGCCAAGTCAATCACCTGACCTGAATCTGATTGAGCATGCATTTCACTTGCTGAAGACAAAACTGAAGGGAAAATGCCCCAAGAACAAGCAGGAACTGTAGACAGTTGCAGTAGAGGCCTGGCAGAGCATCACCAGGGATGAAACCCAGCGTCTGGTGATGTCTATGCGTTCCAGACTTCAGGATGTAATTGACTGCAAAGGATTTGCAACCAAGTATTAAAAAGTGAAAGTTTGATTTATGATTATTATTCTGTCCTATTACTTTTGGTCCCTTAACAAGTGGGAGGCACATATGCAAACTGTTGTAATTCCTACACCGTTCACCTGATTTGGATGTAAATACTCTCAAATTAAAGCTGACAGTCTGCAGCTAAAGCACATTTTGTTTGTTTCATTTCAAATCCATTGTGGTGGTGTATAGAGCCAAAAATATTAGAATTGTGTCAATGTCCCAATATTTATGGACCTGACTGTGTGTGTGTGTATATATATATATATATATATATATATTTGCACTTTGATATATGCCATTACTTATTGGGACTCTTTATTACTTGCCATGGACTTTATTGCCCTTACTTATGATCGTCGCCTTCCTTGTCAAGCACCGAAAAGTGTCAACGCCCATTATTTACCCAGACTAGTGATATATATATATTATATGTGATGTATTTGCCTAGAATGTATTTATAGTACATTGCAAAGTCCACATTTATATTTGCTCTTTTTGGAGGTGATTGCATATGGCATATGTTTTGGTGTCTTGCAGGTGACCAGCTTCCTGTTCTGGATGTGTCGGGGGCGACATGTTATACAAGAGGGGTATGCAGTGTCCCACTAGTGGTCATAGTCACCGAAAACTAGTTTGATTGTGTTTTATTGTCATATATTATGCCTGTATGCTGTACTTCATCTCATGTCATATTCTCCCATGTCACTATTAGATTTTTTATGTGTAATATCCTTTACACAGGCCTAGTTAGTGTGAACTACACTAGTTTCTTCACTAGATGGGGCAATGTTACATGATATATATAGCTTAGCTCAGGCCTAGTTAGGCAGTCTTTCCGTAAAGTCTAGTCAGTCATCAGCTATGATGTAGCTGCCTGCTGGAGGGAGGCCTCCTGCCTCTCTGCTCTCTCACTGTTGGCTCCACAGTCCAAGGTTAAAGCCTACAAGATTCAGCCTAGAGGTGAGAAATCTACTTTAATAGCTCGCTCCTCGGGGGTGACCACTGACAAGCTGCAAACAGCAAGTATTCAATGGGACTAGTATATTTTATTCTAGTCAAAGGATAGAAAACGGCCGTACTCAAAGGCTTCCTAGGCACCTTTGCAATTAGCTGTATGACACAGCTTCCGGCATCCACACCTCCAGTTTAAATCCTAAAGGGGAGTTAGGCCAATTGTCAGAAAAGCACTGGAAATAGAGGTTCAAGTATTCTGAAAAACCACCTTTAATTAGGTGAGAGTTAATACCAGCCTAAGGCTTTTATACTTTAAAAGCCTAGTCTGAAGCAGTAGCTTTCATATATATAAAAGACAAAGAGCCTGTTTTATCTGAGGACTTACAATACCCGACCCTCGTATGCATGAGAGACTGTATTTCATATCTGGATGTACTAGAGACTGTTTTATACTTGGATGTAACTGTTACCAGGAGCAACGTTCAGTAAAAGTTATAAGCATCCTTGTCTCAGTCTCCAATTCCTCAGTTAACACTACAGTAAATGGTTGTACCACCATAAACGGTACTAACGTCACGACTACAAGGGACCTTGCCATAGGCACATTAATACAGACCATCAAAGGCACCTCGAAGCACCATCTGGCCTGTGTCCCTTACACCAGAGTGTGCCCCAGAGAATTCCTGTGCCGTTCTCCTTATCACTTGTGCAGGCCTGCTCAGGGACGACATAACCGTGAGTAACCAGAACTGTATTTACCTCGGCCCATCTAATGCTCACACCGTGACCTCACATATAATTCCCCTGTTGGTCTGGCATACTGCATTTTGTGTTTGTACGGAGGTCTAAGTACAGGTCCTTGACCTTTATGCTTTTTATACGGGGTCCCTCTTCAAACACTGGAGCATGAAGGCCCCCTTTTGCACTAAATAGGAAGCGGTGGAGCGCCCTGGCTCCTACTCATCGCCAGCCCCACCCCCAGCCACGGACAACACCAGGGATCCCCGAAAAGTTTAAAGCCTGCTCTTCTTGTAGTTCCAGCACATCGGGCAGTCACAAATCAGACGTCTGATGGGCAAGTGGTGTCGCCGCTGAATGTCAGCAAGGCGAGCCATGGCCGTGTAAGATCTTCTTAAATGGCCAGCGATTTTCCTGGCCTGCCGTAAGACGTCCTGGACCGGGGTATTTGGCAATGAATCTCTGCACGACTAAGTTCAGGACATGTGTCATTTTGCCCTGTTTCTGCGCTCTCAGCAGATTGGCACCGTTGTCGCACACCACTTTACCAACTGTCAAATTGAGCGGGGTTAGTTACTGATTGGCCTGTGACCGCAAAGCTGAAAGCACTGCAGGACCGATGTGGCTCTTGGCTTCGAGGCACAGGAGCCGCAGCACAGCATGGCAACATCTCACCTGGCACGTCGAATAGGTTCAGGGGAGCTTGGGGAGTGCAGCGGAAGAGGCGGTAGCAGTGGAAAAGGAGGAGTCAGCTGAGGAGGAGACGGAGGAAGGAGTAGGAGGTGGAGAAGAAGAGGCCGGACTGCATACAATCCGTGGCGGTAACACCAAATCCACACGGGTGCCATGTGTTACGTGGGCAGTAAAAGTTATGTACCTTCCCTGCCCGTGTTTGCTAGACCACGAGTCTGTGGTGAGATGTATCTTAGCACCGACACTGTGTGCCAGAGATATATTAACTTGCCGCTGAACGTGGCCATATAGTTCAGGGATGCCCTTCTGGGAGAAATATTTCCATCCGGGGACCTTCAATTGCGGTGTGCCAATGGCCACAAATCTTCTAAAGGCCTCCGAGTCCACCAATTTATATGGCAGTAGTTAGCGGGCTAGCAGTTCCGACAAGTCAGCCATTGGGCAAGAGGATTATCTGGCGTCATCATTTTTTTTATGCTCAAACATTTGGGCCACGGAAGCCTGCCTTGTGCCAGATGAAAGCAACGACGGCACGGTGGAAGGTGGAGTGGAGGACAAATGGGAGGAGAGAGGAGAAGGAGAAGAGGCAGGATGTGGAGCGCCGGCAGTGTGGCTTTGTGGGTTCTGACTGCATTGCTCCCACTGGGCTTGGTGATGGGAGGCCAGGTGCCTTCTTAAGGTGGTCGTCCCTAGATGAGTGTTGGGCTTACCGCGACTTACGGAGCCATGTGCCGGCGTCCTGGGAGCGAAAGATGTGACCGTGCATGGTGGATGGCTCGCTCCAGATACATTTGCAGTCTGCTTTTTGCCTCCTGTGCACTGCGAGTTCTGCCTGCTTCTCCTCCCTATCTGCTGCTCTGTCTCTCCGTCTGAACTTCCCTCCTCTTCCTCTCTTGTGGGCACCCACATGACGTCTATCAACACGTCATCATCATCACCTTCACCACCACTGACATTAGAGATCTCGGAGTAGGCAGCAACAGCGGGGACCACCCTCCTTGGGCTGATCTGGGTACTGTTATCAGACCGATGGGTGGCGGCCATTGCTACCTCCTCTTCCTCATCCGATGCCAAGAATGGCTGTGCATCAGCAAGGTCTGGGAATGGATGGGAAAATAATTCCTTTGACTCGAGTGGAGAGGCTATGGTGGTGGTGGTGTCTTTGGGGGTGGATACAGCAGAGAGTGAGGAGGGTGCAGATACAGAGGATGAGGAGGGTGCAGAAGCGGAAGGCTGAGTGAGCCACTCAATCAACTCTGGTGCGGCCTTTGACATAATCGCACGCACCTTCTCCAACTTCCCACTTAGGCTCCGGCCTGGTGCACCTGCCCGACTCCTATCACCCCTGCGGAATGGCCTGCCTCTTCCTCTGCCTGTCACTTTCAAAATGACCCTGTGCCAAAGTCCCTAGAGAAGACTAGTATTTGTGAAAGCTGATATATGGAAGACCTCAATCAGTTGTTAGTTGAAGCTGGTATATCACCCTCAAGCAATAATTTTGTGGATGCAGGTATATGGAAAACCTCTATCAATATTTCGTGGAAGCTGATATATGGCAGGCATCAATCAGTTGTTAGTTAAAGCTGGTATATCACCCTCAAGCAGTAATTTTGTGGACGCAGGTATATGGAAAACCTCTATCACTATTTTGTGAAAGCTGATATACGGCAGGCATCAATCAGTTGTTAGTTGAAGCTGGTATATCACCCTCAAGCAGTAATTTTGTGGAAGCAGGTATATGGAAAACCTCTATCACTATTTTGTGGAAGCTGATATATGGCAGGCCTCAATCAGTTGTAATTTGAAGCAGGTATATCAAAACCCGCAATCTGTATTTTGTGGATGCAGGTATATGGAAAACCTCTATCACTATTTTGTAGAAGCTGATATATGGCAGGCCTCAATCAGTTGTTAGTTGAAGCTGGTATATCACCCTCAAGCAGTAATTTTGTGGAATCAGGTAAAAGGAAAACCTCTATCACTATTTTGTGGAAGCTGATATATGGCAGGCCTCAATCAGTTGTTAGTTGAAGCTGGTATATCACCCTCAAGAAGTAATTTTGTGGACGCAGGTACAGTTGTGTTCAAAATTATTTAACCCCCAATGCTGTAAAGGGTTTTAGGGAATTTAGTGTACATTTGTAATTGTGTTCAGAATGAAATCTTACAAGGACTTTTTAAAGAACCAAATGCAACTAAAATGACATCAATTGTTTTTGTAATACAGTATTAAATGTTTTTTTTGTGATTTCTTCATTGACACAATTATTCAACCCCTTAAAGACTACCACTCTTAAGAACAGAGGTTCATTCAAGTGTGTTCGATCAGGTATTGAAAACACCTGTGGATGTCAAGGAGCAGCAATCAAGCATAATAAGCACCAATTAGGCAGATTTAAAAGGACTGTGATACTCAGCTCCTTCTAGACATTTACTGGTGTGTTTACAAAAATGGTGAAGTCAAGAGAATGGTCCAGGAAGACAAGAGAAGAGGTGATTTCTCTTCACAGGAAGGGCAATGGCTATAAGAAGATTGCAAAGATGTTAAACATACCAAGAGACACCATAGGAAGCATCATTCGCAAATTCAAGGCAAAGGGCACTGTTGAAACGCTACCTGGTCGTGGCAGAAAGAAGATGCTGACTTCGACTGCTGTGCGCTACCTGAAGCGCAAAGTGGAGAAAAGTCCCCGTGTGACTGCTGAGGAACTGAAAAAAGATTTGTCAGATGTGGGTACTGAAGTTTCAGCTCAGACAATAAGGCGCACACTGCGTAATGAAGGCCTCCATGCCAGAACTCCCAGGCGCACCCCCTTGCTGTCTCCAAAGAATAAGAAGAGTCGACTGCAGTATGCCAAAAGTCATGTGGACAAACCACAAAAGTTTTGGGATAGTGTTCTGTGGACTGATGAAACAAAATTAGAACTGTTTGGGCCCATGGAACAACGCTATGTTTGGAGGAGGAAGAACAAGGCCTATGAAGAAAAGAACACCTTGCCTACTGTGAAGCATGGCGGGGGGTCAATCATGCTTTGGGGCTGTTTTGCTTCTACAGGGACATCGAAGCTTCAGCGTGTGCAAGGTACCATGAATTCTCTTCAGTACCAGGAGATATTGGATGAAAATGTGATGCAGTCCGTCACAAACCTGAGGCTTGGGAGACGTTGGACCTTTCAACAGGACAATGATCCCAAGCATACCTCCAAGTCCACTAGAGCATGGTTGCAAATTAAAGGCTTGAACATTTTGAAGTGGCCATCGCAGTCACCAGACTTAAATCCGATTGAGAACCTCTGGTGGGACTTAAAGAAAGCAGTTGCAGCGCGCAAGCCTAAGAATGTGACTGGAGGCTTTTGCCCATGAAGAATAGGCGAAGATACCCGTAGATCGCTGCAAGACACTTGTGTCAAGCTATGCTTCACGTTTAAAAGCTGTTATAACTGGAAAAGGATGTTGTACTAAGTATTAAGATTGAATGTCGCTTGGGGGTTGAATAAAACTGATAATGATGTGAGCACAGAAAATACATTTGTGGTTATTTCATTATAAATGTTATGTTATATTTGTCTGACTTACAAGTGCCTCTTTGATTTAATTGTAAACAAGATGACTGAAATGATCAAAATCAATGTCAAACTGGCCAAAACACTAAATTTCAGTAGGGGTTGAATAATTTTGAACACAACTGTATATGGAAAACCTCTATCACTATTTTGTGGAAGCTGATATATGGCAGCCCTCAATCAGTATTTTCTGGAAGCATACGAATGCACTATAATATACTTTATATGTTAGAAAGTATATTATAAGTATATCACACCCCTCTGTGTATCACATCTATCGATAACACAACGTTACCAGTCCTTAAAAGGACTTTTGTGGCCCTATTAGCTAGAGTTTGGTGTCCCTAAGTTCCTAACAGTCTGTCCCTGCTCTAAAATGCAACCTCTCCCTACACTGGCAAAACACATAATGTAAAAAGGCTGCCAGGTTCTGTTATAGGGTTGGGGGTATGTCCATGTGCTGAAACATCTCAATTGGCTATCCTTTCCCACCTGATGGATGTGTCATGGGTCAAAGTTCGGCACAATGCAAAAGAATATGGCGCACGTGGACATCGCCATTTTTTCGCATGTTTGGCGGATCGCGAACGCGCAAAGTTCGCCATGAGAACCGACCGTCGGGTGAACCGCAAGACCATCACTAATCGGAGCCTGTGCCATCAGCAGGGGTGCATCATTAATGAGGCCAGTTGAGGCAATCGCCTCAGGCAGCACCAGGTAAGGGCCATGGGCTGAAGGGAAGGGGTTAGGTTAATAAATTGGCATTGGGGAGGTGGGGCACTGTTTCAGTTTTCCCCTCAGGCAGCAGAAAGGCTAGGTGGACCTGGCCATCAGAAGCCGCATGTGTCAGCTGTAACATACACCTGACACTCTACTGCAATGGCTGGTTGCCATGGAATGTGATCAAAGGGTGCTGATGGGTTGTCATGACCTGGCGGCCTAACAATCACCCTCAGGTCTGCGATCTTACTACACCAGGGCCAAGGCCTAAAATGATTTGAGTTATGCTTACAGGCATAATACAATGCAATACAACAGCATCAGGCAATAGCATGGTGAAGACCCTCTAGTGGGACAAAAAAAAGGCTGTAAATAATATTATTAAAATATTTTGAAAATTAAAAAAAAATACAAAAGACAAAAAACACAAAAACCCTTTCCCACTGACAAGTGTATAGCAAAAAGCTAAAGAAAAAACTACACATAATTGACATTGCTGCATCGTTAACAACCCAAACTATAAAATGATCATCTAAAGCAGGCATGCTCAACCTGCAGCCCTCCAGATTTTGCAACTCCCAGCATGCCCAAACAGCCTACAGCTATCAGCCTACAGCAGGGCATTGTGGGAGTTGTAGTTTTACAACAGCTGGAGGGCCGTAGGTTAAGCATGCTTCACCTAAAGGGTCATTGAATTTTATTAAAACTTTCGATATGTCATAAAGGCATAGGAAAAATTTTCATTGGTGGGGGTCTGAGCGCTGAGACTCCCACAGATCTCTAGAATGAGAGGATAGCACCACCCACATATCACACTTTCTCGCCTCGCTGCAGAGGACAGAATCAAGGTGGGCCCATAGACTGTCTCCTACAGTAAAGAGATAACATGATATGAGAGTGCTTCTTACTCTCTCCTGGTTCTAGGGATCGGTGGGGACCTCTGCACTAGTGATGAGCGGCAGGGGCAATATTCGAATTCGCTATATTTCGCGAATATTTGGGCGAATATTCGCCATATATTTGAGAATTCGAGAACTCATGATCTCTAGGCATTATTTTCTTGATTGCGAAAATTCGCATAAAATTCGCCTAAAGAATTCGCATAAAAATTCGCATGAACTGGTATTATATAAAAAAAATCGAATATTCGCGATTACGAATATATTTTCCGATATTCTAAATATTCGCGAATTCTTGAAGTGCCGATATTCGCGATTAAAATTCGCAATTCGAATATTCGTGATCAACACTACTCTGCACATGATCAACATTTTTATGTCTCTATGAGATATCAAAAGTTTTACCAAACTCAGTGACCCTTTAACCTGAATGATAAATGCCATAGAAAAGCAGATCAAATACAACACAAAAACTGCTCTTTTTGTGCATCCCGCATCCCAAAAATTTTTATATGAAGTGATCAAGTAACATGTACCCCAAAATGGTAATAAATGAAACTCGAAAGTTGATAACTTACATCACCAATGCAAAAATTTGGAGATGTTTATCATGTGTTCCTTTCTTTGTACCATTAATGCTTGATATGAGCAATTTTGTACAGACAGCAAGGTCAGAAGTAAAAGGTAGAACTGGTTTAAGCACAGTAAATAGTTGCTTTATATGTACCACCAGGGTATTTGTGATCCATCTTAAATTCTTAATATACCTGAATTAAAACTTCCATTGCGATGAACATTGACTAGAACTACATTTAAAAATGCATACGTTTGTTTAACAGATTCTGGCCAAATTAAACTAACCAAAATTGACTGAATATGAAAAAAATTGTATGATCGTACGCTAGTCCATACGATTGTGGAATATTATATGTAATACAAATTATAAAACATATTTCTAGCACTTAACACATGGCCATCACCAAATAACTACCATTTCCTGAAGCGGAAAGAATTTCAGCTGAATCCCTTCGTTTAGGCAATAGCCCCCTCTAGTGGATTCTCCAAGCAAGAACAGGTAGAAAATGTAAAAGATTGGAGAAAACCTGCCACGGCACTGTTTTACAGGTCCTTGAAGCAATATTAATTGCAATTTATTATATTTTTAGTTTAGGAGCTGCTAAAATTTTCCAGAGGAGTTAGTTATTGTTTGTTCTGTGTACCATATTATGACATGAAATGTAAGCAACCTTATCATCTAAATAATCTCTTATTTTCCATTTTGGTCAGTTTTAAAAATGTCAAAATGCCCTGTCAGCAAGCTCCACCCTGTTAATCCAGGAATAGTGCTTGGTAAGGCTGATCCAGATGATTAAAAGGATACCTGGATGGCGAAAATCTATTTTGCTGTTTTCTTCTAAAATTAAATTACCGGTAGGACTTCAGCCATAGCTCCTCAGTTCGTTCATTTTCCATGCTTTGACTGTGACACATGCGATTTCCTGGCCCCGTAATAGTGTCCCAGCACCATGCACCACCATTTTTGCACATTGCACATGGGCAGTAAGCATCTGTTAACTGAACAGATAGTTACTGTACATGCACCACAACTGTGGCACCAGCTAGTACAGGGCCAGGTGAGAGACCATTGATGGCTGGTCCTGTCGGTCAAGGGGATGAGGTGTGGAAAATGGAGGAACTGAGATGCACCAAGGCGCTAGGTCCCACCCCTCACTGCATTGAAGGCCTAATTCACATATAAAAGAAAACTCACTTTTATCTGAAACATATTTTCACCATCCAGGTATCATTTTATTTAGCAGGATCAACCCTACTGGTGCTATTCCTGGTTTAATGGAGTGGATCTTGCTGACTGACACAGCCTCTTTGAAGGGGTTGACCGAGTTATTTTTTTGCTCTTTGTATGTTTATAACTAGGCAAATGTAAAGGCTTTACCATGCACTTTCTTTATCTGCAGTGGCTCCTTTCTCAGATTTCACAGAGGCTCACATGACTTGTGATGTCAGTTTCTCTCCCTGCTCTGATGATGTTTCGTGCACAAGCCTGAGGGAGCAGATATGTGTCTGTATACCAGATGTCACTGTGCTGGTCACGCCTCCCTGCACTGCCGGCTGCTGGTGTCTGTCTTTTCCCCATGGATTCTTCAGGAAACTTTAACCCCTTCTGTAGCACACAGTCAGGGCTGGAGGCTTTACTGAGTAGGCTTTCCCTCCTCATCCTGCAGACACAGAGCTGACAGACTGGAGGAGTTCTGCAGATCATTGCACAAGAACAGGTAGGGGGAAGATCCTGTGTGTATCAGCAGTGCCATTGTACAGCTGGGACTTGTAGTCCTACACATACAACAAGCTGCTGAGCACCCCAGCAGTCAGACATGTCACTCAGAGCAGCACTATTATTCACTCCCTTTGCAGAGCAGGGGGAGAGGCACAAATATTCACGAGGAAAGCCTCAGAGATTGTTGTTATTGCAGGTAAACAAAGGGCCAGAAGAGAACTAGGGAAATACTATCTTTTTGCCTAAAACTTGCATAACTTATGTATATATTGCTGACCATCAGATTTACAGTGCTATATATTTTTTTTCATAACTCAGACAATCCCTTTAAGGCTACATCCACATCTGCAATCTAAATTCTGGTATTCTGTTCCAGTATAGGAACAGAATACTGGAATTGGCATGTCCGGCATTTGCTGGATATCACTGGATCCCATTCACTATAATGGGGTCTGCCAGTTTATTCCTAAGGGGGTACTTGTTACTGGCACATGATTGGGGGACATCTATGTGGGTACTTCTTACTGGCACATGATTAGGGGGCATCTTTGGGGGTACTTGTTACTGGCACATGATTGGAGGGAATCTATGGGGCACTTGTTATTGGCACATGATTGGGGGGCATCTATGGGGGAACCTGTTAATGCCACATGATTTGGGGGCATCTAAGGGGGCACTTGTTACTGGTACATGATTGGGGGACATCTATGTGGGTACTTCTTACTGGCACATTATTAGTGGGCATCTTTGGGGGTACTTGTTACAGGCACATGATTGGTGGGCATCTATGGGGGCACTTGTTACTGGCACATGATTGGGGGGCATCTATGGGGGCACTTGTTACTGGCACATTATTGGGGGCACTGTGGGGGCATCTATAGGGGCATTTCTTACTGGCACATTATTGGTGGCACTTTTTACTGGCACATTATGGGGTGGCACTATGGAGGCATCTATGGTGGCACTTCTTACTGGCACATTATTGTGGGCACTATAGGGGCATCTACGAAGGCCACAAAGAAGGGGTATTTTATATGGGGGGCTCTGTATAGAGGTATTTTATACTGGGAGACATTATGGTAGGTACTATGTGGAAGGGGAGAGAGGAGTACTATGGGCTCATCTATGAGGGGCACTAAGAAGGAGTATTTTATACTTGCAAATTATGGGGGACACTGAGGGCATCTACTGGGGCACTATATATGGGGCATTTTATACTGGTACATTATGGGGGCACTAGGAAGAAGGGGGAGAGGAGCATTATGGGGCATTTACTGGGGGCACGATATAGGGGTATTTTATACTGGCACATTATGGGGGCACTATGGGGACATTAGCTCAACTGGGGGCATTAAAAGGGGGTATTTTTTGCATTGGCACATTATAAAGAGAATTATTACTACTGGGGGGAATTATGATGGGCTTTATTACTACTGGGGGTCTATGGGGAACATTATTACTAGTATGGACACTATGGGAGCATTATTACTTCTAGGGCACAGTGGGGACATGTTGGGGGCACTGTAGGAGCACTATTACTACCATGTGTGCTCTAGCAGAGATTTATTCCTATTGGTGGGACCTTTGCGAGCACTATTACTGTGGGGGCACCTTGGCACAGTTTCAGCTTGCCACAATTATTTTTGGGGGACGTTAGGTTTACACTATTAGTGTCAGGGGCACTATTTGCTGGGCGCAGTTATTTTAGGGCACTGTGTGCCAATAATTATTGAAGGGCACTATCTGCATGGTACTACTATTATCAGGGGGTTAATCTGTTTCTGCAGTATAGTATTGGGGAGCACAGCGGCACAGTATTGGGGGTGGTAGGATGATTTGTCCAGAAGATGGAAGGATGATGGAAAAGTAGTAAACTAAGATGTTGTTTGTCAAACTACAGAGATGAGAAATGGCTGAAAAATGGTGGTCTGGTCTGAAGGTCTGAAAGGAGAAGATGAGGAAAGAGAACATCTACATCAAAGAGACATGGATGGAGGGGTTAGTAGAGAGGGTGGATGGAGGGGTTAGTAGTACAGTACTATCTGCACATTGGAAAAAAAAATAAGTAATCTGCAAAATACTATATATTTGTGTTAGAAGGTGTGCTTTTTTAATTTTTAGAATAATGATACAGCCATTTTATTTGATCCTTTTGTGCTGATTCTTTTTTTTTTTTCCTCTATATTAAGGGACACTATAGTCACCAGAACCACAACAGCTAAACGTAGTAGTTCTGGTGTCTATAGCATGTCTCTGCAAACTTTTTAATGTAAACACTGCCGTCAGAAAAAAAAGCAGTACCGTATATACTCGAGTATAAGACGAGTTTTTTGGCACATATTTTTGTGCTCAAAAAGCCCCCTCATCTTATACTCGAGTCTAGGTCTGTATTATGGAAACTTACATTGCCATAATACAGACCATGACATGTTGGGGGCCGGAGAAGCTGTTACTTACCTTTACAGCTGCTCCGGTCAGCTCCCAGCACGTCCGCGCGGCACCTCTGTTAAGCTCCCAGTGTAAATCTCGTGAGACACGCGGGCTGCGAGATTTACACTGGGAGCAGATCGCGAGATTTACACCGGCAGTAAGTACCGGCCCCTGCACAGCCTCCCCTCTCCCTGGACAGCCCCCCCTCCCCCTGGACAGCACCCCCTCCCTGGCCAAGTATGAAGTAGGGAGGGGGGGATAAAAAAAAAAAAAATAAACAACCTGATAAATATAAAAAAAATTAAAATAAATAAATAAATGCCCAGTTGATGGGAGTCTGACTCCCTGTATTTAATGCAGAGTGTGTGTGTATATAATGCACACACTCTGCATTAAATACAGGGAGTCAGAGTCAGACTCCCATCAATTTGAGTCACCCTCTTGCAGATGTGTGTATATAATGTAGAGTGTGTGCATTATATACACATACACTCTGCATTATAGCTGCATTTCCCACCCTAGTCTTATACTCGAGTCAAAATTAGGGGCCTCGGCTTATATTCGGGTCGGCTTATACTCGAGTATATACGGTATTTACATTACTGCCAAGGAACACCTCTAGTGGCCACTCATCATTATTAAAGTTTACTACTCTACGAGGTGTGTGCATTTATTTTTGTGTGTGTGTGTTGTGCATGCTAGGGTGTGGGAAGGCGGGATCCAGGGGGCCCAAGTAAATTCTTAAGGAAAAAGATATAAAGTAGTAAGGCACACCACCACTTGGTACCACAAGGAGAGTTGGTAAAACAATATTTATTCTTATTCGTTGTGACATGTAGTATTTATTAAAACATACTAAAATACATAGCTAAAATTATTACTTTAAAATTCCTAAAACATAAGTCATCAATAGTATAATTTAGTATAATTGAGTATAATTTACTGGAATTTAAACGAAGTTTTGTATGAAAGCAGTCTCTCCAAAGGGTTAATTAACCCAATTGATGTCCCAAGAAGGGGTATTTTAAGTATTGGCGATCGATCTGATGATCGGATATAGTTTTTTAAACAATTACTTGCATCCTTTGTAGTTCAGTCGCCACTTCACATAATCGCAATAGTACCGCTATAATGTCGCTACCTATTTGCAGAGATAAACCGGAATGATTTTACTCACTGTTTTGGATAATGCCGGTTTTGTTATATCACTTGAGGCGTCCCACGTGTAGTGAAGATCTTTATAGGCTGCGGTATGGTGCGGTTTAACTTGCTGCAACGATGGTGAAGGTTTCGGGATCCTCGGTGGTCGTATATAGCCGTGCTGTCTTAGAGATCACCTGGTAACAGATTCCTTCTGCGCTATTTGTTTGTATTACGCAGGGTTGGTTTTCACTAGGGAAAAGGATCTCAGCAAAAGAAGACAGATATCCAGCTTTTCTTTGAAACGAAACGAAAATTCACTGATCCCTTTCTTGAAGCGCTTTTTATCCTCCGGTTCTGTACTTTTGTCTCATGGTAATTAATCCCATGAGACAAAAGTACAGAACCGGAGGATAAAAAGCGCTTCAAGAAAGACTTATGTTTTAGGAATTTTAAAGTAATAATTTTAGCTATGTATTTTAGTATGTTTTAATAAATATTACATGTCACAACGAATAAGAATAAATATTGTTATGCCAACTCTCCTTGTGGTACCAAGTGGTGGTGTGCCCTACTACTTTATATCTTTTTCCTTAATCATTTTTAGAGGATTGGGTGAATCCTTCTTTGTAGGAGCACCCATACCATTCTTGACTAGTAGGTGAGCCCTCTCTAAACATTAGAATTTTAACCAAGTAAATTCTTGCCCAGGGTCCAATCAATATTAAAGACGGCCCTGAGTACAGCGGCGTTCTGTCAGTTTTGCCAAACTGAAAGTACTGCCCATGCTGCCTGCTTTACTACGGGATCCTCGGCAGTCGGCAGCCAAGTGAATCTTCCCCCGCCAACCTCAGCTGCTATTGACTGGGAGGGAGAGGGCAGCACTGCGATTGGCTGCCTGTGTATTTCAGCCTAGCAGAGCCTGCAGAGGCAGAAAAGAATGCGGCTTGGGGATTTAACATCAGGAAACATCGTTGCGCACCCCTCCACCTGCTACCACGCCTAGAGGAAGAAGGCACGAGGACACAGCACACCAGAACTGCAAGTACCTTTTCTATCTGCGATGCACTCCTGACCAGCGCCTCCTGCGTTACATGCACCCCTGACTAGCGCCCCCTGCGTTACATGCACCACTGACTAGCGCCCCCTGCGTTACATGCACCACTGACTAGCGCCCCCTGAGTTACATGCACCCCTGACTAGAGCACGTTGCGTTACAAGCACCCCTGACTAGCGCACCCTGAGTTACACGCACCCCTGACTGCCGCAATCTGAGTTACAAGCAGAATAAGTAGTATTAGGCCTCATGCACACGTTGTTCTGAATGCACACAGTTTTTGCGGCTTGGGTGCGGACCCATTCACTTCAATTGGGCCGCAAAAGATGCGGACAGCACTCCATCAGTTGCTCCGCTACGTAGCCCCGCCAAAAAAAATATAACATGTCCGTTTTGTGGACAAGAATAGGCATTTCTACAATGGTCCGCCCGTTCCGTTCATTCGGAACAGTCGTGTGCATGAGGCCTTAGTTGCACACACCAACAACACCCACAGGGTTATTTCACAAAAGGGTGAAGAGTTTGGAGGAGTCAGGAGAAGTGAACAATATAGGACAACATAACTGATTTGAAAAATATTCAATTCAGCTCACTTCCCTATTCAGTTATGTTGTCTTAGATTGTTCCCTTCTCCAAACTCTTCACCCTTTTGTGAATAAGCCTGTGAGCGTCCGTTCATTGGTCTTCTTTAGTGACATGTTTAACATACTGTATGGGATTATTTACACAGCCCTGGTGTTTGCTGAAACTGCTTTAAAGGGAATCTGTGACCTGCTTTTAGCATTTTAAGCTTTCAACATTGCCATGTTTAATAAAGTACCTTATTTCCTGCAGTGGTCTTCATACTTTATTTCGTTTTGTCATTTTGATTTAAAAAAAAGCTCTTTTTCTGATATGCTAATGAAGCTCCAAGATGCCCAGAGGGGTGTTTTTTTTCCTCTCTGGGGCCCAGTAACGCCCCCCTGCAGTGCCCAGCCCGCCTTAATTTGAAGCCCAAGAACGCCTCCTGATCCTGAAATAACCTCCCACAGCCCCGGAAACGGTTCCACCCCCTCGCCACGTCATCTTCTACCTTCAAGAAATGCCCCGTTCTTCTTCCTGTCGGCCGCCAGAAATCAAGCTCCTGAGGGCAACAGCCTCAAAAGTCTCACTGGGCATGCGCCGAGCCCAGTGACGTAATCTGAGCGCTGTTGCCTCAGGAGCTTGATGATCGCGCAGGCGCAGGCCGCATTTCTTGAAGGTAGAAGATGACTTATTTGTTTTTTTCAGTAGTATGATTAAGTGGTGAAAATTATTAGTGCCCCCCCCCCCCCCCCAATTTTCACAGCAGTATCTTATGTGCCCCCCCCCCCCTCCCCCTTATATATTGTTCCTAGAGTTGCCACTGCTGCCGAGTTTCTGGCAAGAGTACCAGCATTCTGCCAGACAAAATACTATGGCATGCATTATTTATTTAATACACTTATATAAGGCTACTATATTCCGCTTTACAGACATTATCATTTTCTGCTCTCCCCAGTGGAGCTCACAATCTAAGTTCGCTATCAGTATGTCTTTGGAGTATGGGAGGAAACCGCAGAACCAGGACGAAACCCACACAACCACAAGGACAATATACAAACTCCATGCAGATGTCCTAATGCATTATAGTGAATGTAACCTGTGGGCACTGGCCGGCATGGCCAGATACAGCAATTCCGATGTCCTGTTCATATGCTGGAAAAGAATACTGGAATTAGGAATGCAGATGTGTATTAGCCTTACCTAGTAAATTAAAAAAAATGGGAAAACCTATGTGTCCTTTTACACAGGTTGATAATTGACCATAATGAACGCAGGTAGATGACACTGCAAGTTGATCAGTGCTTGTTACAAGTAGCTTATACATTAAGCAACTGATGGGATTCAACATACACAGGAACAATCATTCATAATACATGATTGTCAGTGTCGCCATCCATTTCCAGTGTTTCAGCAGCACATCTCCTCCTGTTTACACGGCAGATGTGCTACCAATAAACTATTATTTTACTGCCTGATAGTAGATGTGATCAGCCACTAAATAAGCAATGATGAGTAACAAATCTTACTACAGTATATACATTTGTTCGTCAAAAATCGTTCCACTGTACCTCCAATTTCAACTGAATCTAAGGCCTCATGCACACGGCCATTATGCGGCCGTTCCGTGCATTGGAGACCGAAATTTGCGATCCACAATGCACCGGCAACATCTGTGCGGCGGCCGGGACAGATCAAGACTCATTCAACTTGAAGGGGTCCGTGATCCATCTGCACCGTAGAAAAATAGAACATGTATTTTTTTGCTGTGCGGAGGCAAAGACAGAAACACCACGGAAACACTCCGTAGTGCTTCCGTGGGGTTCCGTGCCTCCGTTCCGCACCGCAGCTCCGGATTGCGTACCCATTCAAGTGAATGGGTCCGCATTCGTGATGCAGGGAGCACACGGCCGGTGCCCGCATATTGCGGACACGCTGTTTGCTGGCCAAAATACCGCCACGGCTGGGCAACGGTCGTATGCATGAGGCCTAAACCTGCATAAACTTTCTTCTTCTCTGCCTTGTTCTTCAGATAGTGCCTCTGATCCTCCTGGTCCCTCTGCTGTATGAAGGATTCATGTATGTGAATATGTAGAAAATGGAGATACAGAAGTATTTTTTTTTTCTAAATTTGAATAAAATAGAAAATATATTTAGGGACATTTATCAAACCTTTTATGCCAGTGGTGTAAAAACTAGTCACATATTATTGCACATGTCATATTTGTGCGACTTTTTCAGCTTCTTCCCACTTTTCTAAAGTGGGGAGAAAGGGGGTGGGGCTTAACAGAAGGGGCAGAGTCTTTCAAAGCTCTTCCAATTTATTATAACTCCTGCCAGAAACTGGCGTAAGTTATAGCACAAGTCTATGCCAGCCAGACTTGAGTTTCTGTTGCACAGAGGGCCAAAGATGCGCCAAATCTATTACGAGGCATATGCATCCTAAACATCCTAAAACTCTTCCATTTCACATTTGGGCTGAAAAAAAAGACTGTCTATCGTGGAAGAATGCCTATGATAAGAGCTATGACTCTGACTGTGTGTGGCTCCAGCACCACCCCATTAACTTTATATTAATGTTCTTTACATATAGTATATTAATATAGCACAGGCTGATATAAAGCACATTTGCTAAGAGAAGATTTTAATAATGCCATATTTAGAATACTGTTTGCAAATGATACAGCATTATGCCATCAGTTTGAATAAATGATCACTAACCTTTTACATACATTTGCATATATCAATAGTGCAGGCAAATATAGGAAACTTTGTAATATATTCTATCAGCGATAAGTAACTCCTTCTCCTCTTAATCACTCCCCCAGCTTCCTAAACCAACATTCTCCCAGAATTTTCTTTTATTTCTGTCTTGAGGACAAGATGAACAGTCGGCTCACTAAAGGATCAGACTAAATGCTCTCATAGAAGTACTGTATATGGAAAAGGGAAGATGGAGGAGAAGCGAGCAGCAGAGAGAGAAAGAAGCAGAGACTCACCAACAAGGAGGCTGGAGAGGAAAATAATGTGTTTTTATTTCTCACCCAAGTGCTTTATTCACAATTAGAGATAGAGTGTGGAGATGGAAAAATGCTAAAAACTGCCAAAATGCAATATACATGTAATATAAAGGCCAGATATAGTGCCAGCACTCATGTATACACACATGGCAGTTTATTCTGCAAAGTTATCTGAAAGTGTAGCTGCACTTTATGTAGTAAAAATCTGATGACAGGTTTCCGTTAAGTGTAAGACTCTAAGGTTTTGTGGCTCTTTGATGGTAGGAATAGAGTTGCATGGGGCACTTTTCTAATAAAAAAATAAAACCTAATAAATCCATTGTAAGTCAGAGGTGAAAACAACTGATCATAGCTGATTATGACTAATCTATCATGAGTCCTGTGAAAATAGGAAGCTATGGCATTCATATTAACAGCCCTTAAGTTCTTCTGTATTAGGGGTCTTCCTACACCCACTTGCTTTTTAAGATACTGTAACATGCTTAAATTGAATGTCCAATATTAATTTATTATTGATGTTGTTTTCTTTTATGTATTTTATTTTAAATAAGATCACAATTATATAGCAGTTGAAACTCCATATTTTCTAATGCAAGGCGCCAAATCCCTTACATAGGCATAGATTTTTTTTAAAAACAAGCTTACTATTTGCAGCTGCAGCTAGAGGGAACATAGGAGCATACCGCTATAGATTGACCTTCTAATAACATAGTATGCAATAGACTCCTATGCTCCCTTAAGAGGTGACTGCAGGGAGTCACTTTTGCAGCCATTTTTTGGTCACTTCATCAGAAAAAAAAGTCATAAAAAGTACAGATTGCTCTGCAAAGAATGAACCCTCACACAGCTCTGTAGATGTAAATATATAAATGTTATCAGAATACAATATGTCAATGCAAAGAAATTATTATTTATTTTTTTAAGTTTTCATTTGTTTAAAAAACGGATTAAAACAGATGAAAAATATGGTATCGCTGTAATCGTACTGACCCACAGAATGAAGTTTAACATATCAGTTTTACTGCACAGGGAACCCATAAAACTATGGCAGAATTTTGCATTTTTTCCTATTCCACCCCATTAAGAATTTTTTTCCAGCGACATTATGTGCAACATTAAATGGTGTCATTAGTAGTGATGAGCGGCAGGGGCAATATTCGAATTCGCGATATTTCGCGAATATTTGGGCGAATATTCGCCATATATTCGAGAATTCGAGAATTCATGATCTCTAGGCATTATTTTCTTGATTGCGAAAATTCGCATAAAATTCGCCTAAAGAATTCGCATAAAAATTCGCATGAACTGGTATTATATAAAAAAAATCGAATATTCGCGATTACGAATATATTTTCCGATATTCTAAATATTCGCGAATTCTCGAAGTGCCGATATTCGCTATTAAAATTCGCAATTCGAATATTCGTGATCAACACTAGTCATTAGAAAGGAATGAATGGAAAAATAACAAAGTTATGGCTTTGGGAAGGCAGGTAATAAAAAAATAAATAAAAAAAAAAGGGAAATTGCTGTATCAGGAAGGGTTAAAGTGTTGTCACTCACATTGAAAAGAAGAGCTAGCGATGCATATTTTACAGAGAGAAGAGCATTGTATTGTGAATTTTATGTTAAATATTTCTCACTTTTATTGTCTCGGGGCTTTTGAGAAAACTGATGTAGGTGCAGTATTCATAACCAACAATGATGACTCAGAGTAACTAGAACTAGGAAAAAAATGGCTTCACTAGCTGTTGGCTCAAGAAAGGAAATAATGACGACTGCAACAATATTATCATCTGCTGAGGAAAAGAGCATCACTATCTGCTGACTAGAATTGAAAAGCACTGACACAGGAACAGTTGGAAACATTAAAGATTCCCAAAATTGTATAAACAGAAAAATATTTCTTGCAATTAACGCAATGGGATACATAAGGCATTTGGTCACCTGCCAGCAAAGCCACTTTGATAAATTTGCAGTTTGTTAATATGTTTTCAACTTGGCTCGCTTATGCTCTTAGGCTTTTTATCTGTCTCACACAAGTTCAAAAAAATATGACCGTAAGGCAATGCTAAAAATTGTGATCCATTTATGGAAATATTCATATAATATACGAAGCATTCTGTTTTCTTAGCTGCAGTCAGGAGTGGAGCATTGGTTGACTGTTGCCATTGTAAATATTTTCTGGAAAGCCCCTTTAAACCATGTGCATAAACCCTTATCCAAGAGGACAAAAGTTCTCTTTCAAGTGCCACCTTTTGGGTGGCTACCCCATAAGTCTGGCCTTCCTCCTAGATAAGAGCTTAGTTACATTTCTAAGATCTAGGACTCCCTATGCCAACTTGATAGTTTCCACAAGGAGAAATATAGGGCCCTGGAGCAAGTGTACTTTGGAGTATAGTTTTTGGACATTTGCCCCTATTGCTACTATGCAATGCCATCAATTCACAACTTTATTGCACTTTGAAGGGCTAACTTGCTCTGTGATTTATGCTGTTATGTGCACTTATTCAGTTTTTTATTGTTAAACTGCATTTTATATGTTTATTGTAATATATCCTGTTTATTTGCAGTATTATTGCACTGTATTTGCACTGCACTGTGGAAAGGGTTAATGTACAGACAGCTAATACAAATAAACTTTATGACTTTCTACTTAAGTTTTAAAGAAGCATCACAGCACTTCTTGTATGGTAATTTTATCATTGTTATTAATTTTTGTCATGTATGTTTGGATTGAATAATAAAGATCAATTTTATACTTGGAAATGTGTGGCATTATCAATTTAGGTGTTCTGGATAGGGTCCCACACATGCATTATATCCTACTGCTATATTTGTGGAGGCCTTGTGCTAAAATAAAAAAATCAAGTTTTCCCCCATCAATCTGCACTCAATATACCATTGCATATCAAAGCAAAACCCAAGCCATGAGGACAAAACAACTGCCTGTAGAGCTCAGAGACAGAATTGAGTACAGGCATAAATCTGGAGAAGGATACCAAAAAAATGTCTGCTGCACTGAAAGTTCCCAAGAGCACAGTAGCCTCCAGAATTCTTAAATGGAAGAAGTTTGCAACAACCAGGACTCTTCCTAGAGTTGGCCATCCCACCAAACTAAGTAATTGGGAGAGAAGGACCTTGTCAAGAAATGTGACCAAGAACCCAATGGTCACTTTGTCTGAGCTTTAAAGATCCTGTGTGTAGATGGGGGAAACTTCCAGAACATCAACCATCACTGCATTCCACCAATCTGTGCTTTATGGCCAGAAATAAGACCCTCCACAGTAAAAGACACATAAAAAGCCTGCCTGGAGTTTGCAAACACCTAATGCAGCGGTCCCCAACCACCGGGCCGCGGCCCAGGACCGGGCCCTGTTTTTTCAAGTCAGTGGAGAAGGAGGGAGGGACGGAGGGAGGGAATCCCTCTTTCCCATGACGCGGCCGCCGCAGAGCCCAATACAAGGAGCTGGCTCTGAGGCGCCGCACCACTGCCACCAGTGAATATGTCTAATATTAAAGTAGGAGGAGGGACGGGGGAGGGCTTACCGCTGCGCCGTCTCAGCTTGTGCTCGGCGAATGGCAGCCTCCTCCTCCTGACGTTGCCCATGTCCCATGAGAATAGTTTTGCAGTTTGCTGATTTCTCTGCCCTAACGCTGGCCGCGCCCGTCCCCCGCCCGTTTATTGTACATAGGGTGGCGGAGCTGGAGCGGAGGCAGAGACGTGAGCCAGGACAGGAGAGGGAGTAGTCCCGTCTGGGGAGGCAGAGGAAGCAAGAAGAGCCTGCCTGAAGATACTGCGTGCGGTCCCGTGTGCCTGCTAAGTTAGGTGAGGGTGGTGGTGTCATCGTGGCCAACTGCTGCTCCCTTAAATGTAAAGTACAAAAAACTGTCTGTGGCCTGAGTGAGACGTTCAGGGAATAAAATCCATGTGCAAACCTACAAATACACATTTCATGCTGTAATATTGCGCTGCAGGTATATTAGGGAAGGACAAAATAACCTTCCACAAATGAGACCTTCAGAGCAGACATTGTGACAAGATGATACTAAGGTTATTTGATTGCCAGCAATTTTCCCTAAGGCTACTTTCACACTAGCGGCACGGACCCCCGGCAGGCTGTTATTCCGGCAGCGCCTTATGCCGTGCGCTGCCATGCCTTGCAGGAACTCCACCCCCATTATAGTCAATGGGGACGGAGCGGCAGTCCAGAGGCACGCGGTCACTAGCAGCAGGACGGATTCGGCAGGCTGTTCACCCGCCGGAGGTCCGTGCCGCTAGTGTGAAAGTAGCCCCTAAGGCAGCCTTTGTAGCCAGCGAACAGAGCAGTTAGGGACCTTAGAAACTAGATAATAATATATGGTGCTCCAATAATAAGCTCTAAGTAGCCAGATACAAAGGGCCACAGAACATCCAGCATCCAGCCAAACTGCATTAAACAGCATACAGTGAAGCTTATTGTCTACATCCCTGGTGGAGTAAGGCAGTCACGGGGTTAATATATATATATATACAGTACAGACCAAAAGTTTGGACACACCTTCTCATTCAAAGAGTTTTCTTTATTTTCATGACTATGAAGGCATCAAAACTATGAATTAACACATGTGGAATTATATACATAACAAACAAGTGTGAAACAACTGAAAATATGTCATATTCTAGGTTCTTAAAAGTAGCCACCTTTTGCTTTGATTACTGCTTTGCACACTCTTGGCATTCTCTTGATGAGCTTCAAGAGGTAGTCCCCTGAAATGGTCTTCCAACAGTCTTGAAGGAGTTCCCAGAGATGCCTAGCACTTGTTGACCCTTTTGCCTCCACTCTGCGGTCCAACTCACCCCAAACCATCTCGATTGGGTTCAGGTCCGGTGACTGTGGAGGCCAGGTCATCTGGCGCAGCACCCCATCACTCTCCTTCATGGTAAAATAGCCCTTACTTTCAAAGTTTTCCCAATTTTTCGGCTGACTGACTGACCTTCATTTCTTAAAGTAATGATGGCCACTCGTTTTTCTTTACTTTTTTCTTGCCATAATACAAATTCTAACAGTCTATTCAGTAGGACTATCAGCTGTGTATCCACCTGACTTCTCCTCAACGCAACTGATGGTCCCAACCCCATTTATAAGGCAAGAAATCCCACTTATTAAACCTGACATGGCACACTAGTGAAGTGAAAACCATTTCAGGGGACTACCTCTTGAAGCTCATCAAGAGAATGCCAAGAGTGTGCAAAGCAGTAATCAAAGCAAAAGGTGGCTACTTTGAAGAACCTAGAATATGACATATTTTCAGTTGTTTCACACTTGTTTGTTATGTATATAATTCCACATGTGTTAATTCATAGTTTTGATGCCTTCAGTGTGAATCTACAATTTTCATAGTCATGAAAATAAAGAAAACTCTTTGAATGAGAAGGTGTATCCAAACTTTTGGTCTGTACTGTATATATATATATATATATATATATATATCGCTAGTGGCCTAGGGAAGTACAGGTGTTAGTGTTAGCATCCTGGGTGATCAAAAGCATTGAAAGGGCTAATATCAGTTTTCCTGGTGGTCCTGCTTGCATCTGTGACCCCGCTAGCTATACCACTATGCTGTATTAATATGGCGCAGTTTAATTGCATTTTGCAGTAACATATTGGGTTGATTTGCTACCTTAAGTTAAGACACCCCATGTTCACATTATAGGGCACCTGAATATGTGAGAGGACGTCCCTGACCAGACGAATCAGCAGGACCTTCATGTGAGCAGGTGGTAATATAACTGAGGGCTAGCAGGGGACATTATGCAGTGGTAATATAACTTATATATTACCCCTGTATAATGTCCCTGATAGCCCTCCTCAGTTATATTACCACTGTATAATGTGCCATGCTCCGCCTCAGTTATATTACCCCTGTAAAATGTCCCCTGATAGTCCTTCTCAGTTATATTACCCCTTGTATAATTTACCCTGATACCACTCAGTTATATTACCACTGTATAATGTACCCTGATACCCCTCAGTTATATTACCCCCTGTATAATGTCCCTGATACCCCTCCTCAGTTATAATACGTCCTGTATATAATATACCCTGATAGTCCTTAGTTATAGACAGAGCATTTCTTCTGCTCACACAGGTTAAATAAAATAGTCTGTTCTATAAGCACCACATTATTTTCTGTCCGCCGCCACAAAACAATATGGAAGTGCCCCTCCCGAGACCAGGCTCTGGATCCGCCACTGTCCAGTCCCCAGCCATTAGTGATCTGAAAAGAGCAGGTACCCACACACTGTCCCACAGATGGGGTCACCTATTATTATTCTGAGGTACATGGTGCTATTACATTAGTACCCCCATGTACCTCAGATTCAAAGTAAGTGGCCCCCAAGCACCCCATCAAATAATGGGCAACATTGGGTTAACCATTAATGTGAGGTACACATAATGAGGTTACTTACTATTAATGTGAGGCACATGCAGGTCCAAATTGAGCAAACAATGTGCCTCATATTAACAGCAAGTTACTCCAGCATGTACCTGATGCCATTAACCCCATGTTGTCCATTATGTTAAGCGGGGTACTTGACTTGGTTGCTATTAATATGTGGCACATGGTTTCATCAATTTAGACTCCATGTGCCTCACATTAATAGCCAGTAACCTTATCATACTGTAGTACCCAACACCAACCCACACATTAACCCCATGCTGCTCAATGTCCATTATGTCAGGAAGTACTTGCTGGTGTTACTATTATTATGAGGCACAAGGCTTTATCCATTTAGACCTCTATTTGCTTCACATTAATAGTAAGTGACTCCATCAAGTACCTCCTTACATAATGGGCAATTGATACTTTGCAAAAAGTAAAAATAAAAAAATACTCACACGTTTACCCCATGCAACATGTGGTTAACGTGTGAGTATTTTTATTTTTTGCATGTTATCGAATTGGGGTTGCAATACTTTTTTTGGTATCAAACTCAAAATTCTGGTATTAGAGAAGACTTCATCCCTGTTCAGTGGACGTTGTATTCGCTCTAGCCGAGACACTGTACAATTGCTGCGGACCTCTTCAAAGCCAGGGAGAGGATGAGCTGTTCTTGAAAGAATGGCCTAGTCTCGCAAAAACAGCTCATCTTCTCCCTGGCTGTGAAAAGGTCCGCAGCAATTGTACGGCATCTCAGCTAGAGCGAATACAACATCTACTGAAAAGGGATGAAGTCTCTTCCTCCCTGAACCTAGAATTACAGATTTTTCAATATACGGCGCTGCCTATACCTATACTATGCTACACTACATGCCAATAACAGCTTGACAAAGGGCGTATTCACTGTTGCCCAAAACGTTACAGCAATATGTGAATATCCATATGTGGTGGTTCTCCAATAAAATAAATTCCTAATTGCAGGATTTATTAGGGCCATGCACCAAATAGAAGAACAAGAATAGTGCAGTTGAACCTGTGTATAAGTCAAGTGAAACAGAGCTATATTCAGGGGAGGAACTGTAACAAGTGGACAAAAAAAAAAGAAAGCTGCATTTAAAAGAAAATACTTAAATTACGGGTTTATCGCAACAGGTGATTCACATGCCCCAAACCTGCTGTGTGTAATATGTGGCGAACGACTATCCAACGAGGCCATGAAGCCTTCAAAACTGCTACGCCACTTAGAGACCAAGCATCCTGCATCAAAAGACAAGCCTTTGAAGTTTTTTTTAAAGAAAAAAACATGAATATGAAGGACAGAAGCAATTACTGAAGACCACCTCATCATCAAATGTGTCTGCACTGAAAGCATCATTCTTAGTGGCTAACCGCATTGCCAAGGCTAAGAAGCCCTTTACTATTGGTGAAGAGTTGATCCTGCCTGCGGCTAAGGACATCTTCCGTGAGCTTTTAGGAGAGGCTGCAGTTAAAAAGATAGCACAGGTTCCTCTTTCAGCTAGCACCATAACTAGAAGAATTGATGAAATAGCAGAGGACATTGAGGTACAATTGTTAGAGAGGATTAATGAGTCACCGTGGTACGCAATCCAAGTTGATGAGTCTACTGACGTTGACAACCAGGCAATAATGCTTGTCTTTGTGCGATATATTTTTCAGGAGGATGTGCATGAGGATATGTTATGTGCATTATTGTTGACAACCAACACCACAGCTGCAGAGCTATTCAAGTCTTTGGATGATTACATAACAGGAAAACTAAACTGGTCATTTTGTGTCGGTGTATGCACAGACGGAGCCGCTGCCATGACTGGATGGCTTTCTGGTTTAACTACTCGGGTCAAAGAGGTTGCGCCTGAATGTGAGTCTACGCACTGTGTCATCCATAGAGAAATGCTGGCTAGCCGAAAAATGTCACCCGAACTTGACAGCGTTTTGAAAGATGTGATTAAAGTAATAAATTACATCAAAGGACATGCCCTTAACTCTCGTCTGTTTGAGCAGCTCTGTGAGGAGATGGACACTGAGCACAAACGTCTTTTGTTACATACAGAAGTGAGGTGGCTTTCTAGAGGTAGATCTCTGGCAAAAGTTTTTGAGTTACGAGAGCCGCTTCATAGATTTCTTTTAGAAAAATAATCACCACTTGCTGCACATTTCAGTAGTAAAGAATGGGTTTTAAAACTTGCTTACTTGTGTGACATATTCAACTTGCCCAATGACCTCAATCTGTCACTTCAGGGGAGAATGACAACTGTCTTCAAGTTGGTAGATAAAGTGGCTGCATTCAAAGCGAAACTGGAATTGTGGGGACGGCGAGTGAAAATAGGGATATTTGACATGTTTCAAACATTAGCAGGGATTTTGGAAGAGACCGAGCCTGTACCTTCATTCTCCCAGCTGCTACACGCTCACCTATCTCAGCTTTTAAAAGAGTTTGAGTGTTATTTTCCAACCACACAAGACCCTCGAACCAGGAAGGAATGGATCCGTGACCCATTTGTGAACAAGTCTGGTGAGGCAACCTTGTACGCAGATCCGGTGCTACCATAAGGCAGACCAAGCGGCTGCCTTAGGGCGCACCCTGGGGCAGGGTGGAAAAATGAACCTTCTTTTTTTTTATTTTATCACTTACTTGTGAGTTGCGCTGCAGCGCCACCGGCCACCCGCCCCAGCCTGCGTGCGCCATGCGGCCCCGGCCCTAACTCACAGAGCGGCACGGGCCCGGCAGCACGGCAACACGGTCACAGGGTCAGGCCAGGGGGAAGGGTGACTGGCGAGTGGCGCAGCAGCTGACTGTGTCTGTGAGTCTGACTCACACACAGCCAGATTGCCATAGCAGCAGGACAGGTGGGTAGGTGATCACTGATGAGCGCACTAGCGCCAGAGTGCACGGCATAAATGTTTTTTTTTTTTTTTACACAAATAACAATCATAAATGGAGTGGGGGGGTGGTAACTTTGACATGATGGGAGGTCTGTAATGGAAAATATTTTTTTCTTATTATCCTCCTCTAAAACCTAGGTGCGTCTTAGAGGGCAAAAAATACGGTCCTCAAACCAGCAATTGTCTGAAGCAGAGAGAAGATACCAGGACCACACAGAGAAGAAGCTAGCTGCTGCAGACGGGACCAGGGCCAGGTGAGCTGCGAGGGGATGGGGTCCTTCTGCGTGCGTTCTGTATTTTTCTCACACCCATCAATTGCAAGGGCTGTTATCGTCTGAAAGTATGAACTAGAATAGGACTTGCTCTGTAATTTGCAGAACAGTTGCAAAAATTCAGCCCCATAGAAATGTATGGGTCAGAAAATGGCGGTTGTGTGCATGCGCTATTTGCCTCCTTATAGTTCTTTACATTGATTTTGGTTTGTTTGTTTTTTAATTTTGCCTTTTATCTCGCTTATTTTTAAGCCACATTTACATAAAACATTAAAACCTCTCTGCTTTCACATGGCCGAACCATTGGAGCATTTTAGCATCTGTATTACGGCTGCAAACGGACAACAATGGGTCAACTGAACCATAGAGTTCAACTTCTGGGGCGGGGGGGCGCCAAAATGTAGCTTTGCTTGTGTTGGCAAAACTCCTTGCACCGGCCCTGCTTGTCCGTGCTAGAAGAAGACCAACTGCTTGAGATTGCAAATGATGGCGGCCTTAAAAGTATGTTTGAGACGTCAAATCTCGCAACATTCTGGATTAAAGTCAAGGCAGAACATCCTGAGATCTCCACAAAAGCGCTGAAGACTCTGCTGCCATTTCCAACATCCTATCTTTGTGAAGCAGGGTTTTCTGCAGTAACAGAAACCAAAACAAGATTACGGAGTAGACTGGACATAAGGAACACACTTCGAGTGTCATTGTCGCCCATCACCCCTAGATGGAACTGTCTCGTTGCACGGAAGCAAGCCCAATGCTCCCACTTGATTCAGCATTATGGTGAGTTGAGTCACATTTAAATAATAAGTGTAATCGTTACATAGTGTTATATATTTTAACATGCATCTTGTGTTTTGTCATGCGCGTGAATCAGTCAACGCCGACCAGCAGCCCCATAAACCCACGCCCACCCCCTATACCCCGTCTACTCCCTAAGCCCCGCCCCAGAACCCACCCACCCCACCCGATCCCTGGGAAAATTGACTTGCATGAAACTGGTCCTTGGTGCAAAAAAGGTTGGGGACCACTGACCTAAAGGACTCTCATACTGTGAGAGACAAGATTCTCTGGTCTAATCAAACCAAGATTGAACTTTTTGGCCTCAATTCTAAGTTTCATGTCTGGAGAAAATTAGGCACCGCGTATCACCTGCCCAATACCATCCCTACAATGAAGCGTAGTGATGGCAGCATCATCCTGTGGGGATGGTTTTCAGTGGCTGGGACATGAAGACTGGTTAGGGTTGAGGGAAAGATGAATGGAGCAAAGTACAGAGATACTTAATGAAAACCTGATAAAGAGTGCTCTGGACCTTAGACTGGGCCAAATGTCACCTTTAAACAAGACAATGGGCCAGATTTATCATTAGCTCAGGTCAGAATAATGGAGTGAAAAAGTCCCAAAAAAGTCCCAAACGCTAAAACTGCGCACAAATTTGCGACTTTTTTCTGCTCTGCACTATGCTCGCCAGTTTTCTGAAAGTGGGCGTGTTCTCTTATGTAAATTTATCTCTAGACAGATTTACTATTGGGATTATTTAAAAAGTCGCAAAAAAGTCGCAATTTCACTCCAGTGAGGACCATGCTTATCTTATGAGACTTTTTAATAGAACATGCGACTTTTTCATAAAAACGTGCGACTTTTCGTAAAGATGTGCGACTTTTGTAAAGCTGCTTACTGACGGATAAACTGCTACCGTCAAACCACATTTATTACAGTCTTAAAGGGCCGATCATAAATCTGACTTGGCTAAAACTGACTTTAGCCATATGTGAAAGTGAAGTGAGCTGTCAGAGTCATGATAAATCTGGCCCAATGACCCTAAGCACACAGCCAAAACAGCACGAGTGGCTTAGGGACAACTCTGTGAATATCCTTGAGTGGCCAGAGCCCTGACTTGAATCGAATATCTCTGGAGCAACCTGAATACAATTGTCCACCAACAGTCCCCATCCAACCTAACAAAGCTTGAGAGGATCTGCAGAGAAGGATGGAAGAAAATCCTCAAATCCATGTGTGCAAACCTTGTGGCATCATAACCAAGAAGACCGGAGGTTGTAATCACTGCCAAAGGTTCTTAGACCTTAGGACTGAGAAAAGGGTTTGAATACTTACATCAATACAATTTTTAGTTTTTCTTTTTTTTTTTTTTATTAGCAAAGCCTTCTAACGATCTGTTTTTACTTTGCATTATGGGATATTGAGGGCGGAATAATTAAGGAACACTTGATTTTTTTTTAATTTAGCACAAGAGCGCAACATAACAAAGTGTGAAAAAAAGGGCGCCACGTAACAAAATGTGAAAAAAGTGATAGGTTCTGAAGACTTTCTGAATACATTGTAGATGTTCATGGGAGCAGTAGACACAAAATGGTCAATTACTTTTAATAAAAGGGCATCATATGTGCTGGCATTACTGAGAAAAATGAAGTTTTAATATATGCAAATGAGACTCTAGGAGCAATGGGGCATTGCCATTACTCCTAGAGGCTTAGCTCTCTCTGCAACTGCTGCGCCCTCTGCACTTTGATTGACAGGGTCAAGGAGTAAAAACGTCATCACACCTGTCCCTGTCAATCAAAGTGGAGAAGGCAAGGCAGTGGCAGAGAGCAGTGCTTCTAGGTGTAACAGCAATGCCCCGTTGCTCCTAAAGGCTCATTTGCATATTTAAAACTTTGTTTTTCCTCACCAGTCAAGCTCATATGCAAGAGATCAGCCAGTTTAATAGGCACAAATTTGCTGACAGATGCCCTTTAACCCCTTCCCGACACATGACGTACTACTACGTCATGGGAACCACTGCGTTCCCGCAATTTGACGTAATAGTACGTCATGGTGATCGCGCGGGCAACCGGAGCTGCAGGGGCCCGCTGTAAAAGCCGATGCCGGCGGATTAACCCCTTCTATGCCCCGGTCTGTGCTGACCGCAACATAGAAGGGGTTTGTGTCGGGTGAGTGATCGCATCGAGTCCCCGCGCTGCTATGGCGGGGACCCGATGCATGACAAGGCAGCCCAATGCCGTGCAGGGGCTGCCCAATGCCTTGCATGGCATCGGGACCTGCCTTCTACGGGTGCCAAGGAGATCCAGCCTAAGGCTGGGTCTCCTAGGCAACCTGTTTGTGTACTACTCACTGTAGTACACAAACAGGCAATGCATTACAATACAGATGTATTGTAATGCATTGCAGAGGGGATCAGACCCCCAAAAGTGAACATCAGAAATAAAGTAAAGAAAAAAAAAGTCCGTAATGACTGGTTCTATAAATATATCACATGATCCACCCTGTCCGATAAACACCATAAAAAAAAAGCAATTTTTGTCACCTTCACAAAAGGTGCAACACCAAGCGATCAAAAAGGGTATGTCCCACAAAATGGTATCAATAAAAACGTCACCTCATCCCGCAAAAAATGAGACCTTACCTAAGAGAAATCGGTCAAAAAAAAAAAACCTAACCCCTCAGGTGAACACCGTAAAAACAAAACAAAAAAAAAGGAAAAAAACACCATTTTTGTCACATTACATCACAAAAATTGCAACAGCAAGTGATCAAAAAGGTGTATGCCCCCCAAAATAGTACCAATCAGACCGTCACCTCATTCCGCAAAAAATGAGACCCTACCTAAAAGAATCGGTCACAAAATAAAAAAGCTATGACTCTCAGACTATGGATACACTAAAATATCATTATTTCAGCTTCAAAAATGCTTTTATTGTGTAAAACTTAAATAAATTAGAAAAAGTAGACATATTAGGTATTTCCAAGTCCGTAACGATCTGCTCTATAAAAAAAAGTCACATGACCTAATCTCTCAGGTAAACGCTGTAAAAATAAATAAATAAAAACTGCGCCAAAACAACCAATTTTTTGTTCACCTTGCCCCATAAAGTGTAATAATGAATGATCAAAAAATCATACGTACCCAAAAATGGTACCAATAAAAACGTCAACTCTTCCTGCAAAAAACGATCCCCTGCACAAGACGATCGGCAGAAAAATAAAAAAAATAGGGCGTTCAGAAAATGGAGATACAAAAACCTAATTTTTGTTTTCGAAAATGCTTTATTATGTAAAACTGAAACAAACATCATCGAAAGTAGACATATTTGATATCATTGCGTCCATAACAACCTGATCTATAAAAACAGCGCATGATCTAACCTGTCAGATGAATGTTGTTAAAAAGAAAAAAGAAAAACGGTGCCAAAACATCCATTTTTTGGTTACCTTGCCTCACAAAAAACATAATATAGAGCAATTAAAAATCATATGTACCCCAAAATAGTACCAATAAAACTGGCACCTTATCCCCTAGTTTCCAAAATGTGGTCACTTTTTTGAGTTTCCACTGTAGGGGTGCATCACGGGGGCTTCAAATGGGACATGGCATTTAAAAACCAATTCAGCTAAATCTGCCTTCCAAAAACCATATGGCGTTCCTTTCCTACTGCGCCCTGCTGTGTGCCCGTACAGTAGTTTACGATCACATGTGGAGTGTTTCTGTAAACCGCAGAATGAGGGTAATAAATATTGAGTTTTATTTGGCTGTTAACCCTTGCTTTGCTACTGGAAAAAATGGATAAAAAAGTAAAATTCTGAAATTTCATCTCCATGTTCCATTAATTCTTGTGGAACACCTAAAGGATTAACAAAGTTTGTAAATTCAGTTTTGTATACCTTGAGGGGTGTAGTTTCTAAAATGGGGTCATTTTTGGGTGGTTTCTATTATGTAAGCCTCACAAAGTGACTTCAGACCTGAACTGGTCCTTAAAAAGTGGGTTTTGGAAATTTTCCGAAAAATTTCAAGATTTGCTTCCAAATTTCTAAGCCTTCTAACGACCCCAAAAAATAAAATGTAATTTTCAAAATGATCCAAACATGAAGTAGACATATGGTGAATGTAAAGTAATTACTATTTTTGGAGGTATTACTATCTACAGGGTGGGCTATTTATATGGATACACCTTAATAAAATGGGAATGGTTGGTGATATTAACTTCCTGTTTATGGCACATTAGTATATGTTAGGGTAGAAACTTTTCAAGATGGGTGGTGAACATGGCGACCATTTTGAAGTCGGCCATTTTGAATCCAACTTTTGTTTTTTCAATAGGAAGAGGAATTTCACAAGAAAAACAATGGTGTGCTTGGTTTTAACGTAACACATTTTTTAAGTGGTCAGAAACTTGTAAATAACTCATGAAAGAATAAAGTTACGTTAAAACCAAGCACACCATTGTTTTTCTTGTGAAATTCCCAATAAGTTTGATGTGTCACATGACCCTCTTCCTATTGAAAAAACAAAAGTTGGATTCAAAATGGCCGACTTCAAAATGGCCGCCATGGTCACCACCCATCTTGAAAAGTTGGATTCAAAATGGCCACCTTCAAAATGGCCGCTATGGTCACCACCCATCTTGAAAAGTTTCCCCCCTCACATATACTAATGTGCCACAAACAGGAATTTAATATCACCAACCATTCCCATTTTATTAAGGTGTATCCATATAAATGACCCACCCTGTATTATAAAAGTAGAGAAAAAAAAATTTGGAAATTTGCTATTTTTTCAAAATTTTTGGTAAATTTTGTATTTTTTTATAAATAAAAATGTTTTTTTTTACTCATTTTTACCACTGTCATGAAGTACGATATGTGACAAGAAAACAATCTCAGAATGGCCTGTATAAGTAAAAGCGTTTTAAAGTTATTACCACATAAAGTGACACATGTCAGATTTGCAAAAAATGGCCTGGGCAGGAAGGTGAAAACAGGCCCGGGGTTAAGACTATTTGCAAAGTTTTTTTTATTTTTTTTATTTTAGATGGTTTTAGATGGAGGCACATAGCCTTTAATGTCCATCAGTGAGTTTTCATGCAACAGTGGTCATCAAATGATGTCATGCTTGTCAACTATATTTCTAACTACAAACCAGCACACCTCTCTCCGGCATGATTAATAAAATAAACTATTATATGAAACAAAAGGAAAATGAGAAGGTCAACTGAGTCCCGAGTCATGTCTCCTCATTGAAATGTCCGCTTTAGTTTATGAATAGCTCGTAAATAGACTGTTAATTGCTGAGCAGAGAGAGAGAAAGACAACAGCGGAAGAGAAAGTACATCTGATACTGGGCATAGAAACAAAGCACGTGTGACCTGTAGAGCTGGGTATAGAATTACAAGTCACTCTTTTCTTCTCATTACAGTAACTTAATTATTGTGGAATTAAGTCACACAATGATCGGATTAAACATCATTCTGTATTAAAAATCATTTTTAATTGGCCTTATATAATAATCTAACTTTCTTTTTTTTAGCATAATTTTTATTAGAAAAAAGAAAGACAAATACGAATACACAAATTACCGTACCTTACAAAAATCCATTAACATTATTAGTTTTCTTCTTTTTCACCCAGTTTGCTCTAACCCCCCTTCCTTTCCCCAACCCTCCCTCCCAATTGCGATGCAACTCCTAACCCCCCCTCCCCCCTCCCCATCAACAGACGGAGAAGGGATCCGGGTTAGGAGGAAGCAAGGAAACCTAAAACTTCCAACTCCCCCATATCCTATTCCATTTCTCTTCAGCTTTACTTTGATTATATAAAATATTTTCATATCTCTTGAGCTTATCGACCAGATTTAACCATGTATGTACACTAGGTGTATTTTCGTGAGAACCAGACTTTTGTAATCAGGAGTCTCACCAAAAACATTATTTTGATTAAGAGGATCTTTTTACACTTGTGGCAATTAACCTGGTAAAGATCACCAAGTATCCAACATTGTATTGTAAACTGAATCATTACTTTCAGTTTTTGGGCAATATAGTTGTTAATTGCCCTCCAAAATTCTATCAATTCTCTACAGGACCAGAACATATGTCAATAGTCAGCTCCCAGTGAATCACACCAAGGACAATTAGAGGTATTTCTTAAACCACAATTGTTAAGGCTACTTTCACACTAGCGTTCGGAGCGGGTCCGTCTGATGTTTCATCAGACGGATCCGCTCCTATAATGCAAACGCTTGCATCCGTTCAGAACGGATCCGTTTGCTTAACTGTTTATTTCAGATCTGATTTTTCACTTCGGAAAACTCAGATCCGACAGTATATTCTAAACACAGAAGCGTTCCCATGGTGATGGGGACGCTTCAAGTTAGAATATACTGAGAACTGTGTACATGACTGCCCCCTGCTGCCTGGCAGGTGCTTCCAGGCAGCAGGGGGCAGACCCCCCCCCCCCCCCTCCTGTATTTAACTTATTGGTGTCCAGTGCGGCCCCCCCTCCCTCCCCAGTATTAATTGTAACCAGTGCGGCCCCCCTCCCTCTATATTCATCGGTGGCCAGTGCGGATATTAAATATGAGCAGTGCGGTCTCCCCCTCCCTCCCTCCCTCCCCAGTATTAAATATGAGCAGTGCGGTCTCCCCCTCCCTCCCTCCCCAGTATTAAATATGAGCAGTGCGGTCTCCCCCTCCCTCCCTCCCCAGTATTAAATATGAGCAGTGCGGCCTCCCCCTCCCTCTATTCATTGGTGGCCAGTGCGGATTCAAAGTATTGTGATCAGTGCGGCCTCTCCTCTCTCCCCCCCCCCATCATTGGTGGCAGCGGAGAGTACCGATCGGAGTCCCAGTTTAAATCGCTGGGGCTCCGATCGGTTACCATGGCAGCCAAGACGCTATTGCAGTCTTGGCTGCCATGGTTACTTAGCAACAAATAGAATCATTATACTTACCTGAAGAGCTGCGATGTCTGTGACCGGCCGGGAGCTCCTCCTACTGGTAAGTGAAAGGTCTGTGCGGCGCATTGCCTATAGACCTGTCACTTACCAGTAGGAGGAGCTCCCGGCCGGTCACATAGATCGCAGCTCTTCAGGTAAGTATAATGCTGCTATTTGTTGCTAATTAACCATGGCAGCCAAGACTGCAATAGCGTCTTGGCTGCCATGGTAACCGATCGGAGCCCCAGCGATTTAAACTGGGACTCCGATTGGTACTCTCCGCTGCCACCAATGATGGGGGGGGGGGAGAGAGGAGAGGCCGCACTGATCAGAATACTTTGAATCCGCACTGGCCACCAATGAATAGAGGGAGGGGGAGGCCGCACTGCTCATATTTAATACTGGGGAGGGAGGGAGGGGGGGGGGGCCGCACTGTTCATATTTAATACTGGGGAGGGAGGGGGGGTGGAGACCGCACTGCTCATATTTAATACTGGGGAGGGAGGGAGGGGGAGACCGCACTGCTCATATTTAATATCCGCACTGGCCACCGATGAATATAGAGGGAGGGGGGCCGCACTGGTTACAATTAATACTGGGGAGGGAGGGGGGGCCCGCACTGGCCACCAATAAGTTAAATACAGGAGGGGGGGGGGGTCTGCCCCCTGCTGCCTGGCAGCACCTGCCAGGCAGCAGGGGGCAGTCATGTACACAGTTCTCAGTATATTCTAACTTGAAGCGTCCCCATCACCATGGGAACGCCTCTGTGTTAGAATATACTGTCGGATTTGAGTTTCACGATGTAACTCAAATCCGATGGTATATTCTAACATAGAGGCGTTCCCATGGTGATGGGGACGCTTCAAGTTAAAATATACCATCGGATTGGAGAAAACTCCGATCTGATGGTATAATCCTGACTTTACATTGAAAGTCAATGGGGGACGGATCCGTTTGAAATTGCACCATATTGTGTCAATGTCAAACGGATCCGTCCCCATTGACTTGCATTGTAAGTCTGGACGGATCCGTTTGGCTCCGCACGGCCAGGCGGACACAAAAACGCTGCAAGCTGCGTTCAGGTGTCCGCCTGCTGAGCGGAGCGGAGGCCAAACGGTGCCAAACTGATGCATTCTGAGCGGATCCGCATCCACTCAGAATGCATTGGGGCAGTACGGATCCGTTCGGGGCTCCGCTTGTGAGAGTCTTCAAACGGAACTCACAAGCGGAGCCCCGAACGCTAGTGTGAAAGTAGCCTAAGCCATACTGGCGTGACGTATACTCTGTGTAAAATATTAAATTGAACTACCACGTGATTGAAGTTATGAGACACTAATCTTATGTTACCCACTATATTTTCCCAATCACCTAATTTAATCTTTGAACAATCCACTCCCCAAGCCCTTTGTCTGGGGGAGTGTGTATTATTAAATAGTGCTTCCAATAACAATTGATAAAGTTGGGAAATCTTGACCTTCCAAGGCCGACCTTCCCAAGTTTCCTATTAAATCATTCAATGGTGTCGAATTGTCTATCTCAAGCATAGACTTATCCATTACACTAAAAAGTGCAGAGCGTAACTGGAAATACCTAAACCAGGATAAATTATCTATATGTTCCCTTTGTGCCAACTCCAAGAAAGGAAGTATAACTCCATTCCTCACCACCTGTGCAACATAAAAAATATTGTTTTTTTGCCAATACTTATCCCCAGCTAAAGCGTCTAGTTCCTGTAGACAATGATTATGCCAAAGAGGCGTACAGCAAAGAGATCCCCTTATTCCCAACCATCCCTTTAATAGTAGCCCACGCTTTAATAAATAATTTCCTACACTTTCCATATTCCTGTTGGATAGTAGATAGCCAGCCGGACTCCAATAGCATAAACATATTATCATATGAAGTAACCAAGGTCCAACAAAGTAAACGTTTCTCCCATTGTGAAAAAAGCCATAGCTGTGCAGCTATAAAATAATCCTTGAAGTAGGGAAGATTTAGCCCTCCCTGCTCCATCGGTTTGTAGAGATACTCCAACTTTAGCCTTACCCGCTTTCTTCCCCAGAAAGTCATTAATGATTCTCTCAATTATTCTGAAGAATGTATCCTTAATCCATATTGGAGAGTTCCTAAGGACATAAAGGACTTGGGGTAATATCACCATCTTCACTAGGGATATTCTGTCAGTTCTAGATAAAGGAAGTCAAAGCCATACCATAATTTTGAACCTCAATTTACTATTTAAAGGAATCAAATTGAGCGATATGAAATCTCCAACCCTGGGAGATATCATCATGCCCAAGTATTCAAATGAATCTGCAATCTTTAACATACTCAGAGGACCATCAATAGAATATTCAGGTCTATCTACAGGCATAAGAGTTAATGTCTAGGCCCGAGACTGTACCAAAAGAGTTAACTATTCGGATAAGTTCTGGAAGAACAATATTAGTATGGTTTATAAAAAACAGGACATCATCTGCGTATAAGGAAATACGATCCTCTACTCCTAATGCCCCAAACCCTTCAATCCTAGTGTCTTGCCTAACCCTAGCAGCAAGAGGCTCAATATAAATATCAAAAATAATGGAGAGAATGGACATCCTTGACGGGTTCCTCTATTCAAGGAAAAACTCCTTGTCAGACTCCCATTGATGTTCAATCTCGCAATAGGGGACTTATACAAAAGCTTAATCATATTTATGAATCTAGTGGCAAATCCCATTTTCCCTAGGACCTTCCATAGGAACCTTCACTCCACCCTGTCAAACGCCTTGGAGGCGTCTAAAGACAGAATGGAGCCGGGAAGGGGGGGGGGGGGTGCGCGGAGGATTGTATATTCACATACAACCCAAGTAAGTTAAAGTGAAAACCTTTATTGGGAATTAACCCATTCTGATCTGGGTGTATAATTGATAAAATAACCTTGGATAAGCGTGTCGTCAAAATCCTTGAGAAGAGCTTCATATCGGTGTTCAGTAAGGAAATTGGCCTATATGACCCCATATCTAAGGGGTCCTTCCCTTTTTCAATATTAATATTAGTATAGCCTCTGTCATTGATTCTGGAAAAGTACCCTCCTCCAGTGATCCGATGAACACCTTCAAAAGATAAGGAAAAATAACCTCTCTATATTTACGATAGAATTCATATGGGAATCCATTGGACCCAGGGGAGGAGTTTCCAGAACATGCCTTCAGTGCTGCCTGTAACTCCTCTAGGGAAACATCTGAGTCAAGGAATTCACTTTGGGTTTCTGTTAGGGCTGGGAGAGAGATAGAATCCAAATAGGAGTCCATCTATTTATCTAGGATGACCCTATCTGACTTATATAATTCCGAAAAGTGCTTCAAAAACGTTTCCTTAATACATTCCTGATCTTCAATAATTATACCCTCTGGTGAACAAATACTGACTTTTTTTTGCTCCTGGTTAGAAATCACTCTCACCAGGAGTTTCCCTGGTCTATCCGATTCATAGAAGTATTTTTGTCCCTTAAAGAAAAGTTTCTGCTGGGCCTTTTCCAGAAGAAAGTCAGAATACGCCTGACTTGTATTCTGTATAATGTCTCTATTTACAGTTGTTTTATTCCTAGAGAATTCATTCATAGAAACTATAGCTGCTTCTTTTAAATCTCTCTCTTTCCTACCATATCCCTTTCTTAAATTAATTGATATTACTAAAAAAAAATACTCACCTCATATAGGCCTTTAATGCATCCCATACCAGTTGGATTTTCACAGAGTTGTAATTATTATCCCAAAAACACACCATCTCCTGTTTCAACAATTTGTGATTGTCCATTATAGAGATCCAATGGGGGGTTTAACCTAAATGGGGCTCTTTCCCCATAGTTATTATCCTCATAATGAATTCTAGAGAAAGGGGTACATGGTCCAATAAAGACCTGGCCTCATATTTCATCTGTCTAATATGTTTCAAATAGTTTTTGTATATCAGGGCCAAGTCTATCCTGGACATGGAATTTCCAGCCTTGCTTATACAAGAATATACTCTTTTGCCCTTTCCCAAAAATCCCCATATATCCACAAAGCCCGATTCCTGACAGAAGCGTGCTAAAGGGGACCCTTGGGCGGGGATATGTATATCTCCACCCATAGATATCCTCTCCGTCTCTGGATTAATAACGCTATTAAAGTCCCCGATAACTAACGAGAAGCAGTCAGGCTATCGATCCATAAATGTTAATAAACAATTGCGTACATATAAAGAAAAGGGGGGAGGAATGTAAATAAAAGCCAAAATCCATAATCTTTCAAGATGCTTTCCATAAAGAAAAACAAATCTCCCATGCATATCGATAGAGTATGCCTCACAGACAAAATCAATCCCTTTATGAATTAAAACTGTAACTCCTCTAGAGTAGCTAGTAAAGGTGGAGTGAAAAGTCTGCACAGCCCATCCCCTACTGAACCGCAGAGCCGACTCCTCAGTGAAGTGGGTCTCCACCAAACAATTGCTGGTAGATGTCTCTGAACCAGGTTCGAGGATCGCCTGTCTTTTTATGTTATCATTAAGACCCTGAACATTCCAAGTAAAAATTCCAGCTGTCATCCAATTGAAGTTCCCATAGTAAGGAGATCCTCACAATTCCAAACCCCCACCCTCCCCCGTCCTAGGAGAATCATCACAACCCATCTCACAAACCCTCCCCCCAAACTTCCTGATTCGACACATTCTTGTAACAAATCTCTCAACTAAGACCACCCCTCCCCCTGTTCCCCCCCCCCCTCAATATCACCACAAAAAGAAAAGGAAAATAAATAAATAAACGTGCAAAAGAGCTGCTCAGATAATATTCTAATCAAGTGAAACAAAGGGTTAAGGACGGCTCACCTCCGATTTAAGATGGCCAGGTGCACCAAACAGGTGTTGTACCCAATCACCAAAAAACAATAGTAATAACAATAGAATGGGCACTCATATATCCAGTTCACAAGATAGGCAAAGCGACTCAAGCAATATATTAATAATATATAAATTTATTAGTTTATTTAAGACAGTATAAAAGCGGATGGGTAGCGGTAATATTATAACCATACGCAATAAGCAATGAGACCTAACCAGAGCTGTGTCCCCAATTCAAAATGTCTAAAATTCACATAAAATATATTAAAAAGGCAATTTATCCTTCACATAAAATATATTAAAAAGGATAAATTGCCTTTTTAATATATTTTATGTGAATTTTAGACATTTTGAATTGGGGACACAGCTCTGGTTAGGTCTCATTGCTTATTGCGTATGGTTATAATATTACCGCTACCCATCCGCTTTTATACTGTCTTAAATAAACTAATAAATTGATATATTATTAATATATTGCTTGAGTCGCTTTGCCTATCTTGTGAACTGGATATATGAGTGCCCATTCTATTGTTATTTCTATTGTTATTAATATTCTAATCAAGCCAATCTGTCACAGACTCCGGAGTGTAAAAAAGGTGAGATCCACCATTGGATTTAATCTGCAGTTTCGCTGGATAGACAAACGAGTACTTAATGTCCTTTTCTTGCAACCACTTTTTAACTGCCATGAAGGTGCATCTCCTTTCCTGGATCTCTTTAGAAAAGTCCAGAAAAAAGGACAATTTACTCCCATTGTATAGAATGGGGGACACTGTCTTGCCCTCCTCAGAATCATATTTCTGTCTCATGAAACAAAAATCTTCGCAAGTAGTATCCGTGGCTGCCTTCCAGGAATTGGTTTGCCCCCGGGGACCCAGTGCACCCGTTCCAACATAAATAGTGAAGAAAAATATTATTTTCCAAAATTCTCCTTAATTAAAGTCTGTATCATTTCAACCGCGATTTTTCCCTCAGCACCGTCAGGTACGCCCAGAATTCTTACATTGCATCTCCTCGACCTGTCCTCCAAATCCACCACCTTTTTTTAAGAGTGTTTACATCTGTCCTCAACATGGAGATTTCAGCTTTAGACGTTTTAGCTTCATTCTCCAAGACCCCAACAGATTTTTCTATAGTTATAACTCTATCTTATATTTTAGTAAGATCATCTCTTATCAGGGACACATCTATCTGAATCGTCCCAAGCCGCGTCAAGATGTTCTGTATTAGTTCTCCATTATTGTTAAACGCAGCCAAGATTTCTTTTAATGGGGTATGTTGCGCAATCGGCAGATCATTTAAATCTTCCTTCTCCGCCCCCTCATCCTGAGGACCGTAGTCCAGTACTTCTTCCAATCTGGATCCAGCATTTTTTGGGGTATTTAAATCAGACATTCCTTTTTGTCCTGCCCTTGTGATTACATTTGGAGATTTTAAAAATTGATCGATTTTAGGCGATACCAATGGCTTCTGTACCATTTTTGAAGACGAATAGTCCGCAGAGCGCCTGTTTTGCTTAGAGGCCATTTTTCTTTTCCTTCTCTGCTTCCCTTCCCCTATGTATGTATATATTTTTTCCTTTTTCTTTTCTCATTCTTTATTCTCCCCTTTTCTCCTTTTTTTCCTTTTTCCCTTTCCTTCCCCCTTTCCTTTTTTTTATTTTCATTTATGTTTAATAAATTATTCGGAAGAGTTCTCCTCTATATAACTCACTCCTCCGTTGATATTAGGGAGCAGAAAGAGGGGAGAGAAGTCCTGGAGGCAACACAAGAGAGTCCAAAAACAACAGAATCAAACCAGACCCGCTTTAACAGGTCTCCACTCTCTTCTCATAGTAAGCAAAAAGGTCCGCAATAGTTTGTCTCGATCAGCCCCACCACAAATTAAGTAACAGGGGAAAAAAAAAAGTTAAGATCCAGGGCAAGCTGTAATGAAGTGCTGACATACATATAGCTCTTACCAGCAGAGAGGAGAAGGAGGGGGACGGAGGTCACAACGAAGGTGGATTAAGCCAGGGAGAAGCATGGAAGCAGGGGTGGACAGGAGAGACTCAGGTCTGGACCTTCAGGGCTTGCAGGGAGCGGGGTAAGGAGAAACAAGGGGAACACATAGACGCCCAGGACCGCTCCAGGACAAGGAAGACCATCTGACCGAAGCGGCAGCACCCTGACAGTTTATCCATCTAGCCCGGAGCAACACCTCCGGCACTCCAACACAGGCAGCTCTATCACATGGAAACGACGGAGCTTGGCGTGGCAGATAGGGAGAGAGGAGGAGAGGCGCAGCGCAGCTCCTCCTACGCCATCACGTCATCCCCATCCCCACAATAATCTAATTTTCTGAGATACTGACTTTTTGGCTTTCATTAGCTGTAAGCAGTAATCATCAACATTAAAATAAATAAATACTAGATCACTGTGCGTAGTGAATCTATATAATGTATGAGTTTCACTTTTTGAACTGAATTACTGAAATAAATGAACTTTTCACAGTTATTCTAATCTATTGAGATGCACCTGAGATGCCCCCTCACAATTGTGTGACAAACTGCCATTTGCCACTGGGCATTGTAGAGGACTTATGGCTAGCCTCCTGCCCTACGACTATGGCCCCGGGACATATTACCCTTCAAGAACAGAACTATGCCGCATGTCTGGACTGTTCTTAGGACCGAACGCGGTCAGCGGTGTATACTAAAGAATCTATGGAACTGTTTTGGGCAGGAAATTGTGCTTGCGGTCGGTCATAAAGGACTTCCACTAAACTTTTGATCCGCTGGAGGGATTTGTGTGATTTTTGGAAGTGTTTATGTTTGATGTAAGCTGAGTTTAAATATGTAATTTTTATGGAGATGGAATGTATGGTTTTAAAGTTACAGTGTATGTTTAAAAACTGTATTTTTACTGTCTGTGATAGTTATGTTAATCCATAATTATATCACAGACAGAAGAGAGGATTTTGTGTATTTGGGTGGGGATTCCTCTCCTATTGTTCCCGCATGTGTATTGGTGATCTCCCTTTGTCGTAGGAGATAATTGAATTGCACTTCGGGTGTCTCCAGGCAGAGAGGAGGAGACCATGATGCATTGTGGGGACCTGCATAAATACGGGCGGGTAGCCCTCAATAAAGAGTTCATGTTCAGCTCAGTTCATGTTTTTCTAACCCTTCAAAACGCAGCCTCGTCTCGTTATTGGAGGGAATTGCTGTATCACGCTGGGGATTGCTATGCTCTGCATATTCCCTGGAGGAGAGATCTTTCCCACACGGTCCTGAATGCTGGAGGTTCATTCAGGGTGGAAGGAAGACGGCGCGGCTCCAGTTAAGCTACGGCGGTTGTGGAGTCTGAGGTGGTTGTGGTGTCCAGTGCGGTGCTTGTGGTCCTCGGTTCAAGCTAGGAAGCGTCCATTAACGGAAGCGGATCCGTTACATTGGTGGCAGCAGTGGGATGGCTTCCCTAGTGCGAGGAGCAGCATCCTGGGAACACCAAGCAAAACTGGACTATTGGTATAGTCACGTACGGTTTGACGCTATGCTGAAGAGGCGGTTGGCTATCTACGGGCCCCACCTAACCTAGGAAATTGTACCGGAAGTGAGGAGAGAACTGGCGGAGTATCTGCAGCAGGAAGCAGAATATCGGGCAGAGATGGCAAAGTATTCCGTCCCTGCGCCCCAGCAAAAACGTGAGTTACAGGGGGCCGAAGGTGTCGTCCTTCCCCCCCAGCGGCAGTGTGTACCCCAGGGGGCCGAAGGTGTCGTCCTTCCCCCCAGCGGCAGTGTGGACCCCAGGGGGCCGAAGGTGTCGTCCTTCCCCCCCAGCGGCAGTGTGTACCCCAGGGGGCTGAAGGTGTCATCCTTCCCCCCCAGCGGCAGTGTGTACCCCAGGGGGCCGAAGGTGTCGTCCTTCCCCCCCAGCGGCAGTGTGAGCCCCAGGGGGCCGAAGGTGTCGTCCTTCCCCCCCAGCGGCAGTGTGAACCTCAGGGGGCCGAAGGTGTCGTCCTTCCCCCCCAGCGGCAGTGTGAACCCCAGGGAGCTGAAGGTGTCCTCCTTCCCCCCCAGCGGCAGTGTGTACCCCAGGGGGCCGAAGGTGTCGTCCTTCCCCCCCAGCGGCAGTGTGTACGCCAGGGGGCCGAAGGTGTCGTCCTTCCCCCCAGCGGCAGTGTGTACCCCAGGGGGCCGAAGGTGTCGTCCTTCCCCCCCAGCGGCAGTGTGTACCCCAGGGGGGCCGAAGGTGTCGTCCTTCCCCCCCAGCGGCAGTGTGTACCCCAGGGGGCCGAAGGTGTCGTCCTTCCCCCCCATCGGCAGTGTGAACCCCAGGGGGCCGAAGGTGTCGTCCTTCCCCCCAGCGGCAGTGTGAATCCCAGGGGGCCGAAGGTGTCGTCCTTCCCCCCCAGCGGCAGTGTGAACCCCAGGGAGCTGAAGGTGACGTACTTCCCCACCAGCGGCAGTGTGTACCCCAGGGGGCCGAAGGTGTCGTCCTTCCCCCCCAGCGGCAGTGTGAACCCCAGGGAGCTGAAGGTGTCGTCCTTCCTCCCCAGCGGCAGTGTGTACCCCAGGGGGCCGAAGGTGTCGTCCTTCCCCCCCAGCGGCAGTGTGAACCCCAGGGAGCTGAAGGTGTCCTCCTTCCCCCCCAGCGGCAGTGTGTACCCCAGGGAGCTGAAGGTGTCGTCCTTCCTCCCCAGCGGCAGTGTGGACCCCAGGGGGCCGAAGGTGTCGTCCTTCCCCCCCAGCGGCAGTGTGAACCCCAGGGAGCTGAAGGTGTCCTCCTTCCCCCCCAGCGGCAGTGTGTACCCCAGGGAGCTGAAGGTGTCGTCCTTCCTCCCCAGCGGCAGCCTGTGTTTCAGGGAGAGGAGCGAAGCACCCTCTCTCCCCAGCGGCAGCTTACCCTAACAAGGGGAGACACCAATCGCCCAGACGGCACAGATGGGACCGTGGTCTCTGCGCCTGACCTACCGGGATGCTGGACAGCCTGTCCAGATCCCCCACTACCCTCACCAGGACAACAGGAGGAGGGGGTGAGTACAAATTCCCCTCCCCAGTTAACTCCTAACGTGGCCTCAGGGTTAACAGAGGCGATGTTAACCCCTGTTGACTCCCATGTTCCTCTGGCTACTGAGCCGGACTATGGTCTCAGCACCCCAGCAGAAGAGCTGACAGCTGGGCAGAGTGCAGTCGGCCTCTGCCCTCCCTCAAGTCCCCACAGCATGTTGCCCCATCACCACAGCAAAATACCCAGGTGCAGTAACTGTTTCTTGTGGGTGGGTCACCCTTGTACCTGTTTGTTGTGGGTGGGCTACTCGGGCATCTGGTTACTGTGGGTTGGTGGATCGACTAACGGAGGCACTGACCGACAGAAGGTCAGGTGCCTGGTTAGTCTTCCCCCCAAAGGGGAGATGTGTGACAAACTGCCATTTGCCACTGGGCATTGTAGAGGACTTATGGCTAGCCTCCTGCCCTACGACTATGGCTCCGGGACATATTACCCCTTCAAGAACAGAACTATGCCGCATGTCTGGACTGTTCTTAGGACCGAACGCGGTCAGCGGTGTATACTAAAGAATCTATGGAACTGTTTTGGGCAGGAAATTGTGCTTGCGGTCGGTCATAAAGGACTTCCACTAAACTTTTGATCCGCTGGAGGGATTTGATTTTTGGAAGTGTTTATGTTTGATGTAAGCTGAGTTTAAATATGTAATTTTTATGAGATGGAATGTATGGTTTTAAAGTTACAGTGTATGTTTAAAAACTGTATTTTTACTGTCTGTGATAGTTATGTTAATCCATAATTATATCACAGACAGAAGAGAGGATTTTGTGTATTTGGGTGGGGATTCCTCTCCTATTGTTCCCGCATGTGTATTGGTGATCTCCCTTTGTCCTAGGAGATAATTGAATTGCACTTCGGGTGTCTCCAGGCAGAGAGGAGGAGACCATGATGCATTGTGGGGACCTGCATAAATACGGGCGGGTAGCCCTCAATAAAGAGTTCATGTTCAGCTCAGTTCATGTTTTTCTAACCCTTCAAAACGCAGCCTCGTCTCGTTATTGGAGGGAATTGCTGTATCACGCTGGGGATTGCTATGCTCTGCATATTCCCTGGAGGAGAGATCTTTCCCACACGGCCCTGAATGCTGGAGGTTCATTCAGGGTGGAAGGAAGACGGCGCGGCTCCAGTTAAGCTACGGCGGTTGTGGAGTCTGAGGTGGTTGTGGTGTCCAGTGCGGTGCTTGTGGTCCTCGGTGCAAGCTAGGAAGCGTCCATTAACGGAAGCGGATCCGTTACAGTAGCATAGCATAGTGACAGACCCACTGATTTCAGCGGGCTTTCACTTTTGGACTTCAGTACTTTATTAATACTGACAGGGTGAACGCAGTGCGCCAGCGCTGTGAGAGGAGATGAGTCCGATGAGACTCATGGTCTGCCCTCGCGACCTCCTGCCCATGGCTGTCAGCTTAGTTTCTTAAGCTTAACATGAAAGAAACCTGCCATTGGCAGGATACAGGGTAAGGCGGGGCCACAAGTCTCATCGGACTCATCTACCCTCATAGCGCTGTCACGAGTTGTGAGGTTCGCCCTGTCAGTACTGATAAAGTACTGAATTTTAGAACAGACGTGACAGCCAGCTGAAATTAATGGGTCTGTCACTATACTATGCTGCCCTCAGTTACAGCAGCATACTAGAGCTGACAGGTTTCCTTTCTGTTAGTGAAAACCAAATAGTTACACATATCCTTTTTTATAATCTCTTTTTATTTTATGATTAGAAATGTTGTTATTCTATTTCTGAACATGAGCCTGAGCTAATGTTAACAGCAGTTAGAGATATGCTTTACAGCAGCAACCATGAACAGGAGGGGACCTCATTGATTTCTATTGGAGAGTCAAGAGGGAGTAGGTAAGCTGTGACATTTTGAATTGTGGACATTTTGAATGGTGGATCCTGTGTTATCTATATGGAGGTGTTATCTTTCATTCTAATCCTGTCTGTAATGATAGAGGCACCTATATTAGACTTAGTGGGTCAGCACGAAAACTGCAGGATTTTAGCATTTTTTAAAAGGATAACTGTCATATTTTTTTTTTTATTTGCTAGTTTATTAGAGCTAGGCCTGAGTTAGTCTGTCAATGATTGCCAAAAGATCTGTAATTACCTTATAATAACAGCTTTCATTAATGTCTCCTGTCCCTTTCCACTGCTCCCTTAAAAGACCGTTGCTATGGCTTGTCTGTCTCCGGCTAGGAAAACAGAGGGGCGGTCCTTCACACTGCATGCCTGCTTTAGGCTTCAGAGTGAGGAGGCGTGTCTCTCAGTAATCCAATCTGATTGGCTGGCAGGAAGCTGCTGGCTACAGCAAGTTTGTATGTGACCTGAGGGAATGCAGTTTTGGCCTCAGAGAACTGGCAGAGGAGCCAACTTGAGAAGATCCTCATAATGTAGGATTCAAAACAGCCGTAACTAAGGGGAAAACACAAGGAAAACAGTGGTATGTGAAGAAACTAAAGATCGCTTTATGCATAATGCTGCTGCAGCAGTAACATATGCTAAAATAGATTTTTTTAAATGAAAATATGAAAGTTAACCTTAAATATTGTGACATGGAAAATTAAAAATAATATCACCAAAGTTCTTATAAAAATGTGTTTAACCACTTCCAGATCGGGCAGTTTTCACCTTCCTGACCATTTTGCAAATCTGACATGTTTTGCTTTATGTAGAAATAACTTTGTAATGCTTTTACTTATCCAAGTGATTCTGAGACTGTTTTCTCGTGACACATCATACTTCATGGTTAGTGGTAAATTTGGGTTTACCTTTATTTATAATAAAAATCCAAACTATACAGAAAAATTAGCAAAAATTACCAATTTTTTAAGGTTAGAATTTAAAGGGGTTGTCTCATCATGGACAATGGGGCATATCCGCCTAGAATATGCCCCCATTGTCATATAGGTGTGGGTCCCACACCTATATCGAGAACGGAGACCCGCAAGATGAAACGAGGGCGCACCTGTGCATGCGCATCCGCCCCATAGCGGGGGTACGCTCCCATTCACTTCTATGGGGAGCGGGCTTGGTGGTGGCCGGACCGGAGTCCACCAGCCACCAACTTGTGGGGCTCCGATCTCGATATAGGCGGTGGGACCCGCACCTATAAGACAATGGGGGCATATCCTAGCGATATGCCCCCCATTGTCTATGATGAGACAACTCCTTTAAGACAGTCATACCTTGTAAACATCATTTTATTAGGACATTAGAAGGCTCAGAAAGTTATTTTTCTAATTTTAAAGAAAATGTACCAAACTGACTTTTTAAGGACCAATTCAGTTTTGAAGTGACTTTGAGGGCTAACTTAATAGAAACCACTGATAAATGACATTTTAAAAAGTACCACTCCTTAAAACTATTTTTAGAACTGATTTTAGAAACTTTTTTAACCCTTTAGGTGTTCCACAGGATTTTCCATCTTAATCTACAGTCGTGGCCAAAAGTTTTGAGAATTACATAAATATTGGAAATTGGGAAAAGTTGCTGCTTAAGTTTTTATAATAGCAATTTGCATATACTCCAGAATGTTATGAAGATGATCAGATGAATTGCATAGTCCTTCTTTGCCATGAAAATTAACTTAATCCCCAAAAAAAACTTTCCACTGCATTTCATTGCTGTGATTAAAGGACCTGCTGAGATCATTTCAGTAATTGTCTTGTTAACTCAGGTGAGAATGTTGACGAGCACAAGGCTGGAGATCATTATGTCAGGCTGATTGGGTTAAAATGGCAGACTTGACATGTTAAAAGGAGGGTGATGCTTGAAATCATTGTTAACCATGGTGACCTGCAAAGAAACGTGTGCAGCCATCATTGCATTGCATAAAAATGGCTTCACAGGCAAGGATATTGTGGCTACTAAGATTGCACCTCAATCAACAATTTATAGGATCATCAAGAACTTCAAGGAAAGAGGTTAAATTCTTGTTAAGAAGGCTTCAGGGCGTCCAAGAAAGTCCAGCAAGCGCCAGGATCGTCTCCTAAAGAGATCAGCTGCGGGATCGGAGTGCCACCAGTGCAGAGCTTGCTCAGGAATGGCAGCAGGCAGGTGTGAGCGCATCTGCACGCACAGTGAGGCGAAGACTTTTGGAAGATGGCCTGGTGTCAAGAAGGGCAGCAAAGAAGCCACTTCTCTCCAAAAAAAAATCAGGGACAGATTGATCTTCTGCAGAAAGTATGGTGAATGGACTGCTGAGGACTGGGGCAAAGTCCTATTCTCCGATGAAGACTCTTTCCGATTGTTTGGGGCATCTGATAAAGGCTTGTTCGGGAGAAGAAAAGGTGAGCGCGACCATCAGTCCTGTGTCATGCCATCAGTAAAGCATCCTGAGACCATTCATGTGTGGAGTTGCTTCTCATCCAAGGGGAGTGGGCTCACTCACAATTTGCCCAAAAAACACAGCATTAATAAAGAGTGGTACCAAAACACCCTCCAACGAGCAACTTCTCCAACAATCCAACAACAGTTTGGGTGAAGAGCAATGCATTTTCCAGCACGATGGAGCACCGTGCCATAAGGCAAAAGTGATAACTAAGTGGCTCGGGACCAAAACGTTGACATTTTGGGTCCATGGCCTGGAAACTCCCCAGATCTTAATCCCATTGAGAACTTGTGGTCAATCCTCAAGAGGCGGGTGGACAAACAAAAACCCACTAATTCTGACAAACTCCAAGAAGTGTATATGAAGAATGGGTTGCTATCAGTCAGGAATTGGCCCAGAAGTTGATTGAGAGCATGCCCAGTCGAATTGCAGAGGTCCTGAAAAAGAAGGGCCAACACTGCAAATCTGACTCTTTGCATAAATGTCATGTAATTGTCCGATAAAAGCCTTTGAAACGTATGAAGTGAGTGTAATTATATTTCACTACATCACAGAAACAACTGAAACAAAGATCTAAAAGCAGTTTAGCAGCAAACTTTGTGAAAACTAATATTTGTGTCATTCTCAAACTTTTGGCCACGACTGTACTTTTTGTGTAGCAAATCAAGGGTTAAACAGCAAAAAAAAACTCAATATTTATTACCATGATTATCCAGGTTTCAAAAGATACCCCATATAACTGCTGTGTGGGCACACCGCAGGGCTCAGAAGGAAAGGAACTCCATATGGTTTTTTGGAGGGCAAGATTCTGCCTGAAGAATATGTTTTTTTATTTTTCTCTTGATAAGCTATGTGATGGATTTTTTTTATTTTGCTTTTGGAAGGAGGATAAAGAAAAGGCAGCACTGCTTTTGGGGTACACCGTGCACTGTGGGGGAAAAAACAACATGTTACCTTTATTGTGCTGGTCAGTACGATTACAGAGATGCTAATTATTTTTTATTTAATTTTTGTTTGTTTTGCAATTTTTACACAATAAAATCATTTTTGAAAAATAAAATCATGTTTTTGTGTCTCCATTTTCAAAAAGCCATATCTGTATCGTAATTGTCTTGTGTGGGGGCTTTGATTTTTTGCAGGATAAGGTGACGTTCTCATTGGTACCATTTTGGGGTACATACAACTTTATTATTTTTTTATGGTGTTCACCTGACATGGGAGATCATGTGATTGTTTTAATTAAGCTGGTTGTTATGGAAGCGGCGATACCTAATATCTCAATATTTATATTTTTTCTATTTTTTTTATAATAAATGGGTTAGATGAAGGGAAAGATTTTTTAACTTTAAACTTTTATTTTTTATAAAAACCCTTTTTTTATTTTACACTTGTGTCCCCCATAAGGTCATGCCAAGACCTTTGGGGGGCATTTAACATAACTTTTTTTTTATTGCTGATTTCTCTGTGCAGACTCCTGACAGTCACATGGAAGTGGGTAGAATTCTGGCCCTGGGACCAGATCAGGAAGTGGCATTGCATTCTATCTCTATACACAGTGCTCATTGTGGCCTGTGTATAGAAGGATATGGAAGTCAGGGATGGGTGAAAAACTGCGCCAGCCTTCTCTATGGGGGGCCTTGCTGTCACTGACAGCGGGCTCCCCCTCCAGCAGCTGCACAATTAGCGTGTAGGTCTGATCTCTGTACAGATGTTTTTAAAACATCCGTGCAGAGTCCGACCACCCAGAAGTATATAGTCTATGAGTGGTCGGGAACTGGTTAACAGAAAAGCTTGATTTAAATAATAGGTCATTTTCTGATGATGCATTCCTTTAATGTCAGTGAAACTTTTAATTTTGTTTGTGACTGAGACGGCATGTAAATACAGTTTTTGTCACAATTGTTTAGTATTAGCTTTAAATGAATCAAGTACAAAGATGGTAGGTCTAGTTATGAAAACTGCTTCAGGGGTAACACCTAAATGTGGACAACCCCTCCACTTTTTCTCAATAGCAGTTCCATACATGAGTAACCAACACTACTCATATCAAGTACCATAGTACAGGTCTATGAAGAAATATAAAGCCTTACCCCGATTAGCTTCTGAGTCTTGACTTAGAGTTATCTTAGCTGCTGCTGCAAGGGACTGCAGGAATAATGGACAGGGAGGTTGGACATGACAAAGATCTGATAAATCCAACTGTGTAAGAAAGGAGCAAGACATTGGAGCTGCTGGGACTTCAGGGATCATGTGGGGATTGTTCAAATGGATGGTATGTTTCATTGTGAACATATGGAGGTTTCCAATGTGAGATTCCTATTGCAACTGGTCCATTAACTTCAAAACCTAAAATTTAGGAAGCAAATTATTAGAATTCTGCATTTGGCAAGTGCAGTTGAGATCTATGTCAGAATTATGATCATTTATGTCCCTTAGGAAACAATTTTAACAGTCTTAGCAGTATTTTACTTTGGATTGAATCATGTTATTGGTATTGTAGAAAGACTCCAATAATTACATGGATATGTATTGTCATATATTTTATTATTTTATGTTCTTTATAGTTGGTTTTTGCTTTCTGAAGTCTGTAATCAGGTTAACCACTAAACTGGCACATAGTATGGCAGCACATTGCTGGGTTTATTACGCTCAGAGCTTCTGTCTAGGCTGCTAAATCATTTTCTCCTTTATTTGTGGTCCTCTTTTCAATTTTGAATTGTAACGTGTATATCTATAGATGCACAGCAGACCACAAAACTCTATTCTGCTCAGCGAGAGGTTCTCTCATATTGTTTTTTTAATCTAATTTGACTAAAGGCTGAGGTTGTGAAGGACATGACTTTGTCCATGCTGGAACTTCCTTTACCACAGTTTTGATTTGGCCCTTTACATGGACCAGTTACTAATGTGCAGTTTTGTATTTCCTTCTTTTCTCTGGCTTATTGCTCAGTGCTTTACTTATTGTGAAAGAACTTCATACAATTTGATGTTAAGTTTTTTTTTTTTTTCATTTCTATACATTTTTTGCAAGTATAGAGGTGTGAATGCCGAAGCTTATATTCAATCAACATCATAATTTTGCCCTGGTTGTGCTTTTGTTGGTTTGTGTTCATCTTTATGTAAGAGTGAATTGAAGCCATGGCCTAAAACATTGCTCTCAAGCAAAGTCAATGTGAGCTGAGCAGACTGAGGGTGTAGCTATAGGGGGTGCAGAGAGTAGGAGTTTTCCAGGACAAGATAACCAAAAGCACATCGTCATATAAAAAGGCAACATTATACACACCTTGAAGAAGCATGGAATCACATGACAGGGCTGTTGGCCTGTTGTCCACCATATGAAAATTGCTGAATAAATAGTTTTACTGCTGGATGGGTGAGTGCTCTGGATTTCTTCATTTGGGATATGATTTTATACCATTATAAATGGCACATGGTAGGTGGGGTTACTGTTTGCACTGGCCCCAGGAGTGTAAAGCTACAGTGTGCCCCTTTAAAACAAGCATTATATTTAGAAGAAGTGCACAGTCCCTTTGTAGTGTTATTGAGGGTCTATGCACTCTCCTTCCCCAATCAATTATATTTTGGTGTCTTTGGGGCATGTTAGAAATATGACATTGTGAAGAAACTGATACAAATTTCCTTTCAGCTGTTCACCTCTTAGTGAATGTGGGAGAAGTTATATATGGCAATAGGATTAAGCTTTAATTTTACAATGTATGAAAGGATTAAAGTGACCAGCAATACTTACAAAATGTGTTGCTCCAAAAGTTAATCTCAGCAAGTAGCCACTTCAGTGGGAAAATGAGAACATAACACAACTCCCCAGCTACAATCCAATAGTACACAGTGGAATTAAATGCATACCGTACTGTTACTTACTGTCATGCTCTGGAAAAAAACCTAGGTGGATGGATAGAATACACACAATATGGCATTTACTGGCTCTTCACTCCTCTTTAACTTTCTATTTTAATCATGTCTTTTATGGGCCAAAAGCATCCCAATCTGTTAAAAAAAGTACATACATATGCTACTGCAAAACTTAGTAGTTTCCTAATATATTATTGTTTCAAAATGTATTGTTAAAGGGGTTTTCCGACACCCAGCGGTTCCATCAAAGCTACCTTAACCACACAGTACACACATGTACAGTTATAGACACCGTTATTTTGACTAGCCTAACACATCAATGTGCTGTTTTAGTGTCAAAATAATGCTGACTAATATACTTTACCAGTTGAAGGTTGCATGGATTTGGCCCTCCTAGGAACCCAGTCATGTTATGCTCTTCTTCTGAAAATCCCAGCCTCAGCTGATGTCACATTCTTTACCAGTTTCCTGGGGCTATGGACATGATGTCGTCTTCCACTGTGGACAGGGCCGAACTATTCCTCTCCTTGGCACATCACGTACTACTGAATCCACCTCATCTGCACATGCACAAGAACAAGGAATAGTCCTGCCCATGCACAGTGGAAGTGATATCGCATCCATAGTCCATGCTGGAAACCTGGTAAAGGATGCGATGTTGGCAGAAACTGGATTTTCAGTAGAGAGCATCACAGGACTGGATTCTCAGGAGGCTGATCCACACAAGTTTGGGATGAAAAGTACATTACAAATTTCTCCCACAGGTGTGTACTGTGGTGTAATTGAGTAGTTTTTGTGCAGCCACAGTGATCCGGAAGCCCCTTTAAGAATGTACTGATCTTTTTTGTTTTCCTTTTTTATGTTGACCTCTTTGTTTCTTACCTATAGTGATCTGACTGACACAACTGTAGTAGCTCGTCCACTGGACAGATTATTGGTAGCTGCCACTATTCGGATCTGTCTCTGAAAAACATGAAAAATATTATGAGAAACTGAAAGATAAAGCTAGTAAACAATTTTATGATTCTGCCATCTCCAGGGGGTCATCTGCTCTAGCAATAAACCATCACAAGAAAGCAGGGCATAAAGCTCACCACATGACATGTCCAACCAGCATGACCCGCAACTGGCAGGTCACACTTTTCTGTTAGAGTACAAACAACATCATGAACAGAAATGTTTTATATAAAATGAAATTGGTTTCCCAGTGTATGGCAATTGGGGTTCCCTTACGCTACACAGAAATCGTTTATATGATTTGACACTTCTCCAGTAACCCCTGATCTTCTGCCTTCCATCTTGCCTTTCAAAGTTTCGTGTATAGATGGCATCATTTAATCAAATAACATCTGCACTATACATCCTGTAATATTACACTATTAGGCATTTACATCGCTTTTTTGTTTTCTGTATTTCTGTTCCATGAGAGAAATCATATCAGTTAAAGATACTTGGTGATACTGGTTTAAAGTAAGAACTAATTTAGTTGCCCCTTAGCAACCAATTAGATTCCACTTTAAATTTTTCAAAGGAACTGTGAAAAACAAAAGGTGGAGTCTGATTGGTTCCTATGGGCGACTAAGCCAGTTTTGCTTACACCAGTTTGATAAATCTTCCCCACTGAATGACAGATACAAATAGAACAACCCGTTTCTGTTTCATTCATTGACCTCAATGGAAAAAAAAAATAGAAGGCTCCTTTCATCATGTTTCTGCTATTTTTTTGTGAGGGTAAAAACACAAAAATATAGCAGATGGCACTTTTTTCCCATCAAAATATAAATGAATCTGACAGAATGGACACAACTAAGCACAACTGTTGGCTCAAATAACTCATTCAGACAAATGGGGGTTAAAATGGATCTGTTTTTCTTTTTACAGTTTAAACCGTGGCCGATTATTGGACTGATGATGAGAACAAATGTTCATACAAAGGCTCTTTCCCAAATATTTGGCTTGTGTTAGTGTGTCACTGATCACCTGATGAAAGAGCAAGGACTTGGTCATTGCTGGAATGCATCATTAATGTGACACCCAAAATGATACCTCCTGGACAGCAGATCATGCTGTGTAAAGGGATGTAATGCAGCCCTCACTTCCTCTAACAGGCATTATTGGGAATTATCGGTTCCCAGTAATAGCCTGCTCAGTCGGCCTGTGCAAAGGGAACCTTAAAGAGAATCTGTCATGTGAACATGGTGTCTGAGCTGAAGGCAGCAAGTTATAGAGCAGGAAGAGCTGAGCAGGTTGATGTATAGTTTTTAAAGTCTGGAAAAAGATTCATTATAACTTGTATTTCGTTCAGTTAAATTCCTCCTCAGTCTGGGCTTTGAAGTCAAGGAGCCGGTTCCTATCAGTGATTGACCGCTATCCTCTACAGTCAGGGTCCATAATTATTGGGACATCAACACAATTTTAAACATTTTTGGCTCTATACACCACCACAATGGGATTTGAAATGAAACGAACAAGATGTGCATTAACTGCAGACTGTCACTTTAATTTGAGGTATTACATCCGAATCAGGGTGAACGGGTGTAGGAATTACAACAGTTTGCATATGTGCCTCCCATTTGTTAAGAAACCAAAAGTAATGGGACAGATAATAATCAATAAATCAAACTTTCACTTTTAATACTTGAATAAAAGGAAAAAGAGCTTGCACAACCACCTTCTGGGGTATAAATCAGCAGTTTAATTCAATAATAAAATGAATAGTACAATCCCATATCAGCAGTCACATTCAATCATAAAACACAGCATTCATATTGGGGTAGCAGCAACAATATAGCAGCAAGAATAAAATTGCAGCAAGAATGTAATAGCAGAAATATGTCCAATGGTAGTAGCAATATAGTCCAATATTCAACTATATCAGAATAACTCAGTCCATATGGATAAAGGATCCCATAAAATAACGATATAATTAGAATATGGTCTCCTTAGATGATAAAAAAAAGTTGGAGAAAGTCCCCACTCCTAATACGGGAGTCGTAATATGGGGAACACGTCAAGAGTTTGATAGTATAGGGGCTTCCATTAATACTATACAGATAATAAATATTCATAAAACATTCCCAGACTGTTGCGAAAAAAGAACAAACATTATATATTAGAGAATAATGCAGAGAAAACGCAAAAAAAAATCGCAACAGTCCTGGGAATAATTTATGAATATTTATTATCTGTATAGTATTAATGGAAGCCCTATACCACCCTTAGTTTTTATATTATATATATATATATATATATATATATATATATATAAGTCATTTGTCTGTTTATTATATTATACTCTACCTTATTTTAACCATGTCTGTATGGACATTTATCCATACCATTTCTTATATACATGGAATCCATTTTTTACATACATGGAATTTAATCCGTGTTTTAATCTGAAGCCCAATCAAGAAGCCCTATATAAATGATCGGAGGATCGCAGTTCCGGAGCTACTGAGAAGAGGCAAGTAGCCTCAAAACGCGTCTAGCCACCAGCGAACTGCGGCTTCTACATTTTTTGTTACCGGTCCGGACTAAAGTATAAAGACATTGTGCGCACAAAAAGAAGAAACCTTACAACAGTTCTCCATAACGCATAGGACCTGTGGATCACCTGACCGGGACCATCTGATTTGTTGTCAAGATCACCTGACCTAAAGAGTCACGAGACACACCCACTAAGCTACACAGCGGAGCGCTCCTGACCTCGTGAAATCAGCGTCCCTGTGAACGGCCTTTACTCTCCGCTTCCTGAATTGTGCCCGAGTATACACGTGAGTAGGCAGTTCTCTGCCAAGATAATTCACAGGACACGCCAGAAGACATCAAGCGATAAGAGTTTTCAGTGACATACTGAACAAATACCATTATTTACATATATTTGGGCTGTCTATCAAACTCTGACGGTGATCCCCATATTACGACTCCACATATTTAGGAGTGGACTTTCTCCAACCTTTTTTATCATCTAAGGAGACCTCATTCCATTTATATCCATTATTTTATGTGATCCTTATCCATATGGACTGAGTTATTCTGATATAGTTGAATATTGGACTATATTGCTACTACCATTGGACATATTGCTGCTATTACATTCTTGCTGCTATTTATTCTTTGCTGCTATATGTTGCTGCTACCCAATATGAATGCTGTGTTTATTGATTGAATGTGACTGCTGATATGGGATTGTACTATTGATTTTATTATTGAATTAAACTGCTGATTTATACCCCAGAAGGTGGTTGTGCCTGCTCTTTTTCCTTTTATTCAATTGCTTATTCTTACTGGGTAGTTGACCCAGGGAGCAGTGCACCCACCGTTATCTACCCGTCCAGTGTTGAGCCTTCCATTCTTGTATACTTTTTAATAACTTGGTTGCAAATCCTTTGCAGTCAATTACAGCCTGAAGTCTGGAACCATAGACATCACCAGACGCTGGGTTTCATCTCTGGTGATGCTCTGCCAGGCCTCTACTGCAACTGGCTTCAGTTCCTGCTTGTTCTTGGGGGCATTTTCCCTTCAGTTTTGTCTTCAGCAAGTGAAATGCATGCTCAATCGGATCAGGTCAGATGATTGACTAGGCCATTGCATAAAATTCCACTTCTTTCCCTTAAAAAAACTCTTTGGTTGCTTTGCAGTATGCTTTGGGTCATTGTCCATCTGCACTGTTAAGCACCGACCAATGATTTCTGAAGCATTTTGGCTGAATATGAGCAGATAATTTGCCTGAAACACTTCAGAAATCATCTGCTGCTTTTGTCAACAGTCACATCATCAATAAATACAAGAGAACCAGTTCCATTGGCAGCCATACATGCCCACGGCCATAACACTACCACCACCATGCTTCACTGATTAGGTGGTATGCTTAGAATCATGAGCAGTTTTTTTCCTACTCCATACTCTTCTCTTCCCATCACTCTGGTACAAGTTGATCTTGGTCTCATCTGTCCATAGGATGTTGTTCCAGAACTGTGAAGGCTTTTTGAGATTTTGTTTGGCAAACTCTAATCTGGCCTTCCTGTTTTTGAGGCTAACCAATGGTTTACATCTTGTGGTGAACCCTCTGTATTCACTCTGGTGAAGTCTTCTCTTGATTGTTGACTTTGACACACATAGACATACCTCCTGGAGAGTGTTCTTGACCTGGCAAACTGTTGTGAAGGGTGTTTTCTTCACCAGGGAAATAATTCTTTGGTCATCCACCACAGTTGTTTTCCGTCGTCTTCCGGGTCTTTTGGTGTTGCTGAGCTCACCGATGCGTTCCTTCTTTTTAAGAATGTTCCAAACAGTTGTTTTGGCCACACCTAATGTTTTTGCTATCTCTCTGATGGGTTTGATTAGTTTTTTCAGCCTAATGATGGGTTACTAGACTGATAGTAACAGCTCTTTGGATCTCATCTTGAGAGTTGACAGCAACAGATTCCAAATGCAAATAGCACACTTGAAATGAACTCTGGACATTTTATCTGCTCATTGTAATTGGGATAATGAGGGAATAACACACACCTGGCCATGGAACAGCTGAGAAGCCAATTGTCCCATTACTTTTGGTCCCTTAATAAGTGGGAGGCACATATGCAAACTGTTGTAATTCCTACACCGTTCACCTGATTTGGATGCAAATACCCTCAAATTAAAGCTGACAGTCTGCAGTTAAAGCACATCTTGTTTGTTTTATTTCAAATTCATTGTGGTGGTGTATAGAGCCAAAAATGTTGGAATTGTGTAGATGTCCCAATATTTATGGACCTGACTGTATATACACAGTCATAGAGGGAAGGCTGTCAGTCACTGATAGGACCACCTCCTTGACTTCAAAGTCCAGAATGAGCAGGAATTTATATGAATAAAATTAGGTTAAAAAGTTATACTAAACTAAAAGTTATACTAAATATTTTCTCATAAAACTATAGATCAATCTGCTCAGCTCATCCTGCTGTATAAAATGCTGCCTTTAGCACAGAGACCATATTCAATGTGACAAGTTCCCTTTAACCTCTTAAGGACACAGGGCGTACAGGTACGCCCTGATGTCCTGGTACTTAAGGACACAGGGCTTACCTGTACGCCCTGTGTATTTCTGATCACCACCGCGTGGCGGGTGGTGATCGGAACAAGGTGCCTGCTCAAATCATTGAGCAGGCACCTTGGGTCAATGCCGAGGGGGGTCCTGTGACCCCCCCTGTATTGGCGATTGTGGCGGATTAACCCCTTCTATGCCGCGGTTTGTGCATGCTGCGCTGCTGTGGCGGGGACTCAATGTCTCAGAAGGCAACCCGATGCCATGCAGAGGCTGCCCAATGCCTTGCACGGCATCAGGACCTGCCTTCTACGGGAGCCGAGGAGATCCAGCCTCAGGCTGAGTCTCCTAGGCAACCTGTTTGTGTACTACTCACTGTAGTACACGAACAGGCAATGTATTACAATACAATGCATTACAAATGTATTGTAATGCATTGCAGAGGGGATCAGACCCCCAAAATTAAACATCAGAAATAAATTAAAGAAAAAAAAGTTAAAAAAAAATGCTTTAATAAAATTTATAAAGTAAAAAAAAGAAAAAAAAAAACGCCACTTTCCCCTTATTTTATAATAAAAAACAGAAAAGAAAGAAAAAACACACATAGTAGGTATCGCCAGGTTCGTAATGACCGGCTCTATAAATATATCACATGATCCACCCTGTCCGATAAATACCTTAAAAATAAAAATATAAAAGGAGAGATGGGCTTTGGCCTCACTGGACACGGCCAAGGCTTTCGACTCATTGGAATGGCCCTTTTTGACTGCAGTGCTGGGCAGCTTTGGCTTCGTTCCTAAATTCATTAAATGGATAGAAATATTATATAAAAAACCCACTGCTAGCATCCAACTGAACGGTTACCACTCTGATAGGTTCCCCTTACTCAGAGGCACGAGGCAGGGATGCCCGCTCTCGCCTTTGCTGTTTGCAATTGCCATAGAGCATCTGGCCATTAGATTTAGACAGGACCAAGTTTATGCAGGTGTCTGCGAGGGAGATAGGGAAGACAGGATTGGACTGTATGCAGACGACTTGATCCTCTTTATGTCGGAACCGGAAGTATCTCTACTAAGAGCTATTGAAATCATAGAGCGCTTTGGGCAATACTCCGGGCTGCACATAAACTGGGGCAAGTCTGCCATCATGCCACTCTGGAACCATGATTGGCCTAGTTGCCGAAACAACCTGCCTGTAGTTGATAGGTTTAAATACTTAGGGGTAATAATCACTAAAGAGCCCCAACTCTCCTATGTATTGAATATTGAACCCTTAGAGACCATATTCCAAGATAAGGTTAAAACATGGGAGACCCTCTGTAACGGAACGCCTAGCACCCCGACCGGGTACCTCCGTCGATAGGTGCTCCTAGTGCTTCCAGAGGACTCCAAGCACTCCACTTGATACAGTCAGCACTGCAGACCCCACGAACCGCCGAAGCTTGATGGAGGTCTCGCCGTCTCCTACCCACCCTGGACCTACGACAAGGCTCCAGGCTCCAGTGGGTGAACCTCTCCTAAATGCAGAGACAGGAACCAGGAACAAGCTCTTACAAGAGCTTATACTCTTATAAGGGGAGTATTGTGATATAGCAATCCCCAAGAGTGTAGTTATCCCATTCCCCAAACATGAGCCAAAACTTCATGAAGGTATAAAAACAGGAACTCTCTTTATTTGAACACACAAGCATTGATTTATACACATCTTCCAACAAGGTTACCACCCACAGGGTTTTGTAAAAACAGCCAATCACATGCATTTACAGTATCCAAACCTTCCCAGCAATTGTACACAAAATCCCCTTCCCTCTGTCTGTAACGCAATCAACAAAATACAATGAGCATTGTCTGAGACACAATTAACTAACACACTGGCATTGTGTGAGACGCAATCAACAAAATACAATTACCAAACGTAATAGGCTAACTTAATCACTCACAGACAGAAAACACACATTTTTCCCCAAAACACAGAAAACACCCCAAAACCCCACATATCCCCATAATGTATACATCCATGGATAGCTCTGAACAACATATCCAAAAATCACCCAGATCCGAGCAGGGGTTCCCGAATTCCATGGAAGTCACATTTGGCCGGCCGCGAGCATGGCTGTCCTGCCCAAAACAATTCCACAGATTTAAGCTGTGCGGCCGGTCTGTTTTCTCCTTCAAAGATAGTATGGGCCATAATCCTAGGGCAAGAGACTAGTAGCCAGGCCCCTCCAAAACCCAGTGGCGAGGTTGGTTTCGCCACACCCTCCCTTTGTCGGTTATGGGTAGATTGAATCTGGTAAAGATGGTACTCTTGCCCAAGGGTTTATACTTTCTGTCCCACGCCTGTACGCCAGTTCCCAGGGGATTTTTTAAACGTATCCATGCTATTATAGCCTCCTTTGTATGGGGTAAATCTAGGAGGAAACTCTCACTGTCAGTTTTACAGAGGCCGAGGCTACAGGGAGGAGCTTCCCTTCCAGACTTCTTTCTTTATTATATTGCAAGTCAACTTAGATTTCTGAGATATTGTCACGGCTGAGGATGGGGGAAACCCTCAGCCGTGTGCCGGAGGATGATGGTCGCTGCTTGACCAGGACGAACAGGATTAGGGAGCAGGTCACCTCCTAACAGCGTCCCTAACCTGACCCTAACTCCTACCTGCATGGGCCGACCTTGAAGGTAGGAGGACCCATGCGCAGGAACCTCGGATCCCTACTCGCCCTCCGCCGGTCCCTAGGCTAGGAGTCAGAGTAAGACATCATGTTCCTTCTGGATACGGAGGAACAGGAGTCTAACTGGCCAAGCTGCAAGGAAGGGAGAACAAGTGCAACCTGTGGCAGTGGCAGGTACTTGCCACAAACATCACACTGACCTGCCACAGACAACCAAGCCTGGAACCCATGTGGGTGTACTGCCCACAGACAGCAGGACTCAGCACACAAACATACAACACACGGGAACCCAGGATCACAGGTGCAATAAAACAACATAAAGCAAACACATCTTCAGACACCAAAGGACATATATAAGCTTATGACCAGAAGGTTGGCCCCCACTGGCAGTTGGTAAGTAACCAGGAGGATGTCTACAGCCAGCATGGCTGAAACACCCTCTCTGGCTACTGCCTACAACTGAGGCTTTATAGGGCCAAGAGGCCACACCCAACAGTCAGACACACCCCGTGACTCAGACACACAGAAAGGGAGTTAACCCTTCCAATACCACAGAAGGGAAAACATAACTTAAAGGGGAAGTGTCAAAACTACAAACACACTGTGGCTGTTGCCGCAGGCAACGACATGGGTGGCAAGCGTGTCCTGGGAGTCAGCCCGAAGGCCGGGACACTGCCACCCACATGTACACATACAACCAAACTTTGCCACGGGCCACCACAGTTAAGGGAAGATGTCAGTGCACACCACACACAAAACAGAGTGCACACAGACAACAAAAGTGGCATACAAACGTGCACATAACTCCAAGGGATCCGCACACATAGCTGTTGTCCGCGCAACCGCGACCTGAGGCTAACTACATTATGCCTCAAGCTGCGGTTGACACTACAACCCAAAACCGCGGGCAACAGTATGCGGCTCCCAAGGAGTCACGCCATAACCGTGGCCGTGACAGATATTGGGTCACCGAGCCCCAAGCCCAAACGCAGAATGCTACCTGCACGAATATTTGCAAGTCCCCACGCTGTGTCCCGTTCTGGAGGGATCTCGCCATATTCAAAAGTGTCTTCTCCCAGTACATAAGCTAGCCCATCAGATATGGCAGGCATCTAAGTTAAATTCCTACAAGGATTTGCCAAGTGAAGTCCCCGTATGGGATAACTGTATGTTCCCACATCTGGTAAAGCTGGAGGGTGTGTCTGACTGGAAGAGGCATGGTATACTCACTTTGGGCGATCTATATGAGAGCGGGCAGCTTAGATCATTCTCCCAGATTCAGGATAAGTTTCAGGTGTCCCGTACTCTTTTCTTCAGGTACCTCCAATTGAGACATGCACTACAGGCCCAATTCAGAGGTGATAACAGGAGTATTTCTAAATACCCTATCATAGGGATTTTAAAATTGCAAGGCCCGAGAGGCATAGTCTCAGCGCTATATACACACTTGTTGGACTGCCGCCTGCTGGTGGCCCCGTTGGCCGTTGAGGGCAGATGGAAGTTGCTAATACCATCTTTGTCTTCTGAGGATTGGGAGGAGGCATTAATGGCTCCGACTAAGGTATCACCCTCTATAAATAATAGGATGATCCAGCTTTTATCCTTCATTTGTAGCTATCTCACGCCCACCAGACCTGTCAAAAGATGGGCAGGATTAGCACTCCAGTGCCATAGAGCGATGCTGTTGGAGCCAATTTTTGGCATATGATTGTGGGATTGTGAGTTCATTCGACAGTTCTGGATTTCAGTTCTGGAGGTCCTCGCAACTATGGTTCCTGTGACATTGCCGTTATGCCCCAAGATGTGCATTCTGGGAGTCATTGATGAAGAGGTCATGGTCACACTACCACAGAATCTTCTTAGGCGGAAACACTATTTCTAGCTAGAAAGGCAATTGCCATAAGATGGATGGGAGATTGTCCCCCCTCGAAGGGACAATGGCTCACTCTTGTAAACCACACAGTCTCCATGGAGAACATTGTGTATAAGCATAGGGGGTGTCCACAAAAATTTGATAGAGTCTGGGGTGACTGGTGTGCCTCTCCTCTCACCTTAAACTCATCGCGTCTGCACTCGATGGCTGACGGTCACATTGATCTTCAAACCAATATTCAGATACTTTATAGCACTGTTATCACTGATGTTAATGTTGGAGCATTTATGTGTGTGATTTGTCTATTCTGTGAATATTGTATGCTGTCAGGGTTAAGAACATGTCCTTTTACATGCTAGAGTCCTGATAAATGTCAATGTCTTTATGTATCACTGTTCTCTTGGTATTTCTGAGGCGCCCCTGCGTGGGCCATCACATTGCTACATGTATGCCATACTTATGTTATTCTCTTTTAATAAAACGAGTTAAAAAAAATATATATATATAAAAATGGTGTAAAAAAAAGCTATTTTTGTCACCTTACATCACAAAAAGTGCAACACCAAGTGATCAAAAAAGTGTATGCCCCCCAAAATAATACCAATCTAACCGTCACCTCATCCCGCAAAAAATGAGCCCCTACTGTACCTAAGCCAATCGCCCAAAATATAAAAAAAATCTATGGCTCAGAATATGGAGACACTAAAATATCATTTTTTTTTTTTAAAAATGCTGGTATTGTGTAAAACTTAAGTAAATAAAAAAAAAGTATACATATTAGGTATCGCCGCGTCCGTAATAACCTGCTCTGGAAAAATATCACATTACCTAACCCTTCAGCTGAACACTGTAAAAAAAAAAAAAAAAACTTGTAAAAAAAGCCATTTTTTGTTACCTTACCTCACAAAAAGTGTAATAGCAAGCGATCAAAAAGTCATACGCACCCCGAAATAGTGCCAATCAAACCGTCATCTCATCCCGCAAAAATCATACCCTACCCAAGATAATCGCCCAAAAACGGAAAAAACTATGGCTCTCAGACTATGGAGACACTAAAACATGATTTTTTTTGTTTTAAAAATGAAATCATTGTGTAAAACTTAAATAAATAAAAAAGTAGACATATTAGGTATCGCCACGTCCGTAATAATCTGCTCTAAAAAATAACACATGATCTAACCCCTCAGTGAATACCGTAAAAAAATAAAAAATAAACGCTGTCAAAAAATCTATTTTTTGTCACCTTACAAAAAGTTGTAATAGCAAGCGATAGAAAAACTCATTCGCACCCCAAAAATAGTGGCCAATCAAACTGTCATCTCATCCCGAAAAAAGACCAGACGCCCAAAAAATAAATAAAAGTATGGGCTTCAGGAATGTGGAGGACACCTAGAAGAATAATTTTTTTTAAATGCGATGTTATGTAAAAACTGAAACAAATAACCAAAAAAAGTTGTCATATTTGGTATTGTCGCGTCCGTGACAACCTCTCTAGAAAAATACCACATGATCAAACCTGGTCGATGAATGTTGTAGAATAACAAAAAAATATAAAACGGTGCCAAAACAGCTATTTCTTGTTACCTTGCCTCACAAAAAGTGTAATATAGAGCAACCAAAAAATCCTATGTACCCTAAAATGTACCAACAAAACTGCCACCCTACCCCATTAGTTTCGCAAAATGGGGTAACTTTTTTGGAGTTTCTACTCTAGGTGTGCATCAGAGGGCTTCAAATAGGACATGGTGTCAAAAAACCAGTCCAGCAAAATCTGCCTTCCGAAAACCGTATGGCATTCCTTTCCTGCTGTGTGACCGTACAGTAGTTTATGACCACATATGGGGTGTTTTATGTAAACGACAGAATCACGGCCATAAATATTGAGTTTATTTGGCTGTTATCCCTCGCTTCGTAACTGGAAAAAAATGATTCCAATGAAAAATCTGTCAAAAAAGTGAAATTTTGAAATGTTCTCTATTTTCCATTAATTCTTGAAATTAAATTAATTCAAAGTTTGTAAATCAGTTTTTGAATACCTTGAGGGGTGTACAGGTAGTTTGTAAAATGGGGTAATTTTTGGGTGGTTTCTATTCTATATGTATGCCTCACAAAGTGACTTCAGACCTCGACTGGTCCTTGAAAAAGTGGGTTTTAGAAATTTTCTAAAAAATTTCAAGATTTGCTTCTCAACTTCTAAGCCTTGTAACGTCCCAAAAAAATAAAATGGCATTCCCAAAATGATCCAAACATGAAGTAGACATATGGGGAATGTAAAATAATAACTATTTTTAGAGGTATTACTATCTATTATAAAAGAAGAGAAATTGAAATTTGGAAATTTCTCCCAATTTTTGGTAAATTTGGTATTTTTTTATAAATAAAAATGAATTTTTTTGACTCAATTTTACCACTGTCATGAAGTACAATATGCGACGAAAAAACAATCTCAGAATGGCCTGGATAAGTAAAAGCGTTTTAAAGTTATTCACACATAAAGTGACACTGGTCAGATTTGCAAAAAATGTCCTGGTCCTTAAGGTGAAAGTGAGCCCGGTCCTTAAGGAGTTAAATTGGGGAAAATACAAATCCACAATAGTTTTACGGGTTTCATTTTTATGGCATTCCCTATGCTGTAAAAATGACATGCTCCAAGTCAGTTTGATCACAGTAATAGCACATTTTTATAGTTTTTCTTGTGTTTTAATACTTGAAAAAAGAAAAACTTTTTGGGCATCGCCATTTCTAACCGTTGAACTTTTTTTTTTTATAAATGTATGTTTTATAGATTTTTTACAAACATAACTAAAGTCAAATATTCTTATGACTTCTTATCATTTACAACAAGTCCGAGTCTCATTGACATATAAGCATAGAGAGAAGACAAATTTGTCTGGTCCTAACGGAGAAGATGAGGAAAGAGAAGTCTACATCAAGGAGACCTTTCACTGAAGAAATCATCATGGCGGTCTGGGTCTACATCAGACGAGATGCCACTGGATGTAAGAGGTATGTGGTGCTAGATTTCCTGTATGTATGGTAGTGCTGAAAGACCAGGCAGAATGATAAAAGTAGGGCTGGCTCTCTGCTGTTGGCTGTGTTTCAACTCATCCTCTCCCTTCTCCATATCTTAATTATTAGACAATGGAGGAGGTTGAGGGACAGGACGTGGCAGTTGGCACTGGCCACCACAGAGGGGCAGCTTCTAGGGAGGTTTTTGGTTCTACTGGGGCAGTATATTTTCCTGTACTGTGGTATTTGGTTCTTCTGGAGCAGTATATTGCGCTACACTGAGCCAAATATAAAATTGCAGCACAATATACTGCTCTCTCTATGGTATTTCTGGCCCCACCTACTACAGTGACACTGCCTACACGTGTTGGTCCCACCTTCTGTCCCTCTGCACCCGCCTACAACATAGGACCCACTTTTAGTTTTTTTTTCCATGGGCGACTTCAAATTCCCAATCCGCCCCTGCATACAAGCAAGCATATAGCATATAACAGCCCAACTACCTTAAACATGCAGGTAGAGCACCAGAGCACCCAGATCAGTTTTAACTGGTTTAGAGACACTTGCTCAAGCAACAGTGCACTTACAGCGATTTATTTCTCTACCTTCTGCACTTTTCCTTATGATACGTATATGCATCTTACAATGACCCTAAGCATATCCTATAGTCAAATCTCATCAGGGGTCAGGTTAGACAACTATAATTCATATTTCAGATTAACAACATTATGCCAGCAATGTTTACAGACCAAGCACTACGCTCTGATTCCCAGAGTTTAAATAGGCTGGGGTTCCACCCATCCTTAGCCCAATAGGAAACAGAAGTGTCTCCATTACGCTGCACATCCGAACTTGCCCAAGGAAACCGTGCACTGGGAGGATCTTCCCTTTCCAGTTGCTAGACTCTAGATGGCGCTCCATCAGCATGATGAGCAGTGACAAAACAGAAAAAGGTAACTATAAAATCAAGACACATGGCACATAAACAGGAGGTCATTCATTCCAAACAGTACATATGATCCACAAATGGTAATGGAGAAGTCCAAGATTCTAGACAGAGGTCATATAGCAGAAATAGAACATATAACAAGTATAAAACAGCCCAGAATTGTATCAAGGGGAGGCTCAGACCATCTAATCGGTACAAAGCCAAAAAACAATGGCTTTTCTTTCTAATTCAGCATGCAGAGAACATCCAGATATAATTAGTATTTAACTCAATAGGATATGATTTGTTCAGGAGTACAATGTCTCTGTTCTAGACTAAACCAACAACAACAACAACACAGATAGAGCAGCAGCACAGTCAGACGGTGTGAATAGGGTGCAACTCCTCAGGGAAGGCTGGCTTCTCCTCCACTGTAAATACGTCCAAAGAACGAGGCAGCACTCCAAATTCTCCTGAGGGGGTGATGACCCAAATTTATTTCCCAGGCAACGTTTCGGACTACTCATTGAGGCCTTTGTCAAGCAATGCAATAGTGTTAAAGCTGGGTATATATACCCAAATGCCAAAAAGTCCAAACAAATCACATGGTGCAAATTAAATGGATAATTGAACACATGATAGATATAATTCATGATCACATGATATCAGAAGCATTATAAATATTCTCAGTACAGAAGTGCATAAATACATTAAAAACCAAATAACTCATACTGTGAAGGGTTCATCATAAATACAGTGAATGCATATAATTCGTATCACATCTTTATAAAAATAGATTTCTAGACCTGTGTCTTAGTGCTAAAGTGCTCGTTCTGGTGACTTAGGGGTTAAAAAATCATCTGCAGTTATTCAAACTACAAGCTGTATCAAGTTAGAGTATTGTTTGATTAAAATAGCTCACCATTGGTGGTTCAGTGTGTCCGCATGTATCTGGCGTCCCTGCATGGGCACTGCGCAGGCGCAGAAACAGACAACCCGCCCCATCCTCCCCGGCGCGAGCGGCGCAGCTCCGAACTCCCGTCCACGTGATCTGGGACGTGATAACAGAGAACACATCACTCGCATCGGAGGGGGAAGGAGAGGACCAAGTGACTCCGCATCTGCCAATACACAACAGGGGTGTGTCCGGTCACCGTGGCGACCAGGGACTGTTTATTTACTATACTTAGATATAGAAAAAAGCAACATCAGTGGGACCGTATAAATCAACACCGGCAATGAAATCAGCGGGTGAAGGATCAATCATACTAGGCACAATGTGATATAAGAAACTAGGGTGGCACGTATTTATGACGCGGCGGAAGCCTTCGCGGTGACTACGCGACACCAATGAGCTCAACTGTCACCCAACAGGACACTATCAGGTGATCAGAAGCTCAATATCGTGACATCCATTGTCCCCAATACATAGATTCACACTTCAGATGACCGAAGAGGGTCTCACCCTTCCCTCTTAACTGCAGTGATAAAAATGGTGCAACGTGAGCGAGGAGACACAAATGTGGATCCATCAACTACTGTTATTGTAATGATATCCGCAAGTGGTACACTATGGCCCACTCCGGCAATTCAAATAACACCACCACTGCAGAAAAAAAGCTGTCATCGATTAGACACACAAAAAAACTAACTCATGTCCAAGAGTAACACCACTCATAGATGGAACCACTGATGTCCAAAGATTCTTCATTTGAATAAAGCAAGGCCATGTTGCGCGGAGACAAGGAACCACTTCTGGTATCGCTAACTGGATAAGGACAAAGGACTAGCTAGAAATCTGTTCTCCTCCAGGATGAGGCCCTCCAGTTTCTGCATAAGATCCATGGTGTCACTCACATATGAAGTGAAGGACACCACAAATACCTTGAGAATCTGGTTCAGGTAATAACTGGCGTTTTGAGTCATATAATTTATTCCTGACACTATAAGCTGCCCTTTCAGAGGTGGGTAGTCCTTAAAAGGGTTCTCCAGGAATTAAGAAAATGAAAAAAAAACTTACATATTATTTTATTATAAATATATTCCCAAATACTTTTCATTAGTTATAATGACTCATTTTGTCAGGGAAGCAATCATCAGGAGAAATAAAATAGCCACCGCCCTATTAGTACACACAAAACCTGTCCTAATGACACAGGACAGTTTACTTCACAACACTGAGTCAAAGAGCTGCCTCATCCTCCTCTCTGCTCTGCTTGTCGGGAATTATGATCCTGAATCCAGCTGATAAGATCTTCAGCTGAATCTCTGTAGGAATGGAGTTCATGGGGGGTGTGGGGATAATGAGTAGCAGCATTTGTATGCAGTCTCCATTATCACAGTCTGTCCATATCCCTCCTCTCTGTACTTTATGTCTCCTCATGAACCTTATTCCTACAGAGATTCAGCTGAAGATCTTATCAGCTGTACTCAGGATCATAATCCGTGACAAGCAGAGCAGAGAAGAGGCTGAGGCAGCTCTTTAGCTCAGTGTTGTGAAGTAACTTGTCCTCCTGTGTGATTAGGACAGGTTTCATTTTATTTCCCCTGACGATTGCTTCACAGACAAAACGAGTCATTATAACCAATGAAAGGTATTTGGGAATATACTGTATTTATAATAAAGTAATATTTGTTGTAGTTTTATTTCTTTAATTCCGGAGAACCACTTTAAATATCTTTGGGAAAGGATAAAAGAAAACGAGCCAGCTGTGGATTCTCAAATACATATATTTATATTAATTTAGGTCAATGGCCCCAGTTTCCTTGCCTTTATCAAAAATTTGCTTGAGGTTCCCTCTGATATTCAAATAGAGGAGACCATGGCACTCAATGGAAGCTTGTGTCAATAGGATTGCTTTATCTTACAAACAATCCAGTGAGGTTCAGAATATTAATATGATAATGGTATGTAGCCACTCAATGAACAGGAATGTTTCAGTCTTAGATGACCTTTCCTCAGCAACATGAGTATGTGGCTAGAGTGAATCAGTCAGGGAAATACGGGATGATAGCTTTCTTGCTCCTAACCCAATGTCCCATATGCTATTTGCATGTTTTATTGGAGCTAAAATAATAATTATATCTGGATGTTCTTTGCATGCTGAATTAGAAAGGAAAGCAATTGTTTTAGGCTTTGGACGGATTATATTAGATGCTCTGAGCCTCCCCCTGTTCTATTTCTGCTATATGACTCACTGTAGAATCTGGGACTTCTCCATTACCATTTGGGGGTCATCTTTACTATTTGGAATGATTTGATTATCCTGTTTATGCACCCTGCCCTCTTAATCTTTACTTACATTTATCTGTATCAACTGCTCTTGATACTTGTCCTATCCACCAAAGCTGATGGAAGTGTCAGCAAGCATCTAGCAACTGGGATAGAGAAGGTCCTCCCAGTTCATTGGTTTCCTTGGGTCCATTTGTATTTGCAAAGTAATGAGATGTTTCTGTTCTCCTATTGGCCTGAGGACGGTGGGCGTTCAACATATGGGCAGACCCCCGGCCTATTTAAACCCTGGGAATCAGAGCGCCATGCACCACTTGTAACAATGCTGGCGTGATGCAATCAGTTGTCTAAACCTGACCCCTGATGAGCTGTGACTATAGGAAAAGAGTAGGGTCATAGTAAACAGGGGGAAGTAGAGAAGCATTGCTGCTATAAAGGTGGGGCTTTTGTTTAAACAAAATTAAAAAATACTCCTGTGGACATGCAAAATATTACCCTTTGGTCTGTTTATCATTATTAGGTCCATCTACATGGTAAAAAAGACTTCACAGTATAAATAGTATATGGGATACGGCGCACCTCCTCTCCGATAAACACACTGATTCCCCCACTATAGGGCAGCCACTAACACCTGTCGATCCAAACCCAAGATTACCTTGCTGTTGATACTGTATCCGTGGCTAGTATTCTCTTTATACCTTCGCTGTGGGTTTTATTCAGGGGCATATTGATCAGGTATCTATAACATGAAGCACGCCCCGCAGGTGGCGCCACTTCATATAGTTCAAAAGCCTGTGCTCACGTGGAGCAACTAGGGACATCACTATTAGAGCTACAGATAGTCGTGGGTGCCAAATTTCCAACGCGTTTTGAACAGTGTGCTGTTCTTCATCAGGGAATCAATCTGGCTTCCATAGATACCTTACTTTTATACTCCATCATACTTCCTGTCTTAACCCTTCCCTCTCCGTCTCGAATGATCACATATTTAAAACCACCAACAATCTTATTCTCCATTTATAACAGCATATAGCTCCATTTCTACATCTTGCTGCAGTTTTCATGCTCTCACTCTAATCAAACGCAAATTGCTCTATTTCAGCATTCAAACCCATAGGTACTAATGTGTTCATATTAAAGATCCATTTTGTTTTTGCTCTTGACATACTTTTAATATAATCCCCTCCTCATTTATCTATTTTAACTATCTCCAAGCCACAAAATGTGGACCCTCCAAATTTACCCTCGTGTTTCTCTACATAGTGCCTTGATAGTGGGTGCCCCTCAAATTTTCTCTGAATGTTATACATATGTTCTCCTATTCATTTCTTTAGTTGCCTCTTTGTACGGCCAATATAGATTTTTCCACATGGACATGTGATCGCATATATTACCCCTCGGCTATGGCAAGTGATATGTTGTCTAATCGCATATTTATATGATCCCTATTTATTTCTATTCTAACTTGTTTTTATTATTTTGGGATTTTTTACACCCCATGCATCTTTTACTTGGAAAGAAGCCTTTTCCAGCGCATTCATTTTCCATCTTTTTACTTTCCATAGCTACACATGCCCCTGTGGATGCTATCATATTACCTATGTTTTTTGCCTTCCGATACACAAATCTCTGTTACTGGCACATGATTAGGGGGCATATATGGGGGCACCTGTTACTGGCACATGATAGGGGGGCATCTATGGGGGGCACTTGTTACTGGCACATGATTGGGGGGCATCTATGGGGGCACTTGTTACTGGCACATGATTGGGGGCATCTATGGGGGCGTTTTATACTGGCACATTATGGGGGGCATCTATGGGGGCACGTCTACTGGCACATTATTGGGGGCACGTCTTACTGGCACATTATTGGGTGGCACTATGGGGGCATCTACTGAGGCCACAAAGAAGGGGTATTTTATATGGGGGAAGGGGGGAGTGGAACACAATGGGGGGATTCTACTGAAGCCACAAAGAAGGGGTATTTTATATGGGGGGGCTCTGTATAGGGGTATTTTATACTGGGACACATTATGGTAGGTACTATGTGGAAGGGGAGAGAGGAGTACTATGGGCTCATCTATGGGGGGGCACTAGAAGGGGTATTTTATATTTGCAAATTAAGGGGGGACACTGAGGGCATCTACTGGGGCACTATATATGGGGCATTTTATTCTGGTACATTATGGGGGTGCTAGGAAGAAGGGGGAGAGAAGCACTATGGGGGCATTTACTGGGAGCACTATATAGGGGTATTTTATACTGGCACATTATGGGGGAACTATGGGGACATTAGCTCAACTGGGGCATTAAAAGAGGATTTTTTTTTGCACTGGCACATTATAAGGAAAATTATTACTACTGGGGGGGGGGGCATTATGATGAGCTTTATTACTACTGGGGGTTTATGGGGAGCATGATTACTAGTATGGGCACTATGGGAGCATTATTACTTTTGGGGCACAGTGGGGATATGTTGGGGGCACTGTAGGAGCACTATTACTACCATGTGTGCTCTAGCAGAGATTTATTCCTATTGGTGGGACTTTTGGGAGCATTATTACTGTGGCGGCACCATGGCACAGTATCAGCTTATCACAATTATTTTTGGGGGACGTTATGTTTACACTATTAGTGGCAGGGGCACTATTTGCTGGGCGCAGTTATTTTAGGGCACTGTGTGCCAATAATTATTGAAGGGCACTATCTGCATGGTACTACTATTATCAGGGGGTTTATCTGTTTCTGCAGTATAGTATTGGGGAGCACAGCGGCACAGTATTGGGGGTGGTAGGATGATTTGTCCAGAAGATGGGAGGATGATGGAAAAGTAGTAAACTAAGATGTTGTTTGTCAAACTACAGAGATGAGAAATGGCTGAAAAATGGTGGTCTGGTCTGAAGGTCTGAAAGGAGAAGATGAGGAAAGAGAACATATACATCAAAGAGACGTCACAGGATGTAAGAGGTATGTGGCGCTGTATTACCCTGTATGTAGGGGTAGATAGAGGGGTTAGTAGTACAGTACTATCTGCACATTGTAAAAAAAAAAAAAGTAATCTGCAAAATACTATATATTTGTGTCAGAAGTTTTTCTTTTTTAATTTTTAGAATAATGATACAGCCATTTTATTTGATACTTTTGTGCTGATTCTTTTTCTTCCCTGTATATTAAGGGACATTATAGTCACCAGAACCACAACAGCTAAACATAGTAGTTCTGGTGTCTATAGCATGTCTCTGCAAGCTTTCAGAAAAAAAAAGCAGTATTTACATTACTGCCAAGGAACACCTCTAGTGGCCACTCATCATTATTAAAGTATACTACTCTACGAGGTGTGTGGATTTGTGTGTGTGTGTGTGTATGTGTGTGTGTGTTGTGGTGGAGGGCGTGATTGCATGCTAGGGTGTGGGAAGGCGGGATCCAGGGGGCCCAAGCAAAGTCTTGCCCAGGGTCCAATCAATATTAAAGAGGGCCCTGCTTCCACAGGGGCATGTGTAGCTATGGATAGTAAAAAGATGGAAAATAAATGTGCTGGCAAAAGCTTCTTTCCATATAAAAGATGCGTGGGGTGTAAAAAATCCCAAAATAATAAAAAACTAATTAGAATAGAAAATAAAGATGGATCATATAAATATGAGATTAGACAACATATCACTTGCCATAGCCAAGGGGTAATATATGCGATCACATGTCCATGTGGAAAAATCTATATTGGCCGTACAAAGAGGCAACTAAAGAAATGAATAGGAGAACATATGTGTGACATTCAGAGAAAATTTGAGGGGCACCCACTATCAAGGCACTATGTAGAGAAACACGAGGGTAGATTTGGAGAGTCCACATTTTGTGGCTTGGAGATAGTTAAAATGGATAAATGAGGAGGGGATTATATAAAAAGTATGTCAAGAGCAAAAACAAAAATGGATCTTTAACCTCCTCAGTACCGCCGAACGCAGGATTGCGTCTTTGCGGCGGGTCCTGTTGTTCTGGGTGGACGCGCCGGTGCGTCCTCTGATCGCGAGACGCGAGATTTCCTGTGAACGCGCGCAACACAGGCGCGCGCGTTCACAGGATCGGAAGGTAAGCGAGTGGATCTCCAGCCTGCCAGCGGCGATCGTTCGCTGGCAGGCTGGAGATGTGATTTTTTTATTATTTATTTATTAGACGCTGTTTTGATAACAGCGTCTAATATACCTGCTACCTGGTCCTCTGGTGGTCCCCTTTGTTTGGATCGACCACCAGAGGACACAGGCAGCTCAGTAATATGTTGCACCAAGCACCACTACACTACACCCCCCCCCCCCGTCACTTATTAACCCCTTATTAGCCCTTGAATCACCCCTGATCACCCCATATAGACTCCCTGATCACCCCCCCTGTCATTGATTACCCCCCCCTGTCATTGATCACCCCCCTGTAAAGCTCCATTCAGATGTCCGCATGATTTTTACGGATCCACTGATAGACTGATCGGATCCGTAAAAATCATACGGACGTCTGAATGGAGCCTTACAGGGGAGTGATCAATGACTGTGGTGATCACCCCATATAGACTCCCTGATCACCCCCTGTCATTGATTACCCCCCTGTCATTGATCACCCCCCTGTAAAGCTCCATTCAGATGTCCGCATGATTTTTACGGATCCACTGATAGACTGATCGGGATCCGTAAAAATCATACGGAACGTCTGAATGCAGCCTTACAGGGGAGTGATCAATGACTGTGGTCACCCCCATATAGACTCCCTGATCACCCCCTGTCATTGATTACCCCCCTGTCATTGATCACCCCCCTGTAAAGCTCCATTCAGATGTCCGCATGATTTTTACGGATCCGATCAGTCTATCGATCCGTAAAAATCATGCGGACATCTGAATGGAGCTTTACAGGGGAGTGATCAATGACTGTGGTGATCACCCCATATAGACTCCCTGATCACCCCCCTGTCATTGATTACCCCTCTGTCATTGATCACCCCCCTGTAAAGCTCCATTCAGATGTCCGCATGATTTTTACGGATCCACTGATAGACTGATCGGATCCGTAAAAATCATACGGACGTCTGAATGCAGCCTTACAGGGGAGTGATCAATGACGGAGGTGATCACCCCATATAGACACCCTGAACACCCCCCTGTCATTGATTACCCCTCTGTCATTGATCACACCCCCTGTAAAGCTCCATTCAGATGTCCGCATGATTTTTACGGATCCACTGATAGACTGATCGATCCGTTAAAAATCATACGGACGTCTGAATGCAGCCTTACAGGGGAGTGATCAATGACTGTGGTGATCACCCCATTAGAGACTCCCTGATCACCCCCCTGTCATTGATTACCCCTCTGTCATTGATCACCCCCCTGTAAAGCTCCATTCAGGATGTCCGCATGATTTTTACGGATCCACTGATAGACTGATCGAGTCCGTAAAAATCATACGGACGTCTGAAAGGCAGCCTTACAGGGGGAGTGATCAATGACTGTGGTGAGTCACGCCCATATAGACTCCCTGATCACCCCCCTGTCATTGATTACCCAGTCTGTCATTGATCACCCCCCTTAAGCTCCATTCAGATGTCCGCATGATTTTTACGGATCCACTGATAGACTGATCGGATCCGTAAAAATCATACGGACGTCTGAATGCAGCCTTACAGGGGAGTGATCAATGACTGTGGTGGGAACCCCATATAGACTCCCTGATCACCCCCCTGTCATTGATCACCCCCCCTATCATTGATCCCCCCCCCCCTCTGTAAGGCTGCATTCAGTCTTTTTTTTGGCCCAAGTTAGCGGAATTTTTTTTTTTTTCTTACAAAGTCACATATTCCACTAACTTGTGACAAAAAATAAAATCTCACATGAACTCACCATACCCCTCACGGAATCCAAATGCGTAAAATTTTTTAGACATTTATATTCCAGACTTCTTCTCACGCTTTAGGGCCCCTAGAATGCCAGGGCAGTATAAATACCCCACATGTGACCCCATTTCGGAAAGAAGACACCCCCAGGTATTCCGTGAGGGGCATATTGAGTCCATGAAAGATTGAAATTTTTGTCCCAAGTTAGCGGTACGGGGAGTCTTGTGAGAAAAAAATAAAAAATATCAATTTCCGCTAACTTGTGCCAAAAAAAAAAAATTTCTATGAACTCGCCATGCCCCTCATTGAGTACCTTGGGGTGTCTTCTTTCCGAAATGGGGTCACTTGTGGGGTATTTATACTGCCCTGGCATTCTAGGGGCCCCAAAGCGTGAGAAGAAGTCTGGTATCCAAATGTCTAAAAATGCCCTCCTAAAAGGAATTTGGGCACCTTTGCGCTCTAGGCTGCAAAAAAGTGTCACACACATCTGGTATCGCCGTACTCACGAGAAGTTTGGGCAATGTGTTTTGGGGTGTCATTTTACATATACCCATGCTGGGTGGGATAAATATCTTGGTCAAATGCAACTTTGTATAAAAAAAATGGAAAAAGTTTGTCTTTGCCAAGATATTTCTCTCACCCAGCATGGGTATATGTAAAAAGACACCCAAAACACATTCCCCCAACGTCTCCTGAATACGGCGATACCAGATGTGTGACACTTTTTTGCAGCCTAGGTGGGCAAAGGGGCCCACATTCCAAAGAGCACCTTTCGGATTTCACTGGTCATTTACCTACTTACCACACATTAGGGCCCCTGGAAAATGCCAGGGCAGTATAACTACCCCACAAGTGACCCCATTTTGGAAAGAAGACACCCCAAGGTATTCCGTGAGGGGCATGGCGAGTTCCTAGAATTTTTTATTTTTTGTCACAAGTTAGTGGAAAATGATGATTTTTTTTTTTTTTTTTTTCATACAAAGTCTCATATTCCACTAACTTGTGACAAAAAATAAAAACTTCCATGAACTCACTATGCCCATCAGCGAATACCCTGGGGTCTCTTCTTTCCAAAATGGGGTCACTTGTGGGGTAGTTATACTGCCCTGGCATTCTAGGGGCCCAAATGTGTGGTAAGGAGTTTGAAATCAAATTCTGTAAAAAATGACGAGTGAAATCCGAAAGGTGCTCTTTGGAATATGGGCCCCTTTAGCCCACACTAGGCTGCAAAAAAGTGTCACACAACGTATCTGGTATCTCCGTACTCAGGAGAAGGTGGGGAATGTGTTTTGGGTGGTCATTTTACATATACCCATGCTGGGTGAGGAGAAATATCTTGGCAAAAGACAACTCTTTCCCATTTTTTTATACAAAGTTGGCATTTGACCAAGATATTTATCTCACCCAGCCATGGGTATATGTAAAAAGACACCCCCAAAACACATTCCCCAACGTCTCCTGATACGGCGATACCAGATGTGTGACACTTTTTTGCAGCCTAGGTGGGCAAAGGGGCCCACATTCCAAAGAGGCACCTTTCGGATTTCACTGGTCATTTACCTACTTACCACACATTAGGGCCCCTGGAAAATGCCAGGGCAGTATAACTACCCCACAAGTGACCCCATTTGGCAAGAAGACACCCCAAGGTATTTCCGTGAGGGGCATGGCGAGTTCCTAGAATTTTTTATTTTTTGTCACAAGTTAGCTGGAAAATGATGATTTTTTTTTTTTTTTTTTTTTTTCATACAAAGTCTCATATTCCACTAACTTGTGACAAAAAATAAAAACTTCCATGAACTCACTATGCCCATCAGCGAATACCCTGGGGTCTCTTCTTCCAAAATGGGGTCACTTGTGGGGTAGTTTATACTGCCCTGGCATTCTAGGGGCCCAAATGTGTGGTAAGGAGTTTGAAATCAAATTCTCTAAAAAATGACGAGTGAAATCCGAAAGGTGCTCTTTGGAATATGGGCCCCTTTGCCCACCTAGGCTGCGAAAAAGTGTCACACATCTGGTATCTCCGTACTCAGGAGAAGGTGGGGAATGTGTTTTGGGGTGTCATTTTACATATACCCATGCTGGGTGAGAGAAATATCTTGGGCAAAAGACAACCTTTTCCCATTTTTTTATACAAAGTTGGCATTTGACCAAGATATTTATCTCACCCAGCATGGGTATATGTAAAAAGACACCCCAAAACACATTCCCCAACTTCTACTGAATACGGAGATACCAGATGTGTGACACTTTTTTGCAGCCTAGGTGGGCAAAGGGGCCCACATTCCAAAGAGCACCTTTCGGATTTCACTCGTCATTTTTTACAGAATTTGATTTCAAACTCCTTACCACACATTTGGGCCCCTAGAATGCCAGGGCAGTATAACTACCCCACAAGTGACCCCATTTTGGAAAGAAGAGACCCCAGGGTATTCGCTGATGGGCATAGTGAGTTCATGAAGTTTTTATTTTTTGTCACAATTTAGTGGAATATGAGACTTTGTAAGAAAAAAAAAAAAAAAAGAAAAAAATCATCATTTTCCGCTAACTTGTGACAAAAAATAAAAAGTTCTATGAACTCACTATGCCCATCAGCGAATACCTTAGGGTGTGTATTTTCCCGAAATGGGGTCATTTGTGGGGTGTTTGTACTGTCTGGCCATTGTAGAACCTCAGGAAAACATGACAGGTGCTCAGAAAGTCAGAGCTGCTTCAAAAAGAGGGAAATTCACATTTTTGTACCATAGTTTGAAACGCTATAACTTTTACCCAAACCATTTTTTTTTTTTACCCAAACATTTTTTTTTTAATCAAAGACATGTAGAACAATAAATTTAGAGCAAAATTTATATATGGATGTCGTTTTTTTTTGCAAAATTTTACAACTGAAAGTGAAAAATGTCATTTTTTTGCAAAAAAAAATCGTTAAATTTCGATTAATAACAAAAAAAGTAAAAATGTCAGCAGCAATGAAATACCACCAAATGAAAGCTCTATTAGTGAAGGAAAAGGAGGTAAAATTCATTTGGGTGGTAAGTTGCATGACCGAGCAATAAACGGTGAAAGTAGTGTAGGTCAGAAGTGTAAAAAGTGGCCTGGTCTTTCAGGGTGTTTTAAGCACTGGGGGCTGAGGTGGTTAATATGAACACATTAGTACCTATGGGTTTGAATGCTTGAAATAGAGCTATTTGCGTTTGAATTAGAGTGAGAGCATGAAAACCGCAGTAAGATTTTAGAAATGGAGCTATATGCTGTTATAAATGGAGAATAAGATTGTTGGTGGTTTTAAATATGTGATCATTCGAGACGGAGATGGAAGGGTTTAAGACAGGAAGTCATGATGGAGTATAAAAGTAGGGTTCTATGGGAGCCAGAATTATACCCTAATGAAGAACAGCACACTGTTCGAAACGTGTTGGAAATTTGGCACCCACGACTATCTGTAGCTCTAATAGTAACGTCCCTAGTTGCTCCACGTGAGCACAGGCTTTTGAACTATACGACATGGCGCCACCGGCCGGGGAGCGCTCCATTTTATAGATACCTGATCGATATCCCCTGAATTAAAACCCACAGAGAGGGATAAAAGAGATACTAGCCACGGATACAGTATCAACAGCAAGGTAATCTTGGATTTGGATTGACATGTGTTAGTGGCTGCCTATAGTAGGGGAATCAGTGTGTTTATCGGAGAGGAGGTGTGCAATAGCCCATATACTATTTATACTGTGAAGTTTTTCTTTAACCAGCAGGGAGTGCAGTACTGCTGTGATACCGCAGCAGAGACAGATAAGGAGAGCAGCAAGAGCCAGTGGATGTGGTTAGTATAAGGTATCCTATTGTTTACACCCCGAAATCCACAAAAGGGCAGCTAGTTGCTCAGGTTTTAACATACAAAAAAGGAGAAAGATGACAGAACTATGGTGGGATAGGAAAAAACTTATTCAAAGGGTTAAAAAAATTATTCGGATCACAAAAGAAAATATCGGAATAAAGTACACAAGAGGAGAATAATCTACATCTAGTAAACATAGTAAGCATAGTATATAAGGCCGAAAAAAGACATTGTCCATCCAGTTCGGCCAGTTCCCCCCTTATATTAAGAATATCAATACAACAGTTGGAACACCTATTAATATAGAGATGAAAGATTTGTGGAAATAACATTCCTAGAAAAATACCTAGAATGTGACATAATAACCGAAGGGGTTGAGAATAGAGAAAATATTATCGGGAGACATAGGAAATAGAGAGATCATGAAGAATGGACTCAATGCTTCATGATTTCTCTAGGAAAGCAATGAGCTTTATCATTAATAAAAGGAGACAGAGACTAATGAATATTAACAGAGAAATTCGGGAATTGCTTGAGAAATTAAGACCTTGGAAAGACCACCCCAACATAAAGCCACTGGTTCATAGTATATAGTATAAAGAGAAGAATCTATCTAAAAGAAGGGGAGATAGAGAAAAAAAAACGAGACTCCATTCTGGTGAATATTATTAATGATGAAAAAAAACAAAGAATTGGAAAACTTAAATTCGTTTGGGACACTAGATGAATATCTACCAGGGGTGGGTGATAATAATGATTATGAGGACCAAACGTCTGTATTTACTACACACACTGATGAAGAGAAAGTAAATACAGATTCCAATGTCCCATTATCCCCTGTTGTTACGGAAAAGACTAGGGTGCAACCATCCCTATGTCTAATCGGTACGATCCCCTATTACAGGATAGTATTTGTGGGGTTTCGCTCTGGTAGACAGGATTAGCGGATACAGTATAGAGGCAACAACAAGTTATTTGGATCAAACAGTTCAGTGTTTTATTCACATTTTAGGCAAGTGACAAAACAAGCAGTCATAAACAAGCAAAAAGTCACCTTGTGGTGTTGGTGGTAATTCACAGCATGCAGCAATTCTGCCTCAAAGAGTCCTTGAACATAGCAGTACCAACCTGTTTTCACGCCAAACAGGTAGTAAGCCTTCATCCAGACACAAAACTCCTAGATCCCAACACAGAGACCTCGCTTCTGAGCCCAGCTGCCTATTTAATAAGGACAGCTAGGTGTTGCCAAAATCCAGACCGGCACTTAAAATCTGGTCCGGTATTTGACCTCACCTGGCTGTAAATCAGTCCAGCAGCACCTGCTGGGAGGAAAATACCTGTTTTCCCAGACCAAACCTCTCACTGTGTCACATATTGAACAGGAGGAAGAAGAAGGGGGCTTGTGGAAAATGTTCCGGAAGAAGCTGCATATATTATAGAAAATAAAGGGGAAAAAAATAGGACAAAATAATAAGAATGTCCAGAATAAAACAGGAGGTGATAATAAAAATGTAAATAGAAAAGAAAGAGTCCAAATGTAAATACGGGCAAGAAGAAAAGTGAAGAGGGGGTTTTGGGGGGCAAAAAATTTATAATCTAAGTCAACACTAACGAAGGAGTAAGAAGTTTATGAGAAAATTGGCCTTGAAAAAAATACTTTCATGAAAAAAGAAAAAAAAAAAAAGCATAATTAAAGAAAAAGGAGAAAGTATTAAACCTGGTGACAATTTCAAACATACAGTACAGACCAAAAGTTTGGACACACCTTCTCATTCAAAGAGTTTTCTTTATTTTCATGACTATGAAAATTGTAGATTCACACTGAAGGCATCAAAACTATGAATTAACACATGTGGAATTATATACATAGCAAACAAGTGTGAAACAACTGAAAATATGTCATGTTCTAGGTTCTTCAAAGTAGCCACCTTTTGCTTTGATTACTGCTTTGCACACTCTTGGCATTCTCTTGATGAGCTTCAAGAGGTAGTCCCCTGAAATGGTTTTCACTTCACAGGTGTGCCCTGTCAGGTTTAATAAGTGGGATTTCCTGCCTTATAAATGGGGTTGGGACCATCAGTTGCATTGAGGAGAAGTCAGGTGGATACACAGCTGATAGTCCTACTGAATAGACTGTTAAAATTTGTATTATGGCAAGAAAAAAGCAGCTAAGTAAATAAAAACGAGTGGCCATCATTACTTTAAGAAATGAAGGTCAGTCAGTCAGCCGAAAAAATTGGGAAAACTTTGAAACCTAGAATATGACATATTTTCAGTTGTTTCACACTTGTTTGTTATGTATATAATCCCACATGTGTTAATTCATAGTTTTGATGCCTTCATAGTCATGAAAATAAAGAAAACTCTTTGAATGAGAAGGTGTGTCCAAACTTTTGGTCTGTACTGTACACTCACCTAAAGAATTATTAGGAACACCTGTTCTATTTCTCTTTAATGCAATTATCTAGTCAACTAATCACATGGCAGTTGCTTCAATGCATTTAGGGATGTGGTCCTGGTCAAGACAATCTCCTGAACTCCAAACTGAATGTCAGAATGTGAAAGAGAGGTGATTTAAGCAATTTTGAGCGTGGCATGGTTGTTGGTGCCAGACGGGCTGGTCTGAGTATTTCACAATCTGCTCTGTTACTGGGATTTTCACGCACAACCATTTCTAGGGTTTACAAAGAATGGTGTGAAAAGGGAAAAACATCCAGTATGCGGCAGTCCTGTGGGCAAAAATGCCTTGTGGATGCTAGAGGTCAGAGGAGAATGGGCCGACTGATATAAGCTGATAGAAGAGCAACGTTGACTGAAATAACCACTCGTTACAGCCGAGGTATGCAGCAAAGCATTTGTGAAGCCACAACACGCACAACCTTGAGGCGGATAGGCTACAACAGCAGAAGACCCCACCGGGTACCACTCATCTCCACTACAAATAGGAAAAAGAGGCTACAATTTGCACGAGCTCACCAAAATTCGACTGTTGAAGACTGGAAAAATGTTGCCTGGTCTGATGAGTCTCGATTTCTGTTGAGACATTCAAATGGTAGAGTCTGAATTTGGCGTAAACAGAATGAGAATATGTATCCATTCTCTGATGGCTACTTCCAGCAGGATAATGCACCATGTCACAAAGCTCGAATCATTTCAAATTGGTTACTTGAACATGACAATGAGTTCACTGTACTAAAATGGCCCCCACAGTCACCAGATCTCAACCCAATAGAGCATCTTTGGGATGTGGTGGAATGGGAGCTTCGTGCCCTGGATGTGCATCCCTCAAATCTCCATCAACTGCAAGATGCTATCCTATCAATATGGGCCAACATTTCTAAAGAATGCTATCAGCACCTTGTTGAATCAATACCAAGTAGAATTAAGGCAGTTCTGAAGGCAAAAGGGGGTCCAACACCGTATTAGTATGGTGTTCCTAATAATTCTTTAGGTGAGTGTATATGATAAAGAAAAATTGATAGGGCAAAAAATAAAAATAGGACAATTGAACAGACAAATTCTGTTGGAAGATAAAGGAGATACAAAAATGTCTGGACAAGAAAAAATTTAAGAAACCATTCAAGCCACACCAGAAAGGCAGCAGGAGATTAGGGAGTTTAATAAGTGGCCCAAGAACTGGTGTAGGAAGGAGGGTTTGGGGTTCATGAAGAACTAGGCAGACTTCTCTGTTGGCTACAGGGTCTATCGTAAGGCTGGGCTGCACCTCAATGGGGAAGGTGGAGCTGTTTTGGGAGAGAAGATGGCTAGAAGGTTGGGGGAGTGTTTAAACTAGGGACTGGGGCAGAGGGTAATTACAATAAAGAAGGGGAATATAGTGCAGATAGAGACATGGGGCCAGGTAATGGAACTGGGGGAGGAATTGAAAGAGGGACTAGAACAGTTTATGAGAAAAGGTGTAGGGTAAAAAATATACATAAACCTCTCAATTGTATGTACACCAATGGCAAAACCCTAAAAAAACTGGTGAACTGGAATCAGTGAGGAGGACTATGACATAGTGGGAATAACTGAGATATGGCTGGATGAACTGGGCAGTACAGGGTTACAGTCTGTTTAGAAAGGATCATCAATACCGCAGAGGGGAAGGGGATTGCCTTTATGTAAAGTCCTGTCTAAACCCCACACTCCGGGAAGATATAAGTGAGGGAAAAGAACATGTGAAGTCACTGTGGGTAGAAATGCATGGAGCCAAAAACAATAATAAAATACTAAAAAGGAGTTGATAATAAACCACCTTATACCAGAGTCCACAGAAAATCTACTACTAAACTAAATAGATGAGGTGACAAATCATAATGAGGTCATTATTATGGGGGACTTCAACTACCCAGATTTAGACTGGGAAACTGAAACCTGTACATCTCATAAAGGAAACAGGTTCTTGGCCATAACCAAAGACAGTTACCTTTCCCAACTGGTTCAGGATCCGACTAGAGGGACAGCCACACTGGACTTAGTAATAACCAATAAACCTGACAAAACAACAGATGTGCAGGTTGGGGGGACATCTGGGAAATAGTGACCATAAAATAATAACCTTCCAATTGTCATTCAAAAGAGTGTTTCTTCAGGGAGGCACAAAAATAACTTAACTTAAAAACTTAAAAAAAGCAAAATTGAGCCAACTAAGAGAGGCCATTGGCATAACTAACTAGGACAAAGTCCTCAAAAATAAAAATACAGTGACAAAATGGGATATTTTTTAACCGTCCTAAACTCTAATTGTGAGAGGTAACTACCTTATGGGATTAACAGGTGAAGGAACAAGAAAAAACCAACGTGGTTTAATAGAAATTTAAGGAAAGCAATAAATGACAAAAAGAAAGCATTGAAATTACTAAAACAGGAGGGTAGCGAGGAAGCATGGAAAAACTATAAGGAAAAAAATTGAATATGTAAAAGACAAATAAAAGCAGCCAAACTAGAGACAGAGAGATTAATTGCCAAAGACAGTAAAACTAACACTAAAATGTTCTTCATTTATATAAAATGGTAAAAAAGTATAAATCAAAGGTGTTGGCCCTTTACAGAGTGATGAGGGAGGAGCTGTAGAGAGCGATGAAGAGAAGGCAAACTTATTAAATATTTTTTTTTTCTCCACAGTATTCACTAAGGAAAAGAGTGTGAAAGTAAATTCTGCATTAAAAATGGCTTATCTAACCGAGAAAGAAGTGCAACAGCGTCTTAAAAAGATGAAAATAGACAAATCGCCAGGACCTGATGGCATACACCCCCATATCCTAAGAGAATTAAGTAACGTCATAGCCAGACCCTTATTTCTGATATTTAAGGACTCCATATTGACAGGGAGTGTTCCACAGGATTGGAGCATAGCAAATCTAGTGCCAATATTTAAAAAGGGGTCAAAAACAGAGCCTGGAAACTATAGGCCAGTAAGTTTAAAATCTGTCGTGTGTAAACTGAAGGTTTTCTAAGAGATGCTATCTTGAAGTACCTCAATGAAAATAAGCGAATAAGGCCATATCAGCATGGCTTCATGAGGGATCGGTCATGTTAAACTAATTTAATCAGTTTCTATGAGGAGGTAAGTTCTTGACTTGACAACGGCAAATCAATGGATGTCGTATATCTGGACTTCTCCAAAGCATTTGACACTTTACCGCATAAAAGGTTAGTATATAAAATGAGAATGCTTGGACTGGGAGAAAATGTCTGTAAGTGGGTAACTGGCTCAGTAATAGAAAACAGAGGGTGGTTATTAATGGTACACACTCAGATTGGGTCACTGTCACTAGTGGAGTACCTCAGGGGTCAGTACTGGGCCCTATTCTCTTCAATATATTTATTAATGATCTTGTAGAAGGCTTGCACAGTAAAATATAAATTTTTGCAGATGACGATAGTGATGGTGAACTCACTAAAAGAGCTCAATAGGGGCCTGGATGTATTTCTGGAGTGTAATAATATTACAGGTTAAAGTTATTATATTTCTGGAGAAGGGAGTTATTCTGAATCCCTGATTGGAGTCGGGAAATAATTTTTTCCCCTAAAGTGAGGAAAATTGGTCTCTAACTCACAGGGTTCTTTTGCCTTTCTCTGGATCAACTTGAAGGATAACAGGCTGAACTGGATGGGCAGATGTCTTTTTTCAGCCTTACAACCTATATTAATATGTTACTTTAATACTGATGAGCTATACTCCGGAAAGGTCATCAGAATGTGATTGGTGGAGTTCCGACACCCGGGACCCCCGCCGATCAGCTGTTTGAGAAGGCAGCGGCGCTCACAGTAGCATTGCAACTTTCTCCAGCTTTTTCCAGGCCGAGGGACGACACGTTCGCTGGTCAAATGGCCTGGGCACAACTCAGCCCCGTTCAAGTGAATGGGCTTAACGCGATACCAAGCATAGCCACAATACAATGTACGGCATTGTGCTTGAGCACAGAGAAGGCAGCGGCGCTCACAGGAGCATCAGTGCCTTCTGAAATAACTGATCGGTGGGGGTCTTGGTGTCCAACCCCCACTGATCAGATACTGATGGCTAGAGATGAGCGAATCAAAGTTAACGAAGTGGAATTCGATCCGAATTTCATGAAAAATTCGATTTGCACCAAATCCGAATTTCCTTACGCTTTGTGGTAACGAATCAGATTTTTTCCTATAATGGCTGCTTCACGTGTGAGGACATGGAGCAAGGAACTCTGGGAAGGTTGGATCACCCATAATGCAAAGCATGCAGCCAATCAGTAGCCAGCCAGCGCTGTGATGTCACAGCCTTATAAATAGCCATCTTGGATTCTGCCATTTTCCAGTGTACTTAGTGCAGGGAGAGACAACAGCAGGCGCTAGGGACAGTGCTAGAAAAAACGTAATTGTGGTAAAAAAACGATTAACAAGTTCAGGGAAAGATTATTCAAGGTTTAGGGAAAGGATAGGGAGGAATCCTTCCACAGCATTTATGTAGAACAGGGTTCAGTAGGGGAGGTTACAGCCTGGGTAATAGGAACAATCCTATTACATCTTGCTGCACTGACTGGGGATCCAAATTGCCATTATACAGCTCTGTAATTCCAGCAAACCGTTCTTATTAGGGTGCAAGTGCTGTTTGACACAGGGTTTATTACAAGGAAATATTTCTATGTCTTATTTGCCCTTGTGCGGTGCAGTTATATGTTCTTAAGCATTTTTTGGCTTGTATTAGTGGAAAAAAATGGCTTATTAGCTGTTGTGTGGTGAAATGTGAAAATTACAGCCCTTTTTGTCATGTATTAGTGGCAAAAGAAAAATATATTTGCCGTTCAGCTGTGCAGCTATATGTTCTAAAGCCCTTTTGTCGTGCATTAGTGGCAAAAGTAAAATATATTTGCCATTCAGCGGTGCAGTTATATGTTCTGAAGCCCTTTTTATCGTGTATTAGTGGCAAAAGAAAAATATATTTGCCGTATAGCGGTGCAGTTATATGTTCTAAAACCTTTTGTGGCATGTATAAGTGGAAAAAAATTAGGGCCTATTTGCTGTTCACTGGTGCAGTTATATGTTCTAAAGCCCTTTTTGTGGTGTATTAGTGGCAAAAGTAAAATATATTTGCCGTTCAGCGGTGCAGTTATATGTTCTAAAGCCCTTTTGTCGTGCATTAGTGGCAAAAGTAAAATATATTTGCCATTCAGCGGTGCAGTTATATGTTCTGAAGCCCTTTTTATCGTGTATTAGTGGCAAAAGAAAAATATATTTGCCGTATAGCGGTGCAGTTATATGTTCTAAAACCTTTTGTGGCATGTATAAGTGGAAAAAAATTAGGGCCTATTTGCCGTTCACCGGTGCAGTTATATGTTCTAAAGCCCTTTTTGTGGTGTATTAGTGGCAAAAGTAAAATATATTTGCCGTTCAGCGGTGCAGTTATATGTTCTAAAGCTTTTTGTGGAGTGTATAAGTGGAAAAAAGAAAATATATTTGCCATTCAGCGGTGCAGTTATGTTTTAAAGCCTTTTGTGTCATGTATAAGTGGAAAAAAGGGCCTATTTGCTGTTCAGCGGTGCAGTTATATGTTCTAAAGCCCTTTTTGTCGTGTAATAGTGGCAAAATAAAAATATATTTGCCGTTCAGTGGTGCAGTTATACACTCACCTAAAGAATTATTAGGAACACCTGTTCTATTTCTCATTAATGCAAATACCTGGTCAACCAATCACATGGCAGTTGCTTCAATGCATTTAGGGGTGTGGTCCTGGTCAAGACAATCTCCTGAACTCCAAACTGAATGTCAGAATGGGAAAGAAAGGTGATTTAAACAATTTTGAGCGTGGCATGGTTGTTGGTGCCAGACGGGCCGGTCTGAGTATTTCACAATCTGCTCAGTTACTGGGATTTTGACGCACAACCATTTCTAGGGTTTACAAAGAATGGTGTGAAAAGGGAAAAACATCCAGTATGTGGCAGTCCTGTGGGCGAAAATGCCTTGTGGATGCTAGAGGTCAGAGGAGAATGGGCCGACTGATTCAAGCTGATAGAAGACCAACGTTGACTGAAATAACCACTCGTTACAACCGAGGTATGCAGCAAAGCATTTGTGAAGCCACAACACGCACAACCTTGAGGCGGATGGTCTACAACAGCAGAAGACCCCACCGGGTACCACTCATCTCCACTACAAATAGGAAAAAGAGGCTACAATTTGCACGAGCTCACCAAAATTCGACTGTTGAAGACTGGAAAAAATGTTGCCTGGTCTGATGAGTCTCGATTTCTGTTGAGACATTCAAATGGTAGAGTCCAAATTTGGCGTAAACAGAATGAGAACATGTATCCATCATGCCTTGTTACCACTGTGCAGGCTGGTGGTGGTGGTGTAATGGTGTGGGGGATGTTTTCTGGGCACACTGTAAGCCCCTTAGTGCCAATTGGGCATCGTTTAAATGCCACAGGCTACCTGAGCATTGTTTCTGACCATGTCAATCCCTTCATGACCACCATGTACCCATCCTCTGATGGCTACTTCGAGCAGGATAATGCACCATGTCATAAAGCTCGAATCATTTCAAATTGGTTTCTTGAACATGACAATGAGTTCACTGTACTAAAATGGCCCCCACAGTCACCAGATCTCAACCCAATAGAGCATCTTTGGGATGTGGTGGAACGGGAGCTTCGTGCCCTGGATGTGCATCCCTCAAATCTCCATCAACTGCAAGATGCTATCCTATCAATATGGGCCAACATTTCTAAAGAATGCTATCAGTACCTTGTTGAATCAATGCCACATAGAATTAAAGGGTTTCTATCACTTCGTATGCCATAATTAGCTCTCAGACACTAGCGATCCGCTAGTGTCTGCTCTGGCCAACCATCCTAATATAAGAGCTTTTTGGGCAGCCGTTTTGCTAAAAAAAGAACTTTTATAAATATGCTAATGAGCCTCTAGGTGCTATGTGGGCATCATTAGCACCTAGAGGCTCCGTCTACCTTCATACACAGCCACCGCCCAGCGCGTCCCTCCAGCCCGCCCATCTCCTGATGAATGCGATCCTCCGTGTGACGCAACGGACGAATTCTCGCGCATGCGCCGTGCGCGGCTGTATTCGGCGCATGCGCAGATAATGTCTGATCGCTTCCCTGCTCAGACATCTCCACTGCGCCTGTTCCTTGGAGCACTATGACGTCATCGGCGCAGGAGCAGTGGAGATGTCTGAGCAGGGAAGCGGTCAGACATTATCTGCGCATGCGCCGAATACAGCCGCGCACGGCGCATGCGCGAGAATTCGTCCGTTGCGTCACACGGAGGATCGCATTCATCAGGAGATGGGCGGGCTGGAGGGACGCGCTGGGCGGTGGCTGTGTATGAAGGTAGACGGAGCCTCTAGGTGCTAATGACGCCCACATAGCACCTAGAGGCTCATTAGCATATTTATAAAAGTTCTTTTTTTAGCAAAACGGCTGCCCAAAAAGCTCTTATATTAGGATGGTTGGCCAGAGCAGACACTAGCGGATCGCTAGTGTCTGAGAGCTAATTATGGCATACGAAGTGATAGAAACCCTTTAAGGCAGTTCTGAAGGCAAAAGGGGGTCCAACACCGTATTAGTATGGTGTTCCTAATAATTCTTTAGGTGAGTGTATGTCTTAAAGCCGATTTTGCCGTGTATTAGTGGCAAAAGTAAAATATATTTTCCATTCAGCGGTGCAGTTATATGTTCTAAAGCCCTTTTTGGCGTGTATTAGTGGCAAAAGTAAAATATATTTGCTGTTCAGCGGTGCAGTTATATGTTCTAAAGCCCTTTTTGTGGTGTAATAGTGGCAAACTAAAAATATATTTGCCGTTCAGCGGTGAAGTTATATGTTCTAAAGCCCCTTTTGTCGTGTAATAGTAGCAAAATATAAATATATTTGCCGTTCAGCGGTGCAGTTATATGTTCTAAAGCCCTTTTTGTCATGTATTACTGGCAAAAGTAAAATATATTTGCCGTTCAGCGGTGAAGATATATGTTCTAAAGCCCTTTTTGGCGTGTATTAGTGGCAAAAGTAAAATATATTTGCCGCTTCAGCGGTGCAGTTATATGTTCCAAAGCCCTTTTTGTTGTGTAATAGTGTCAAAATAAAAATATATTTGCCGTTCAGCGGTGCAGGTATATGTTCTAAAGCCCTTTTTGTCGTGTATTAGTGGCAAAATAAAAATATATTTGCTGTTCAGTGGTGCAGTTATATGTTCTAAAGCCCTTTTTATCGTGTATTAGTGGCAAAAGTAAAATATATTTGCCGTTCAGCGGTGCAGTTAAATGTTCTAAAGCCTTCTGTGGCGTGTATAAGTGGAAAAAATAAGGGCCTATTTGCCACTCAGCGGTGCAGTTATATGTTCTGAAGCCCTTTTTTGTGTGTATTAGTGGGGGGAAAAAAGGGCTTATTTGCCGTTGTGTGGTGAAGTGAGAATTGCTGACCGAGTGAAGGTGGATGCTCAACAGACAGGATCAATTTTTTGGGGGTTATTGTGCTGACGGATCAGAGGAAGGGCAAAATAATCAGTGACGTCAACACTAACTTACTGCTAACACCATCTCCACTCTGTTGGGGGGCTCTAGTTGTATAAGCGTTTAATAGAACAGGTTCTGTAGACATCTATGTGGAATCAGCTGATGACGGAGTAAAAGGAGTGCGCTTCTTCTTGGTGCTAACATCGACCTGTAAGGCTGAGTTCATACTTGAGTTACAATTAGAGATGAGCGAACTTCTGTTTTAAGTTCGGCGTCTAAAGTTCGGCTTCCGGTTAGCGGAGGATCCCGATATGGATTCCGAATTCCGTTGTGGTCCGTGGTAGCGGAATCAATAATGACCATTATTGATTCCGCTACCACGGACCACAACGGAATTCGGAATCCATATCGGGATCCTCCGCTAACCGGAAGCCGAACTTTAGACGCCGAACTTAAAACAGAAGTTCGCTCATCTCTGGTTACAATATTTGGTCAGTTTTGGCCCCGTGACTGCCCAAATAAGTGAAGTGTGCAGTGATCCTAAGAGCGACACCTGTCATGTGCATGTCATACTGACTCACGGTATTATTTCACTACCACAGCAGACTCCCTATGTGTGTTACTGCACAGTGTTCTACATCCCTATAAAGGCTCTCTGCAGCCAGGAAATAGCCGTTTCTTAACGCGATTCACTGCAAATAAATTTAGATCGAACCGAATTAAAAAAATAAAAAATTTGGCAAACTGGCCAAATCGAATTTCTAAAAAAATTCTCTCATTTCTACTAATGACCTTTCCAGAGGATAGGTCACCAATAATAAAGTCTCAGAAAGCCCCTTTAATACTTTCTCTTCTTTTATGATCTACTCGTGATTGTGACTTGTAAAACCATCGAAAAACCTGAACGTGTGGCTGTTGAAGGCAACAACCTCCTAGCAGTTAATGGAGAGATGTGGACTGAGGTACTGTATCTAAAGCACAATAAACAATCAAAAACTAGAAGCATTGTTATAAGTAATGCATTTTAACGATTTTGATCCTACCATGTAATACCAATAAACATCTATGGCCTTGTCTTCAGTCCACTGTGCTACCGACACTGTAATATTGACTACAATGATCTATTCCCTTTCCTCAAAAACAGATAAAAGTGTTCCAGTTCAGGGACTGTTGCTGCCTGATTATGCCAGCCACATATACAAATAGTAACAGAACTGAGTTTATGTACAACTATATCTATACAATATTAATGCTGCATCCTCTATACTATGTGCAGTATACACAAACGCCATGAAAATGTACCAACAGTTCATGTGCCTGACGTGAAATGTTTATACTGCAAAATATCACTAGCAAACTCTCCATTAAACTCTCTATAAAGATTTGCCCTTTAGAGGTGTCCCAAATGATCCAATTACTTTCTTATCTGTAACTGTATCCACAGAGATCAGGCTTTAGAGACAATTAGAGCAAACAGTGCACATTACTGTCTCCTAACACTAATGCACAGCAGAATGGGCATGAAAGGCACAGTTGTCACTGGCACTACAGAAACAGCAGTGAGTACCCTAAATAAAGACAAATGCCAAGTGCATTTAATCAATTCTAGAATGTCACTGTTGTCTCTCTACTTCACACAAAATATTCTGCTATACACCTTCAATAGCTGTCAGCTGATCGACCGGTTGGCCAACAGCTATGTTTCTCGACTCTTCCATACACATACAGTACATGTTCGTTTGGGCCAAATGTGTATGTCTATTCAATGGGAAGAGAGGAGAACGCTGCCGTCAGATACTTCTAGCAGTGGCTTATCTCCTGGGAGAACAAAAGGATCAGGCGAAAATATTAAATTTGCCCAATTCTCCTCTTCCGTGAAATCATCTCTCAGGGAAGAGACAGGATTCCCCTACCCCAATACCCATTAACCTGTTGGTAGAACCGGTCATTCTCAATACAATAATGTATATGGGGACCGTAACTTTATAATACTGTATATAGTTCCTTATTATTTTGTCCACAAGCCAGTACTTATATCTGATAAAAGACACAATTAAAATTGGAATCCATTGTAGAAATCAGAGGCTGACCATCAGATCTGTGCTGCAGATATGCAAGAACAACTGCCATGGCTCCGCATGTGGATTAGTCCCATTCTGCCATGGCTCCGCATGTGGATTAGTCCCATTCTGCCATGGTTTCCATGCAGAATCAAGATCAAGAAATGATTGCTTTCATCTGTCCATATAAATGCCAATTTAGATCCCCTTTGAAACAATGGAGAGCAGACTTCGTTGTGGAATATGCACTGAAATCTTCACAGAAATGCATGCAGTACCCTAATATATATCTACCTTAAATGCTACCTTATAAAATGCAAGCGTTTGGTTATGAATTGGTAGTCAGCAGCAGCAAATCGAATTCCCCTGCTGCCCTCACTATAATCAGCTTGTACTCCTACTGCCCACTGTTACCTGAATTTCTCCCTCTTGATGCTTATAATATGTATTCGTAAGGAAATTATTTAAAAAGGTAGAGAGTTCCTCCATCAGTGAAATTTAAAATATATTTTTAATCAGATAATTGTCATTGAGTTTTATATAGAGAACAAAAAACAAACAAAAGCAAAACTTCTTCCAGACCCTCTCTCTACTCCCACCTACCCCATACCATCTTACAGGAAAATACAATAGCATAGTAACATAGTTTATAAGGCCTCATGCACACGACCGTTGTGTGCACCCGTGGCCGTTGTGCCGTTTTCCGTTTTTTTTCGCGGACCCATTGACTTTCAATGGGTCCGTGGAAAAATCGGAAAATGCACCGTTTTGCAGCCGCATCCGTGATCCGTGTTTCCTGGCCGTGAAAAAAATATGACCTGTCCTATTTTTTTCACGGCCAACGGTTCACGGACCCATTCAAGTCAATGGGTCCGTGAAAGAACACGGATGCACACAAGATTGGCATCCGTGTCCGTGATCCGTGGCCGTAGTTTAGTTTTTATACAGACGGATCCGAAGATCCGTCTGCATAAAGCTTTTTCAAAGCTGAGTTTTCACTTCGTGAAAACTCAGAACCGACAGTATATTCTAACACAGAAGCGTTCCCATGGTGATGGGGACGCTTCTAGTTAGAATACACTACAAACTGTGTACAAGACTGCCCCCTGCTGCCTGGCAGCACCCGATCTCTTACAGGGGGCCGTGATCAGCACAATTAACCCCTTCAGGTGCGGCACCTGAAAGGGTTAATTGTACTATCATATCCCCCTGTAAGAGATCAGGGCTGCCAGGCAGCAGGGGGCAGACCCTCCCCCCCTCCCCAGTTTGAATATCATTGGTGGCCAGTGCGGCCCCCCCCCCCCCCTCTATTGTAATAATTCGTTGGTGGCACAGTGTGCGCCCCCTCCCTCCCTCTATTGTAATAATTCGTTGGTGGCACAGTGTGCACCCCCCCCCCTTCCTCCCTCTATTGTAATAATTCGTTGGTGGCACAGTGTGCGCCCCCCATTGCCCCCCCCCCCCTCTATAGCATTAACAACGTTGGTGGCCAGTGTGCAGCCTCCCATCTCCCCCCCCCCCTGCCCCCCATCATCATTGGTGGCAGCGGAGTTCCGATCGGAGTCCCAGTTTAATCGCTGGGGCTCCGATCGGTAACCATGGCAACCAGGACGCTACTACAGTCCTCGTTGCCATGGTTACTTAGCAATAGTGCAATAGTAGAAGATTAATACTTACCTGCTGCTGCGATGTTCGTGTCCGGCCGGGAGCTCCACCTACTGGTAAGTGACAGTGACAGGTCTGTGCGGCGCATTGCTAAATGAACCGTCACTTACCAGTAGGAGGAGCTCCCGGCCGGACACGAACATCACAGCTCCCAGGTAAGTATGAATCTTGTACTATTGCTAGTAACCCGCTGCCACCAATGATCGGGGGGGGGGGGGGGGGGCGCAAGATGGGAGGCCGCACACTGGCCACCAATGTTGTTAATGCTATAGAGGGAGGGGGGCCAATGATTGCCACCAACGATTTATTACAATAGAGGGAGGAAGGGGGGGGGGCGCACACTGTGCCACCAACGAATTATTACAATGGAGGAAGGGGGGGGGGGCCGCACTGGCCACCAATGATATTCAAACTGGGGAGGGGGGGGGGGGGGTCTGCCCCCTGCTGCCTGGCAGCCCTGATCTCTTACAGGGGGATATGATAGTACAATTAACCCCTTCAGGTGCGGTACCTGAGGGGTTAATTGTGCTGATCACGGCCCCCTGTAAGAGATCGGATGCTGCTAGGCAGCAGGGGGCAGTCATGTACACAGTTTGTAGTATATTCTAACTAGAAGCGTCCCCATCACCATGGGAACGCCTCTGTGTTAGAATATACTGTCGGAAATGAGGTTTCACGATCTAACTCATATCCGACAGTATATTCTAACATAGAGGCGTTCCCATGGTGATGGGGACGCTTCAAGTTAAAATATACCATCGGATTGGAGAAAACTCCGATCTGATGGTATAAAAGGGACTCCGGACTTTACATTGAAAGTCAATGGGGACGGATCCGTTTGAAATGGCACCATATTGTGTCAACGTCAAACGGATCCGTCCCCATTGACTTGCATTGTAATTCAGGACGGATCCGTTTGGCTCCGCACGGCCAGGCGGACACCAAAATGACTTTTTTTTCATGTCCGTGGATCCGCCAAAAATCAAGGAAGACCCACGGACGAAAAAACGGTCACGGATCACGGACCTACGGACCCTGTTTTTGCGGACCGTGAAAAAAAACGTTCGTGTGCATGAGGCCTAAGGCTGAAAAAAGACACCTGTCCATCCAGTTCAGCCTGTTATCCAGCAAGTTGATCCAGAGGAAGGTAAAAAAAAACTGTGAGGTAGAAGCCAATTTTCCTCATTTTAGGGGGGAAAAAATCCTTCCTCCAATCAGGCAATCAGAATAACTCCCTTGATCAACAACCCGTCACGAGTTGGAGGTCCCAGGAGAGACCACCGCGTCGTCAAGCAATAAACGGAAATCAGGTATAGACACATAAGAGTTTATTGCACAAACAAAAACATGAAAGGCAGCACAGAGAAAACATGAGCTCTATGTACCGTCAGCACAGTGGGAGAAAACCCCCACTGCGCCACTGTCTAGTAATACTCCAGAGGGGCGTGACTAAGCAACTCCTGGTATTCACTAGAGCCCTAGATGGTGAGGGTTAGACTTTGCCGCAGGAAGTTGCCAGGGTCCACTCTGGAGCGTGAACTAGACAGTGACAGCAGGAGCGAATGGACAACAGGTACCAGAAGGTACTGACGGCACATAGGCAAACATAACAGACAGGTAAATACAAAACAGGGCAAATAATAACACAAGCAGGAGTTCATGCAAGGGAGCAGGAGTGGCAATGAGCAGAGAAGGACTTGCTCCACCAGTAGTAAACTGCATGGCCTTGTCATGCCACTCTGCTGCAAAGGCTTGCTGAACACAGACATATGAATACAAAACAGGGGAACTAATAATACGAGCAGGAGTTCACACAAGGGAGCAGGAGTGGCAATGAGCAGAGAAGGACTTGCTCCACCAGTAGTAAACTGCATGGCCTTGTCATGCCTCTCTGCTACAAAGGCTTGCTGAACACAGACATCAGAATAAACACAAAGTAACTAAAACATAACAGGCAGAACAGATAACAGACAGACGACGTTAATGAACAAGTAGGGAAACCCACAGAGCACAGACAGACAGACACGGATCCCATGGGTCAGCAGCATGGGAGAGAGAGTACAAACCAGGAGCAGGACAAGACAACACACACCAAGAGAGCTGACCCAGAACTGAGGAAACCTCAGCCTTATTTACAGGTTCCATGGGTGCAGCAGAGAGACCACACCCATGGAGCAGACAGAGGATTAACTCCTAATAGGAACACAGGGGAGTTAACCCATACAGAACCACAAATAGCACACAGAAACTGAGCTGCAGCAAGAGCATAGACAGAAGGTCACAGCCAGAGGTAACGACTGTGACACAACCCCTCTCTTGTAGTAAATTCACCATCACCACCTCCTCAGGCAGAGAGTTCCATAGTCTCACTGCTCTTACCGTAAAGAATCCTCTTCTATGTTTGTGTACAAACCTTCTTTCCTCCAGACGCAGAGGATGTCCCCTCGTCACAGTCACGGGGATACATAGATAATGGGAGAGATCTCTGTACTGACCCCTGTTATATTTATATATAGTTATTAGATCACCCTTTAGTCGTCTTTTTTCTAAAGTGAATAAATCTTTCAGGGTAATGTAGTCCACCCATTCCAGTTATTACTTTAGTTGCCCTCCTCTGTACCCTATCTAGCTCTGCTATGTCTGCCTTGTTCACAGGAGCCCAGAACTGTACACAGTACTCCATGTGTGGTCTGACTAGTGATTTGTAAAGTGGCAGGACTATGTTCTAATCACAGGAATCTTTTGATGCAACCCATTATCTTATTGGCCTTGGAAAGAGGAAAGAGAATATTTTTCATAATGTACTGTCAGAAAAAAATATCTAATGTATGAAGGTTGATTTATTTATATCACAAACATGTAAAATATATAAGCATGCTAAAAACCACAAGGTTAGCAACTATGACAAGCAATGGTAAGATATTGTAGGGACAGTGATGATAGAAAAATGTATATGGAAAGTTTAATTGTTTGATAACTTGTATTGGAAGCTGATTTCTGGTTTAGTCATTGCGTAATCCTGTCAATAAAGAGGAGCCCTAGGGGGTTCACTTTAAAATATTTTAGGGTATGCTAAAATGTATTATCATATGTTAGAATTTTTAGGTTAAAGGGGTTATATAGCTTACAAAACCTATTTTTAATACCCTATTAGAGAAAAAATTTAAGGGGTTTTCTGAGACTTAAATATTGATAATCTATCCTTAGGATAAATCATCAACTTTTGGTATGCTTGTTGATCAGCTGTTTGAAGGGACTAGCACTCAGACAAACACCGGAGGAAGTTATTCTCAAGGGCCAACCCCTATATCATCAAGAAAGTCTTGAAAGAGATTTTGAATCAAAGACAAAGGTCTGATTTATCATGGACCGGTGCCAATGCGGATCTATGATAATTCCGTGCGCTGCCATAGACTGTGCCTACCAGTCTGTGCATGTATACTGGTATCTATACTAGGCTCTGGCTGGCGTAGATTTCAGTGTTCTTTTATGACATAAAACTGGTGTAAATGATTATATATGTGGCAGGCCCACTGGGACTTCACCTCCCAACCCTCGCCACACCAACTTTTCAGGAAAGTGGCGGAGTTGACATTGAAACTCTACTTGGGGAAATTTTTTTGCACAAGTGTCATTTATAAAATTCGCAAACACGTAGTTTGAAACTTGTGAAACTAAATGATAAATCAGACCCATAGACCATAGCGGCAAATGTTTAGCTTCAAAGAGCTCCAAATGGGATTTTTCTGTTGGACTTTTGGGGCATACTATGGCTTCAGAGACTGGGCCCACCAGAGGATCCTTTAATACTCTGATGGACCAGTCTGACCCTGATACCAAGCACAGCACCATAGATTGTATAGAGGCTTTGCTTGGTATTGCAGCTCAGTTCCATTCACTTGAAAAGGTCTTGTGACCAATGGATGTCCCATTATAGTCCAAGGAAGAGGTTGCAGTGCTTGACTAAGCACTGTGTCCCCTTCCAACAGTTGATCTTAAGAGATACCGGATGTCAGACCCCAACCAATCTGATATTGATGGTCTATCATGAGGAGAGGTTATCAATAAACAGAGGGCCACCATCTTTTAGCCAGGACGAAGAGCAGCAGGAAAGAGCATCTCTTTCTCTGTGAAGGACCTGACAGTATGAGCATTACATAGGCAGTCCATTAACTTAAATGTCCAGTGTGTAATGTTTTTCCTATGTGGTGATGCTGAGGGTTTTAAAACCAACTGATTATGACTCATCTCTTGAAAACTGCTGCTAAAATGCATATGTCTACAGTATTGAAAATGCATACTGCAAAAAGTGCTACCAAGAATGGTATTTTACATGGGCCATACATCAGGCCAATTATCAGAACACTCATTGGTATAAAGCATTTGTGGCTGATAATTGGCCTGTGTAAATGACCAATCATCCGACAAATGGGCAAACGCTTTTTGTCATGTGAAATCAAAAGTTCTTTTTTGTTGGCAGCACATTGCCTTGCGTAAACAAGTATTTGCTGATGACAATAAAACTGCATGGAAATGAAGGATTGTAGTCACAACTAATTCCCCCCAATACAGTAGCGATCATTGCAGCTTATGAGTGGATACTGATTGGAAATGAACATTCCTCCACATAAAAGGGCCCTTCATTTGTCGGCAGCAATGTGCCGCCAATAAACAATATTTTGTGCTGCATAAACGATCGTACCAGCCCAGGGGCATAGCTAAAGGCTCATGGGCCCTGGTGCAAGAGTTTAGCTTGGGCCCCCCTTCCCTCAATGCTTTGTGGCCAGGGACAGGGAAGCACATACTGTAGCCTTCATGCTGCCTGAGGCAAAAATTGAAATGGCACTCCTCCCCATGCCAAATTCTTGACCTTACCCCTTCCCTCCAGCCAGAGGTGTAACTTGACCAGAATGAACTTTCTATAATACTGGTGTCTCCTTATGCAGCAGAAGGGTCTTTTGGCCCCCTCAGGCTGGGAATGCAGGCTTGTATGAGCACTCATTCCCAAAAATTGGCCCAAACATCTGCCCATGTAAAAGGGCTTTAAGATGGTCCACATGGTATCTGGTAATGAGTTTAAGCCATTCATGAATTCAAGTGAAACTTCATATTCTGTTAACATCTTTTGAATATGTATTTGGACACTTCATTTGTGCTCCTCAGGTATTCATGTATTAATTTGTGGCCAAAATTGAGAAATATAAAATACATTACTGTAATAATACATTTAAAATAACATGTTTTTTAGTAAACGTACCATAAAGGGGATTTCTGGGACTTATTGATGACCTATCCTTATGAGAGGTCATCAGTATCAGATCGGTCGGAGTCCAATTTCTGGCACCCCTGCTGATCAGCTGTTTTCACAAGTTCTGGAACCAGACCAGGCACCAGAACAATATAGCGCTGTCCAGTATGTACTGGCCATGCCGGATTACTGCGGCACTGAATGGGAGCAGCACTGAAGTAACCAGGAACGGCCACTAAACAGTGTACAGTCGTAGCCAAAAGTATTGGAGAATGACAAAAATATTAGTTTTCACAAAGTTTGCTGCTAAACTGTTTTTTGATCTTTGTTTCAGTTGTTTCTGTGATGTAGTGAAATATAATTACACGCACTTCATACGTTTCAAAGGCTTTTATCGACAATTACATGACATTTATGCAAAGAGTCAGTATTTGCAGTGTTGGCCCTTCTTTTTCAGGACCTCTTCAATTCGACTGGGCATGCTCTCAATCAACTTCTGGGCCAATTCCTGACTGATAGCAACCCATTCTTTCATAATCACTTCTTGGAGTTTGTCAGAATTAGTGGGTTTTTGTTTGTCCACCCGCCTCTTGAGGATTGACCACAAGTTCTCAATGGGATTAAGATCTGGGGAGTTTCCAGGCCATGGACCCGAAATGTCAACGTTTTGGTCCCCAAGCCACTTAGTTATCACTTTTGCCTTATGGCACGGTGCTCCATCATGCTGGAAAATGCATTGTTCTTCACCAAAATGTTGTTGGACTGTTGGAAGAAGTTGCTGTTGGAGGGTGTTTTGGTACCATTCTTTATTCATGGCTGTGTTTTTGGGCAAAATTGTGAGTGAGCCCACTCCCTTGGATGAGAAGCAACCCCACACATGAATGGTCTCAGGATGCTTTACTGTTGGCATGACACAGGACTGATGGTAGCGCTCACCTTTTCTTTTCCGGACAAGCCTTTTTCCAGATGCCCCAAACAATCGGAAAGAGGCTTCATCGGACAATTTGACTTTGCCCCAGTCCTCAGCAGTCCATTCACCAAACTTTCTGCAGAAGATCAATCTGTCCCTGATGTTTTTTTTGGAGAGAAGTGGCTTCTTTGCTGCCCTTCTTGACACCAGGCCATCTTCCAAAAGCCTTCGCCTCACTGTGCGTGCAGATGCACTCACACCTGCACTCACACCTGCCTGCTGCCATTCCTGAGCAAGCTCTGCACTGGTGGCACTCCGATCCCACAGCTGAATCCTCTTTAGGAGACGATCCTGGCGCTTGCTGGACTTTCTTGGACGCCCTGAAGCCTTCTTAACAAGAATTGAACCTCTTTCCTTGAAGTTCTTGATGATCCTATAAATTGTTGATTGAGGTGCAATCTTAGTAGCCACAATATCCTTGCCTGTGAAGCCATTTTTATGCAACGCAATGATGGCTGCACACGTTTCTTTGCAGGTCACCATGGTTAACAATGATTTCAAGCATCACCCTCCTTTTAACATGTCAAGTCTGCCATTTTAACCCAATCAGCCTGACATAATGATCTCCAGCCTTGTGCTCGTCAACATTCTCACCTGAGTTAACAAGACGATTACTGAAATTATCTCAGCAGGTCCTTTAATGACAGCAATGAAATGCAGTGGAAAGGTTTTTTGGGGATTAAGTAAATTTTCCTGGCAAAGAAGGACTATGCAATTCATCTGATCACTCTTCAGAACATTCTGGAGTATATGCAAATTGCTATTATAAAAACATAAGCAGCAACTTTTCCAATTTCCAATATTTATGTAATTCTCAAAACTTTTGGCCACGACTGTACAGAGCTGTATACTTTTCATGCCTGGTTATGGAGCCAGAGCTTGTGAAAACGGCTGATCTCTATTGATCTGATATTAGTGACCTAAGTGTATGTCATCGATACGTAAGTGCTGGAAGACCCTTTTAACTTATTCTTCTCTAGTTCCGTGCTGTTTGTTTTGTACAACCCCTGCCTCTCCTGTTGTCCCTCAGCATGATGCTCCTACTAACATGTCAGGTGACCATGACAGTTAGTCATTGGCCACATCGATTAAACAACTATTGGCGGAACATAAGTGCTGTGACCAGCAGTTTGCCATTGCATAACCTTGATTGTCATCAGATGTCGCCTAAGCAAGGATGGATGGATAACAGTAGAAACAAAGATGGCTATTTTTCATTTTTGAGCTAAAATTGATAAACTCCATTGATTTTTGGAATTGGAATGTGTAAATAGTGTGGACTGGAGATTTCCTTTAAGCCTTCATGAAACTACAGTGGCAGCTGTTCTGTCCTAAGCATACCAAGCTGTTTTATAGGCATGGCAGACATTATAGGAGCATTGCACACTATAACAGTTTACTACAATTGACAATAAGAAATAAACCTAAAAAGTAATCACTATGGACGTCCTATTAGTACTCACAGAGGGAAAACAGTGGCAGCAAAGGCCAAAGGAAAGTGTATTGCAAAGTTTATTATTTCAAAATTTTGAGCCAAACTTTATAACATTTTGAAATCACAGGGTTTCTCTGGGAATGATTTAAAATGGCCACAAGCAATCTGTCCTAGAATGAAAGCAGGACTAGTTCCCTCACTTGCAGAGCTGAGACCACACTACACACTATGCTCGGGCACTTGCACATGCTGCACATTTGTGAGAGTTCCTGTCAGGCTCAGCCATGATGACATATCATAGGCAGGATCATTATCATCTACTGTACAGCAGTGCAGTGTGTAGGGGTAAGGCACCGCCCCCTCACCCCCCTAAGGCAGCTCTGCAGTGGAGGTAACCAGTCCTGCTTACATTCTAGGACAGGTTGCTCGCGGCCATTTTGAATCATTCCCGCAGAACCCCTTTAAAAAGAAGCTGTTACCAGGTTGCTACTTTATCCCAAGATAGCATAAAATAGGGACAGATACCCTGTCCTAGAATGTGAGCAGGACTGGTTGCTACTCATTACAGAGCTGTCTTGGGGGGGCAGGGCCTCACTACTACGCGGTAATTATGCCATCCTGCCTATGATATGCCATCATGGCTGAGCAGCCTGACAGGAAAGCTCACCAATGTGTAGTATATGCAAGTGCCAGAGTGTAGTGTGTAGTGAGTCCTCATCACCGTAACCAGCTCTGCAAGTGGAGGCAACCAGTCCTGTTCACATTCTAGGACAGGTTCCTGGCGGCCATTTTATATAATTCCCAGAAAACCCCTTTAATGGGACTGGGTGTGTATAGTTATGTTTTGGGCGAAGTTAGAGTCATGGCCCAGTATGAAAAAATTGCTGCACATATTGTCCCTCTTTGTGTTTTTCAAAAGTTGGGAGGTATGAGTAGACTCAAACATAATGGCAGAACATACAGATGCTAGATACCCGAGCACAGGAAAACAAAGATCAACAAACAAAGTGACACCAGCTTAGCAGATCATGATTATTACGTTTTTATGTAAATTGTCAAGGATTACCAGGGATATTAACCACTTGCCATCTGGGCTATTTGCCCCCTTCCTGACCAGGCCTAATTTTGCAAAACTGACATCTCACTTTATGTGGTAATAACTTTGGAACGCCTTTATTTATCCAAGTCATTCAGAGATTGTTTTCTCGTGACACATTGTACTTCATGATAGTCATAAATTTGAGTCAAAATATTTCACCTTTATTTATGAAAAAATCCCAAATTTACCCAAAAATTTGAAAAATTAGCAATTTTCTAAATTTCTATTTCTCTGCTTTTAAAACAGAAAGTGATACCTCATAATATTTATTACTTAACATTCCCCATATGTATACTTTATGTTGGCATCATTTTGGAAATGTCTTTTTATTTTTTTAGGACGTTAGAAGGCTTAGAAGTTTAGAAGCAATTCTTCAAATTTTTAAGAAAATTGCCAAAACCCACTTTTTAAGGACCAGTTCAGGTCTGAAGTCACTTTGTGGGGCCTACATAGTGGATACCCCCATAAATGACCCCATTGTAGAAACTACACCCCTCAAGGTATTCAAAACCGATTTTACAAACTTTGTTAACCCTTTAGGCGTTCCACAAGAATTAAAGGAAAATGGAGATCAAATTTTTTAATTTCACTTTTTTGGCAGATTTTCCATTTTAATCCAATTTTTTCTTTAACACATCGATGGTTAACAGCCAAACAAAACTCAATATTTATTACCCAGATTCTGCGGTTTACAGAAACACCCCACATGTGGTCATAAACTGCTGTATGGGCACACGGCAGGGCGCAGAAGAAAAGGAACTCCACATGGTTTTTAGATGCCATGTCCCATTTGAAGCCCCCTGATGCACCCTTACAGTAGAAACTCCCAAGAAGTGACCCCATTTTGGAAACTAGGGGATAAGGTGCCAGTTTTATTAGTACTATTTTTGGGTACATATGATTTTTTGATCATTCATTATAACACTTTATGGGGCAAGGTGACCAAAAAATTGGTTGTTTTAGCACAGTTTCTATTTATTTATTTTTACAGCGTTCACCTGAGGGGTTCAGTCAAGTGACATTTTTATAGAGCGGATTGTTACGGACGTGGAGATACCTAATATGTATACTTTTTCTCATTTATTAAAGTTTTACACAATAATTTGAAACAAAAAAATTATGTTTTAATGTGTCCATGTTCTGAGAGCTATAGTTTTTTTTTTTTTTGAGAGATTTTCTTATGTAGGGGCTCATTTTTTGCGGGATGAGGTGACGGTTTTATTGGTACCATTTTGTGGGACATACGCGTTTTTGATCACTTGGTGTTGCACCTTTTGTGATGGAAGGTGACAAAAATTGCTTGTTTTGACACAGTTTTTTTTTTTTTTTTTTACGGTGTTCACCTGAGGGGTTAGCTCATGTGATATTTTTATAGAGCTGGTTTTTACGGACGCGGCAATACCTAATATGTATACTTTTTTTATTTGTTTCACTTTAACACAATAATAGCATTTTTGAAACCAAAAAAATGATGTTTTAGTGTCTCCATGTTCTAAGAGCTATATTTTTTTATTTTTTGAGAGATTTTCTTATGTAGGGGCTCATTTTTTGCGGGATGAGGTGCCGGTTTTATTGGTACCATTTTGTGGGACATACGCGTTTTTGATCACTTGGTGCTGCACCTTTTGTGATGTAAGGTGCCAAAAATTGCTTGTTTTGACAGTTTTTTTTTTTTTTTGTTTTTTTTTTGTTATGGTGTCATGTGATATTTTTATAGAGCTGGTTTTTACGGACGCGGCAATACCAAATATGTCTATTTTATTTTATTTTTTCTATTTTTAACATTTTTTTTTTATTCCTTACTTGGGGACTTTTTTTTTTTTACATGTGAAACTTTTTTTTATTTTATTTTTTCAACCCTTTATTTTTTTTTATTTTACACTTTTCGTCCCCCATAAGGTCATACAAGACCTCTGGGGGACATTTACTTCACTTTTTCTTTTTTTTTTCACTGTTTATTTCTCCTGTAACTGGGGCTGACATAGTGGCCCCAGTTACAGAAGAAATGCACCCCCCAGAGAGGCTGTACAGCATAATTCTGCGCTGTACAGCCTCAGAGCAGGGCTGATCGAGGTCTGTGAAAGACCTCACACAGCCCCTGCACTCTCCGGTCACGGCGGTCACATGACCGCCGGGACGGAACAGGAAGCGCATAGCGCTTCCTGCTCTGCATACACAGCGCTCGGTGAGCGCTGTGTATGCAGCGATCCAGAAGGCAGGGACACCTGGGCACTGTCCCTGCCTTCTCTCTGGGTTGCCCTGCTGTCACTGACAGCAGGCAACCCGATCAGCAGCTGCACGATTAGCGTGCAGCTGCACTTTCTGAACGGACGTTTTAAAACGTGCGTTCAGAAATAGAGATCCACCTATAGGACGTTTATATCCTATAGGCGGACGGAAAGTGGTTAAAAACAGTGTAGATCAACCCCTTTATAGAGCAGTAACTTGTAAATCCCATATTAGAAACCTAAGGATGACTTGTCAGAAATTATCATATCATAAATGCCCTGTGAGCTTCAAAATTTGCAGATAAGCAAGTTACAGAGACAGCCTATACTACAATGTCAGATTCAAGCTCAAGTATTGTTATAAGCTGCAGTATATTTTTAATGTCTGTCCTGATCTACATAACCCATATAATCATGAATAATAGCAGAATATGTTTACTCATGTCTGGTATATGATAGTGATAGGGATCTAATGGGGATATAATCATATGGACCTAGTATTTTAATACAATATATAAAAGTAAAGTATAAAAGCAAAGTATAAGTAGACCTATAAAAGTACAGCATATGATTATTTTTAAATAGTGTCTCTATAATAAACAATAAATAAAGCAAATACAAATGTATACAAGAGGAACATTGTTACTTTTTTTTTGCCAGAAAACCAATTGAAGTACACTACTAGAGATGAGTGAATTTTTCAAAAATTTGATTTGTCCGGTTCACCGAATTTTTCGAAAAAATTTGGTTCGATCCGAATTTATTCGTGGCGAATAGCGTTAAAAACGGCTATTTCCTGGCTGCAGAGAGCCTGTATAGTGGTGTAGAACACTGTGCCTTGCAGTAACACGCATAGGGAGTCTGCTTTGGTAGTGAAATAATTCTGTGAGTCAGTATGACATGCAGATGACAGGTGTCGCTCTTAGAAATACTGCACACTTCACTTATTTGGGCAGTCATGGGGCCAAAACTGACCAAATAACGCAAGTATGAACTCAGCCTTACAGGTCGATGTTAGCGCCTAGAAGAAGAGCACTCCTTTTACACTGTCGTCAGCTGATTCCACATAGATGTCTACAGAACCTGTTCTGTTAAACGCTTATACAAGTAGGGCCCCCCGACAGTCTGGATAGGGTGTCAGCAGTAAGTTTGTGTTGACGTCACTGATTATTTTGCCCTTCCTCTGATCCGTCAACCCCCAAAAAAAGGATCCTGTCTGTTGAGCATCCGCCTTCACTTGATCAGCATTTGGTCAGTAATCCATCGGTATTGCTAATGCCAAAAAAACAGCAGTTGATCAAAAACAGAGATGACAAGTGAATGGAATATTTGCATATCTTATGTGTTTTGTACCCACTCCTGCTTTTGGCTACCAAATCATAAGCCAATTCTGATGGGACCATACAGGCCTTACAGCTGCTATACAGACAGGATCCGTTGTGCGTCTCATTTTTCCTTCCTTCTGACAGATCAGAAGAAGGGTCAAATAAATGACGATGTCAGCCATGCCGAAAGGCAAAATAGTGGCCCAGTCATAAAGTGGGGAGGGTGGGAACAGCATGAGTAGTCCACAGAGTGGCCCTATGACATAGTGGTGAGGTGGAAGCAGCATGAGGAGACCACAGAGTGGCCCAATGACAGAGTCTGGAGGTGGCGGCAGCATCAGGAGGAGGCTACAGAGTGGCACAATGACAGTGTGGAGGTAGGGCAGCATCAGGAGGAGGCCACAGAGTGGCACAATGACAGTGTGGAGGTGGCGGCAGCATCAGGAGGCTACACAGTGGCACAATGGCAGATTGTGGAGGTGGCAGTAGCATCAGGAGAACACAGAGTGGCAAGGTGACAGTGTGGAGGTGGCAGCATCAGGTCTCAGAGCGGCACAATGACAGAGTGTGGAGGTGGTAGCAGCATCAGGAGGCTACACAGTGGCACAATGGCAGATTGTGGAGGTGGCAGTACCATCAGGAGAACACAGAGGGGCAAGGTGACAGTGTGGAGGTGGCAGCATCAGGTCTCAGAGGGGCACAATGACAGAGTGTGGAGGTGGTAGCAGCATCAGGAGGCCACAGAGTGGCACAATGACAGATTGTGGAGGTGGCAGTAGCATCAGGAGAACACAGAGTGGCAAGGTGACAGTGTGGAGGTGACAGCAAAATCAGGAGACCACAGAGTGGCAAGGTGACATAGTGTGCAGGTGACATCAGCATCAGGAGGCCACAGAGGGGCAAAGTGACATAGTGTGGAGGTGGCAGCAGCATCAGGATACCACAGAGTGAACTGGTGACAGAGTGGGAAGCTGGCAGCAGCATCAGGAGACCACAGAGTGGCAAGGTGACAGTGTGGAGGTGACAGCAAAATCAGGAGACCACAGAGTAGCAAGGTGACATAGTGTGGAGGTGACAACAGCATCAGGAGACCACAGAGTGGCAAGGTGACATAGTGTGGAGGTGGCAGCAGCATCAGGAAACCACAGAGTGGCAATGTGATATAGTGAGGGTGGACAGGTGAGTTCTTCTTTGGGTAACTATGGCCCCTGCCACAGTAAACACCCGCTCTGATGCCACACTACTGGCCGGGCAGGACAGCTTTTCCAGGGCAAGCTCTGCTAGTCCAGTTTAGCTGCCCAGTAGTACAATGGATCTTCAATGTGGGGTGGCAGGGTACTGTCCAAGTATGTCACCACCTGCCGGTTCAGGTCCTGCTCCAGGTGTAGCTGCTGCTCTAGGCGGGTGAAGAAAGCTGCTCATCAGCGACTCTAGACTCAAGTTTCTGCTGATAGAGCTGGAACTGCTCCTACACCCCCACCCTGCCACACCAGCCATGGTAGAGGAACGTGAGCGCAGAGGGCCCCCCTGGTCAGACCTGCGAGAGGATGGATGATGGCGCAGATAGGCAGCGGCCAACGGACTACATAGGATGTCTCTATAGTAGTTCAGTTTGTCCTCCCTCTCAGCGGGTGTAAAAAACGCCCCCATTTTGGACCGGTAGCAAGGGTCCAACAAGGTGGAGAGCCAGAAGTCATCCCTCTGCCGAATGGTGACAATTCGGCTGTCACTACGCAAGCAAGTGAGCATGCATCGGGCCATTTGTGCAAGTGACTCGGAGGGACTCCCTGCCTCCATCTTCACTGCATACTGCCACAGTGTGTCTGGGTCCTCTGCCTCGTCTTCCTCATCGCCTTGTAGCTCCGCTGGCTGCTCCTGCTCCTCCTCTCCTGTCACCTGTGTGTAAAAAACACCCATTTGGCTACACCTTGCTTGTGCTTCAATGTCCTCCTCCTCCTCCAGTTCAGCCCCCACAGGGCTCATGTGGCCGTGAGATCTAGGAGCCACGTCTCCAGTACCCTGACCAGCCAGATTTACCAGCATCTGTTCCAGGACATGAAGCAGTGGAATGACATTGTTCCTCCCATAGTCCTGGCGACTGACAAATAACATGGCCTCTTCAAAGGGCCTGAGCAAATGGCAGGTGTCACCCATGAGCTGCCACTGGCTGACATCGAAGTCACATAGAGGAGTACTCCTGTTTACTTGAAACATCAAGAAATCGTTTATGGCCTTTCTCTGTTCGTATAGTCGGTCCAACATATGGAGGGTGGAATGCCAACGGGTGGAAACGTCGCATATCAGCCTATGTTGGGGGATGCCGTTCTGCCGCTGCAGCTCAAGAAGGGTGTGCTTTGTAGTGTACGAGTGGCTGAAGTGCATGCAAAGTTTCCTGCCCATTTTTAGGATGTCTTTCAGATGGGTGGAAAACTTCAGGAATCACTTGACAACCGGATTGAACCCTCCTTGATGCAGCGCCGACACCATGTTCTTCCCGTTGTCGGTCACCATGCTTCCGATTTTGAGTTGTCGCGGAGAAAGCCAGGATTCGATTTCGTGCTGAAGGACACGGAGCAGTTCCTCTCCTGCGTGACTCCGTTTGCCCAGGCAAACGAGGTGCAGAACAGCGTGACACCGCCGTGCCCTGCACATGTGGTATGCTGGAGGGGCACTGTGAATTGTCCCTGTGGTGGAGGCTGAGGACATGGTGGAGGATGAGGAGACAGAGGCGGACATTGTCGCAGGACCAACGGCTTGAGAACGTGGAGGCAGACAGGCTCAAGGACTGGCCTACCTTCTGTTCTACATGAGTGTGCAAAGCTGGTACTGCCTTTTTAGCAAAGAAATGACGTCTTGGGACTCTCCACCTCGGCTCGGCACAAGCCATTAGTTCTCTGAAAGGTGGTGAGTCCACCACTTGGAAAGGGAGGGACTGCAGCACCAGCAACTTGGACAGTAGCACATTCTGCTTCCGCGCTATTGGATGAGTGCACGCATACTGTTATCTCTTGGCAATCGCTTCAGTGATCGATTGCTGACAGAATGACTGACGAGAAGGAGGGGGAGCAGGAGCATCAGGACCAGCAGATGATGGGAAGGACAGACAGCTCCCTTCGGCTGAGGTGGTGGAGCCTTAACTGCCTGAAACCAGGTGCGTGCCACTGGGTGATGCAGGCTGGACCACCACATCGGAGCCACTGCCAAGTAAGTGATTTTATCCCCAACACTACGCACTGACTGACTGCTACCACCACTGCTTCCGTGAACCCGTGCACCACTACTTTCCGGTCAGGTAGGCTCCTGCGAAGCGGGTGGTCTACCCTGGGCATGTTTGGCTACCAACCTCCCACTGCTGCTACCCTGCTAACTCCCAGCCACCCTAGGGACTTGCTGGCTCCTCCACTGCCTCACGGGTAAGCTGTCACCCTCTTCTCCTGATGGTGATTAAGCCCCTAATTCACCCGGCTCCCAACAGCGATCAGCCACATCATCATCATCGAGTACTGTCTGCACGACACTGATGTCCTCCTCAACGGTCTCTGGGTCAGGTGCCTCACCGCTCGCAACACCAGCTTCCATGCCACTCTCCTCATTACTACTTGCCCGCCTAGCAGAGGAAGCGGTGGATGTCTCCTCCACATCTTGGCTGGCCAGTAGCTGCTGACTATCCTCTAGTAGCTCGTCCTCACTGTATAGTGGGGCTGAGCCCACAGCATATAATACTTCTCTGGCAGAGGGAACATAAAAGGACATAGGCAGGTTGAGAACAGGTGAGGGCACAGGGCCTGCTCCCGGGCCATGACAACTAAGGGTTGTGTCTGACAAACCCACCGACTCTTGGCTGGGGTTGTCTGATGTCACTTGGGATGAAGTGGATAACCGAGTCAACCATTCAAGAACCGCTGGGTTGCTGGTCAAGACATGAACGCTAGATAACTCTCGCTGCGACTCCTGCTGCCACACCCCATTACTCTGCTGCGACCTGTGCCTGCGCCAGAAACATTTAGGCCTCTGCCACTCCCCTGTGCAGGGCCTGGCACTTCTCTGTCTGACACACTGTTAGATTAAATAAATAAATAAATAGGAATTTAAAACACCCCAAAAAAGTCAGCAATTTTCTCATTTCACCACAAAACGGCTAATAAGCCCTTTTTTTCACTAATACACACCAAAAAGAGCTATAATTTTCTCACTTCACCACACAACAGCAAATACTTTTTTTGCGCCACTAACACACGCAAAAAATGGCTTTAGAAACATATAACTGCATCGCTGAACGACAAATATATTTTTCTTTTGCCACTAATAAACAACAAAAAGGGCTTTAGAACATATAAGGGCATCGCTGAATGGCAAATAGGCCCTTATTTTTTTCCACTTATACACTCCACAAAAGGCTTTAAAACATATAACTGCACCGCTGAACGGCAAATATATTTTTCTTTTGCACTAATACACGACAAAAGGGGCTTTAGAACATATAACTGCACCGCTGAACGGCAAATAGGCCCTTATTTTTTTCCACTTATACATGACACAAAAGGTTTTAGAACATATAACTGCACTGCTGAACGGCAAATATATTTTTCTTTTGCCACTAATACACGACAAAAAGGGCTTCAGAACATATAACTGCACAGCTGAGCGGCAAATAAAATGTTTTTTGTGCCACTAATACACGCCAAAAAGGGCTGTAATTTTCACACTTCACCACACAACGGCTAATAAGCCCTTTTTTTCCTGCTAGTACAAGCCAAAAAATGCTTTAGAAAATATAACTGCACCGCACAAGGGCAAATAGGATGTATAACTATTTCCTTGTAATAAACCCTGTTAATGGCTGTATCAAACAGCACTTGCACCCTGATAAAAAGAACGGTTTGCTAGAGTTACAGAGCTGTATAATGGCAATTTGGATCCCCAGTCAGTGCAGCAAGGTGTAATAGGATTGTTCCTAATACCCAGGCTGTAACCTCCTCTACTGGACCCTGTTCTACATAAATGCTGTGGAATGATTCTTCCCTATCCTTTCCCTTGAATAATCTTTCCCTGAACTTGTAAAAATTTTGGGCACAATGAAGTTTTTTCTAGCACTCTCCCTAGCGCCTGCTGAAGTCTCTCCCTGCACTAAGTACACTGGAAAATGGCAGAATCCAAGATGGCTGAGGCTATTTATAGAGCTGTGACATCACAGGGATAGCCGGCTGCTGATTGGCTGCTTGCATGGCATTATGGGTGATTTCCAGAGTTCCTTGCTCAATGTCCTCACACGTGCAGCAGCCATTTTGGAAAAAATGCGATTCGTTACCACGAAGCGTTAGGAAATTCGGATTCGATGCAAATCAAATTTTTCCTGAAATTCGGATCGAATTCCACTTCATCAACTTCGATTCGCTCATCTCTATACACTACAGTAAGCCTCTTCCCAGTCAAAAGTGATGTATACATAGAACTTGATCAAATAAATTTTCACAGAAAGTAGATAAACGATTGGGTAGTCTGCCTTTAATCCACTAAACAGTCAAATACCAGAAAATGAGTTTGTGATTTTATAGTAGCCTTGTCTACAAAATGGTTAAAACTTTAAGAAGTCTTGTTTACTAGTTATTGCATTGCTGTATTCGAATTGCCTCATTTTGCAACACACATATTTACATACACGAAGAATGCTGTATAGGTGTGATCAAAACAAACTGCAGTGGTATGTACAGTATGTCACTTTAATAGTGCTATATCCTTAGAGGGTTATCCCAAGATGTTAATACCAATCTCTTTAAAATGACCTAAAAACCTTCTGCTGCAGAAATGACACAACATAACATGAGACAATTTTTCCATCATAAATAGAGGAATGAAATGACATTTACCATATCCAGTGAGGGGAGACCCCCTGCCTCTGCTGTAGGTCCTTGCTGGGCTGGCAGGCATTGACACAGCTGTCTCTGGACAGGAAGAGTTGGAATTAATATCCCCGGCATCAGCTAATGCATTCTTTGTATCGATGGACTTGTATTGTCTGAGCTCCAAAGCCCCTCCACTGAACTCATGTAGTGGGCTGCATTTAGCTCTTAGCTTTCTCTTGTACGATCTCTGCATGACTGCCACATGCTGCCTGACCTAGTGACACTTTACCAGGACAAGTCCCCCGTGGCACAGGGCTTCGTTATCAGAAGTGCTCCTCCAGTCCGCAGAATGCTACACTGTTATTCTTCCTCACCCGTCTAAAATCGTCTTGTGCCAGGACACGTTGCCAGGATATAAACCCTCTGCACTAGATCACGTTTCGCTTACTTACTGCCTTTGCACAGTATTAATCTGGACTATGAAATTCACAGTCTAAAACCCACAATGAGACTCTCCTTGGCATCCAAAATGTCCCTTTTCTCTATGACTAATGATTCCTTGACTGCAGAAAAGCTCCGATAAAATAATGTCTTATTTGATCCAGATTCCTGATGCTGAGCGGTAATTAGAGAACTCTACATCAGTTCCCTGTCTCTTCAGCCGGTGAACACAGTCCTGGGTGGAGAGAGCAAAAAAAAGGGGGGGGGGGGGTGTTTATTTCACGTGGCTGAGGTGTTCTTTGCTAACACTCTTCATGTGGGAAGGGTTTAGCATTCATGCGTCTACTGGAAATGAATAAAGAAAAGCATATCCACATTATTTGATTCAATAGTTTTTCTTTATATTGTCAATAAGATAAATATACTGTATATAGGGATTGCCAACATAGCAGTGATCATGCAGATATCTGTATATTTGTCTGGATTATATTGTCCGTCTACAGTTCACACCGTGTTTTTACCTAGAACACTTAGAACATCTTACAAATTATTCCTACAATGCTGCAGAATGGCTACCATGAAATAGGTGACCTGATAGAAAAATCTGTCCCTTGTCAAAGTGGCCATACCCCTCAAAAGTTGGTAGCTTAACAGTGGTTTTACTAGAAAAAAGTATCATTAGGCAGTTAATGGGTCATTTCAAATAAAGTAGTATTGCAATACACATGCAATAAACTACTGCTAGGTTTATTCTGGTCCACCTACTCCTACTGTACATTCAGTGGAGGACTGGTCCTGCTCCCTTCTGCCTCTCAGTTCTGGTGCAGCAATCTCATATTAAAGCAGTACAGTCACTGAAATATATATATATATAGAAACGAAGAAAGGACAGCACTCCAAGTAAAAAATATACTGGTCTTTAATCACCCATGCAGATGGCAACGTTTCAGCTCCAAACAAGAGCCTTTTTCAAGCAATGAACACAGTGTATGCTGGGGTATATATAGTCCAACCCCCATTACATCATGATACAATCAATCAACAATAAAATATACAATTTAAAGTGCAAAAGTGCATATACAATCTCCATATGTAAATACAATTGTATAATACCCATAAGTAAAAGATGATATAATAATACATCAGAAATATAATATATAGTGTACATATTATGACCTACAGAGAGGTAATTGGTGATAAGGGACAGGTGTACACAATAGTGCAGGAAATAAGAATGATGATGCTGCAAAGAAAGAAAGAAAGTGTTGACATACCCAGCGCCGTCCACCGCATCAAACATGTCGCATATCGATCGAACCGGCGTTCGGAAACAGGTAGTGCGCAGACGCCAACCGCGTCCAGTCACGGCATGACGTCACCAACAATAGTTGCGGAGACACGCGCACGGACATGCGCACTACTGCCAAGAAGCTCGGTCGGCCATATTGCAAAAGGTCATTGTGTCCCGCCACTGTGTATGCCCATGTCCATGCACATATGGACAGGACAGCGCAACACGGGAATACAAGCCGTGCTATACAACATGTATATAAAGGGGGGGGGGGGCAAGGAAGGACACTGTATCTCAAAAGAACACAGATCCCACCATCCATGGGTGAACAGCGGAGACCGCAACACAAGTGTCACGATCCTCACCCAGATCACCCATAGATCTCCCACAAACCAAACATGTATCAATATACCGCAGTGTGGACTGACACCAAATGTAAATCGATGCGATGAGAAACTAGCCGAACCAAAATTACAAGTCACAATGAGGGCACTCATATAGACAAGTGAGGACATGTGGATACAATGTATGTGCACCGGGTACGTCACACATCTTGATTCCGCAGCATCATTCAAATCTGTGAATATAAAAAAAAGAAAAGAAAGAATTAGAAACATGGCTTAGTAGTGTTCAAAATACACTATGTAGCACAAGAGAAAAGGCGCATATCACATATAGAGCAAGAGAGGGCAAGCAACTCATTTAAACATAAATCCCCGGATTGTAATCCACATTAAGCCCATTCGGTCTCAAACTGTTGAGAGTCTAAATCCAGAGAAGCTCTCTCTTTTTAAGAATCAGTACCCTGTTCCCCCCACGTCTAGGCATGGGTACATGATCAATGGCCCAACATTTCAGATCTTTTTCAGAATGTTTAAATTCTGTAAAATGTTTGGCAACAGGGAGGTCCTTTCTCTTTTTACGTATGGACAAACGGTGATTGTTGAGCCGCGTCTTAAGATCGGTTGAAGTTTTACCCACATATAATAACTTACATGGACAGATCAAAACATAAACCACGTAACAGGAATTACATGTAAGGTGAAAACGAATAGGGTGTAGAACTCCAGTGGTAGGATGAATAAAAGCACTGCCTTTACCCATGTATTTGCAGTCGGTGCAGCACAGGCAGGGAAAGCTACCCTTGCCCAATGTGGTTAGTGCAGTCTGTACCGACCTAGATCTAGGGCCAATATCTGCTCTAACCAGTTGATCCCGTAGGCTTCTAGACCTACAATATGTGAATAGGGGGGGAGATCTAAATTCCTGGATCTCACTATGGCAACCTCCCAAAATACCCCAATGCCGTTTAATAATACAATTAATCTCTTCACTTTGTTCCGTGAATTTGGAAATAAAAGGAATCCGAGTCAAGGATCCTTCAGATGACTTCCTTTTTAGAAGATTACTTCTATCCAAATCACGGACCTTGTTGATGTGGGAATCCAATAATTTGGTAGGGTACCCCCTTTTTTTAAATTTATTAGCCATGTTGTTTAAGGAGGAGTCTAGTTTGTTAGGCTCAGAAACAATTCGTTTGACCCTGAGAAATTGTGAAAAGGGTAAGTACTTGAGTGTATTGCGTGGATGGCCACTGTTGTAACAGAGGAGGCTATTTTTATCAGTTGGTTTGGTGTAGAGCTGAGTGTGTATCCCGCTCTCACCAAATGTGACAGTGGTATCAAGAAACTGCAATTCAGTATCCGAATGGACCAACATGAATTGCAGATCCCTGTCAACACCGTTTAAAAACCGATGAAACTCAAGTAACTGGGTCTAGAAGCCTACGGGATCAACCATATGTGCATGGACATGCGCATACACAGTGGTGGGACACAATGACCTTTTGCAATATGGCCGACCGAGCTTCTTGGCAGTAGTGCGCATGTCCGTGCGCGTGTCTCCGCAACTATTGTTGGTGACGTCATGCCGTGACTGGACGCGGTTGGCGTCTGCGCACTACCTGTTTCCGAACGCCGGTTCGATCGATATGCGACATGTTTGATGCGGTGGACGGCGCTGGGTATGTCAACACTTTCTTTCTTTCTTTGCAGCATCATCATTCTTATTTCCTGCACTATTGTGTACACCTGTCCCTTATCACCAATTACCTCTCTGTAGGTCATAATATGTACACTATATATTATATTTCTGATGTATTATTATATCATCTTTTACTTATGGGTATTACACAATTGTATTTACATATGGAGATTGTATATGCACTTTTGCACTTTAAATTGTATATTTTATTGTTGATTGATTGTATCATGATGTAATGGGGGTTGGACTATATATACCCCACCATACACTGTGTTTATTGCTTGAAAAAGGCTCTTGTTTGGGCTCTTGTTTGGAGCTGAAACGTTGCCATCTGCATGGGTGATTAAAGACCAGTATATTTTTTACTTGGAGTGCTGTCCTTTCTTCGTTTCTGTTCATCTGGGGTAAGCAGCAATATCCCTGGACATAGCACCCACATTGCTTGTTTCCAGTGCCGCCGCTACTTTTCCTTTTTTATATATATATATATATATATATATATACTTTATATATATATAAAATTACTTGGAGTGCTGTCCTTTCTTCGTTCCTGTACATCTGGGGTAAGCAGCAATATCCCTGGACATAGCACCCACATTGCTTGTTTCCAGTGCCGCCGCTACTTTTCCTTTTTTATATATATATATATATATATATATATATATATAGAGCTAAACAGTGGAATAACTGAGACTGTGTTTGAGAGACTATTTTCTATGCAGGGGAGTAAAATAGGAGAACAAAGCTTCGGCACCTGGGGGGCTGGGTTAGTAAGAGCTGACGGGAATGCACTGTGTAGTGGCGTAATTAGAAATGATCGCTCCCCACAATAATTTTTTTATCCCCCCCCCCCCCAGCAACCCCCTCCTCCCGTGCAACCCACCTCCTGTGGCTAGTCAAGAACGCACTCTGAGACGACGCCCGGCATCTTCTTCTTCCATTCAATACTGTTGAGGGGCCCTGACAATTAAATATTTTGTCCTCCTCCTGGGTGGGCCCCTTCTGAGTTCAGGCCCCAAAGCAGCCGCTTCCCCTGCTTCCTCTATATCTACACCTCTGCATATGAGGACCAGAACTGCAGAGGAAAATTAAGATTAAATGGATGAAAATTACATTGAAGAGCAGGCTTTTTTGCACTCACATAGTTAAAATAATAGGGCCCATACTTTAGATATTTTTCTATTTTTTTTTATTCTTGTGATAATCCCTTTAAAATATGCTCTGACTGCACTATAAACAAGCATGTTTACTGTCATAAGGAAAGGCAGTTTAGGGCTCACAGTAGGCTGGTGCACCTTTTGTATAAGACTTCTTTATTGGGCCCCCTTTTTAGGTTTTCCACTCAGTTTCATTGTAGGGATACTCTGTTGTGTTTCTTTAGGGTAATCAAGTAGCCAGTACATATGTATAGGGATACATCCAACAGACAATTCCTATATATCTTTATCCTACTGCTAATATAACAGTAACCATTGTGGTGTCTAATGTAGGGTAGGGAACAGTGCAGTCCTGTACTCCACCTGCACAACTACACAATATAAATGGTGGCCCACAACTTGGCGATGGTTCCTAACTTGGCTAAGTGCAGAGGCATAAACCTACTTGGGTAAAAGAGTAGTCGTACAGAAAGAGGTCAAAACCAGTCAGGCAAAACCAGGACCAGATCAGAATCCAAAAGCTAAGTCAAAATCAGGCCAGAGTCCAAACCAGAGAGAGATGTCAGAACCAACACAAGACACAAACACAGAGTCAAATACCAGATGGGTCAGTGCCAGAAGATAATGTCAAGAGGAATAATCAGCAGTCAGGAGAAAGGTCAGGGACAATACAAAACTACAATACAGGTTAGTGAGGCTAAGAATCACAGGTACCTGTTACCAGCAGCTGCCTGTTTAAATCTCCCACTTACAGGAAGCATGTGTGTCCCTGCTCCCGGAGCGGCCGACCAGCCCGTCAGAGGATCTGGCTGCCATAGCAATGGAACGACCTCAGCTGTGCTGCAACAGAGAGGCTGGGCTCGCCACCAGAGCACAGACAGGTAAGTACATGACATGAAACAGGTGAGTCAGTGGCTGCCATTTTTTTAAAGACGGCTAATTAACCGCTCATTATGTTTTTGGGAGTTTGGGAGGACACCAGAGTGGCCAGAGGAAACCCACATAAACGCAGGTAGAACATGCAAACTCCAAGCAGACTGAGTTCAAATTCAGAATCCCAGTGCTTTACCATTTAGCTACAATTTGAAGAAAAAATGTCCCACTGACTTATATAGGACTTAAAATAACCCATAAATAAGCTAGTGAATCCTAAAATTCAAGCAGATCCAAAAAACTAATTGAAAGCAGTTACCCCTACAGTTTGGGTCAGTGGAATAAAAACACGAACATCAATTTTTCATGCTACAGTTCTGGAACATCTCATTTCTGACGCACAAATCTGAGGAAGCTAGATCAATAAAGTACATTAAAAAGCTTCCCTCTGTGTTTCATAACTATAATAATAAACTTGGTTCTAAAATCATGAAATGCATTTATAACAGTGTTGGTTTCTGACCGAGTTGGAGTCAATAACATGATAGGATTTTATAAGCAATGGAAAAATTAGGGAACTTGAAGTATAGGTACATCTTTACTCAAAAATAAAAACTGCAAAACGTGAAAACCTTTCTAGTTCTATTGCTGTGTGCTATACTCAGATATGCTCCTGATCCTCAACTTCTTCTTGTAGCAGTGCCTAGGAAGTAGCTGAGAACAGCCATGTTTTGGAAACTCTGAAGCCAATTATTTAGTCATAGAGTCACTCAGACTTCCAGAAGATCATAATGCCTACCTTTTCCTCTCAATATTTCATTTATCTAGGGCTGCAATGTAGCGCATGAATCTTTCAATGCATTGCTGGAATCATTTGCAGTAGCATTACAATAAGCAGTAGAAAATCTGTAGGGAATTATGCATAGCTGCCATGTCAGCCTGTTATGGTTATTCAGGAGGGCGATGTAACCAGAAATGTTCCACTGAATATATAAATTCTAAAGACAGAAAAGGGGGAAAAAAGCAGTACAAATGTACACAGGTGTAGATTTAATTTTCTATCTTTAGGATAACCCAGATAAGGGCCAGATATGTTAAGAGGTGTGTGCCTTTTATAGAAGCCGCACATTTTGATGCAGAAATTTTTCAACTAAATGGGGTTCTTTTGGTGGAAACTATGCTACATGTGGATAGGGTTATACATATCTAATTCACATTCAGAAGATGCAGATTGTGGTCAGATTTGAGACACATTTTGGCACAGAAATCTGTGAGAAATCTGACAAATGAGAACATAACCTAAAGGACATATAATTTCTCCCCACTACAAGATATAGGAGTGAAAGAAGCAAACAAGCAATACAACTTGTAATGAAAGGTGGGAGGTTCGATCGTAATTTTTGTAATGGGCCTTCTGAACTCTCTATGAAACATAAAAGAAAATTATGGAAGATTTTTTCATTATAAAGTTTGAACTATATATTAAAATTTGTGAAATAAATAATTGGGTAGATACAGTGCATTCGGAGAGTCTTTGGACCCTTTCACTTTTTTTCACCATTTGTTATGTTGCGTTGAAAGGTTTTCCTATCATTCTGCATTCAATAAGGCCTCTTTCACACTTGCGTTGTCCGGATCCGTTGTGTACTCCATTTGCCGGAAGTGCCCGCCGGATCCGTAACACCGCAAGTGAACTGAAAGCATTTGAAGACTGATCCGTCTTCAAAATGCATTCAGTGTTACTATGGCAGCCGGGACGCTATTAAAGTCCTGGTTGCCATAGTAGTAGTGGGGAGCGGGGGAGCAGTATACTTACCGTCCATGCGGCTCCCAGGGCGCTCCAGAATGACGTCAGAGCGCCCCATGCGCATGGATGACGTGATCCATGAGATCACGTCATCCATGCGCGTGGGGCGCCCTGACGTCACTCTGAAGCGCCCTGGGAGCCGCACGGACGGTAAGTATACTGCTCCCCCGCTCTCCACTACACTTTACCATGGCAAACAGGACTTTAGCGTCCTGGCAGCCATGGTAACCATTCAGAAAAAGCTAAACGTCGGATCCGGTAATGCGCCAAAACGACGTTTAGCTTAAGGCCGGATCCGGATTAATGCCTTTCAATGGGCATTAATTCCGGATCCGGACTTGCGGCAAGTGTTCAGGATTTTTGACCGGAGCAAAAAGCGCAGCATGCTGCAGTATTTTCTCCGGCCAAAAAACGTTCCGGTCCGGAACTGAAGACATCCTGATGCATCCTGAACGGATTTCTCTCCATTCAGAATGCATGGGGATAATCTTGATCAGGATTCTTCCGGCATAGAGCCCCGACGACGGAACTCTATGCCGGAACAGAACAACGCAAGTGTGAAAGAGCCCTAACCCAGAAAGACTAAGTGAAAACTGAATTTTCTAAATCTTTGCTAATTTATTGAAAAGCAAAAATTTTTATATTGCATTGACATAAGTATTCAGACCCTTTACTAAGTACTTAGTTGGAGCACCTTTACCAGCAATTACAGCCTCCTGTCTTCTTGCTTATGATGCCGCAAGGTTTGCCCACCTGGGAATTTTTTGCCATCCTTCTCTGCAGACGCTCTCAGGTTGGAAGGGGTCTGTTGGTGGACTGCCATTTTCAGGTCTCTCCAAAGATGTTCGATTGGGTTCAATTTACCATTAAAGTTTCCTTTTGAAGTCTATTCTGGAGGTCCTCCGGTTCATCATTCGTAAGGACAAAGGGGCTTACCATCCTACAGGCGACCTTGGCGAGGGAGGGTCAGGCAGCAAGTGTTGAGTTCATCTTGCGCCTTCCTCCCTGGAGAAGTTAGTAAAACCTCTTTTTTTTGGATTTGTTTTTAATATATCATTTTACCAGTTTTATCTCAATGTGAGTATGGTCACCCTATGGTATCCCATGATCTGCGACTGAGTATTTTACCACGTCTTGTATCTTTTTTCAAATTTTTACCAGCACTAATACATTTCTATGGGGAAAAATGCCGGATCAGGCATTCAGGCAAGTCTTCAGTTTTTTTCGCCGAGGATAAAACTGTAGCATGCTACTGTTTTCTCTTTTGCCTGATCAGTCAAAATGACTGAACTGAAGACATCCTGATGCATCCTGAACGGATTACTCTCCAGTCAGAATGCATGGGGATATGCCTGATCAGTTCTTTCCCGGTATAGAGCCCCTGTGACGGAACTCTATGCCGGAAAAGAAAAACGCTAGTGTGAAAGTACCCTAAGAATGATAGAAGCCACTGGTAAAATTTTAGTGCAACACAAATTGGTTGTACCTTTCTCTAGATCTGTGCCTCCACACAATACTGTCTCTGAGCTCTACAGGCAGTTATTCCCTCCTCATGGCTTGGTTTTTGCTCTGATATGCATTGTCAGTTGTGAAACATTATATATAGACTGAGGTGTTTCCAATCATAGTGCAGAAACATCTTAAAGATGATCAAGAGAAATACGAGGTCCCCAGAGCTAAATTCCAAGTGTTATAGAAAAGGATCTGATTACTTGTGTCCATGCAAAAATTTATAAAATTATGTTCTCACTTTCTCATTTTGGAGTATCTAGTGCAGATTGATGTGGGAAAACTTGATTTTTTTTTATTTCAGCATAAGGCTGCAACAAAATGTGAAAAAGTGAAAGGTCTGAACACTTTCCGAATTTATTTTATATGAAAATCCTCTACAGCTTAAAAACATGAACAGTGAAAATGTACCTATATCTTGCTTGACCCCTGCTTGCACATTTTGTACAATTTTGAAACCATGTATCACTAATAAATAACCAGAGAATACTATTGCACTGTAGCAACAAGACATATCCTGAAAATGGTAATTTAGGGGTTAGCATACTGTTAAACAATGCTACCAGGTTACCACCACAACTCACATACAACCTCATGCAGACTGACAGGTCTGCTTAATTGTTTAGTGCTCTGCTGATCTCAGTTGTTCCTCAGTCTTCCATGTAACACTATCATTGCTCTATCTAATGGCTGAAATTTGTTTGTCATTGCCCAGAATCATCTTTTCCAGAGGTGACATGGATGACACATCCCTTATAATAGACGGACAGAACCAACTCCTTGTCAGCAACCAGGAAAAATGCACACAGTCTCTGGACAGTAGAAGACAGAGAATTTTACCAAGAGAGATGAAGATGAGATCTATCACATCAAGATCATACACAGCCCATTCAAGGCTATGGGCATCAGGTTGGTGGTACAAATCTATGTGGCAATACTGATTAATGCAAACTTTACAGTATCCCTAAATGTAACAATAAGATGAAATTACTAAGGGTACTTTCACACTTGCGTTGTTTGATTCCGGCAGGCAGTTCCGTTGCCTGAACTGCCTGCCTGATCAGGCAAACTGTATGCAAACGCATGTCATTTTTTCTGACTGATCAGTCTGAAAAATGCCTGATCAATCAAACAAATGCATTGCAATACCGGATCCGATTTTCCAATGTCATCAGGCAAAATGGATCCGGTATTTTATTTTTTTCTCATTTTTAAAGGTCTGCGCATGCGCAGACTGGAAGGGCGGATCCGGCATTCCGGTATTTTGACACTAATACATTCTTATGGAAAAAAATGCCATATCCGGCATTCAGGCAAGTCTTCAGTTTTTTTCGCCGGAGATAAAACCGTAGCATGCTACGGTTTTCTCTTTTGCCTGATCAGTCAAAATGACTGAACTGAAGACATCCTGATGCATCCTGAACGGATTACTCTCCATTCAGAATGCATGGGGATATGCCTGATCAGTTCTTTTCCGGTATAGAGCCCCTGTGACGGAACTCTATGCCGGAAAAGAAAAACGCTAATGAGAAAGTACCCTTATTTGTAACATGAAGTTTCACACGGATTCACTCTGAAAATCTTCAGCAAACTAAAGAACAATGAGTGGCAAGTGAATGGGCTTTAAAAAAAAAATCCCATACACACATGATGGAGATCTTATAATTGAAGGCATACTATATTATGCTGATAAAATGTGGCAATGCTGTGGTTTTCACACTTGGCACTATTTGCATTAGTATGATATGTTGCAGAAATGTATTGCAGACTAAGGTTTTGTTCACATCCACACTGGAGGCTCCATTAGGATCTCCCACCACAGATGCCATCTACGATGTCACACAGTATAGCTCTGCATGCAATACAAATATGTTACATCACAAAGCCTAGGCTATATCACAGGACCTTGCTATGTGGAACTGAGCAGAAGAGACAGAGATGTGCTCAGTTAGCATGTTGGGTTAACATCTCATGTTATTTTAAATGCATTGTTTTTATCCAAATCCTTTGTCTCCTATGAATTTTCTATCCGTTTTTAAGTTAGACATTTCAGAATGTAAAAATAAGTTTTAGTCGACCAAATATTCTTTTATCCCTTGAGCTTGGCTAAGCTTATTATAGCAGACTGTGTGGGATGCATGCAGAGAAAGAACTCACCTCCCGTCCTACAGAAGCTATTGTGCTGTCACAAACATGATTGTTTGCTGGAATAATTCACTGATAAATGACTTACCGTACTTTGTGGTGTATAAATAAGAACACTTGACCATATAATTACAGCAATTCTAAATCATATCATTAGTACTTTCTCATTAGTTATTTAATCAAGTGGAAAAAGGCCTCAAAGATATTTTTCATGATTTTTTTTTTACCTATAAAGAGATCTATACTTACCTTATCCCTGCTGTTCGGTTCTTGCTCTGTGGCTCCTGGGCAGTCTTCTCTGCACTTCCAATCTCTGCCTGTCAATTTCCGCACATACTGTATGGGGTCATGTACGCCACTTCAGCCAATGACAGGCCTCAACCGTGATTTCTCACCAATCGGCACGTGATCCAGCAGTAATGTGCCGCTTGGGGACATGTCAACGCTGAGGCCAGTCATTGGTTGCAGCAGGGCACATGACCCTGTCCATGCAGAAGTTGATAGGCAGAGACCAAAAGTGCATTGACGGCAGCTCAGGAGAAACGGAACCAGAACAGAATGGGAAGCAGATAAGTGTACATCTATTCACGGTGACAGTTTGGGAAAGGAATTTTAAATAAAATTCAGGGCGACCCTTTAAAGGGTTTGTCCGGCTGGATTTTATTTTTGTGAATGGGCTACAATAAGTAAAAAAGAAAAAGAAACAATCCCCCACCACTGCCTTTCGGATGCTTATTAGGTCCCTGGAGGTTTTCGCTTCTTGGTTCTGGTTTGACACACAGGAAATAGCAGAAGATGCCTTCTTAGCCCATCAATGGCAACAGCAGTGACTTGCCTCAACCATTGATTGGCCACGAAGTGAAGACCAATGGAGACTCTGTAAATTCTGGAATGGCAGTGCTGGAAGATAAGTGGGATGAGTAATGTTTTTGCTGTGAAATTTCGATTGCAAACTCTTCTTTTCAATGTGAGTGACAATACTTTAACCCCTTCCTTAAGCAGGGCTTTTCCATTTTTTTCTTTTCATTTTTGTTTTTTATTACCTGCCTTCCCAGAGCCAATTTTTTTTTTTTCACATAGCCAAATGAGGGCTTGTTTTTGAGGGACAAGTTGCACCTTCTAATGGCACCATTTAATATTACAATAAAAAACCTGCAATTTCACCACAGTTTTATAGGTTTTGTTTTTACAGCATTCCCTATGCAGTAAAACTGACCTGTAAACTCTATTCTTCAGGTCAGTACGATTACAGCAAACCTACATTTATATAGTTTTTGTTATGTTTTAATAAAAAAAAAACTTGGAAAAAAATTACTTTATATTTGCATTGCCATGTTTACATTATTCAAAGCAACAAAAAATTAGCAAAAGTCATTTGAATTTTTTTATTTTATATTTTTGAAAACTTTTTTGTCTGACCACTTGGGTACTTAAACATGCGACCCTAAGATCAATTCTCCAATAGACTGCAGTGAATTACCACTGCAGTCTATGGTAGATGTATCATGTTCCTATGGAGCCCTGCAACAGGCAACAATTGCAAGTAGAGCCCTGTTAGTCATTACCTCTCATGAAATCAGTATTACCAAGAATTGCTGCATAGAGCAGCTCACAATGCTCCTCCAAATTGTCTTTTTCAGCTAGATTCCAAAAACTGGTTAGCATTCAGCCCTAAAATTCTTGTTCTGGGAGTCATATAGTAGGGCACAGTCATACAGCACACACACTACACTGTAGCTCCACATGACGTAAATTTCATATATATGTATGTATCTATCTATCTACTACAGTATATATGTATAGAGCATATTTCACAGCCTACTGTATTACAGAGGTAGGTCTCTGCTGCTTGCTGGAGCCTGTAAAATCTGTCTGTGTGCCTGATACCAGTTCTTGGCATAAATAATTATGAATTAGCCATGGATGATGGCCCCAACCTCGCTCTGCCCTTGTCACGTCCCGTTTTTTTTAGACTTGGCAATTCACCACCGCCCCCACCCCGCTGAGTGCCTATGACTCCATAACATAGAACCTTGGGAACTCCCTCAACTGGACTCCTCTTTGACATGAACTTATTTTGAACATAGAAGGGAATTTATCACGAGGGGAAAATTTGAAGTCCGTTTTGCTTGAGTCTGCGTTGGAGTACTTTATGCCACATTTATCAAATGTCTCATGTTACTTGATAAATTTGTCTTATCCTTAGCCCTGACACTTATCTACAGAAGCCACTCCAGTTATCCTACTCTACCCTTCTCCTGGAGTGAGATTGCGATTTTTTTGCAATAAAAAAAAAGTTTCAATGACAAATCTGAAACGAAACTCAATAACATAGCCAACCACACCAACTTTTCCACCAAAATTACAAAACTGGAGTGAGAGGTGTAAACATGAAAAAATTCGCAAAATTTTGTGCAAGTTAGTGCAGAAAAGTCACAAAATTTTGAAGATACGATAAATCAGGGCCATACTGTATTTAAACAGTTAATTAAAAAAATAAAGAAGTCAGGTTAGAAAGACATATAATAATCCTTGTTTCAAAAAAATTACTTTGTAATCAAATAAGTGTGATGAAGACTCAACTTGGTTATAAACTTTCAGCGGATTCTCCACCACACAGTATAAGTATGGCAAAGACAGAGTTAATAGCGTTTCTGCATTAACGACAATGTTTAGTAAAATGCTTAACTTGCTTACATTTACTGGAATGAAGATGACTGGGCAGCAGCATTGATTTAAAAGTGCAGATCCTTCATCTCTATCACACTGTACTCAGGGAAATTTTGAAACAGCTCTGTTCCTTAAATTATTAATTATACATTTTTACATTAAATATTTAACATTTTATTTAGCAATGTATTTTCAGATCTTTGCACATTATTATCAGTAGGAAAACTAAAATGGATTGATCTTCCAGCCATTTCCTTAAACTATACATTGTCTTAATTGTGGATGTGAAAAATAGTCTTTAAGGTTTATTTACACAAAACTCTGGTGCCTAATAGCCAGTCTACCTAAATGTAACCTAATGTGATTTACTGTTCCCATATCATAAGGAGAACTATCGGGCGTCTGTCCCTTGCGCTGGATGGAGAACCAGGAGCTAGAAAATCAGACTGTCCAGCCCAAAGACAGACGTCTGCCAACCCTAAATCCTACTGAGGTCATCAGTAAACACAAACCCATCGTCTTAACCCCTTAAGGACCCGCGCCGTACATGTACAGCATCAAAACTAAAGCCTAATTCGGCCAATAACCTCACTTGTCCCAGATAATAAAACTTAACTTTTAATAAGGTGTTTAAGAATACTTGTAAAGAAATGTGAGCTAAAAAAATAAATAAAACTATCTGATGCCTTGTCAGTAGTGAGCTTGATGTGCTATAGTTTCTATGACCAATGGGGGTGCACTCCCCAGGTCACACACTTGGATACTATATAGCAATCAGTGCTGTAGCGTCCTATTGTGCTAGCACATCCACAATACACCCACCTGGATGACGATGGTGGTTGTCACAGTGATGTTTAGACTCTCTATTGGCAGCATGTTATCTGATGTAACTACCTCTTTCTTTCCCTTGTATTCATAGGCTCTCCAACCGATGGTTAAGGTGGAGATAGCCTTTATAAGGTCTAGTAGCAGCATTTCAATTCAATGCTGTCCGGAACCCCTGATGAAGCCAGATTAGCTGATGAAACATGTTGGGGGACAGAGTTTAGTGGTTTTAGCCTCTGATATACCTGTCAGTTTAAGTGAATAGGGCAGCACAGCGTTAGTTTATTCAGTTAAACAAGCAAATAGTGGCTGATATCTACTATTACCAAATATATAGGACGCTACAGCACTGATTGCTATATAGTATCCAAGTGTGTGACCTGGGGAGTGCACCCCCATTGGTCATAGCAACTATAGCACATCAAGCTCACTACTGACAAGGCATCAGATAGTTTTAATCTTTTTAGCTCACATTTCTTTACAAGTATTCTTAAACACCTTATTAAAAGTTAAGTTTTATTATCTGGGACAAGTGAGGTTATTGGCTGAATTAGGCTTTAGTTTTGATGATTTATGAAACCCTTCCCAGATAGGGTCGTATTTGTACATTATAGTACATGTACAGCGCAGCTGGACATGACTTAAGGACCAGCGCCGTGTACATGTACGGCGCAAGGTCCGCCGGGTGCTGGGGCCGGATCGCGGGGGAATCGGGGCAACATGACTGCTCTTACTAGCAGGCATCCATGCCGGGTAAGAGCAGCATGGTGTCTTTCCGCCCCCCCTGCAGCTCCAAGTGCAGTGATTGGCCGGTCAATGAAGATCGGCACATCGCAGAGTCGGAAGCAGAAATAAGCTGCGAAGCGGGTGGGGTCATGGGGAGGTGACCGGTGCTGACCGGTCTCCTACGAGGTCAGGCAGGGGATTCTAGTATTTGACATCCCCTGCCAGCGCTGCGATTGGCTGGAGCAACACTCCAGACAATGACAGCGCTATAGCTGCACAGGAAAGGGCTGAACCTCTCATTCTAGCTGGTGATTGCATGCAGAGAGGTTCTGTGCTTCTCTGTACTGCTAGCTGGCTTGCTGGGACTTGTGATGCTCCCAGTAAGAGCCGTCCCGGATCGGCTTTACAGCCACACTAAAAAACCAATAGTGTCAGTCAGCACTAGCTGCCGCTGACACTTAAAATTACCATCAAGGAAGGCCCCTTGCGCTTTCCTACAATATATATATATACAGTACAGACCATAAGTTTGGACACACCTTCTCATTCAAAGAGTTTTCTTTATTTTCATGACTATGAAAATTGTAGATTCACACTGAAGGCATCAAAACTATGAATTAACACATGTGGAATTATATACATAACAAACAAGTGTGAAACAACTGAAAATATGTAATATATTCTAGGTTCTTCAAAGTAGCCACCTTTTGCTTTGATTACTGCTTTGCACACTCTTGGCATTCTCTTGATGAGCTTCAAGAGGTAGTCACCTAAAATGGTTTTCACTTCACAGGTGTGCCCTGGCAGGTTTAATAAGTGGGATTTCTTGCCTTATAAATGGGGTTGGGACCATCAGTTGCATTGAGGAGAAGTCAGGTGGATACACAGCTGATAGTCCTACTGAATAGACTGTTAGAATTTGTATTATGGCAAGAAAAAAGCAGCTAAGTAAAGAAAAACGAGTGGCCATCATTACTTTAAGAAATGAAGGTCAGTCAGTCAGCTGAAAAATTGGGAAAACTTTGAAAGTAAGGGCTATTTGACCATGAAGGAGAGTGATGGGGTGCTGCACCAGATGACCTGGCCTCCACAGTCACCGGACCTGAACCCAATCGAGATGGTTTGGGGTGAGCTGGACCACAAAGTGAAGGCAAAAGGGCCAACAAGTGCTAAGCATCTCTGGGAACTCCTTCAAGACTGTTGGAAGACCATTTCAGGTGACTACCTCTTGAAGCTCATCAAGAGAATGCCAAGAGTGTGCAAAGCAGTAATCAAAGCAAAAGGTGGCTACTTTGAAGAACCTAGAATATGACATATTTTCAGTTGTTTCACACTTGTTTGTTATGTATATAATTCCACATGTGTTAATTCATAGTTTTGATGCCTTCATAGTCATGAAAATAAAGAAAACTCTTTGAATGAGAAGGTGTGTCCAAACTTTTGGTCTGTACTGTATATATATAATTCAATTTTAGTTAGGTAGTGTTAGTGTAGATTTTGCAAGCACGCAACATCTTTGTGCGTGCATGCATCCTACAAATTTTTTTTACTTTTTTTCTCTACTAATGTGCAATGCATACGTGCTATTTCAATCTGCAGACCACACAGGAACTTTCCTTCAGTTCCAAGAGGTGGTTATCATGGCCCTAATTTTTCAAAGCCAGGCCAGGGAGGGTCCCAGTACTTCAGGAATCCATGGTGCCCGTGTTGTACCAGAGCAACATTTTCCAGGTCAAGTCCCCCAGACAGCAAGGAAGGGAAGGACCCCAAAAATATGCAGGTTGTGTTCCAAAAGGGGGATAAGGAAAGACACCATTTACCACTGCGAAACCTGCACTGAAAAACCTGGCCTGGGCATGCAGGAGTGTTTTAAAATTTACCACCTTATATCTCTGATTTAGTCCGCATAGCTTACAAATCCACTTTTCACCAACCAGTACATATTTATTTCTGTGAAACACCTGTTAGGTCAAAATTGCCATTTCCACCCCTTAAAATGTTCGTACGGGGGTGCTCTTTCCAAAATGGGGTAAATTCTTGGGTTTTTTAATTTCTGGGGACCTCAGGAATATTTTAAATGCGACATGGCACCTAAAATCAATGTCTGCCAATTCAGATCAACAAAATCCATATTTTGCTGTTTGACTCTAGAGCCTGCTGTGTGCCCATACATCATTTTAAGAGCACATATGGGGTGTTGCCGTATTTTGGGGCAAATGGGAAACAAAACCTGGGGTGAATTTTCTGCTGATACCCTTTGGGAAAGTGAAAAATGTGGGTGTAAAGAAACTTTTTTTTTTTTTTTTTTTCATTTTCACTTCAAGTGTTTCCTAATTCTAGGAAAAACCTTTGAGGTCAAAGTGCTCAGTACACACCTTGAAAGATTCCTTGAGGGGTGTAGTTTCCAAAATGGGGTCACTTTTTGGGGTTTTCCACTGTAGGGCCACCTCAGGGTGTCTTCATATCCGACATAGCTCCCAATTACCATTCCAGCTAAATCCTCTCTCCAAAAACAATATGGTGCTCCTTCCACTTTGAAGCCTGCTGTGCGCCCATACATAGGTTTTTGAGCACATATGGGGTGTATCTGTAACTCCAGATTTAGGTTAATAGATTTTGAGTTTTGTTTGGCTGTTCACCCTTGATGTGTTGCAGAAAAAATAGATTAACATTTAAAATCTGCTAAAAAAAAGTTAAAAAGTTAAATTTCATTCCCATTTTCCTTTTATTCTCGTGGGGCACCTAAAGGTTTAACAAAGTTTGTAAAATCATTTGTGAATAGCTTGAGGGGTGTAGTTTGTAAAATGGGGTGATTTATGGGTGGTTTCTAATATGTAAGCCCAACAAAGTGACTTTATAACTTAACTGGTCCTTAAATAATTGGGTTTTGGAAATTTTCTTAAAAAATAAAATGTCATTATTAAAATGATCCAAACATGAAGTAGACATATGGGGAATGTAAAGTAATAACCATTTTTGGAGGTATTACTATCTATTATAAAAGTAATTTGCTAATTTGATAATTTTTCTAAATGTTTAGTAAATTTGGTATTTTTTTTATAAATAAAAATGAAATATTTTGACTCAAAATTACCACTGTCATGAAGTACAGTACAATATGTGACGAAAAAACACTCTCAGAATGGCCTGGATAAGTAATAGCGTTTTTAAGTTATCACCACATAAAGTGACACGTGTCAGATTTGCAAAAAATGGCCTGGTCCTTAAAGGGAACCTGTCAGCAACTTTATGCTGCCCATACTAACGGCAGCATAAAATAGAGACAGGTGAGATGATTTCAGCGGTCTGTCATTTAAAAGTAAAAAGTAAGTGGTTGCCGAGAACCAGCATCATAATCATTGCAGACTGGGCCTGGAAAAGAGTCCCGGCCACCTGAGAAGAGTCATGGTTATTCATGAATTCCTGCTCTCCTGCCCACCTGCTGATGACTGACAGGCTTCTACCTAGTTTTCTCCCTTTCTCTCTAGGAGAAAACTGCCAATCATCAGCAGATGGGTGAGAGAGCAGGAGATTATGAATAACCATGACTCTACTCAAGTAGATTTGACTCTTTTTCCAGGCCCGGGCCGCAATGATTATGATGCTGGTTCTCAACAACCACTTACTTTTAGCTCATAAGTGACACACCGCTGGAATCAGCATTTCTGTCACTATTTTATGCTGTCCTCAATGAGGTCAGCAGAAAGTTGATGACAGGTTCCCTTTAAGCTGAAAAAGGCAGGGTCCTGAAGGGGTTAAAGGACCCAAGAGAGTTTTGATAACAAAGTGTTCTCTGTGCACCTGATCTAAATACAAATGTATGTACAGTACAGACCAAAAGTTTGGACACACCTTCTCATTCAAAGAGTTTTCTTTATTTTCATGACTTTGAAAATTGTAGATTCACACTGAAGGCATCAAAACTATGAGTTAACACATGTGGAATTATATACATAACAAACAAGTTTGAAACAACTGAAAATATGTCATATTCTAGGTTCTTCAAAGTAGCCACCTTTTGCTTTGCACAATCTTGGCATTCTCTTGATGAGCTTCAAGAGGTAGTCCCCTGAAATGGTTTTCACTTCACAGGTATGCCCTGTCAGGTTTAATAAGTGGGATTTCTTGCCTTATAAATGGGGTTAGGACCATCAGTTGCATTGAGGAGAAGTCAGGTGGATACACAGCTGATAGTCCTACTGAATAGACTGGGGTGAGCTGGACCGCAGAGTGAAGGCAAAAGGGCCAACAAGTGCTAAGCATCTCTGGGAACTCCTTCAAGACTGTTGGAAGACCATTTCAGGGGACTACCTCTTGAAGCTCATCAAGAGAATGGCAAGAGTGTGCAAAGCAGTAATCAAAGCAAAAGGTGGCTACTTTGAAGAACCTAGAATATTACATATTTTCAGTTGTTTCACACTTGTTTGTAATTTATATAATTCCACGTGTTAATTCATAGTTTTGATGCCTTCATAGTCATGAAAATAAAGAAAACTCTTTGAATGAGAAGGTGTGTCCAAACTTTTGGTCTGTATTGTATATATCTGACAGTCAAAAATATTCTGCCCAATAGGCTCTTCAGTGTGAGGTACAGTAGTTAGCGGATATAAGTCAGATAAAGAGCAGATACAACATCCAGAGTTTGTATACATCCTTGTACTAACATTTGATGTTGGTGACTCCAGGAGATGTCCAGGGTCCATCGGCAGGGTCAGATTAAGGGTTCCAAGAGTATGAAGCAGTCCACTTTCTGGAGCCACCCAACTAATATGAGGGTCACTTCTACCACACATGGGGGACATTTATTAAGACTTATGTCATGGTGGCACTCTGTGCCTGTTGCCATTCCTCTATCCCTGTATGACTGCAAGTGTGATCCTGTGCTCAGCTTTTTGACCAATGAGCTCATCAACCCTCCTATATAGCTGTGCTACTGATCTCACTTCCTTGCCTGAGCAATTGGTCACTACAGATCTTGCTAGGTCTCTCTAGCATGCTGGTGACAATCCATTTGTCTGCCTGATTCCTAGTTCCTAACCTGTGCCTGTTCACAGTACTGATCCTGTGCCCTAACATTTGGATTGTTTCATGGATTTGCACAAACTGCTAGCCCAGCCCTAACCTCTGCTTGTTTCCTGACACATGTCTCCCTGATCCCTCTGTGTCACACACCAGTGTCTCTGGACCCTGTGGGTGAGCAACCAACCATACTGGAATTATTCCAAGTGGTAGCAGTCTAGTGACTCCCCTGCAACGAAGACCATATCCCTGTATAAGGGCTAAATAGGACTACCAGGATAATGCACAGTGGATTCACATCCATTGCTCATAACAACATGTATGCTCTCAGCACATACCAGGAGAAATGTTCAGTACGGTGTGCACAGTGTGTGCAAATAGTATCAGATCCAATAGAATTATATACAATAGTATGAGATCCAAGTTTAAAACATAAATACAGTGCCAGAACAAGATCAATACATTAATAAAGCATAGTACATACATACAGGCTCAGAACCAGACTAATAAATACAACACCAGAACCTAGGTCATTACATACAGTTGCAAGAAAAAGTATGTGAACCCTTTGGAATGATATGGATTTCTGCACAAATTGGTCATAAAATGTGATCTGATCTTCATCTAAGTCAAAACAATAGACAATCACAGTCTGCTTAAACTAATAACACACAAAGAATTAAATGTAACCATGTTTTTATTGAACACACCATGTAAACATTCACAGTGCAGGTGGAAAAAGTATGTGAACCCCTAGACTAATGACATCTCCAAGAGCTAATTGGAGTGAGGTGTCAACCAACTGGAGTCCAATCAATGAGATGAGATTGGAGGTGTTGGTTACAGCTGGCCTGCCTTATAAAAAACACACACCAGTTCTGGGTTTGCTTTTCACAAGAAGCATTGACTGATGTGAATAATGCCTCGCACAAAAGAGCTCTCAGAAGACCTACGATTAAGAATTGTTGACTTGCATAAAGCTGGAAAGGGTTATAAAAGTATCTCCAAAAGCCTTGCTGTTCATCAGTCCATGGTATAACAAATTGTCTATAAATGGAGAAAGTTCAGCACTGCTGCTACTCTTCCTAGGAGTGGCTGTCCTGTAAAGATGACTACAAGAGCACAGCGCAGACTGCTCAATGAGGTGAAGAAGAATCCTAGAGTGTCAGCTAAAGACTTACAAAAGTCTCTGGCATATGCTAACATCCCTGTTAGCAAATCTACGATACGTAAAACACTAAACAAGAATGTATTTCATGGGAGGATACCACAGAGGAAGCCACTGCTGTCCAAAAAAAGAACATTGCTGCACGTTTGCAGTTTGCACAAGAGCACCTGGATGTTCCACAGCAGTACTGGCAAAATATTCTGTGGACAGATGAAACCAAAGTTGAGTTGTTTGGAAGAAACAGACAACACTATATGTGTGGAGAAAAAGAGCCACAGCACACCAACATCAAAACCTCATCCCAACTGTGAAGTATGGTGATGGGGGCATCATGGTTTGGGGCTGCTTTCCTGCATCAGGGCCTGGAGGGATTGCTATCATTGAAGGAAAAATGAATTCCCAAGTTTATCAAGACATTTTGCAGGAGAACTTAACCACTTCCCATCTGGGCCCTTTGCCCCCTTCCTGACCAGGCCAAATTTTGCAAAACTGACATATCTCACTTTATGTGGTAATAACTTTGGAACGCCTTTATTTATCCAAGTCATTCAGAGATTGTTTTCTCGTGACACATTGTACTTCATGATAGTCATAAATTTGAGTCAAAATATTTCACCTTTATTTATGAAAAAATCCCAAATTTACCCAAAAATTTGAAAAATTCGCAATTTTCTAAATTTCAATTTCTCTGCTTTTAAAACAGAAAGTGATACCTCATAAAATATTTATTATTTAACATTCCCCATATGTCTACTTTATGTTGGCATCATTTTGGAAATGTCATTTTATTTTTTTAGGACGTTAGAAGGCTTAGAAGTTTAGAAGCAATTCTTAAAATTTTTAAGAAAATTGCCAAAACCCACTTTATAAGGACCAGTTCAGGTCTGAAGTCACTTTGTGGGGCCTACATAGTGGATACCCCCATAAATGACCCCATTGTAGAAACTACACCCCTCAAGGTATTCAAAACCGATTTTACAAACTTTGTTAACCCTTTAGGCGTTCCACAAGAATTAAAGGAAAATGGAGATCAAATTTTTAAATTTCACTTTTTTGGCAGATTTTCCATTTTAATCAATTTTTTTCTTTAACACATCGATGGTTAACAGCCAAACAAAACTCAATATTTATTACCCAGATTCTGCGGTTTACAGAAACACCCCACATGTGGTCATAAACTGCTGTATGGGCACATGGCAGGGCGCAGAAGATAAGGAACTCCACATGGTTTTTAGATGCCATGTCCCATTTTAAGCCCCCTGATGCACCCTTACAGTAGAAACTCCCAAGAAGTGACCCCATTTTGGAAACTAGGGGATAAGGTGCCAGTTTTATTAGTACTATTTTTGGGTACATATGATTTTTTGATCATTCATTATAACACTTTATGGGGCAAGGTGACCAAAAAATTGGTTGTTTTAGCACAGTTTCTATTTATTTATTTTTACAGCGTTCACCTGAGGGGTTCAGTCAAGTGACATTTTTATAGAGCAGATTGTTACGGACGTGGCGATACCTAATATGTATACTTTTTCTCATTTATTAAAGTTTTACACAATAATAGCATTTTTTGAAACCAAAAAATTATGTTTTAATGTGTCCATGTTCTGAGAGCTATAGTTTTTTTATTTTTTGAGAGATTTTCTTATGTAGGGGCTCATTTTTTGCGGGATGAGGTGACGGTTTTATTGGTACTATTTTGTGGGACATACGCGTTTTTGATCACTTGGTGTTGCACCTTTTGTGGTGCAAGGTGACAAAAATTGCTTGTTTTGACACAGTTTTTTTATTTTATTTTTTACGGTGTTCACCCGAGGGGTTAGGTCATGTGATATTTTTATAGAGCTGCTTTTTACGGACGCGGCAATACCTAATATGTATACTTTTTTTTATTTGTTTCACTTTAACACAATAATAGCATTTTTGAAACCAAAAAAATGATGTTTTAGTGTCTCCATGTTCTAAGAGCTATAGTTTTTGTGATGCAAGGTTTTGACACAGTTTTTTTTTTTTTTTTTTTTACGGTGTTCACCCGAGAGGTTAGGTCATGTGATATTTTTATAGAGCTGGTTTTTACGGACGCGGCAATACTAAATATGTCTATTTTATTTTATTTTTTCTATTTTTAATTTTTTTTATTCCTTACTTGGGATTTTTTTTTTTTTTACATGTGAAACTTTTTTTTATTTTATTTTTTCAACCCTTTATATTATTTTTATTTTATTTTACACTTTTAGTCCCCCATAAGGTCATACAAGACCTCTGGGGGACATTTACTTCACTTTTTATTTTTTTTTACACTGTTGATTTCTCCTGTAACTGGGGCTGACATAGTAGCCCCAGTTACAGGACAAATGCACCCCTATAGAGGCTGTACAGCAGCAATCCTGCGCTGTACAGCCTCACAGCAGGGCTGATCGAGGTCTCTGAGAGACCTCACACAGCTCCTGCACACTCCGGTCACGGCAGTCACATGACCGCCGGGCCGGAACAGGAAGCGCACAGCGCTTCCTGCTCTGCAGACACAGCGCTCGGTGAGCGCTGTGTCTGCAGCGATCGTGAAGGCAGGGACACCTGGGAACTGTCCCTGCCTTGTCTTAGGGTTGCCCTGCTGTCACTGACAGCGGGCAACCCGATCAGCAGCTGCACGATTAGCGTGCAGCTGCTATTTCTGACAGGACGTTTTAAAACGTGCTGTCAGAAATAGACATCCACCCATAGGACGTTTATATCCTATGGGCGGACGTGAGGCGGTTAAGGCCATCTGTCCACCAGCTGAAGCTCAACAGAAGATGGGTGTTGCAACAGGACAACGACCCAAAGCATAGAAGTAAATCAACAACAGAATGGCTTAAACAGAAGAAAATACACCTTCTGGAGTGGCCTAGTCAGAGTTCTGACCTCAACCCGATTGAGATGCTGTGGCATGATCTCAAGAAAGCGATTCACACCAGACATCCCAAGAATATTGCTGAACTGAAACAGTTCTGTAAAGAGGAATAGTCAAGAATTACTCCTGACCGTTGTGCACGTCTGATCTGCAACTACAGGAATCGTTTGGTTAAAATTATTGCTGCCAAAGGAGGCTCAACCAGTTATTAAATCCAAGGGTTCACATACTTTTTCCACCTGCACTGTGAATATTTACATGGTGTGTTCAATAAAAACATGGTAACATTTAATTATTTGTGTGTTATTAGTTTAAGCAGACTGTGATTGTCTATTGTTGTGACTTAGATGAAGATCAGATCACATTTTATGACCAATTTGTGCAGAAATCTATATCATTCCAAAGGGTTCACATACTATTTCTTGCAACTGTAAGTACAGTACAAAAAACAAAGTCATGTAAAAGAAAAGAAACTGCAGCGCTCACCTGTGTTCGCTGATAAGAGGCACAGATTGAAGCCTGGACTAGGCTGAAGCGATGAGAAAAACTTTCTCACTTTTGTATGTCATGATTAAGGACTAATATTTAACTGTCCGAAACGCGTAGACCTTTGGTGTCAAGAATATGCTTCTACCGCTAAAGAAATAAAGATATAGTTTTTATGGGAATCTGGATTCTACTCTATTTTTTCACAAAAAACAAAGTCAGTACATAAATTCAGCACCAAAAAACAAGCTCAGTACATACTGTACTGTAAATCCAGCACCAGAAACAAGCTCAGTATATACATCCAGCACCAGACCCACAGACATAACAATTACATACATACAATAACAGAACCAAGCTCGGTTGTCACAGTGCGATTCACTATGATACTCTGTTACCGTGTAGGCTGGATAACTGCGATCATGCGTACTGGCTGCAGGCCGTTTCCCATGTATGCTGGTTGATTGGGTAGTGCATGCTGGCTGCGGCCTTTTATAGTGTTTAAACTGTGTCCTGTGAATTTGTGTACTCCCTATATCTGTATCAAAGTGCGGTTCACTCTGTCGCCGTGTAGGCTGACTGCCTGCGCTCTTGCGTACTGGCTGCGGTATGTTCCGTTGTATGCTGGTTGCTTGGGTGGTGTGCTGGTTGCGGCCTTTTATAGTGCGTGAACTGTGTCCTGTGAAGTGTGTGGTCTCTGTGCCTTGTAGGGTTAAATTTTCCCTGAGCTTGCGTTTGATTATCAGATGGTCAAATGCTCTCATCACCCTGCTATTTAGACCTGTGTGCTGTATGCCTGGGAGTTCAGTCTGTCTCCAGGAATGCTGCATGCAGGGTGAATGCTCCTAACCATTGTGTTTGTTATGCTACCCTGACTTGTGTAGTCAGCCTGGTTATTCATCAATGTCTTCATGTCCTAGTCTGTCTGGGAACGCCATGCTCCCCTATTCCGCATGGGTTCCAGGCTATGTACCAAGTTTCTATGTTGCTATGTCTCAGTATGTTACTATGTCAGTATATTTTATGTTACTTTATCGTTTGTATGTCCGGTTCTTTCTGTGTGCGCCATGCATCCGTTCTGCATGGGTTCCAGGTAATGTATCTCTATCATCTGATTATGTTCTTTTTTGTCTATGTTCGCCATGTTCCTTGTATCCTAATTTGCATGGGTTCCTAACTATCTGGTTCTGTCTGTTATCTGGTATCCTGGTCTTGTGTCTGAAAATGTGTTCTATATTGTTTTCCCAGATTGCTGGTGTCTTACTCTAGCGTCTGTTTCCTTTCAGGTCAGCTGCCAAGTGTAACAGGACCATCCCAGGAGGTAGCGGTCCGGTCGCCCGCTGCGGCCAAGACTAGATCCTTGTATAGAGGTTAAAGGGTGAAAACCAGGGGGGCACCGGAATAAAGCCCTTAGGGTTTGGCCCAAAGTCAAAAATCACTTGGCACAGTGGTTACACTTCTGCCACTGATCCGCCTGATCTGTAGAGCTTGCTCTTCTATTTAATCCGCTGTTCATCTTAGTTGCAGTTCCTTCCGGACCTGGTTTATTCTGATTGTTTGTGTTTGGCATTTTTGTTTATAAACATTTGTTTTGGCTTACTTTGGTGTTGTTTGTCTGTTCTGTGAACATTGGAGATGTTCAGGAGTTCTCCTGATCATGACTCGGTTGTGATATGTTCAGGGGCTCTAGTGACCCCTGAAGATGATATTGGTACATAAAAACAGCACAATAACTAATCTCAGTACATAAATCCAGAACCAAACTCATAACATGCATACATTACTAGAACCAAGCTCAGTACATAAATACACCACCAGAACCAAACTCAAACCACTAGAACAATGCACAATACAAAGATCAATTGCAAAGTCTGGTTAACCATTCCATATAGGTTATTTCGAAGTAAAAAAATATAAACTAGATTAGCGCACATTGCTGCAGACCACTCATAATCCAGTACTGATGCCACATAGTCAGAGGGATAATACACAATCAATACATAAGTGACATTAAGTGATTCACAGGGGACATCATAGGGACAGTGTAAAATGTAAATTTTCTTGATGATTGTTGTGTATATGGTGCAAGTGTTTGGTGCAACTTATTATGGATGCTCATAAACAGCTGGATCGTGGCTTGAGTAAATGGCCTAAATAATCATAGAGAGGTGATTAGATGAGCATACACTCATTGCACTACTATACTGGAAAAAAAAAGTCCCCATATGTAACTATTAGAGAACAAGTATGCTCTCTAATTGATGGGGAGATTGATAGCATGCACAAATGTTCATGTCCCCTTTTCCCCTGGGGTCATGTGCAGTTATACAGGGAGATGAGGATCTATGTCTCTTCTTCTATAAATGCAGCCTGTCAGCACAAACTGGGCTGATCTGCTCCTCAACACAGCCTGAGATCATAGATGGCTGAAGAGGCAGCCTTAACCTACTCTGTCAGGCTGTATGACAGCTAGATATATGAGCCAGGTCTTGTTTTAAAGCTAAGAATATTTAAGCTTTAGAACAAGACCAAACCACCATACAGCGTGTTGCGCTGGCATGCAATGTCTGCTGCTGCCCCACTACTCCTGGTGGACACAGGTGCTGCACTACTTAGCCAGCCGGCTTCCCCTTCTAATCTGCAGCCTGGTCCTGTTCTCTATCTTCTTTTTGGCGGCAATCCAGGCAGCTGGTATCTACTGTGAGTACTGCAGGACACGACCTGCATCCTGTTACTAAGGTCTCCCAGCCTCCCGATGGCTGGCAGTCCCTGGGTACTTAAGGCACCTTCCCGAGTGGGAGGGTGCTTGAGCTTTGGGTTACCTACCGTAGTCTCTACTTAGTGGCAAAGGTGTTATTTTCTGTCTGACTATACATGTACCAAACTCCTGCCTGGCAACTGACTCACACCCTCCAGCCCTGACCTCGGACTTTAATCTCACAGATATGTTTGTATGTAGCCTGCACCAACCTTGGCCTGTCTCCTGACTATGAATATTGTCTGACCCCTCAGTGCCAGAGGCTAACACAGCCACAGATTGAACCTTTACAAACCTGGTCAGCAGTGAGATCTGCAGGTAATGCCTGCAGATCCTACTCCCACTTGCTAGCACCAGGATCCTGCTCTTACTATAAAGACCTTAGATTAGCTTTAAAACAGCCTGCACTAGAGAAAGTGGAAGGGATCAGAAAATCAGTAAAGGCTGGATCCTAGCCTGAGGTCCCCCTCAGCCAGCATAGGATTGGAGTCTGGAGCTTCAAGTACTCCAGTAATAACCTAACCCTGTACATAGAGAGGCACCTTGATAATCTTAGGTTGAGAAGGCGAAAAAAATTGAGTTATATTGCAAGGTTGTAGAACTAAAATATTATATATATGTAATCAAATTTATCAGAAATCATGTGGCATTTGACAAAGCAGACGCCTGCAAATTGTGCTTTAAATATTGCTTTGCACATTAATGCAGCAGTCCTCACAGTACTGAATCATTAATCTTGTTAAGCCTTACTAATCCTATTGTGTTTCCTTCTCATTTTTAAAACGTTTAATATTTAAACCTTTAATAGTAAATATGAATGCATGATTCAAATGTAAGGATGACTTAAAGTAGAAAAATAGAGGAGTAAGGATAGTGCTTTTTATACTCATGTTTTTCCTAGGTGCAGGTCACTGATGAAATACTAAAGACATGGATATTTGACTTTGGTTTGCTATATACAGTAGTCCCTTAGCAATGCAATTGGGGTACCAGATACCCATCAACCAACGTCCAGAAACACCATGCTTCACTACTATCAGGAGCAAGAATTTTAAATGCTTCAGACAGGCCAAAGTTCTTTGTAACCTTACAGGAAGATAACCTACAAATTCCTCCACATGGAGAAAAAGAGTATGCCACACATTAGTAGTTATCTCTATTTTGAGCCCTACGAAAGCCACTGTACTCTGCCACTCTGGAGTTGCGGCTATATGGGAACAGTGTAATGGAGATCTATGGTTGTTCTAGCCAGGAGTGGCCAGCATGCTTACCTACTTACATGCACGTGTCCACAGAGCATCCTCATTTTAAGATAGTAAATTTCAAATTGTTCTTTTAGGCTCTTGGTAGAGTTGCTTTACTGAAGTCACACTTGAAATACAAAGTTCTACAAGTCATGAGTAAGAACCGCATGGTTCGAAACGTGCAGACTTTGGTTGACATCAGAGGATGGTTTTGATGCTGCATGTACCTTTTCACTGAAAATAAAGAAACAAACAACTCTAAAATACTCCGGTGCTGGATCCAATATTTTTTCTTTGCTACAAGTATCGAGGTGTTACCTGTGGTTTCCGTGCATGAAGGAGAAACAATTTTAGGATAGAGAAGCAGGTGACCTGGATTTTTCTATTATAGTTTGAAAGTTCTACATACAATGCCTTAAATTTATAAATCCTATAGATGGTGGAAACTTATGCTGTCTAGCCCCGCACCAGTGGCTTAGGCTGGATGATAAATGTGGTGCAGGGATAGGCACTTTTGTCTAGCTCTATATCAACTATTGGTTGACTTACTTGCAGACAGAATTTTACGATATAATTGTGGCACAATTTTAGTGCAAATTGCAACATCATAGGCCATGCCTATTGCTCTGAAGTTCCATCCCTTTCACCAAGTCCCAACTTTTGTTGAACAGGACAGAAAAAAGCGTAGAAACCTTGAGCCAAATTGCTCCAAATTGTGCAAGTGTTTAGACAGATTCTAGGTGAAGACACATTAGTAAATCTGGACAAATGGGTCAGTAACACAGCATAGGCCATTATGCAATATATACAACAAATAATTTTCTTCATTTCATAACCATATGGCGCAAAATTTAGTACAGGGTTCCCTATGCTGTACATCACATTCCAGAATACATTAGCATTCCTACGACCACAATAACACATCAATCAACAAAGCATTTGAGAAAGATCACAGCTCTACTGAACAACAGAAACAGAAAAAGAGTATGGTGGAATGGGATGGAAACTGGTTGGTTGGAATACTCTATGAAATTGCCGTGAACGACTCTTCAGCACTCTTGGATGTATATCTCCTAGTTCACAAGGAGGTTAGGATCAAAGTTTCATTTCTAGACTTCCAACAAGACAAACTTGTTTCCTAAACTAATGGGTACCTTAACAGTACTTAGTTTAGAACTGTACATGGGCAAGTATTAAACGTCTCAGGAGCAGACTCATCTGAATGACTAGGTATATATTATGTAGGCAAATATATTGGGACACACCTTTTAATCACTGAATTCTGGTGTTTCATCCAGCACCATTGTAGCACGTATATATAAAATGAAGCACCTGGTGATGCACTTAGCCTTTAGAAGGAGAATGGAACTATAAAAAGAGCATGATTCTGTATCAGTATACGGTACTATTATTGCAACAAGATAGCTCATGTAATAAAATGTCTTCCCTCCTAGATATTTCATGATCAGATGTGGTATTATTGCACTTTGTAAACCATGTAAAGTTACAGAGCTGGGTCGCTGAAAGTTGAGGTGCATAGTTCATAAAAGTCACAAATGCTCAGTAAGTGCACAGTTCCAAACCTCCTCTGGCATTAAAATCAGAAACTGCACAGAGAGCTTCATTATATGAGTTTGAAAGGCCAAGCTGGTGCATTCAAGCCTTAAATCACCAAGTGTCACATGGAGTAATGTAAAGTCCATTGTCACTGGACAATGGAGCACTGGAAACATGTTTTGTGGAGTGACAGCTGTAAAATTTGGAGGGGGAGGGATAATCTTATGGGATTGTTTTTCAGTGGTTTGCCTAAGCCTCTTTTTACAGTGACGGGAAATCTTAATGCTTCACCATGCCAAGACATTTTGGACAATGGCATGCTTCAAACTTTGTGAGAACAGTTTGGAGGAGGCCATTTTCTGTTCCAGCATGACTGTGCTCCTATGCACAAAGCAAGGTCCATAAAGACATGGTTGGGTGAGTTTGGTGTGGAAGAACTTGACAGGCCCGTACAAGCCCTGACCTCAACCCCATTGAACACCTTTGGGATAAGTATTTCACAGGTACGGGTACATACATATATATGTAGGTATGTATCTAATTCTAATCACTGAAAAAATGAACCTACTTAAAACATAACTTTTATATTTACTTTTTAAAATAAATCCCACCAAAGTAATCGATAAAAATATACTACAAGAGTAGTCTGGAATATCATATTGGGAGGGAGAACTGCATTAAACGAATTACAAATTCCAATATTAATGCTACGTTTGTAGACACTCAGGGTTTTGATGCTGGTTAAATCCAGGATAGTGTAGTGGCTCTGGGCTTTAGAGTTGGAGGAAAAAGGCGTCTTTGTGGATCACCCCTTTTCTGGTTTTCACCTTGTCTTTCTTCACTTGATTGTTGGATCAAACGCTGTGGAATATGGTTGTTCCAACGGTTTTAGAGTACAGCAATATTTTCCCCCTGGTACTCCACGTTCCACAAGTCACTTTCCTGTCTTGTGGGATGTAAGCTTTTGGCTGGGTAGTGGGAGATAAATCCCTACTTGGACTATCACACCCTGCCTAAAAGCGGAGGAATCTCCCGCCTAAACGCGGAGGAATCGCCCCAGAAGGAGCGGCCCCACTTATCGGTGGCTAACCCTGCCAATAATATCAATAGTATTTTCCAAGCATACGATCCCGATGCGTTTCCTCTGTCAAGGTAGAGGACAGATTCATCAGGGGATATAGATGATAGAGTAAAGCTAGATAGCTGCAAAGATGGATGTATAGCAGTCCACGTGATATATCCAGACTGCTGCCTAATATACTCAAAATAATCATTTGAAATGACACCTGCTCATTGCATGCATCCATGGTGTGCGTTCCAGCCCACTGCGCCTGCGCCAGGTATCTTGTTTGTATAGGAAGCGCCGGCATCCCCATTGGAACGCGAAACATCACTAATATATGCACTTCTACGTAGGGATGCACCCACGTCATATGCGCTCCCGTACTAGGATCGCACTCCAGCGCAGGCGCACTAGATGATGTTCTATGTTCTAGCGCCTGTGCAATACAGATCCTGGGCCCGAATACTAGGGGATACTCTGCGCATGCGTATTAGAGACAAAAGCGTCCCCATGCGCAAACGCAAAGTACTTCCCAAATATTGCGACTCTACTAAAAGAAACAACCCACGGATTGATAAAAGGGTGGGGGTATTGTGCGAATGCACAGAAACTTTCAATCTGTTTTGTAACTGATGCACAAGTGCAGAGTCTATCATTCTATTTGTAACTGTCCCCTATATTTAGGTAATTACGTTTTTGTTTATCCACAAATGTGCAGGAATGGCATAATTAAATAACATATTTGCGTAAAAGGGGTGAAGCTAATATTATTAGAATATTTGTGGATATATATCCGTTTGTAGCAAATTTATTTTTTGGGTACTTTACATTAGGATCAAAAGGCAAAAGAATTGGGGACATAGCGAGGGAATGAAACTTATGATCGTTCAAAAGAGAATCGGAACAGACCCTGGATGAATTTCCTCACAATCTATTGATGTATAATGGTGTTCAACCTTTTTTGGTCTAATACACTTATTCCTGACTTGTCTTACATAATAATATCATTATTCTTATACTGTATATTTGTCTGAGGTATACAATTAAATATTCTGTGGCATATATATATAGATTAAAGGATCAAATAAAGCAAGCAAAGGACAGCATCTCATTTAGGCCGAATGGATTAACCGTTTTAAGTCTGTGAATCCATCGGCCTCTTTTTGTAATATCTTTCTGTTCAGGTCACCCCCCGTGGTGAGGGGTGAACAACCTCTATCACACAGAAATTTTGTGATTTACTATCTCTGTCATGAAATTCCTGTATGTGCCTGGAAATTGTTGTATCCCTTTTGTGTCTGATGTCTCCCAGATGGTCCCCTATTCTTCCTTTAAAGAGAACCTGTCACTGGGATTTTGTGTATAGAGCTGAGGACATGGGTTGCTAGATGGCCGCTAGCACATCCACAATACCCAGTCCCCATAGCTCTGTGTGCTTTTATTGTGTAAAAAAAACCGATTTGATACATATGCAAATTAACCTGAGATGAGTCCTGTCCCTGACTCCTCTCACATACAGGACTCATCTCAGGTTAATTTGCATATGTATCAAATTGTTTTTTTTACACAATAAAAGCACAAAGAGCTATGGGGACTGGGTATTGGGGATGTGCTAGCGGCCATCTAGCAACCCATGTCCTCAGCTCTATACCCAAAATCCCGGTGATAGGTTCCCTTTAAAGAGGACCTTTCATCTGAATCAAGTAAGTAAACTGAATATACATACATGGAGAGCGGCGCCCAGGGATACCCCTGCACTTACTATTATCCCCGGGCGCCGCTCCGTTCTCCTGTTATAGGCTCCGGTAAAGTCATAGTTAGGCTCCACCCATTTGAGCCTGCCGCGGTCTCCTTCTCCTATGCTGTAGCGCTGGCCAATCGCAGCGCTCAGCTCTTAGCCATGCTATGAGCTGAGCGCTGCGATTGGCCAGCGCTACAACATAGGAGAAAGAGACGCCGGCAGGCTCAAATGGGTGGAGCCTAACTATGACTTTACCGAAGCCTATAACAGGAGAACGGAGCGGCGCCCGGGGATAATAGTAAGTGCAGGGGGATCCCTGGGCGCCGCTCTCCATGTATGTATATTCAGTTTACTTACTTGATTCAGATGAAAGGTCCTCTTTAAGCTCTCTTTTTGTTTTGCCTACATATTGAAGCAAACATGTACATAAATACACGATTCCAGTTTTGCAATTTGTAAAATCTCTGATGGTATATGTTTTTTGGGTTGTGTGGTTGGTAAAGGTCTTTGTTTGACATATATACAGGGAGTGCAGAATTATTAGGCAAGTTGTATTTTTGAGGATTAATTTTATTATTGAACAACAACCATGTTCTCAATGAACCCAAAAAACTCATTAATATCAAAGCTGAATATTTTTGGAAGTAGTTTTTAGTTTGTTTTTAGTTTTAGCTATTTTAGGGGGATATCTGTGTGTGCAGGTGACTATTACTGTGCATAATTATTAGGCAACTTAACAAAAAACAAATATATACCCATTTCAATTATTTATTTTTACCAGTGAAACCAATATAACATCTCAACATTCACAAATATACATTTCTGACATTCAAAAACAAAACAAAAACAAATCAGTGACCAATATAGCCACCTTTCTTTGCAAGGACACTCAAAAGCCTGCCATCCATGGATTCTGTCAGTGTTTTGATCTGTTCACCATCAACATTGCGTGCAGCAGCAACCACAGCCTCCCAGACACTGTTCAGAGAGGTGTACTGTTTTCCCTCCTTGTAAATCTCACATTTGATGATGGACCACAGGTTCTCAATGGGGTTCAGATCAGGTGAACAAGGAGGCCATGTCATTAGATTTTCTTCTTTTATACCCTTTCTTGCCAGCCACGCTGTGGAGTACTTGGACGCGTGTGATGGAGCATTGTCCTGCATGAAAATCATGTTTTTCTTTAAGGATGCAGACTTCTTCCTGTACCACTGCTTGAAGAAGGTGTCTTCCAGAAACTGGCAGTAGGACTGGGAGTTGAGCTTGACTCCATCCTCAACCCGAAAAGGCCCCACAAGCTCATCTTTGATGATACCAGCCCAAACCAGTACTCCACCTTGCTGGCGTCTGAGTCGGACTGGAGCTCTCTGCCCTTTACCAATCCAGCCACGGGCCCATCCATCTGGCCCATCAAGACTCACTCTCATTTCATCAGTCCATAAAACCTTAGAAAAATCAGTCTTGAGATATTTCTTGGCCCAGTCTTGACGTTTCAGCTTGTGTGTCTTGTTCAGTGGTGGTCGTCTTTCAGCCTTTCTTACCTTGGCCATGTCTCTGAGTATTGCACACCTTGTGCTTTTGGGCACTCCAGTGATGTTGCAGCTCTGAAATATGGCCAAACTGGTGGCAAGTGGCATCTTGGCAGCTGCACGCTTGACTTTTCTCAGTTCATGGGCAGTTATTTTGCGCCTTGGTTTTTCCACACGCTTCTTGCGACCCTGTTGACTATTTTGAATGAAACGCTTGATTGTTCGATGATCACACTTCAGAAGCTTTGCAATTTTAAGAGTGCTGCATCCCTCTGCAAGATATCTCACTATTTTTGACTTTTCTGAGCCTGTCAAGTCCTTCTTTTGACCCATTTTGCCAAAGGAAAGGAAGTTGCCTAATATTTATGCACACCTAATACAGGGTGTTGATGTCATTAGACCACACCCCTTCTCATTACAGAGATGCACATCACCTAATATGCTTAATTGGTAGTAGGCTTTCGAGCCTATACAGCTTGGAGTAAGACAACATGCATAAAGAGGATGATGTGGTCAAAATACTCATTTGCCTAATAATTCTGCACGCAGTGTATTGGCAAGCTATACATGTGCCACATCAAAAGATACCTATGGGTTTTCTGTCCAGCCATGTACCGGGTTTGTTCGGTGATTTGAAATGGCTGTGGCCCTCTGAGGTAAAATGCATACCAATCTGGTTTGTATTGAGTTCTGCCAGGAACTCAGAAAAAAGTTATTTGGAGCGGCTCCACAGTATTATGATATCATCTATGTAGCGGTCACAGAAACCTTTGGGATGAGCTAGAATAGAGATTGTGAGCTAGGTCCTCTCATCCAAAATCAGTGTTTGACCTTACAAATGCTCTTCTGAATAAAATTACCACAGACACACAGTGGAAGCTGTTGAATCTGCAAAAGGGGACCAACTCCATATTAACGCTCAAAGATTTACAAATGCTCTTCTGAATGAATGGGCAAAAATTACCACAGATACACAGTGGAAGCTGTTTAATCTGCAAAAGGGGACCAACTCCATATTAACGCTCATAGACTTAGAATGGGGTGTAAAGCTCCTGTAGAAAAATTGCCAAGTGTAATACAGGCTTTATGCCTTTTGCGGATAAGAATATCCATTTTCTAGGGAAATTGTGGCATGCATATGGACAGTGACAGCATTTTGTGGATCAGTGGTTTTCGGATATAGTTGTGTGCATGAGCCATCCATAATCCATACAGCAGGAATGATGGCTATATCTAAGTACAACTCATGAGCAGGCATTGATGGAGAATGAACTCCCTATGAAAATTGGTTCCTGATTATCGCCTGCTCAATTGGACTGTATAAAAGGCCCTAAGGGTACTGCCACACGGTTAGGTTTCTGCATGCAGTTTGGAAGCCAAATCAGGAGTGGATCATGAAAGGAGAGAAAGGACATATAACTTCTCTTTTTTTATTTTGATACTGGTTTTGGCCTCCAAAACTGCATGCAGAAACCTGACCATGTGGCCGTACCCCTAGGTCCTTAGGGCTAAAATTCCGCTGTAAAATCAGTCGTGTGAACATCCTCTTAGAATGATATTGGTTTGATTAGACAGAGGTTGGTCAGATATCTGTATGAATTAAAGCACCATAACATGTCGATCTAATACTGGATTTGTAAACTATTCTACACGTATGTACTGTATATTTCTATTTACTCCAAGCAAAAAAAAAATAGAAAGAACAAGCCTCAGAGGGCGAAATTTATAATCTCCCTCATGCCTGAAAAGTGGCGATAAAAAGTTGCAAACTATGGGAGTCATTTATTAAGAACAGATTCTTAGATGCCTGTCTTAATAACCCCGTGTATTGGCGGTGGATCTGCTGAAGTTATGAGGAGGCACCGGTCTCTACATAACTTCGGTGCATTCACCAAGGGTTTAAATATAAGCCAGCTTCCTTTTTGGCTTAAATGGCTGCTATTTTCTATGTCTAAAACATGCGTCGAAAATTATTAATAAGACGGACCTGCTGGCCTGTCCCCTTCCACGCCACGCCCCCTTTTTTAGACCTGGCGTGAGCGAGGAAAAGTCGCAGATTGCAATGCAAAGGCAATCTGCGACAGATATAAACCAGATAACTTGATAAATCTCCCCCATAGTGTTTTCTTCCTCTCTCTTTTGCATTTTTGCTTGCCTACTCATTCTTTGTGGGCCATACAATTCCTCCTGTTCCATTCTACAATGAAATTACAATTATAATAAAAAGGATACAACATACAGATATATTTTGTGCACTGTCAAAACAATGGAGGTCATTTACTACCGACAGACTATTTAATGCCTGTGTGACAATATTTTGTTGCCCATGGCGTTTCTACACCATCCCTGCCACTGGAGAGTGGCAGGGGTGGCGTGTGTCGGGACTGTGGCCATCAGCCCCAACAAATTCACTAACATTTATGCCTGAAAACAGGTGTAAATGCTGGCAAAAAAGTACTCCAGTCATGGACTGGAATAGTTTTCACTCCGCGCTCACGAACTGCTGGAGGATGGACTTAAGGCTACTTTCACATCAGCGTTTTCCTTCCGGTATTGAGATCTTCCATAGGATCTCAAAACCGGAAGAAAATGTTTCAGTTTTGTCCCCATTCATTGTCAATATGGACAAAGCTGAACGGAATGGAATGCACTAGAATGCATTCCGTTCGATTTGCTTGCGATCCAATGCCGGACACAAAAGTGCTGCAAGCAGCGTTTTTCGGTACGTCATGGGATGCTGATCAAGACAGATCAAGCATGGAACACAATGTAAGTCAATGGTGACAAATCCATTTTCTCAGACACAAAAGAAAACAGATCCAGTGCCCATTGACTTACAATGATTTTAGTGCCGGATCCATCTTTGTCATTTTAGAGATAATACAACCGGATCCGTTCATAATGGATGCAGACAGTTGTATTGTACTAACTGAAGCATTTTTGATGATCCCTGCAGATGTGAAAGTAGCCTAATTTATGATGAGGCGTACACCTTATCGGAAATTCGGCAGATTCTCCGGCAGCACGGGGAAAGGCGGACCTGAATAGTACTTTCAAATATGCTAAGAGAATATATTGGGTTGGACTATACTAATATATAATATGAATTCATTGTTAATCCTTGGCCTTGGTAGATAGATTATACCACAGTTTTGATGTTCAGCACTTTTCTCATATAGAGTATTCTTAACTTCAGCGTTGTGACCTAGGCTGTTACTTATTAATTGTTCGATCGTATTACAGGAAACTATTGTCTTGGTTGAAAGACCGGCCAAGTACTGAATTGAATGTTTCAAACACTTTAAGGTCTGATTGTTGTTTGTGTTATTGTAATGAGTGCTTGTGGGGCGCGTAAGACGCTAATCCTCCTAGTGAATTCGTATTACATTCCCATACGCAAGGCTGCTAAGCGACACGGTGAATGTTTGTCAACAAGATGGAAATGAAATCCCACTTTTAGGGAAAAAAAATAAAAGAACCACTAGGTGATTTTTAGACCCAGGCAGGCTCACACATGCCTCCTTCAGTTATATTAATTAAATCTTAACTCCTTAAGGACAAAGCCTATTTTGGCCTTAAAGACGCAGCCCCATTTTGCAAATCTGACACTTGTCACTTTATGTGGTAATAACTTTGGATCGCTTCTTCATAGAAACATAGAAACATAGAATGTGCCGGCAGATAAGAACCATTTGGCCCATCTAGTCTGCCCAATATATCTGAATCCTATGAATAGTCCCTGGCCCTATCTTATATGAAGGATAGCCTTATGCCTATCCCATGCATGCTTAAACTCCTTCACTGTATTTGCAGCTACCACTTCTGCAGGAAGGCTATTCCATGCATCCACTACTCTCTCAGTAAAGTAATACTTCCTTATATTACTTTTAAACCTTTGCCCCTCTAATTTAAAACTGTGTCCTCTTGTGGTAGTTTTTCTTCTTTTAAATATGCTCTCCTCCTTTACCGAGTTGATTCCCTTTATGTATTTAAAAGTTTCTATCATATCCCCTCTGTCTCTTCTTTCTTTCAAGCTATACATAGAAACATAGAAATAATCCTTTCATATCTAAAGTATTCAAACATTGTTTCTTTGTGACTATTGTATTTTATGTTAGTGGCAAATTTGGGTTGCCATGTTTTGTGCTTTTGTCTAAACAAAATCCAAAATGTATAAAGTTGGAAAAATTAGCGATTTGACAGATTTGAAAATTTGTGCCTTTCAGATGCACAAAAAAGTTCTTTTTTTAAAAAACATTTTCCATGTGTCTACTTTATGTTGGCAAAAGCTTTGAAAATTACTGTTGGGGGGCATTAGAGGGCTTTTAGGTTTAGCAACAATTTTACAAAATTTGTAAAGGATTATAGTTGTGCTACCTGCATCATGGTTGTATAAATACCAGTGCATTGGCCCAGAAGTAGGGGCTGACTGAATGCTGAATGTTGATGGTGCTCAAGGAGTAGGCAGAGACTGTAGCCAACTGGACAGATTGGTGGGTAGAGAGAAGATTCTTCCTCTGATAAAGGATGCTGGAGAGCCTGAGAAGACAAAGTTCAAGAAAGGCCATCTGTGCGTATTAGGCTACTTTCACACCAGCGTTTTCCCTTTCTGCTTTTGAGTTCATAGGGTCTCAATAGCGGAGGAAAGAGCTTCAGTTTTGTCGCCAATCATTGTCAATGGTGACAAAACTGAACTGAAGGGAACGGAGTGCACCAAAATGCATTGCGTTCCCATGATGCACACAAAAGCAGCGTTTTTGAGTACGTCCTGGGATGAGGAGCAAGACGGATTCGTCATGACTCACAATGTAAGTCAATGGAGACAGATCTGTTTACTCTGACACAAAAGAAAACGGATCCGCCCCCCTCATTGACTTACAATGGTTTTAGAGACAGCTCCGTCATGGCTATGTTAAATATACTACAACCAGATCCATTCATAACGGATGCAGACGGTTGTTATATCATGACGGAAGCGTTTTTGCTGATCCATGACAGATCCAGCAAACATGCTGTTTCGAAAATAGCCTTACACTAACCAGTCAAAGAGATCCAACATGTGCAGCACAGCCAAGTGTGTATATTGCGGCATACAGACTTACATAATTACTGCTTGTTACCGCCAATCATGTGGGCCTCTTTGTGAGTGAAACTCCCATCGAGACACTATAACCATAAGGAGTGTGAGTCTTCTACTGTAACCACCAAGATCTGCACCTCTTCCGGGTATTAGTAAAGTTGTGTTTTGAATTTTACCTCTGTGTGGACTGTTCTCATGTTGTGTCATTCCATTCTGTAGAGTGACAGCCCCTGATTTCTGGTTACGAATAGTCGGGCGTCACTGCGTGAAAGTATGGGTGCGCGGTTAGCGGACGTCACTCCGGATGCTTAAATGAAGGAAGAGACCGGCACTCCTTGGTACTGCAATTATATCGGGTTTATTCGCCACTGCTGCTCACATTGCTTTGATAAAGGCACTTGCATGTGTCGAAACGCGCGTCACCTCTTCTATGAGTGGCGAATAAACCTGATATAATTGCAGTACCAAGGAGTGCTGGTCTCTTCCTTCATTTAAGCCCCTGATTTCTGTCATTTTAGGATACAACCAAACATGGCAGAATTTTCCACAACAAAATTTGCAGCATAAAGACGTCCCCCATGAAAGCTTATAGGAATGAAAAGTGTCAATAGCTGGCAAAATAATATTCCGCCGCAGAACAAGGACGCAAATAAAATTTGCAAATAAAATCTCTATAGCTGCATGTCTCCATTCATTTCAATGGAGATGTAATCTGCACAGAAATCTGCAAAATACAAACCGGATTCCAAAAAAGTTGGGACACTAAACAAATTGTGAATAAAAACTGAATGCAATGATGTGGAGATGGCAAATGTCAATATTTTATTTGTAATAGAACGTAGATGACAGATCAAACGTTTAATCCGAGTAAATGTATCATTTTAAAGGAAAAATACGTTGATTCAAAATTTCGCGGTGTCAACAAATCCCCAAAAAGTTGGGACAAGTAGCAATAAGAGGCTGGAAAAAGTAAATTTAAGCATAACGAAGAGCTGGAAGACCAATTAACACTAATTAGGTCAATTGGCAACATGATTGGGTATAAAAAGAGCTTCTCAGAGTGGCAGTGTCTCTCAGAAGCCAAGATGGGTAGAGGATCACCAATTCCCACAATGTTACGCAGAAAGATAGTGGAGCAATATCAGAAAGGTGTTACCCAGCGAAAAATTGCAAAGACTTTGCATCTATCATCATCAACTGTGCATAACATCATCCGAAAATTCAGAGAATCTGGAACAATCTCTGTGCGTAAGGGTCAAGGCCGTAAAACCATACTGGATGCCCGTGATCTCCGGGCCCTTAAACGACACTGCACCACAAACAGGAATGCTACTGTAAAGGAAATCACAGAATGGGCTCAGGAATACTTCCAGAAACCATTGTCAGTGAACACAATCCACCGTGCCATCCGCCGTTGCCAGCTGAAACTCTACAGTGCAAAGAAGATGCCATTTCTAAGCAAGATCCACAAGCTTGGGCGTTTTCACTGGGCCAGGGATCATTTAAAATGGAGTGTGGCAAAATGGAAGACTGTTCTGTGGTCAGACGAGTCACGATTCGAAGTTCTTTTTGGAAATCTGGGACGCCATGTCATCCGGACCAGAGAGGACAAGGACAACCCAAGTTGTTATCAACGCTCAGTTCAGAAGCCTGCATCTCTGATGGTATGGGGTTTCATGAGTGCGTGTGGCATGGGCAGCTTGCATGTCTTGAAAGGCACCATCAATGTAGAAAAATATATTCAGGTTCTAGAACAACATATGCTCCCATCCAGACGTCATCTCTTTCAGGGAAGACCCTGCATTTTTCAACAAGATAATGCCAGACCACATTCTGCATCAATCACAACATCATGGCTGCGTAGGAGAAGGATCCGGGTACTGAAATGGCCAGTCTGCAGTCCAGATCTTTCACCTATAGAGAACATTTGGCACATCATAAAGAGGAAGGTGCAACAAAGAAGGCCCAAGACGATTGAACAGTTAGAGGCCTGTATTAGACAAGAATGGGAGAGCATTCCTATTTCTAAACTTGAGAAACTGGTCTCCTCGGCCCCCAGACGTCTGTTGAGTGTTGTAAGAAGAAGGGGAGATGCCACACAGTGGTGAAAATGGCCTTGTCCCAACTTTTTGGGGATTTGTTGACACCATGAAATTCTGATTCAACATATTTTTCCCTTAAAATGGTACATTTTCTCAGTTTAAACTTTTGTTCCGTGATTTATGTTCTATTCTGAATAAAATATTAGAAGTTGGCACCTCCACATCATTGCATTCAGTTTTTATTCATGATTTGTATAGTGTCCCAACTTTTTTGGAATCCGGTTTGTAATTCACAAAAAAAATACTCATCCTATTCCGTTGCAGAAAAATCTACAACCAAATCCGCAGCATAATCCACAAAAAAAAACAACGCACCTGCGGATTATGGAAAATTCTGCCACGTGTGAGTGTAACCATACACATTTCGACTTCATGTTGTTTTGTGGGGACTGATAAGACTTTTTGCCTGTGCTTTAGTAGAGGCCACATCAAATCCTATAATATTTTGACACTGGTGCAAATGTTAGCTGGGCACCCTGGGGTACCCTGGTGGAGCAGAGGTATACCCTGTATTGTTTAGACTGTAGGTAACACCTTCAATATTGTATGGTGCTGTCCTTTCCCTAAAAGTGTACCTAAACATTCATAATAACTTTATTAAACCTGTTCTAAATATGTTGAAAATAATTTGCTTGAAAATATATGCTTTAGAATATGCTTTAATTTGTATTTTTTTCCTAGCGAAATAGGCACAGAAGTTCAGATTCCTATTGCACTTCACAATCCGTACTCTGTACGTACGGCCGCTCTGAGCGCTGTACAGCCAGGGGCTCCATAGCACATGGCCCTCCTAATTGTGCCAGATCTGCTCTGATACAGCCTGGCATAGATGTGCTATGCCAGGCTTTATAAGAGTGGGCACAAGCAGGAGAGCGGTCTTATGTGTACTCCTGCCCTGCCCTCGCTCTGCTAATAGCCTGAACCTCAGTGCAGAGTGTAATTACTAGGTCAGTAAATATGACTCATTATACTATATATTTTATAGAAGAGAAGAACATGAATAAAGGGGGCACAAGAGCAAAGACTGCAAATGGACGTCTATCTGTAGAGATGTCAGTAACACAAGGATACAGTGTTAATGAGGTAAGAGATGTATTATGTGTAAAATATAAGAGTGAAACTGGATCGCACATCCTCAATACTATGCTTTTATCGAATAACTGCTTCTCAGCATAATTAACATCGCTTCTCAGCGCAATTTATCGTATACCTACCCCTATGTTGCATGCTGTACATGAGGCATTAGTATACAATTTGATCAAAAAGCATAGGCCCACTCACCACGACAAGGTTGCCTCTTTGAATGGGAACCTACTCTAAATTTGGCATAGCGCTGCATGGCGACCACCGGCGCTGCAGCACCGCACCAGCAGGCAGCGGGACCCAGCAGTCAAACAACGCCTCCGCTGTCTGGCAAAGCCACCCTGGCACTGCAGCACGCAGCACTGCAACATGTGAACAGGTGCGACATGTGAACACATACTCTCAGGAACTCCAACTTAGGGCTCGTTCACACGAACGTGTGAAGCCCATGCCCATGCTGTCGACCGCAAATTGCGGTCTGCAATGCACGGGCACTGTCCGTGGGGCAGGCGCATGGAGATAGCAGACCCATTCACTTGAATGGGTCTGCGATCCTTCCGTTCCGCAAAAAGATAGAGCAAGTTCTATCGTTTTGCAGTGCGAAAACACGGAACGGAACCCCAGAAAGCACTCCGTAGTGCTTCCGTAGTGTTCCGTTCCGTTCTTTCGTTCCGCATCTCCGGATTTGCAGACCCATTGAAATAAATGCCCGTGTATTGAGGATACGCAAATGCGGTCCACAATACGGCAACGGCATCATGAGCCCTTATGCAGACTCTTGCTAATTAAAAACACCTGGGCCGAATGGGGAGGAGTGCTGATACCACAGGGGGGAAAAGCGTAGATTCTACAAAACGTATAAAAATATAAGAGTGAAACTGGATCGCACATCCTCAATACTATGCTTTTATTTAATAACTGCTTCTCAGCATAATTAACATCGCTTCTCAGCGCAATTTATAATATACCTACCCCTATGTTGCATGCTGTACATAAGGCATTAAGTATACAATTTGATCAAAAAGCATAGGCCCACTCACCACGACAAGGTTAGCTCTTTGAATGGGAACCTACTCTAACTTTGGCACAGCGCTGCGCGGCGACCACCGGTGCCACGGCACCATACCAGCAGGCAGCGGGACCCAGCTGTCTGGCAAAGCCACCCTGGCACTGGGCCACACCAACCCACAGCACAGCACCAAAGCAGCAATGGCCACCATGCAGCACTGCAACATGTGAACAGATGCAAAACTCACCTTGTCACATACTCTCAGGAACTCCAACTGAGAGGATGTAGGAATTTATACATCCTTAGGCCTCCTGCACACAAACGTGTGCGCCCTGTGGCCGTGCTGCAGCCCGCAAATTGCGGCCCGCATTGCACGAACACCGACCGTGGGGCAGCCGCAGCGGATCGTGGACCCATTCACTTTAATGGGTCCGCGTTCCGGCTGTTCCGCAAAAAGATTGGACATGTTCTATCTTTTTGCGGAATGGAAGTACCAGACGAAACCCCACGGAAGCACTCCGTAGTGCTTCCGTAGGGTTCCGTTCCGTGCTTCCGTTCCATACCATTCCGCATCTCCGGATTTGCGGACCCATTCAAGTATTGAGGATCCGCAAATGTGGTCCACAATACAGCAACGGGACACCTGCGGTCGTGTGCAGGAGGCCTTATGCAGACTCTTGCTGGGTTCTGCTGCCTGTTGGTGCGGTGCTGCGGTGCCGGTGGTCGCCACGCAGCACTGTGCCAAATTTAGAGTAGGTTCCCACTCAAGGAGGCAACCTTGTCGTGGTGGGTGGGCCTATGCTTTTTGATCAAATTGTATACTAATGCCTCATGTACAGCATGCAATATAGGGGTAGGTATACGACAAATTGCGCTGAGAAGCAATGTTAAAGGGATTCTGTCACCAGGTTTCACCCCTGTCAGCTAAACATATGCTGATGTTCAGGGCGTCTTCACGATTCCTAATGTGGGCTTATAAATGTCATCTGTGGGCTTATTTAGCTAAAAAACAGCTTTTACTAACCTGTCCCTCCCTCCCCCCTCCTTCTGCTGTAAGATCTCGCACTTGCGCACAGGGCTCTGCCTGATGCGCCCGTGCGGACTTCCCCATTTGGCTTCTTACAGCGAAGTGCGCATGCGCCGGCACTTCACTCAACCCCTGTATGCGTGAGATCTTACAGCAGGAGGAGGGGGGAGGGAGGGAGAGCGAGAGGCGGCACAGAGGATTAGGAGGCGGCGCAGAAGTCCGGAAAGGCGGCGTGGGCACGAACGGCGGTGGGTGCGGCGGGCATCTTGCACCCATTAACATCCCCTTGGGCACCTTATTTGTTTGACTGACAGGTTAGTAAAAGCAGTTTTTTAGCTAAATAAGCCCACAGATGACATTTATAAGCCCACATTAGGAATCGTGAAGACGCCCTGAACATCAGCATATGTTTAGCTGACAGGGGTCAAACCTGGTGACAGAATCCCTTTAATTATGCTGAGAAGCAGTTATTAAATAAAAGCATAGTATTGAGGATGTGCGATCCAGTTTCACTTTCTTATATTTTACATAAGAAATGCATTATTATAACTATTCTCATAGCTACTCATTACTATACTAAAACCTGCAAATAAAAATAAAAAATACCTTAAAATACAATAAAAAAAAAAAATAATAATAAAAAAAAAAATAACCAGAACAGCTACAAAGAATCTATCTCTCTTTGCATTATACTATTTAAAGGGGTTGTCCGGGATCACATTTTTTTTTATTTTTTTAAGTGTACTCATTATTAACAGCTGATTAAAGTTCCCCACATATGTTTTTAGGTATTTTTGCCACTTCTACAGGGCTCCGGCGGTCCCCCACACATTGTTTACATCTATGTTTATCTTTGCCTAACTTCCTGCCGCACTGCCCTGTGGGTCCCAGCGCAGAGCGGCATCACATGGTTACAGCTGACTATCATCTCCGCCGTAACTCTGCCCCCTCATTAATATTCCACCACCTTCATTCATTAGAAAGTGCCGTGCCCAGTGATGTCACCGGACCGGAGGGGCGTAGCTTAGCACAATGTCACCGCCCCTCCCTGAGATCTGCATAATTACTGAGGCTGATGGTGATGTCACCGGGCTCGCTGCGAAGCAGAAGAAGAGGCTTCGCTCTGCAGCAAGGGACCCGGTACGTCACTGAATATGAGAAAATATGCACTTCCGGCTGAGAATTTGCGATATGAAAACGGGGCTTCAGACATGGGTGGCAAAGGTAGGACAGGCATGTGTGTAATATTTGTGTCACTGTTGTACACTTAAAACAATGTACCCAATCCCGGACAACCCCTTTAAGGCATCTTTCACACAAACGTTTTTTTTTTCCATTCCGTTTTTTGCGTTCCGTATACGGACTGTATATGGGACCATTTATTTCAATGGATCCGCAAAAAAAAAAAACGGAAGGTACTCCGTATGCATTCCATTTCCGTTTGTTCCGTTCCATTGAAAGATAGAACATGTCCTATTATTGTCCGCATTACGGACAAGGATAGTACTGTTCTATTAGTGGCCAGATGTTCAGTTCCGCAAAAAATGGAATGAACACGGATTTCACCTGTATTTTTTGTGGATCCGTTTTTTGCGGACCGCAAAATACAGAAAAAGACATACAGTCGTGTGCAAGGGACTAAGGCTAGGTCTACACGATGACATGTGTCACGTGACAGATAGGGCACAACTACACTGCAACATTTGTCGCACCAATGTCGCGCGACAATTTTTATAATGATAGTCAATAGTGTCGCACTGCACATTTCAAATGGATTTTTTGCGACAGTCGTGTCGCAGTCGCAGCATGTCACATGTGGCAATGCGACACCATAGACTATCATTATAAAAATTGTCATGCGACATTGGTGCGACAAAATGTCGTCGTGTAGAACTAGCCTAATACTTAATTTCCCTTGCTGAGGAATTCAACACTTGCTTTCACATTCCCTTGCAGATTAGAACTGATCACTAGGGGTTCCTGCAGTGGTATCCCCTGTGATCCATTTACTTCTGAAGGGCATTCCAAGTAAAAATGCTTCAAACCACTAGTCTACAGCTTTATCCACCTGGACTAACTTTAGTATCTTAAAAAAAACCTTTATAACTTATATATATATACTTATAACACTATATACTTGAAATAAATACATTTGAAACTCTTATAGCAAATAATCTGCATCCACAGTAAAGAGAGGTTGTAAATACTCCCCATGCAAGAAAACAAAGGTAGTCGGCAGCAACCATAATGAAAACTGTACTATACAACAATTATCTAAAAAAAAAAAAAAGCTGCTACCGAAAATAATTTTAATGCTAGTCATCTATAAACCTGCCGTTACGGAACGTTTGGACATCTACTAGAAGGTTCCAACCTAACAATAATTATCTCGGAGAAGGGGGGACTACCAGTGGCCAGGAAGGGGCGCTTGTTCCCACCACATGGCAGATCAAGACTTCACTGACAGAACAGCAAGCACCATCCAGGCTCAGTCACGTACAATGCACTGGTGGCCAGGCCATGTAATATTAGTGCACCACCAGTATCCCTGCTCTGTGATATGGTGCATTGGGAAATACTGACCTGACAGCCTATGGTGATGTACTGGAGATATGCAGATACGTTTCTGGGGATGAAAAATTAAAGCGCAAAAACGAAAAAATATCCGGTATCCTAAGGGTTAATCTCAGCCTAAACCATCTTTTTTCCAGATTAAACAAACCCAAGTTTGATAACCTGTGTTGGTACTGAAATCCGGTCTTAATTACCTTGGTCGCCCCTCCTCTACATCTAATTCAACTACAGTATGTCCTTCTTATACACAAGTGCCCAAAACTGTCACTAAAGTTTACTGTTCACCAATATCCTTTTTTCTGTAGTAGTTTTTCCGAATGTTTTACTATTTAGAACATACAGTTGCAAGAAAAAGTATGTGAACCCTTTGGAATGATATGGATTTCTGCACAAATTGGTCATAAAATGTGATCTGATCTTCATTTAAGTCACAACAATAGACAATCACAGTCTACTTAAACTAATAACACACAAAGAATTAAATGTTACCATGTTTTTATTGAACACACCATGTAAACATTCACAGTGCAGGTGTAAAAAGTATGTGAACCCCTATAATAATGACATCTCCAAGAGCTAATTGGAGTGAGGTGTCAGCCAACTGGAGTCCAATCAATGAGATGAGATTGGAGGTATTGTTTACAGCTGCCCTGCCCTATAAAAAACACCCACCAGTTCTGGGTTTGCTTTTCACAAGATGCATTGCCTGAAGTGAATGATGCCTCGCACAAAAGAGCTCTCTGAAGACCTACGATTAAGAATTGTTGACTTGCATAAAGCTGGAAAGGGTTATAAAAGTATCTCCAAAAGCCTTGCTGTTCATCAGTCCACGGTAAGACAAATTGTCTATAAAAATGGAGAAAGTTCAGCACTGCTGCTACTCTCCCTAGGAGTGGCCGTCCTGTAAAAATGACTGCAAGAGCACAGCGCAGACTGCTCTTTGAGGTGAAGAAGAATCCTAGAATGTCAGCTAAAGACTTACAAAAGTCTCTGGCATATGCTAACATCCCTGTTAGCGAATCTACGATACGTAAAACACTAAACAAGAATGGATTTCATGAGAGGATACCACAGAGGAAGCCACTGCTGTCCTAAAAAAACATTGCTGCACATTTACAGTTTGCACAAGAGCACCTGGATGTTCCACAGCAGTACTGGCAAAATATTCTGTGGACAGATGAAACCAAACTTGAGTTGTTTGGAAGAAACACACAACACTATGTGTGGAGAAAAAGAGGCACAACACACCAACATCAAAACCTCATCCCAACTGTGAAGTATGGTGGTTGGGGCATCATGGTTTGGGGCTGCTTTGCTGCGTCAGGGCCTGGATGGATTGCTATCATCTAAGGAAAAATGAATTCCCAAGTTTATCAAGACATTTTGCAGGAGAACTTAAGGCCATCTGTCCACCAGCTGAAGCTCAACAGAAGATGAATATTGCAACAGGACAACGACCCAAACCATAGAAGTAAATCAACAACAGAATGGCTTTGACAGAAGAAAATACGCCTTCTGGAGTGGCCCAGTCAGAGTCCTGACCTCAACCCGATTGAGATGCTGTGGCATGACCTCAGGAAAACGATTCACACCAGACATCCCAAGAATATTGCTGAACTGAAACAGTTCTGTAAAGAGGAATGGTCAAGAATTACTCCTGACCGTTGTGCACGTCTGATCTGCAACTACAGGAAACGTTTGGTTGAAGTTATTGCTGCCAAAGGAGGTTCAACCAGTTATTAAATCCAAGGGTTCACATACTTTTTCCACCTGCACTGTGAATGTTTACATGGTGTATTCAAAAAAAACATGGTAACATTTAATTCTTTGTGTGTTATTAGTTTAAGCAGACTGTGATTGTCTATTGTTGTGACTAAGATGAAGATCAGATCAAATTTTATGACCAATTTGTGCAGAAATCCATATCATTCCAAAGGGTTCACATACTTTTTCTTGCAACTGTATATAACATGCAAGTTTGAAATTAGGTAGACATCTCAAAATACTGGTCATTGAAGTGTTATCAAGAGTGGCAAGGCAAGCAAAAACAACTAACTACTAATGTCCAGCATTTCCGGAAATGAAATACTATACTATTTTAATTTGAATGTCAACATTTAACTTTTCTTTGCCCTTTAGTTAATTGCCATAATAAAGGAGAAATTAACCAACTCTCCTAAGTATATTCACCAAATGTTTTGTAACAATGATCCTAAAGGACAAGGGACGATTTCCAGGTAAAATCATTTTTGAATTTTCACAATATATATAGATTGTAATTATAATTTGAAGCTGACTAAGGGCTCTTTCACACTTGCGTTGTTCTGTTCCGGCATAGAGTTCCGTCGTCGGGGCTCTATGCCGGAAGAATCCTGATCAGTTTTATCCTAATGCATTCTGAATGGAGAGAAATCCGTTCAGGATGCATCAGGATGTCTTCAGTTCCGGACCGGAACGTTTTTTGGCCTGAGAAAATACCGCAGCATGCTGCGCTTTTTGCTCCGGCCAAAAATCCTGAACACTTGCCGCAAGGCCGGATCCGGAATTAATGCCCATTGAAAGGCATTAATCCGGATCCGGCCTTAAGCTAAACGTTGTTTCGGCGCATTACCGGATCCGACGTTTAGCTTTTTCTGAATGGTTACCATGGCTGCCGGTACGCTAAAGTCCTGTTTGCCATGGTAAAGTGTAGTGGGGAGCGGGGGAGCAGTATACTTACCGTCCGTGCGGCTCCCGGGGCGCTTCAGAGTGATGTCATCCATGTGCATGGGGCGCTCTGACGTCACTCTGGAGCGTCCCGGGAGCCGCACGGACGGTAAGTATACTGCTCCCCCGCTCCCCACTACTACTATGGCAACCAGGACTTTAATAGCGTCCTGGCTGCCATAGTAACACTGAACGCATTTTGAAGACGGATCCATCCGGACTCATGTTGGGAGTGTGTATGATTTTTTGATCACTCTTTATAAAAATATTTTGGAAGGTGACGTGATGAAAAATTGGAAACATTTGTATTTTTTTTCCATTATGTTGTTCGGCATATTAAAATACTTTATATTTTAACCCCTTAACGACCTGGTCGGGTCTTTAACGATGGCGCCTGCTCCTGAGCGCTGTGGGCACCCTAGCCGCGGGTGGCCGCCTGCTTCTTATAGCAGACACCCGCGGCTCATGTCCGCAACCGGCAGTAATGCAGATCATGGACATTTAACCCCTCAGATGCCGTGGTCAATCCGTGCGGCGATCGGAGGAGCCGGAGCGTGTGTGCAGCAGCCCCTGTCTTTGTGAATGACAGGAGGCTGCTGCATAGTATTTCCTATGGAGCCCTTGCCTGTAATAGGGCTCCATAGGAAACAAGCAATTTTCTCATAGACTCCAATGCCAGTGCATTGGAGTCTATGAGAATAGCGATCTAATGATTGCATGTTATAGCTCCCTATGGGAATTATCAAAAAAGTGTAAAAAATATATATTTTTAAATACAAAAAAAAATTCTAATTATCCCCATTTTCCCAAGATAAAAATAAAAGAACAAAAAAAATTAAAAAAATACACATCATGGGTGTTGCGATGTGCGAAAACGCCCATAGTATAAAAATATATTCCCCATATGGCAAACAGCAAAATTGCCAATTTGCTGTTTTTGGTCGCTTCATTTTCTACAAGAAAAAGTAAAAAAAAAGTGATCAAAAAGTCATACATACCCCAGAATGGTATAAATGAAAGGTTCAGATCGTCCCGCAAAAAATGAGCCCCCATACAGCTCTGTACACATAAAAGTTATAGGGGTCAAAATATGGCGACAAAATAATAAAACAGATTTTTTTCCCACTATCAAAACGCAAGAAAAACTATACATATAAGGTATTGCCGGATTCATGCTGACCTGTAGAATAAAAGTAACCAGTCAGTTTTATCTGGTTTTATCAGTTTACATTTGGCCCACGGCATCTGAGGGGTAAAATGTCTGTGATCAGCATTATCGCCAATCTCAGACTTTAGCCCTGGGCTAAACAAAAATTTAAGAGGATCTGTTGTTTGTCCTAACAAGTGTTTTAGTGAATAACTGTATTTCCATAAAATTAAAATTTTAAAGCATCTTTACTTTACTCTTTACTCCATGTTGTGCCATTCCTCTTTCATTCCTCTTAGAAATGTATAAATAAATGGATACCTGGATGTTACTAGTTGTAGTGTGTTCCTTAACAGTCTGACACTGTCCAATCAGTGCTGACAGTATAAGGCCTCATGCACACGACCGTGTGCTGGCCGTTCCGTGCATTGGGGACCACAATTTGCGGTCCTCAATGCACGGCAACATTCGTGCGGCTTGAATAAGTCCGTGATCTGTCCGCATCGCAAAAAGTAGTGCATGCACTACTTTTTTGCGGTGCGGAGGCACGTACAGTAAACCCACGGAAGCACTCCGTAGTGCTTCCATGGGCTTCCTATCCGTGCCTCCATTTCCCGGATCCGGGTTGCACACGGCCAACGCCCGTGTATTGCGGACCCGCCGTATGCAGGCCGCAATACGGCAACGTGGGCATGAGCCCTTACACTGTGTAAAGACATACCTCTTTTACTAGGGGGATGATAACAACCAGTTGTCAATCTATTCATAATTTTCGAGAAGGAATGAAAAATTAAAAATTCTGAGAAAAAAATCCTCTAAAGTTCCTCTTCAACAGTTCTTGCTGCTGTGTACATAATATTCATTCATATAGTTTGTGACATCATTTATCTGCTGATTTGTTCTTCAGAGAAGCCCTGACAAGAGTCCTATGGAATCTATGTGGTTTTTTAACTACACAGCAAATTAATAATCTACTCAACAGGTAATTTAACGTTAATGCTCATTGAGTACTCTATACAATGCACACAATCAAATGGGTGTAAACAAATGTTACCATGAAAAATATAAATTACGTAGAGATGAGAAGTTTTGAAAAATTTGATTCGCCAGCTTTGCCGAATTTTGACAAGAAATTCTATTTGTTACTAGTTACCGTACTTCATCATGAATCGCTTTCCATTATATGGAGCTGGTGCAATGACGGGGAATAGCGATCATGCCACCCTCTGTCATTTAATCCCTCAGATGTCATGTTTTACGCTGATCACAACCGCTGCATTTGGGACTCACATCCAGCTGTTCAGGGGTTAACCCCTTCCCGACCAGCGCCGTAATAGTACGGCGCAGCGGGACGTGGCGTGCCGCCCAGTGCAGTATTACGGCGTGCTGATGCCGGCACATTAACCCTTGATGTGCTGCGGTCAGCGCTGACCGCGGCTTGTGCGATGTGTGGAGAGGGAGAGAGCTTCCATCGGGTCCCTGAGCTGCTGTGACGGGGACCCGATGGCAGGGAAGGCAGCCCGATGCCTTACTTAGGCATTGTGGCTGCCTTCCATAACAGCCTGTGAGATCCAGCCCCCTGGATCTCACAGGAAGCAGGCTGTAAGTGTATTACAGTGTGTAATACACTTACAGCTAATGCATCACAATACTTCTGTATTGTGATGGATTGGAAAGGGGATCAGACCTCAAAAGTTGAAGTCCCAGAGTGGGGCAAAAAATAAAGCGAAAAAAAAGTACAAAAAAGAAAGTTTCAAGTAAAAAAAATATAAAGTAAAAACTATTTTTTTTTAAATAGGGAAAAAAAAGTATACATATTAGGTATCGCCGCGTCCGTAGCGACCAGCTCTATAAAAATATCACATGACCTAACCCCTCAGATGAACACTGTCAAAATAATAAAATACAAACTGTGCTATAAAAACATATTTTGTCACCTTACATCACAAAAAGTGTAATAGCAAGCGATCAAAAAGTCATATGCAACCCAAAATAGTTCCAATCAAACCGTCATCGCATCCCGCAAAAATTATACTGTACCTAAGACAGTCGCCCAAAACATAAAAAAAATGATTTTTTTTGTTTCAAAAATATTATTGTGTAAAGCTTAAATAAATAAAAAAGCAGATACATTAGGTATTGCCACGTCCGTAACGACCTGCTCTATAATAATATCACATGACCTAACCCCTCAGGTGATGTCACCTTACATCACAAAAAGTGTAATAGCAATTGACCACAATCATACCAATCAAACCATAATCTTATCCCGCAAAAAATAGATCCTACCTAAGACAATCGCCCAAAAAATAAAATAACTATGGCTCTCAGAATATGGAGACACTAAAACATGATTTTTTTTGTTTCAAAAATGCTGTTATTGTGTAAAACTTAAATAAATAAAAAAAGTATACATATTAGGTATCACCGCATCCGAAAGAACCTGCTGTATAAAAATATCACATGACATAACCCCTCAGATGAACACCATAAAAAAATAAAAAATAAAAAGTGTGTCAAAAAAGCAATTTTTTTGTCACCTTACATCACAAAAAGTGTAATACCAAGCGATCAAAAAGTCATATGCACCCTAAGATAGTACCAATCAAAGCGTCATCTCATACCGAAAAAATTGATCCCCTACATAAGACAGTCGCCCAAAATTTTTAAAAAAACTATGGCTTTCAGAATATGGAGACATTAAAAAAATATTTTTTTTCAAAAATGCTTTATTATGTAAAACTGAAACAAACAACCCAAAAAGTAGTCATATTTGGTATTGTTGCGCCCGTAACAACCTGCTCTATAAAAATGCCACATGATCTAACCTGTCAGATGAACACTGTAAATAACAAACAGCAATTTTTTGTTACCTTGCCTCACAAAAGTGTAATATAGGGCAACTAAAAATCATATGTACCCTAAAACAGTACCAACAAAACTGCCACCTTATCCTGTAGTTTCCAAAATGGGGTAATTTTTTGGGAGTTTCTACTCTAGGGGTGCCTCAGGGGGTGTTCAAATGTGACATGGCAGCTTAAAATTATCCCAGTGAAATCTGCCTTCCAAAAACCATATGGCGTTCCTTTCCTTCTGCGCAATGCCGTGTGCCCTTACAGCCGTTTACGACCACATATGGGGTGTTTCTGTAAACTACAGAATCAGGGCAATAAATATTGAGTTTTGTTTGGCTGTTAACCCTTGCTTTGTTAGTGTAAGAAAAAATGGATTAAAATGGAAAATCTGCCAAAAAAGTGAAATTCTGAAATGTCATCTCCATTTTCCATTAATTCTTGTGGAACACCTAAAGGGTTAACAAAGTTTGTAAAAGCTGTTTTGAATACCTTGAGGGGTGTAGTTTCTAAAATGGGGTCACTTTTGTGTGGTTTCTATTATGTAAGCCTCACAAAGTGACTTCAGACCTGAACTGGTCCTTAAAAAGTGGGTTTTGGAAATTTTCAGAAAAATTTCAAGATTTGCTTTTAAATTTCTAAGCCTTGTAACGTCCCCAAAAAATAAAATGTAATTCCCAAAATGATCCAAACATGAAGTAGACATATGGGAAATGTAAAGTAACTATTAATGGAGTTATAACTATCTATTATAAAAGTAGAGACATTGAAATTTGATATACATTTTTGGTAAAGTTGGTATTTTTTACCACTGTCATGAAGTACAATATGTGACGAAAAAACAATCTTAAGCCCCTTTCACACGGGCGAGCTTTCCGCGCGGGTGCAATGCGTGAGGTAAACGCATTGCACCCGCACTGAATCCGGACCCATTCATTTCTATCGGGCTGCGCACATGAGCGGTGATTTTCATGCATCACTCATGCGTTGCGTGAAAATCGCAGCATGCTCTATATTGTGCGTTTATCACGCAACGCAGGCCCCATAGAAGTGAATGGGGCTGCGTGAAAATCGCAAGCATCCGCAAGCAAGTGCGGATGCGGTGCGATTTTCACGCACTGTTGCTAGGAGACGATCGGGATGGAGACCCAATCATTATTATTTTCCCTTATAACATGGTTATAAGGGAAAATAATAGCATTCTGAATACAGAATGCATAGTACAATAGAGCTGGAGGGGTTAAAAATAAAATAAAATAATTTAACTCACCTTAATTCACCTGCTCGCGCAGCCCGGCTTCTCGTCTGTCTTCTTCTTTGCTGTGTACAGGAAAAGGACCTGTGGTGACGTCACTCCGGTCATCACATGATCCATCACCATGGTAAAAGATCATGTGATGGACCATGTGATGACCGGAGTGACGTCACCACAGGTCGTTTTCCTGTACACAGCAAAGAAGAAGACAGAAGAGAAGCCGGGCTGCGCGATCAAGTGGATTAAGGTGAGTTAAATTTTATTTATTTTTTTAACCCCTCCAGCGCTATTGTACTATGCATTCTGTATTCAGAATGCTATTATTTTCCCTTATAACCATGTTATAAGGGAAAATAATACAATCTACAGAATACTGATCCCAATACTGATCTTAACAGAAGTTCGGGTTTGGGTACCAAACATGCAGATTTTTCTCACGCGCGTGCAAAACGCATTACAATGTTTTGCACTCGCGCGGAAAAATCGCGCATGTTCCTGCAACGCACCCGCACCTTTTCCCGCAACGCCCGTGTGAAACCAGCCTTAGGCCTCTTTCACACGGGCGTTGCGGAAAAATGTGCGGGTGTGTTGCGGGAACACCCGCGATTTTTCCGCACGAGTGCAAAACATTGTAATGCGTATTGCACTCGCGTGAGAAAAATCGTGCATGTTTGGTACCCAAACCCGAACTTCTTCACAGAAGTTCGGGCTTGGGATCGGTGTTCTGTGGATTGTATTATTTTCCCTTATAACATGGTTATAAGGGAAAATAATAGCATTCTGAATACAGAATGCATAGTACAATGGCACTGGAGGGGTTAAAAAAAAATAAAAAATCATTTAACTCACCTTAATCCACTTGCTCGCGTAGCCCGGCATCTCCTTGTGTCTCCTTTGTTGAAGGACCTGTGATGACGTCACTCCGGTCATCACATGGTACGTCACATGATCTTTTACCATGGTGAATCACCATTTTTCTCACGCGAGTGCAAAACGCATTACAATGTTTTGCACTCGCGCAGAAAAATCGCGGGTGTTCCCGCAACGCACCCGCACATTTTCCCGCAACGCCCGTGTGAAAGAGGCCTTAGAGTTTCATTTGCATATAGTAAAACATCATTTGTCTCAGCAATGGGCACATATGAACATGGGCCCAACACAGATGTCTTCAGCTGCCTAGCGCACAGATGCCCTTTAAATGCTGACAGTGAGGGAACGAAAAAAAAAAGTGATCTGGATTCCTTGTCTAAACTATTACTCAAAAATAACTACAGATAATACCTATAATAATTCCTATACAAGTGTATAGGAATGAGCTGTAACATTGAAATGAATAGGGCAGCTTCGGTGTAGTTACACCTGCTCACCGCTGCTGTTCCAACAGTGAGCAGGTAAACCATGAAGAGAAGGCAGCGCTGGCACGGCGCTCTCCTTCTCTTCAACCAGCTGATTGGCGGGGGTGTCGGACCCCCACCGATCTGATATTGATGACCTATCCTGAGGATAAGTCATCAATAAAAATAACATGGACAACCCCTTTGACTAGTTCAAGACTGTGCCATTCTCCCCATTGAACTTGGTTGAACTTGATGGGGTTATGTTTTTTTTCAACCGTATTAACTATGTACCTATGTAACTAACTACCGAATGTAACTATGACCACACCATTTTTATTTTATTTTTTGGTTTAGTACATAAGTTTTGGAAAACGTTAACTTTGCTCGGTTATTCAAATTATTTTTGCATAATTTTTCACAGATGCATGGGGCTTTATGTAATTTGTTTCATACCTGGAAAAAATTTAAAAAAGGGGAAATAGTGTGTTTTATCACATTTGTATTTTTTTTCCATTGCACAAAGGGCAACAAAAATATTTTTGCATGCCTTACAATGTATGGGATGGGGCAGGCTGCAAGGTGCAGTGTGGGCACTCTTTGATTTAGGCCTCTTGCAAACGAACGTGTGCGCCCCATGCCTGTGCTGCGGCCCGCAAATTGTGGGCCGCAATGCTCAAACAGCCACCGTGGGGCAGCCGCAGCGGATCGCGGACCCATTCACTTTAATGGGTCAGCGATCCGGCTGTTCCGCAAAAAGATAGGACATGTTCTATCTTTTTGCGGAATGGAAGTACGGGACGAAACCCCACGGAAGCACTCTGTAGTGCTTCCGTAGGGTTCCGTGACGTGCTTCCGTTCCGCACCATTCCGCATCTCTGGATTTGCAGATCCACTGAAGTGAATGGGTCCGCATCCGTGATGCGGAATGCACACGGAACGGCCAAGGAGCGGCCAACAAACGCGCACGTTCGTGTGCAATAAGCCTTATTGTAATACTAGAAAAGGCCGGCACCACTAATCATCACTTAGATGTTTCCAGCCCCTTCACTTACAAAGAGGAATGCACAATTTTAGACTAGTGAGTGTGGAGGTAAAGGGGCATTCCGTTTGTTTCAAGTTATCCCCTAGCCAGAGTAGAGGGGATAACTTTTAGATTGGTGGGGTCCTACCACTCATAGGAACATGGGCTCTGTACCTCCTGCAGCCCCCCTGAAATGAACGGAGTGGCCAGTCACACATGCATGCGGCCACTCCATTCATTTATATGGGAATTACAGTTATAGCTGAGCACTGTACTCGGCTATCCCCAGAACTCCCATAGAAATTAATTGAGCGGCCGCGCGCATGTGCAACCTGCCGCTCCGTTCATTTCAGGGGGGTAACAGGGGGTACAGGACCCCCGTTCTCATTACCGGTGGGGGTCCCAGTAGTAGGACCCCCACCGAACTGTTATCCCCTATCCTGTAGATAGGGAATAACTTGAAACAACCAGAATACCCCTTTAATGGTGATCACACAAAAAAAAATGTTTTAAATGGAAATTACAACACAATATTAAAAACACAAAAGTAAACTTGGTACATAATTGGAGAAGGACATAGGATGCTGGTTTCTCAGCTGTTAGCTAAAGAGGGGGATATGCCAGGGTCAGTGTATGCCCAGGAAGTGCCTGCTGATGATGTAGATATGTGGCATGTATTGTCACTATACCATAAATATCTCAACTGGGAAAACTCCTGTAAGATTAATTGTAGACTATGGGAGTGGAACAGTTTTGCATAGTGGTCCTTGAACCTGAAAAGTTTTTTTTATGGTGTTCGACTTCCTCTCAGGCCCTGCACTAGGTATAAGATAATGGTGGAGATTTACTAATTCTGGCACAAAATCACCAAAAAAGTGAAGCACATGGTGTGCACCAAATGTAATATGCATTTAGACACTTTGCCTCAATGAGCAGTAATGAAAATGGGAAGAGGCTAACAATCATAAAATGCCCCAGATTTATTAAAGCCATGAGCGTAATTTATTGGTCTAAAATAAGCCAGCCAAGAGATGGCGTAGGGAAAAGTGTCAAATTTATCTTATAACATGTGACACCGCGATGCAGATGGCGCACAGTTATCCTCTCTAAAGCCTGCATTAGGATAGGGCTACATGACGAAATTTTTATAATAATAGTCTATGGTGTCGCACTGCGACATGCGACATGCTGTGACAGCGACACGATAGTAGCAAAAAATCCATCCAAGATGGATTTTTCTGCGACTGTCAGACCGCAGTCGCAGCATGTCGCAGTGCGACACCATAGACTATCATTATGATAAACTGTCGCGCGACATTGGTGTGACACATGTTGCAGTGTAGTTGTGCTCTATGTGTTATGCGACACATGGCGTCGTGTAACCCTAGCCTTATACAGGCCGATTGAGGAAGCGATTTTCGGGAGGGAAGCGTCCCCCCCACCACCCCGGCAATCGCCTGCTCTCTCGCTATTACATGCAGCGATCTCCTCCGCAGCATGGGAAGCAGCGATCGCTATGCCATTGCTCATCCCCATACTGTATAATGGTTTGCCGGCGGCAGATCGCTATTATACAGCACCATCTGCCGCTGGCAAGCACTGACTTTTACGCGTGCTGAAAATCCAGAATTGCCGGATGAACAAGCTTGTTTATCAGACAATCGGCGGTAGTATTACAATGCAAGATGATCAGTAACAATTTCATGATTTTCCTATTCCATGACGTAAAGTCATGATTTTATTAAAGACACGGAGGCGAGTATTGCAATAACTCTCTTTACTGTTACCATAGCAGCAAAGAATGAACAGTCAATCACAAGAAGAAAACCATAGTAACCAAACTCCTCCCACCATCCCAGTATATAATGGCTCAGCCCCTGGGATCATCCTCTTTCTTTGTACAGCTGCGCCGAACTGTAAACTTTGCGAAACTGGCCATCTCGGACCGAAACTCTTGACCACGCAGACAGGATAACACCTTCAACAGAAAGGAAAACGAACCTTGACGGCGTAGCAACACGGGACCTGTTCTTGGAACCAACTCTGGAAATTGATCGTCGTCTCAACCTGTGGAATCGAAACACACGGCAACGGTAGAATCAAAAGGTAAAGGAATGCACCAAACAGAATTAACTATAACTCACTTAAATAACTGAGATAAGAAAAACGAGGATACATAATACAATCCGAACATCCTACAAACTAGGTTAGGGAGGGTAGGGTGGGCAATACTCGCCTCCGTGTCTTTAATAAAATCATGACTTTACGTCATGGAATAGGAAAATCATGAAATTTTATGACAAGACACGGAGGCTCCTATTGCAAGTTTAAAGCTGAGAAACAACAGAAGTGAATGCATGTGACATGGGACGGAAATAAAATTCCCGAAACGTGGATACCCTGGACCAATCCGTTAAGCGCATTACATCTTCCAAACGGGCTCCAGAAACCGACATGGACGTAGCGGAAGCACTACGAACCGAATGGGCGGTAAAGGTATTAGTATCAACGCCTGCCAGACCCAGAATCTCTTTGACCCAGCGTGATAAGGTGACACTGGAGACGGGGGCATAAGGTCTCCGAAAAGATATAAATAACTGCGGAAATTCTGGAGAACGCAGAGCCAAAGTACGGGACTCGTATTCCCGTAAGCAAGCAACTGGGCAAAGTTGCGGGAGCTGACGGAAGGAAGGATAGGATACCAAACGTATACCTGTTTTAGTACGTCTGGAGATGTTAAATTGGACACCTTCCGGAATAAATGACCGCGCATCGTAGTCCAGGGCGCGCACATCCGAAACCCTCTTACAAGAAATTAGACATAACAAAGTTGCTAATTTCGCTGATAATTGGCGTAGGGATAGCTGAGCATTAGGAGACCAAGAGGATAAGAAATTTAACACCAGTTCTACATCCCAAGTTGTAGAAAAACGAGGTCTGGGAGGACGAGATAGGCGAGAGCCTTTGAGCAAGCGACACACCAAAGGATGTTGGCCCACCGGGAAACCCTCCACACCCTCGTGTCTAGAGGAAATCGCTGACCTATAAAGGTTAATCGTGCGATAGGCCTTACCTGAATCATAAAGAGAAGACAAAAAGGATAAGACAGAAGCTACAGGGGCACGAAAGGGATCCAGAGAGTGTCCTCCGCACCAACGAGCCCAAGCGTCCCAGGCGGAACGATAAGCCCGTCTGGTTCCGGGGGCCCATGCGCTCTCCAGTAGGAAAATAGTCGTGTTTGAAACTCCAGACAGTGAGCTGGGACACCCGAGATCCTGCAAGCTAGCAGACGGAGGAGACCTGCTTGTAGAAGGGGATGGGCTTCCCCCGACGGACTCCGTAAGAGGGAGATTTGGTCCGGAAGGAGAAGTGGGAAATCCACCAATAGTTCCAGAACCAGCGGGAACCACGACTGTGACCTCCAGAGGGGTAGGACCAGAATGAGTTCCGCTGCTTGGTATTGAACCTGCAGGAGAACTCGCGGGATCAGAGTAAATGGGGGAAAAGCGTACATTAACGCTCCTCCCCAGTGTTGCAGGAACGCGTCCACAGCTTCCGCCAGAGGATCTGGACGCCAGCTGAAGAATCTGGGAAGCTGGGTGTTCAAACGGTTTGCGAATAAATCCACAGAGGGGGAACCCCACCGAGATGACAAAGCTAGGAATATCCCCTCGTCTAATTTCCAATCGCTGGAATCCGAAATGTATCGTGAATTCCAGTCCGCTAACACATTGTGAAGACCCGGGAGGTGTTCTGCAATCACCACGATACCCCTGTCGAGACAGAATTCCCAAAAGTCTTTCGCCAGGTAGGTCAGGACTGAAGAACGTGTGCCTCCCATACCGTTGACGTAACGGACCGCGGAGACATTGTCCATCCGTAGTCTGATACAGGTTGTGACCGTGTAGTTGGCGAAACTGCGAATCGCTAACGACCCTGCTAGCAGTTCCAGACCATTGATATGGAGACGAGCCTCCTCGGGGGACCAGGGGCCTCCTGTGGATACCCCATTGCAGTGCGCTCCCCATCCGTGCAAGCTGGCGTCCGACTCTATAACTAGATCTGGAAGAGGGCCAAATAGGGCTTTGCCATTCCAGACCGATAGGTTCTGGATCCACCATTGAATCTCGTCCTTCGTTTCCCTGTCCAGAATGATCATGTCGGAATAGGCAGCTCCTGCCTGGAGGTGGGCAATCTTGAGCCGTTGTAGGGCCCTGTAATGCAAGGGGGCCGGAAAAATGGCTTGTATGGACGATGCCAGAAGTCCTATTAGTCGTGCCAAGTGTCGTAGAGACAATTGCGGTCGAAGCAGAGCATGGCGCAGCTCCTTGCGAATCGACCGGACCTTGGATATGGGAAGATGAAGGGTCAGGGAAGAGGAGTCTATCCTGAACCCCAGAAATTCTATCGAAGTATCTGGTGTGAGGCACGATTTCTCTTGATTTAAGATAAAACCCAGCCCCGAGAGAAGGTTGATGGACATGGAAAGATGTCTGAGGAGAAGGGACGGGGTCTGTGCCATGATAAGAATATCGTCTAGATATATTATCATGCGTACACCCCTGCTGCGGAGCCAAGCAACAACCGGTTTCATTACCTTGGTGAAACACCAAGGGGCGGAGGACAGGCCGAAAGGTAGGCAGGTGAACTGCCAGATCTGATCTCTCCAAAGGAAACGGAGGAGATTCCTGGATGCCGGGGCCACTGGGACTGTGAGATACGCATCTTTTAGGTCTAGTTTGACCATCCAGTCGCCGGCCAGGAGCATGTCCCTTAAAAGATGGATGCCCTCCATCTTGAAGTGACGATACTGAACTAACGCGTTGAGGGGTTTCAAATTGATGACTGGGCGCATCTGACCTCCTTTTTTGTGCACTAGAAACATATTGCTGATCACACCAGTGGTGTGGTCCGTGACACGTTCTATTGCCTGTTTGTGGAATAACTCCATAAGTTCCCTGTGAAGGTGTAATTGGAGAGCACCTGATAGGTGAATAGGGTGGGGAGGAGGTAAGAGGTTTGGAGGGGCTACTAAATCTATAGTGAAGCCTCTGACGGTGTTGAGAACCCACCGGTCTGAGGTAATCGCGGACCAAGCATGGAAAAAGAGACGGAGTCTTCCTCCGACACAATCTGTTGAAGAAGACAACTTGAGAGCTGGATGGAGACTTACCGACTGGGCGGCGGAAGGAGAGTGCTCCCCGATAACCTCTGGAACGTCCTGGTGTTCCCCGGGAGGGGAAAAAGGAGGGTTGGTGTCTGGGGTCCTGAAGGGATGATCTGTAATTAAAGGAGCCTCTCCCCGTGCCGCGGGGATGGAAGTTAGAGCGGCCGGACAGTCGGCCCCTAGAGCTGCCGGCCCTGTTGGAAAAACGGTTATTGAATACTCTTTTCATTGAGGACTGGGCTTTGTCAAGAGCCGTGAAAGCCCCGACGTATCTGCCCAATTCTTTTATAAATGAATCTCCGAATAGGAGACCCTGCGCCTCTTTGCCCGCCTCAGACAGGGCAAGGTTGGAGAGTTTTGGCTCCACCTTAATCAAAATGGCCTTCCGCCTCTCTATGGCCAAGGAGGTGTTTACGTTACCCGTAATACAAATGGCCCTTTGAATCCATCCCCCCAGTTCAATGGGGTCCACGGATGTACCTTCTGCTTTGGCGGACTCCGCCATGTCAAATATCCTGGCAAGTGGGCCCGTAATATCCAGGAGTTTATCCTGTACAGCTCTTAGGGCCGAATCTAACCCTTTTTTGGGGTTAAACCCCGTTTTCGACAGGAATTGGACCATCTTAGGGTCAACTGTCGGCGTCTCACACACTTTGTGAGGAATGAGAGGACGTGGGCACTCTGCTCGCAATTTATTGCGTGACTCTTTGCTTAATGGGGTGCGGATCTTAGATTCCAGGTATTGCGCTACATGAGTAGCCGGGAGCCATTCCGCAGAGCGGGGGTGATGGAGCTCATCAGGGTTAAATAATGGATCGCCCAGGGGATCAACCAAAAGATTGTCCCGAGTGGGGTGCCCTTCTGGCATAGCCGTCGTTGCCGTAGTGGGGGTTGGGTTAGGCAACAGGTCAAGAGGATCAAGAGTCACATCCTCAAGTTCCTCATTAGAGTCATAATTGGACTCATTCTGAGCCTCCTCTATGGATTCTTTATCAGAATCAGACACAGGCTCAGGTAAGGTCCTGGCTGTCTTCCAAGCGCGAGTGCGTTCTGCCTGTCGCGAGCAGGCTCTTTTACGCGGGACAACCGCGTGATCATATGATGGCTCACCATCAGTCATAGAGGTTCTGGAGGCTGAGGGCAAGTTAGTATCAACTCCTGCATTTTGAGCAGATTGAGAGCATAAGGCCTGGGAAATAGACTGTGACAGGGCAGAGGACATAGATCCCATGGCTGCCCTGATCGCATTAGAAATAGATTGTTGTAAAACGGCATTCTGCCTATCCTGTGAGGAAGTTTCTATGCGGTTATCTACAACAGGAGGATTTGTGGGAACAGAGGGGTCACTCTGTCTAGAGGTGGAACTAGCACTGCGGCGGGACATAGTGGATAAAGTGGCAGGAGTAATTCACCCCAGACCACCAAAAGCTGCAGCAGAAAAAACGACCTAAGAAGAAAGAAAGAAAAAGGCAATGAGGGCCTGAGGATATAATAAGCGCATGTATAGGCGCATGGGGAAGAACTTACCGGAAAAGAACGGCGACCGGAGACTTCAGAGGGATGCCGTGCAGTGCTGGGGAGAAGGAGCCGAGATGTCGCGAGATCTCGGTGAGAAACGGCGGCAAAAGACCGCGAAATCCCGCGGGATCGCGGGAAAGAATGAGGGAGTACCAAGATGGCGGCCGAAGTCTCGCGATAGCGGGAGTTCGGCCGGCAGAGAACAGAGAGCAGGGGAAGACGAAAAAAGGGGGGCCTAAGGGGAACCGGAGCGTCCGGTAAGTGGAGACAAACGGCGAAAAGGTGTGGGGGCTACCCCAGGTATGCTGGCTGATATAGGGATAAAAGTAGGTAAAAACCGTGAAAGACAAAATAAGACCGAAATTAACCCATGGGGAGATGGGATAACGGAACGCTAATAATAGGAATTAACCCTGCGGACAAATAAGCAAAAATCACTATGCAAGAAAAACACATATGATAGTAAGGATACTCATCTGCCATGGCAGCAGCAAAGAAAGAGGATGATCCCAGGGGCTGAGCCATTATATACTGGGATGGTGGGAGGAGTTTGGTTACTATGGTTTTCTTCTTGTGATTGACTGTTCATTCTTTGCTGCTATGGTAACAGTAAAGAGAGTTATTGCAATAGGAGCCTCCGTGTCTTGTCATAAAATTAGCGATTATTGGCCAAAAAATCGTTGAGTGTAATACAGGCTAAGGGCTCATGCACACAACCGTATGTATTTTGCGGTCCACAAAAAAAGGATCTACAAAAAATACGGATGACGTTCGTGTGCATTCAGTATTTTGCAGAACGGAACAGCTGGCCACTAATAGAACAGTCCTATCCTTGTCCGTAATGCGGACAATAATAAGACATGCTCTATTTTTTGCGAAACGGAAATATGGACATACAGAAACGGAATGCACACAGAGTAACTTCCGTTTTTTTTTTTGCGGACCCATTAAAAAAAAAACTGAACGGACACGGAAAGAAAATACGTTCATGTGCAAGAGGCCTTAACACTAGGACAGTAATAATAAATGTCTGCCACTGTCTGCGTCAGTTATGCCCAGAGTGTTCCTTTATGGAACAAATTAGGTTAGTGATCCAAAGAGTGTAGCAGGGAGCTTTTCCATACTCATATCTAAAAGTACAAATTATAATCCAGCTTTTTTATTTCTAGAACAATCTAGTATCTTTGACTGAGCTGCACTGGAGCACACATCTGACTTACCTGTGTGTCCTCTTTCTGTTACTTGATAGCATAGTTACTGAGAAGGTTTATTGCCTGCTGCTAAAAAAAAACACTCACTAGTGCTTCGAGATCTGAATGGCATGAATTATTTAGCAAAAAGGTGATATTTATTGTCATTCTGTCCACTTTCTGTAATCTGATAGCATGTTAAAATCATTTATTTAATATATCTACAGTAAAGAAAGTCACAGTAGGGTTATGCTGTAAAGTGAAGTCAATAAATTATTAAAGGATGTCATTGTTTTTAAGGTAAGGGACCTCTGATCACTTAACAGGGACATACAAATATAAACCTTTAGGCCTCATGCACACGGCCGTTGTTTTGGTCCGCATTCGAGCAACAGTTTTGGCGGCTCGGATGCGGACCCAATGGGGCCGCAAAAGATGTGGACAGCACTCCGTGTGCTGTCCCCATCCATGGCTCAGTTCCAAAAAATATATAACATGTCCTATTCTTGCAACATTTTGTTTATTGAATTTTTTCTTTAAAAAGGTCAGATACAACATAACAAGCTTTCCCATGATACATAAAAAAACGAGGTAAATAGTAAATTTAGACTTGATTAGGTACGAGTAATGAACCTAAATCAGGAAAAGATTACATCATAATTTTTTGTGAGTTGCGTCGTAACATAGGAAAGAATAACACAAAAAAGGGAATAAGAAGGATATTAAAAACCAACAACAAAACAACAGTGCAGAAACAACCCTTAAATTTAAGAGGAATAATAAGAACTGTTCAGCCAATCATCCCATCTATAATGATATGTCCTATTCTTGTCCGCGCTTTGCGGACAAGAATAGGCAGTTATATTAAAGGCTGTCCGTGTCGTTCCACAAATTGCGGAACACACACGGACGCCATCCGCGATTTGTGGACCGCAAAACACACAACGGTCGTGTGCATGTATCCTTAAATGTTGGATTGCTGGGGTCCAAGCTCTGGGACCACCTAATGATCCCGAAACGATTCCTGGATTTCCCTCTCTGAATGAAGCAGTATTGACATATGGGTCCACTACTCCATTCACTTCTGTGAGGCCAACCTACGCACCACCGCTCCCATTCATAGCAAAGACTCGTGAACCCTGCGTTCTCAGGATTGCTGAGGATCTCAGAGGTTGGACCCACAATGATCCAATATTTATCCCTAATCCTGTGGACTTTCCCCGATATAACCCCTTTACTATATTTAAAATGATGATTCTATGACTAATCCCTACCATTGTAAAATATTGATTGCTAACAAAATCCAGGGTGGTCCATTTAGGTTTTTTTACAGGCCGTATGCGGAACTATTTATTTCAATGGGTCCGCCAAAAAAATGGAAGTTACTTCATGTGCATTGCTTTTCCGTATGTCCGTTCCGCAAAAAAAACATATAATTATAATGTCCTATAATTGTCCGCATTACGGAAAAGGATAGGACTGTTCTATTAGGGGCCAGCTGTTCTGTTCATCTGTATTTTTTAAGGATCAGTGTTTTGCGGACCGCAAAATACATACGGTCGTGTTCATGAGCCCTAAGTGGAAGGGGGAAAATTTGTGAGGTACGGTCTCCAACACGATGGCCATTTTGAAAGCTGCCATCTTGGAATTAAGTCGATATTTTCAAATAGGAAGGAGTGCATGTGACATATGTATCTGATATTGTTACAGACACAGATATGGCTTCGAAATTAACAGATGAGAAGAGGACAGACTTTGTGCTGATTTCCGGAGAGCGGATTTCAACGCTCAGCACTCTAGCAGACCACTCATCCGCCATCCCACAGTAAGCAAATTTCGTTGACAAATTTTGCGAAATAGCCTCTGTTTTGGACCTGCTAAAAAGGATGTAACAAAACTGCCCCATACAATGGCCGACCTGGCATCCTTCAGCAAGAGCCCACATTGTAGCACCTGGCGCGTGTCACAGGAGAGCAAGATGAATCGAACCACTATCGAGCTGATACTGGCTACGTAGAAATGGCACCCGTACGAGATCCAGTTGCTGCATCATCTCAATGAGGACGATCCTGATCGCTACGTTGAATTTGCGGAATGGGTGTCACGGCAATTACAACAGGATCCACATTTGTCACAGTACCTGTTTTGTGAAATTTGGCAAAAAATTTACCAACTGTGCCATGGCAGATGGATGGTCTGTTAGGCCTCTTTCACACGGGCGAGATTTCCGCGCGGGTGCGATGCGTGAGGTGAATGCATTGCACCCGCACTGAATCCGGACCCATTCATTTCTATGGGGCTGTCCACATGATGCGTGAAATTCACCGCTCACTTGTGCGTTGCGTGAAAATCGCAGCATGCACCTCTCTGTGCGTTTTCCACGCAAAGCAGGCCCCATAGAAGTGAATAGGGGTTCTGTGAAAATTGCAAGCATCCGCAAGCAAGTGTGGATGCGGTGCGATTTTCACTCACGGTTGCTAGGAGACGATCGGGATGGGGACCCGATCATTATTATTTTCCCTTATAACATGGGCTGGAGGGGTTAAAAAAGAAATAAAAAATTATTTAACTCACCTTAATTCACTTGTTCGCGCAGCCTGGCTTCTCTTCTGTCTTCATCTTTGCTGTGTAGGAAACTGACCTGTGGTGATGTCACTGCGCTCATCACATGGTCCGTCACATGATCCATCACCATGGTAAAAAGATCATGTGATGGACCATGTGATGAGCGCAGTGACGTCATCAAAGGTCCTATTCCTACTGCACAGCAAAGATGTAGACAGAAGAGATGCCGGCTGCGCGAACAAGTGGATTAAGGTGAGTTAAATTATTATTATTATTTTTTTAACCCCTCCAGCCCTATTGTACTATGCATTCTGTATTAAGAATGCTATTATTTTCCCTTATAACCATGTTATAAGGGTAAATAATACAATCTACACAACACCGATCCCAAACCCAACTTCTGTGAAGAAGTCCGGGTTCGGGTACCAAACATTCCGATTTTTCTCACGCGCATGCATAACGCATTAAAATGTTTTACACTCGCATGGAAAAATCGCACATTTTCCCGTGACGCACCCGCATCTTATCTGGCCCAAAAACATGACGCCCGTGTGAAAGAGGCCTTAGAGTGCCAAGCATTGAAATCCGTTGCAATGACTTCAGTATTGTGCTACCTGGAGATCATCACAATCTCTGTCCTCTCCTCTTCTGTTGATCCATATCTGTGATTGTAACAAAGAGAAAATTAATAACTTTGGCAGAAATAAAGGTAAGTCACATTTTAAGCACAGATTTGGATTCCTCATCATACAGTTGCAAGAAAAAGTATGTGAACCTTTTGGAATGATATGGATTTCTGCATAAATTGTTCATAAAATGTGATCTGATCTTCATCTAAGTCACCATAATAGACAATCACAGTCTGCTTAAATTAATAACACACAAAGAATTAAATGTTACCATGTTTTTATTGAACACACCATGTAAACATTCACAGTGCAGGTGGAAAAAGTATGTGAACCCCTGGATTTAATAACTGGTCAATCCTCCTTTGGCAGCAATAACTTCAACCAAACATTTCCTGTAGTTGCAGATCAGACGTGGACAACGGTCAGGAGTAATTCTTGACCATTCCTCTTTACAGAACTGTTTCAGTTCAGCAATATTCTTGGGATGTCTTTCTTGAGGTCATGCCACAGCATCTCAATCGGGTTGAGGTCAGGACTCTGACTGGGCCACTCCAGAAGGTGTATTTTCTTCTGTTTAAGCCATTATGTTGTTGATTTACTTCTATGCTTTGGGTCGTTGTCCTGTTGCAACACCAATCTTCTGTTGAGCTTCAGCTGGTGGACAGGTGGCCTTAAGTTCTCCTGCAAAATGTCTTGATAAACTTGGGAATTAATTTTTCCTTCGATGATAGCAATCCGTCCAGGCCCTGACGCAGCAAAGCAGCCCCAAACCATGATGCCCCCACCACCATACTTCACAGTTGGGATGAGGTTTTGATGTTGGTGTGTTGTGCCTCTTTTTCTCCACACATAGTGTTGCGTGTTTCTTCCAAACAACTCAACTTTGGTTTCATCTGTCCACAGAATATTTTGCCAGTACTGCTGTGGAACATCCAGGTGCTCTTGTGCAAACTGTAAACGTGCAGTAATGTTTTTTTTGGACAGCAGTGGCTTCCTCTGTGGTATCCTCCCATGAAATCCATTCTTGCTTAGTGTTTTACATATTGTAGATTCGCTAACAGGGATGTTAGCATATCCCAGAGACTTTTGTAAGTCTTTAGCTGACACTGTATGATTCTTCTTCACCTCATTGAGCAGTCTGCGCTGTGCTCTTGCAGTCATCTTTACAGGACGGCCACTCCTAGGGAGAGTATCAGCAGTGCTGAACTTTCTCCATTTATAGACAATTTGTCTTACCGTGGACTGATGAACAGCAAGGCTTTTGGAGATACTTTTATAACCCTTTGAACTTCATGCAAGTCAACATAGGTCTTCTGAGAGCTCTTTTGTGTGAGGCATCATTCACATCAGGCAATGCTTCTTGTGAAAAGCAAACCCAGAACTGGTGTGTGTTTTTTATAGGTCAGGGCAACTGTAACCAATACCTCCAATCTCATCTCATTGATTGGACTTCGGTTGGCTGACACCTCACTCCAATTAGCTCTTGGAGATGTCATTAGTCTAGGGTTTCACATACTTTTTCCACCTGCACTGTGAATGTTTACATGGTGTGTGCAATAAAAACATGGTAACATTTAATTCTTTGTGTGTTATTAGTTTAAGCAGACTGTGATTGTTTATTGTTGTGACTTATATGAAGATCAGATCACATTTTATGAACAATTTGTGCAGAAATCCATATCATTCCAAAGGGTTCACATACTTTTTTTTGCAACTGTATTCTCTATCAGATACACGTCACATGCACCTCTTTCCATTTGAAAATATCGACTTAGTTCCAAGATGGCGGCTTTCAAAATGTCCGCCATGTTGGACACCGTCCCTTACAGATTTGCCCCCTTCCCCTTAGCAACATGTCACACACACACACACACACAGGATGGCGTTCCCAACCACTCTTTTCTATTTATTCAGGTGTCTCCATACTTTTGGACCACCCTGCCCAACCAAATTGCTTTCAGCCCCATTTCTATGTTGTAAAGATGATTTGCTTCAAAATTTATTTCTGAAGCAGAGCCTTTCTTTTCATGAACATATATTAGAATCCACTAGTTATTCCCTAATACGTGGAGTTTTTTTCATGGAGAATTTCTACTATATTGGAATAATTTTCAAATGGCTGGAGATACTGGGGAATTGATGCTGAATTGTGGCTATACTGCTTCTACTTGTGGCAGTGTTGAAATTGGGAAATCTTGGGTGCACAGATTATCTTCCATCAAGTTGCAGGTATAAATCAGAACATCACATTGGTGTGGTCTGCTCATTTCTGCGGAGCACCCTGGCCTTTTTGGCTCCACTCAGAATAAGAAGAACTGCTTTTTCACTCTATATAGTGTGCACCAACAACTAGAAATAGCGGGTGGAATTTGAGTATATTGAGTCTTAAGTACCTGCTCGGGTTGTAGGTTAGGGCTACTGATTGATTACAGGAAACCTGCCACTAAACCACCACGTCATTATGGACCTGGTGTATAACGCTCTCATCAAGTTGGCCCACCCAAGACATGATCACAGGGTGCCGAGGTGTTGCCTTGGCCCCCAAGTCTGCCACGTACTGTTGCCTATTATGCTGGATCCACCCTTTTCTTACGGTGGAAACGGCAAAAACTCTTGTTGCCTTGATTCATTCTCGTCTTGACTACTGTAATTCATTACTAATCGGTCTCCCTCTCACTAAACTCTCCCCCCTTCAGTCTGTCCTAAATGCTGCAGCCAGGCTCATCTATCCATCCAACCGCTACACTGATGCTACTAGTCTGTGCCAGTCACTTCACTAGATGCCCATCCACCACAGAATACAGTTCAAACTTCTCACCCTCACCCACAAAGCTCTCCACAGTGCTGCACCTCCATACATCTCCTCCCTCACCTCCATCTACCACCCTACTCGTGCTCTCCGTTCTGTTAGCGACCTAAGATTAATAACCTCCATAATTCATACCTCTCACTCTCGTCTTCAAGACTTTTCTCGAGCTGCACCTACTCTCTGGAATACTCTGCCCTGGAATATTAGATCAATTTACAACTTCTCCACCTTCAAACGTGCCTTAAAAACACATCTTTTCAGGCAGGCTTATCAGGCTACCTAAACTGACTATTCCCTGACTAAACCTCTCCCCACCAACTTCTCTGGCCTGAACTCGATCCTCTAGTAGTCCCAAACCGGAAGCAGATCGGCCGGCACCACTCCTGTCTGTTCAAAAATGGCTCAAATCCTACTTATTACAATCAACTACATTATGTGTCACCCCCAATTCCTCATAGATTGTAAGCTCTTGCGAGCAGAGCCCCGAATCCTGGTGTTTCAGTTGCATATTAGCCAGTTACTTTTTGTTTCGTACATGAACCCCATGAATTTGTAAAGCGCTGCGGAATATGGTGGCACTATATAAATACATTTTATTATTAATATTATATTATTATGAAAGTTTTTACAGTAACTGACAGTGCAGTGTATTATATGGGCGATAGAGGATTTCAGGTTCAAGTCCCCTACTGTCCCCTACTAAAAAAGAGTATGGGGAAAAAAAACTCATGTCTAAAAAAAAAAACGCCTTTATTTACCAAAAAATATATATAATTGGTACTGCCATGTCCATAGCTACCCATACAATAAAATGATCCAATTATTTTGGACAGTGAACATGTTTAAAACATGTTTTTTTTTGTTCGTTCAAAAATGACACCAATAAAAACTACAATGCACCTCACATAAAAAATAAATATATATCAGATTAAAGTTATTATGTCATTTATATCGCACAGTAAGCACCATAAAAACGAATCCAAAAATACAATGGCGAAATTGCAGGTTTTTTCATGGTGTCACCACCCAAAAATTAATAAAGGTTATACAATATATTAGATGTATTGGCGTAAATGGTGCATTTTAAAAATACAACTCGCCCTGCAAAAAAAACAAGCCCTCAATAGTCGACATAAAGGCAAAAAGTCATGGCTTTAGAAATGCAGAGCTGCAAAGATGAAGTTCAGAACTTTGCATACTCTTTTTAAGGGACTACTTTAAATTTAAAGGGGTTGTCCAGGATAAGAAAAATATGACTGCCTTCTTTAAAAAAACACAACCATCCCTGTCCACAGATCATGTGCGATATAGCAGTTCTGCCCCATTGACTCCAATGGAGCCGAGCTGCAATACCAGACACAACTTATGGACAGGGGAAGTGCTATTTTTGGAAGAAAGCAGCCATGTTTTATAATCCTGGACAACCCCTTTAAATCTAAAGTACTGTACATGCAAAGTTTATGAAAGTTCAATCCCTTTAGGACCTGGTCAATTTGCCTTTTTAACTCCTCACCTTCCAAGAGCTATAACATTTTTGTTCACATAGCCATATGAGGGCTTTTTGTGGGACAAGCTGCATTTTTTTAATGTCACCATTTAAGTTCCCATTTCTTGTATTAAAAACTGGGGAAAAAAAACTCTTTGTGAAGTGAAATTTAAAAAAGTGCAATTCTGCCATTGTTTTTTGGGCTTTGTTTTTACAAAGTGAACTGTGTGCTAAAATGACATGATGACCTTATTCTGCAGGTCATTATGGTTATAACTATACCATACTTACTGAATTTTTATCATGTTTTTTTGCTTTAAAAAAAAGAAAAACCTTTCAAAAGACTTTTTTTGTATTGCCATGTTTTGATACCCATAACTTTTATGTGAGGGCTTGTTTTTTTTTCTTTTAGCAGGGAGAGCTGCAGTTTTTATTGGGGACGGGGTACATGCAGCTATTTGGGGATACATATTATGACTTTTTGATCATTTGTCATTCTTTTTTTTCAGGGGTGAGGTGATCCAAAAAAATATTGATTCGCCATTAAATTTTTTTTTCCATTACAGCATTCACCATCCAGGATAAATGCTTTTATATTCTAATAGTTTGTATGCAGTAATACTAAGGCCTTTTGCACACAAACATTTTTTTTTTCCATTTACGTTCCGTTTTTTGCATTCCGTATATGGAACCATTCATTTCAATTGATCCACAAAAAAAACGGAAGGTACTCCGTATGCCTTCCGTTTCTGTATTTCCGTTCAAAGATAGAACATGTCCTATTATTGTCCGCATAACGGACAAGTATAGTACTGTTCTATCAGGGGCCAGATGTTCCGTTCCACAAAAAACGGAATGCAAACGGACGTCATCCGTATTTTTTGCGGATTTGTTTTTTTGCGGATCGCAAAATACTGAAAAAGCCGTACGGTCGTGTGCAAGAGGCCTAATTATGTTTATTTTTTTATGGTATATTTTTATGCAAAATTTTAACTTTTAATTCGGCCTCCTGCACACAACCGTTTTTTTTTGCGGTCCGCAAAAACAGGTTCCGTTTTTCCGTGATCGTTTTTTCGTCCGTGGGTCTTCCTTGATTTTTGGAGGATCCACGGACATGAAAAAAAAAGTCGTTTTGGTATCCGCCTGGCCGTGTGGAGCCAAACGGATCCGTCCTGACTTACAATGCAAGTCAATGGGGACGGATCCGTTTGACGTTGACACAATATGGTGCAATTGCAAACGGATCCGTCCCCCATTGACTTTCAATGTAAAGTCAGGAGTTAATATACCATAGGATCGGAGTTTTCTCCAATCCGATGGTATATTTTAACTTGAAGCGTCCCCATCACCATGGGAACGCCTCTATGTTAGAATATACCATCGGATTTGAGTTACATCGCGAAACTCATATCCGACAGTATATTCTAACACAGAGGCGTTCCCATGGTGATGGGGACGCTTCTAGTTAGAATATACTACGAACTGGGTACATGACTGCCCCCTGCTGCCTGGCAGCACCAGCACACTGGCCACCAATATTACAATAGAGGGGGGGGGGGCCGCACTGGTCACCAATGATATTACAATAGAGGGAGGGGGGGCCGGTTGGGGGGGCCGCACTGGCCACCAATGAAATTAAAACTGGGGAGGGAGGGGGTTCTGCCCCCTGCTGCCTGGCAGCCCCTGATCTCTTATAGGGGGCTATGATATGCACAATTAACCCCTCAGGTTAAGCTTTTAAGCAGACGGATGTTCGGATCCGTCTGTATGAAAGTAACCTACGGCCACGGATCACGGACGCGGATGCCAATCTTGTGTGCATCCGTGTTCTTTCACGGACCCATTGACTTGAATGGGTCCGTGAACCGTTGTCCGTCCAAAAAATAGGACAGGTCCTATTTTTTTGACGGACAGGAAACACGGATGCGGCTGCAAAACGGTGCATTTTACGATTTTTCCACGGACCCATTGAAAGTCAATGGGTCCGCAAAAAAAGCGGAAAACGGCACAACGGCCACGGGTGCACACAACGGTCGTGTGCAGGAGGCCCTCTTTTGTGTGTTTCTATAATATATTTAAAAACATTTTTTACCTTTATTTTGAGAAGCCCTCCATCCAGGGGATTTTAACATGCGACTGTTCATACTAATAGACCTCTCCGGTCCTCCGCTTTGCCCTGTCTTTCCCCATCTTCTGGTCCTCACACTGTTTGCATCTAGCTGGCTATGGGTATAGCCACATGCACTATTTCAGCCAATGACTGGCTTCAGCAGTGATTAGGCCACAAGCAGCACATTACTGCTGAAGCCAGTCATTGGCTGGAGCCGCGCAAGTGACTATATCAGGGCTGGCCAACCTGCGTCTCTCCAGCTGTTGCAAAACTACAACTCCCAGCAGGCCCAGACAGCCTACAACTATCATCCTACAGCAGGGCATGGTGGGAATTGTAGTTTTACAACAGCTGGAGAGCCACAGATTGGCCAGCCCTGGACTATATCTATAGCCAGCCGGATGCAAACAGTGTAAGGACCGGAAGATAGGAACATCGGGGGTAGCTTGGAGGACAAGAGTGCTGTGAAGCAGGTATGAATCTTTTGTTTCAGGAGGCATGCTGCAGGCACTTGATGAAAGATAATTATTACTGGAAAACCCCTTTAATAGGCAGTTAACAATGGCAGGCATCGGAGCCTTCACAGGGCAAAGGCTGCCATAGCAACTGGTCTCTATTTTGATGCAGTGTGTGGGGGGTGCCCTCCATCTAACGCTCACATGTCACGGGATCTGAGGGGGTCACACAGCTAGAACAGTTAGCTCTGATCCTGTCCGCAACAGGCAGGTGACGTTTCAATTGTATTGCCCAGTTGGCACCGACTTCATACACTCCCTGTGTGTGGGCATTGGTTAAAGGAGTTGTCATTAATATCATAAGTGAGGATCCGACATTCCTGCCAAGAGGCCATTGTGCTCATGTAAGCACTCTCCAGTCTAGATTGTAGCAGGGGTGCAGTGTAATCGCATGAATTGGAGAGAACAGCCACTACAATCTAGACGTGCGCAGGTAAACCTTGAAGAGGAGCCAGCGCTCGCAAGACCCCTTTAAAAGACGACCGGAAGGAGTGCAGAGAGCCAGACCCACGGATCTGATATTTCTGACCTATCCTGAGAAGAGGTCATCATCAGTATCATGACACTGCGCAATCCCTTTAAGACCCCATGCACACGACCATGGTGCTGCCGTGCCTGGGTTTTGGACTGCAAACCATGGGCACTAGCCGTGTGCACTCTGCATTGCACGGTGTGGACCCATTGACTTCAAATTGTCCGCGATCCACAAGATGCTGTGAAAGATAGCACATGTTCTATCTATTTCAGTGGGGAGGCACACGTTGGCTTCCGGGTCCGTACCGCCACACCGCAAAAGACAGAACATGTGCTATCTTTCAATGCATCGCAACACGGACGCGGTGACACCACGGTCATGTGCATGGGCCTAATGCATGTTGCAAGCAAACAATGCTTCATGCGTGCTCACGAGTTATGCAAAAGTTGTAGCTGAAACTGTCGCTTAAAGGGGTATTCCTATCTCAGACATTGATGGTACAGCGCTAGTTCTATACACGACCACCCTCTGTTCACTGCTATGTGGATTCCGAAAATAGCTAGTTCAGGCAGTCCTGTAACAGTGAATGGAGAGGTAGCCATGCATGCACGATGCCCTATCAATTATGGAACTTCTGAAAATACCTGAGGGCACTCGCGACGCTATTATCAGAGCACCCATAGCAGTGTTCTCTCCTTCACTTTGGGGGCCACGTTCTGGAGATAGGAGCGGGTCCAAGAGGTGTCTGAGATGGGAATACCTCTTTAGTAGCTCTAGTTTAAGAGGTTTGTGCTAAGCATTGAAGTAATCTCTATCCAGAGGATAGGGGATAACTAAGGGTACTTTCACACTAGCGTTATTCTTTTCCGGCATTGAGTTCCGTCCTAGGGGCTCAATACCGGAAAAGAACTGATCAGTTTTATTATAATGCATTCTGAATGGAGAGAAATCCGTTCAGGATGTCTTCAGTTCAGTCTTTTTGACTGATCAGGACGGAGATAATACCGCAGCATGCTGCGGTTTTATCTCCGTCCAAAATTCCGGAACACTTGCCGGAATGCCGGATCATTTTTTCCCATTGACATGCATTAATGCCGGATCCGGCCTCGAGTGTTCTGGCAAAACGGATCCGGAATTGAGGTCTGCGCGTGCTCAGACCGCAAAATATATGTGAAAAAAAATAAATGCCGGATCCGTTTTTCCGGCTGACACCGGAGAGACGGATCCGGCATTTCAATGCATTTGTCATACGGATCAGGATCCTGATCAGTCTTACAAATGCCATCAGTTTGCATGTGCTTTGACGGATCCGGCAGGCAGTTCCCGCGACGGAACTGCCTGCTGGAATCATCTGCCGCAAGTGTGAAAGTATAGATGATTATTAGAGACCACCTGAATCAATTGAGAGTATAAGTGTGAAAGTACCCTAACTGATTATGGATGTCTGATTGCTGGGCCCCCACCGATCCTGAGAACCGGGGTCCCATCTTCCTGCCATGATGGAACTGCAGGGTTAGCATGCGCCAGAGGTCGCTGAATACAGAACTCAGATATTTCCAGAAAGAATGAATAGAGCAGCAGGTCATATGCACGGCCCACACTCCATCAGGACGGGAACATGGGACCCCAGTTCTCAGGCACAGTGGGGGCCCCAGCAGTACGTTAGCACTATTCCTGTGGATAGGGGATAATGTTCCTACTTGCCACAGCCTCTTTAAGGCACCTTTTACATCATGTACAGAAGACCTGTTCTCCCGTATGTTATTTAGACCATAATAAGGGTCAAACTGTGTCACACAGGAGTGGAGAAACATTCAAAGTATTTCCTTGGGGAATGGTTACTGTCTCCTTTGTACTGAGATTTCTCCCATACGTGATGAGAAAGGGGTCTACCTAGCATCATCTAATAAATGACTTTTTTAATAAAAAAGAATGAAATGTCATAACTTTGCCTTACGAGCTTCTCCTACTTTGGGCACAGACCTGGAGACCATTGGAGACAAATATCTTCAGTGGTTGCCAGTTCGTGTCCTACATGGATATATGGTCCTCACCGTCTTATTAAAAATAGTGTGCAAAACACAGATTATTTTTCATACAGAATAAGCCCTATTTAACACTCCACACTGGATATTCTCAACCAGCCTATATAATATAGGCACACTTCACACACGGAATACTCTGGAATTATCATGAAGACTTTTATTAGACTATTATTTAAGCTCTTTAGAAATTAAACAGGAAAAAACATCAAATTATCTTTTATCGGCACACTATTCCGTATCTGCTGTTTTTCTTCTTTGTCGTAGCTTTTCACTCTCAGCCTTCTTTACACGGCTTCTGTTTCATCAGCAGTTTCATGTGACTTTTCCTCAGCCTGATGAGCTTGCAGTACTCCAACGGCTTCATCTACCATTGAGCGGAGGGACTCTGGTGACTCAAGCATGTGGAGCAATTCAGAATTATCTAGCTCAAGTAACATTCCTGTGATTTTATTAGCTTTTGTAGGTTGTATGCTCCGAACCAGAGGGAAGAGGCGCTCCCCCAGCATTTCTTTCTGCTCCTCTGGAGAAGCTGAAGACAGCGTGGTGGCAGTAAGGGGCCCTTGTCCTTGCACATGGACAGTAGCCTGCTGCACAGCAGGGTATGGTGGCCTATTAACTTGTTCCTGAAGCGTATGGAGATTACGAGCACCAATACTATACTTATACTGACGGACTGAATGTCCTGTTACGGTAGGTGTTAGTGCAGTGGCGCCAGTAGGTTGTAGTCCTACTGTTTGTGTTGAAGTGGTTACCACAGCATCAGTGTTAACAGCTGGAAGTCTTGGAGCAGGAGGTTGGATGGTCCTGGGCATATTCTGGAACCGGTGAAGTCCATCACTCTGTAGTTTCCAAGGGGGACTTGGCCTAATTTGAGCGATCTGCCTATTTTTATAATAAGCAGCCTGGATCTGAGCTGGTGGAATAGTTGGCATGGTGCTGAATAAAGGTAACTGATAAGAGCTGCCTGGGTTGGGTACAGCTCTACCGCAGGCCAACTTCTCCATATATTGGTCGGTTAGCTTTGCTTGACGTTCCTCCTTGCGCTGTGCCAGGGAAACATACAGTGGTTTCCTAGCCATAATTCTACCATTCATTTCTGCGAGAGCTTGGATTGCCTCTTGTGGGGAGGAAAAGCATACAAAACCAAATCCTTTGCTGTGTCCACCTTCCATCATGACCTTTGCACTGGTGATGGTACCAAACGGAGAGAACTCTTTTCGCAGCCTTTCATCATCAATACTGAGGTCAAGATTTTTAACGTAGAGGTTGGAATCCTGGTATCTGGTGATCCTGTCTCGCTTTATTTGTTCAAACTTTCTCTTAAGCTCAAATTGCCTCTCAGCCTTCTTCTGGGCTCGGCCCACGTAAATGACCTTACCATTCATGTTCTTTCCATTCATTTCTTCAGCTGCTTTTTGCGCATCTTCATGTCTCTCAAAGTTGACAAAGCCGAATCCTTTTGACTTGCCGACTTCATCAGTCATGACTTTGGCACTGACCAAACGGCCATAATCGTCAAACAAATCCTTGAGCTGTCCATCATCTACTTCTTCTCCAAAGTTCTTGATATAGATGTTAGTGAACTCCTTGGTTGCTCGGGCACTAAACTCTACTTCCCGTGCACTGCGTGACTTGAAGCGCCCAACTGATATTTTACTGTTATTTAGAAGCACACCATTCATTTGATCTATAGCCCTCCCTGCCGCCTCCGGGCTCTCAAAATGAACCAATGCAGAGCTTTTTTCATCACCCATAACATTGAAGGACAATATTTTCCCAAAAGTAGAAAATGTCTCCTGCAGGGCTTTATCATCAATGGTGGAATCCAGGTTCTTGATGAACACCCCACTCTTATACAGGGATGGGTCATGTAAGGACCACATAATGCGCATAGGCCTGCCACACAGGACATCATAGTTCATGGTATCCACCACACGCTGGGCATCTAATGCACACTGGAAATTTACGTAGGCATACCCGTAAGATCGCCGAGTTACCGGGTCTCTGCACACCCTGATGGACATGATGGGGCCCACCGGGCGGAACTTCTCAAATAACACCAGTTCTGAGACCTCCGGGTGCAGGTTGGCTATGTACAGGGAGGTCCCGGTGGGTTTGCGGTGCTCAGGGTCCATTTTCTGCTGCGTATAACGGTGTCGGATAACGGCTGGTGCAGGCGGCTCCTCTGGGCACGGGCGCTGTGCGATCACTTTACTACTAGCGCGCGAGGGGCTGGGCTGCAGCTGCACTGGAGGGAGCGGCAGAGCAGGTTTTTTTTTTTTGTTACGTTTCATTAAACTTTATATATACTTTTACACACATGCTGCATGCACACATGCCGAGGCCTCCCTACCCGCGGAGCGGCGCCCATCTTGGCCCTTCACCATCTGACATCGGCCCGCCTGTCAGAAACTGCTGAGCAAGTTACTTTCGGTCCTTATGTGAGGTCTGTCATTTACCCCCCTTTTTTTTTAAGAGGACGTTTTACACAGAAAGCCCATCAGCAGCTATTGGCCGTGCCAACCAGAGTGCCTCTGAAACAGGGCAGACCACAGCAAAGAATGGCAGTGCCAGTCGTAGAGCACCTCCATAAGTAGTATGGGCCAGAATACAAGCATAACAGTGCCAGCCAGATTATGTGCATGGAAGTGCCATCCTGAGAGTTCCTATAGTGCCAGCCAGAATGTGGCCCATAAATTGCGAAAGGCCAAGCACAAGCTTGCACAGTGCCAACCAAACAGTGCTATCATAGTGCCAGCTGGGGAGGGCACCAGTAAATATTGCAAGCCAGCATATAAGCATGCAAAGTGCCAGCCAGAGAGCGCCCCCATAATAGTGCCAGCCAGAGCACTAAGCATGACAGCGCCAGTCAGAGGATGCCCCCATAAGTAGTGTTAACTAGAACACAGGCATGCACAGTGCCAACCATGTAAAACCCTATACAGGATGTGTGGGGCTAACCGGGAGATCAGTGTGGACTCGTCTGGCAGAGCAGTCAGTAAATGATCCCTTCTGGGAAGCATAGTCCCTGATGTTGTGGGGGACCATCATCTTCCTCCTATTTTTGGAGGTCTCCATTTAATCCGGGAGGGCTGTAAAGTATGATCTGAAATGCAACATGGAGTCTCAAGGAAATCTCCCAGAAAATAAGTTAAAAATGACCCATAAGCCCCCATTCAGCTGACGGAAGGGAAAAGGGTTCTTTAGTCCTCTATCATGTTGGTATCCATTGGGCATAACTAATTTTTTTTTCTTTATGGAATGGCACTGTATACAGAGGCGTCCAGTAACAGTTTTTATGAATGACTGATAGGCAGGGGCGGACTGGGAACTAAAAGTAGCCCTGGAAAAAATTCTAAACGTGGCCCCGTTTTGTAGTCTGGTACAAAGTGATGGAGGGCAGGGCCAGTAATACCATATTGTGGCAGATTATACCACCCCAACAGAGCCAAATACCACAGTCCATCATAAAATACTGCCAGCAGAAACAAAATACATCCCCCAAAAACTTCCCGTGGCCAGCTATGAGGGGGGCCCAGGCGGGCATCGGTCCACCGGGAAATTTCCCTGTAAGGTCTATGGCCAATCCGCCCCTGCTGATAGGTCCACTGTTTCTGTTGGGAAACCCTCTTGAGGAAAACGACGGACACTAGTGTGAAAGAGCCTTCAAGGGGTTTTCTGGGTGTTTGATACTGATGACCTGTCCTCAGGATAGGTCATCAGTATCTAATGGATGGCGGTCCGACTGCACCCCCACCAATCCGCAGTGACATCACGTTCATCGGCTGCAATACCAAGCACAGCCACTGTACAATAAATGGACCTGGTAATGCCGAGGCCTCTTCAAACAGTTGATTGGCAGGGGTGTCATCCTAGGCCATCAATTTAAAATTCTGGGAAAACCCATTTAAATAAAATAGTTTGAATTTTGTCTAGTAGTAATGTCAGTGGATTGTGATGATGATCTCACCGTATACATGAGGTTGAAAATCGGCCACTTTTCTGCCAGATGATAAGCAGGCTGTGGATTGCTCATTTTTCTGTGCAGATTTGTTCTGCTACATACGGATGCAAGTTTCGGAAGCACTGTTCACATGCATTGTATTGGGATGGAAGTAGGAATGGGCATGCAGTGGACCCCCTATGGGTGCTATTACATGTTCAGCTTGACTTGCGGGTAACACACTGCGGTTGCCGCTAATTGCCGGAAAGACTGTAGTTATGTTTCAAGTGGCAGCCTGGAAATTAGTGATACCTGCACGTGCAAAAGCACCGTGGCATTACCCACCTCTGAGAAGGGAGGGGAGCGGCACAGGAACAGGCCACCAGATTCAGAAGCAGAAGTGGTCATTTATCAGACATCTCTAGAGGTACGTTTTATCTCATAGATAATATGGAGCACCGTCTTTTTTTACCTGTGCAAGGGCCTGACTCTTCAGTACAGTTACGGAGGGCACGTGTCAGCCCAGAGGTGTGCCCGCACCCATTAATGTCAGTGGACAGAATTTAAAAGAGCAGCTTTCAATCCACAGGCACATGCTCTATCTGAAGTATCGGTGGCAAAATTCTGGTCACTACCAGGACATGTTAAGCAATGCCGCCTGTTTGCGGATATGAAGGATGGCACACCACCTTATGACTCAACATGGAACTGCTGAGAGCTCCTGCTCATATACTGTATCTTAGGTCCCATCCATGGAGTCTGCATGGGGGTAGAGGCCTCTTCTTTTCATAACTCTATAGACTGTGGTGGATAGGCACTGAAGCCGATACAACAAGCGTCTTCCTGCTACCAACAAATGGGTCAGGGTTAGAGATGAGCGAATTTCATGTTATGAAATTCGTTCATGCTTCGTTTGGTGGTAAAAGCAGAATTGCGTTATGGATTCCGTTACCACGGATCATAACGCAATTCTATGACGGAATGCCTTTAGAGGCATTCCGTTATTTATTCCGTCATAGTAGAAGTCTGTAGCCTGCATAACGGATCTGTCTGATTGGCGTTATGCAGGAGAGGACTCCGTGGTCACGGAATCCATAACGCAATTCTGCTTTTACCACCAAACGAAGCGCAAACAAATTTCATAACATGAAATTCGCTCATCCCTAGTCAGGGCACCCAGCTTTCCCTGTACAGAACGCCTTCTGCCAGGAATGTCCATCTGATTTAATCTCTCTCTGTACATTTTTATTACAGACTGAATCTATCTGGGAAATCCAGCATTTGCTTTGATGACTTCAGGAACTGTTTTCAGAGTAATAAGGTAAGATGTCACTGAATAACTCAATTGTGAAAAAATGGGTATTGACTATTTTATACATTGCAGACTTTGACTTACAGATACCCACAAGGGTCTAACCCTTTCAGCCACGGAGGGTTTTTTGTTTTTACGTTTTTGTTTTTCACTCCCTGCCTTTTTCGGGGCCATATTTTTTTATTTTTCTGTTTACATAGCCATATGAGGCTTTTTTTTTTTCAGAACGAGTGGCTAAGTTACAAGTTTCTAATTCCACCATTTAATATTTCATACAATGAAGTCGGGTGCTGGAAAAAAAATTCCAAATGGGGTGAAATTGGAAAAAAAATTCAATTCCGCAAGTTTTATAGGTTTTGTTTCTCGCCCATATTCATTGGGTAGCTCCTGAAGATTTTTTATTTTATTTTTTTATTTTTCCTTCTTTCAGGTGGGAAACAGTGGTCGCCTAGCCTCCCTGTTCTCCCGGGGGAGCACGCCAGCGTTGGTCCGCCACGCTGCCTCCTCCCCCACAAGAAGACAAGGTTGACCAGGGCAGCCTCTCTCCCCTGCATCCCGGCAGCAGAAGGGTCACCCATCCAAGCCCCCTTTCCAGCGTCCTGCCACTACGGTGCCAGTAGCTGAAGGGGTGACCCTGCTGGAGAAGAGGAAGGGTGAAGATGGCGGCAGGACAGAAGATGAGGTGAGTACACGGGACTAGGTAAGTATTAACTTCTTCCCCCTCCCTCCCTCTTGGCATAGTTCTCCCCTGGTGCCCTCAACCCTCCCTCCCTCTTGGCATAGTTCTCTCCTGGTGCCCTCAAGGGTTAACTGAGGGGGACACAGCCAGGCACAAAGCTGGGAGAGAGAGCAGCGCACGGCTCCCGCTCCCCGCTATCCAGCTCCATATTCCGCCCATGTCTGCAGCAGGCGCCAAGCGCGCCGCTCCGATAAGGTTAATGGCAGACAAGACAATCGTGGACGCCTCGTGCGCCGCATAGCTCCTTTACCGCATGGGGGACTCTGGCTGCGGGGGTGACTACCTCTGCCTGACCTGCATCCAGCGGCAGTGTCTGTTTCCTCCCGGGGGCGGGCACCCCCGGCTATGCGCGTGGAAGATCTGCTCCGCTCCAGGCCCCCCTTTTCCCCCGGGCCGTCCGGCAGTGCTCCCAGGAGCCGTGTGTTAATTTAGGCCCTGGTTTTGCGGCAGACTAGGCCGCAACTCTTCCCCTGGTGTGTATGTGTGGGGGGGCCGGCGAGCTGGCGCAAATTCTTCCCGCCTAGCGGTTCCCCTCCCGCAGAAGCCAGCTGAGCATCGCCCCTGGTCTCTGCACTTTTAACCCTTCCTGGCCAGCAATTTCTTTTGGCCGGCGCTGGGTCTTCAAGGAGTTAGAAAACAGTGCAGTTACTTACTCAAGAAGTAACCCTTCATACTCTTCTCCAATATTATAAAAAAAAAGAAAGAAAGAAGCATTTAATACGGGCCCCGGTCCCCTCAGCATACATTCTGGGAAAGTGGTTATGCATAACCGTGCGGTACCAGACTGGGCGCGTACCCTGTCCCGGTCACAGGAGGACCTCTCATAGTCCCTATCCGCCCTTCACGGCCGCTTGGTTGATACTTCTGCATACACCTGCGCAATACAGGGAACCCTGAAGGATTCCCTATACGCCCTCCAGGGCCGTTGGCTGACAATCCTCCACCTGCACAATCAAAGAAGGACCTCTGACATTCTCAATCCACCCTTCTGGGTCGTTTGGTTGATAGTTCTCCGCCGGCGCAATTCATTACAGGACCTCTGACATTCCCAATCCACCCTTCTGGGTCGTTTGGTTGATAATTCTCCACCTGTGCAATTCCTAAAGGACCTCTGACATTCCCAATCCACCCTCCCGGGTTGTTTGGTTGATAATTCTCCACCTGCGCAATCCAGTGGAAGTCCTCTGGAACTTCCCAATCCTCCCTCCGGGGTTGTTTGGTTGATAATGCACCGACTGCGCAATCCGGTGGACTGACCTCTAGAAGTTCCCACTCCTCCCGCTGGGTAGTTTGGTCCCCACCTGCGCAGTCCACAACTGCCAGGGGCGAGATTCTGAGGGGTAGACCTATGCGCAAGCGGACCACAGCAGGACATCTTTCTCCTCGAATATCTCCGCACCCCCACCCTTCCTCCCTGGGTCATGCTCAGACACACCCTCCCTCCCCGGAGAGGGTCAGTCTAAGGGGGGGAGGGAATCACTGATTCAGACCCTGACATGAATCTGAAGCAATCTCCCAGGATTGCGTCTACGTTGGCCAGCAGTACTTGTCATATGCATTGCCCCCTTCCATGGGCGGAGTACTTGCCTTATACATTGTCCCCTGCCATAGGTGGACTATGTACCGGTACACTGGTTTCAGTGCCGGGCGTATACATTCCCCCTTCTGTAGGTGGTGGAATTGCATCTCCACTGGGTTTAGTGCCTGCCGTATGCATTAGACCCTTCGATAGGTGGCGCGATGACATTATCTCTGGTTACATTGTGTGCTGTAGGCAATACCCCCTTACTAAGGTGCAATAATTGCACTCCCACGGGGTACAGGACTCTCCATATGCACTAGTTCCCGCCGTGGGCATTGACCCGCCTTCATAGGTGGAGTATTTTCCCTGCCACTGACTTAAGAACTTGCCGTCTGCATTCCACCTTCAATAGGTAGAGTAATTGCACTACCATTGTAATACAGTCCCGACTGTCACGCTATCCCTTTCCATAGGCGGAGTGTTGCACTTCACCGCGCTTCCTGTTGCGTTATCCCCTTCCGCAAGTGATCCACTAGCGGGGAATAACTAAACATCTTGGGATGTCGCAACTCAACTACGCCACGGCTCTAGGTGCCTTCGCTTTCACAAGGGGGCGTGGCAACAGTCGGTACTCTTACTCTAGTGGTATACTGGTGCCGCCAGTGGATTTGGTGGCTATTCCTTCCTTCTTTTGGCGTGGTTTTGATCATGCTCATCCTCTGTCTTTCCAGGGGGTTGCCTAGTCACTTATGTGTCCCAGAGACCCCCCCATCTCCATGGGCCTCCACCATTCCTGTCGGTCATGATTTTGTCCGCATCAGTGTGTAGTGCATGCACCATTGCACATATTTGGTGAGTACATTCCAGCGAGTCGAGTGTTTCACTGACTCTTATTCTCTATCCACCACTCCTCCTTCTTGGGAAAGTGGTTATGCTGGCACTTTCTACAGGTGTGGCCTTTTTTGCTAACGCTTCAGTTCTTGGTCTCTGCAGTGGGACATCCCCCTCAGTTAGGGCTCCCTCCCCCCCCTAGCGCTAGCTTTGCAGTTGCTCCTGCTCAGCGCCCTTCCAGGTAGAGTTTTTAAGTTAGCTCTTCTTCACTCGGGCAGTATGGTACGTGGCTTCTACGGATAGTCTCAGGCCTGCCCCTCAGTTTTGCGCTGATGGGGCAAGCACTGGCTACTACTGTGGGAGTGGTATTTGCGTTACCACTACATACTTCAGTTCTTCTGCAGCTCATTCTTCAGGTAGTGGACTCTTCTAGCACTGAATTCGGTGGCCCCCTCCTCTGCTGGGGTATGGGGCTAGCAATACAGTGTGACTCTCCTTGCCTGGCTTCCTCCTCAGGCGGTGTTTTGCACAGCCACTTAATCTTTGGCTACACTATATAGCGCCGGTCTCAGACGGGGAATGGACTTAGACCTAGCCTATTCTTCTTCGGTCTTTTTCCTCCTCTGGCTCATGGTTCATAGCCACCTCGCATGCCTTGGTAGTTCCCACGTTACTACCTTCCCTCATCTGCATTTGCACAGGGTATTCGTTTGGTAGATTTGCATTCTGACGTGGAGGGGGTTTTCGGCGGACGACATCTGCACTATGATTCAGGCCAGGAAGCCTGCATCGCCCAGGATCTATTAGGACCTGGAGGTCCTTCCTGGGCTTCTGTGAAAGCCGGGACATCCCCTCACTCCGTTTTTTTCTCTCCCCACGGTCCTATCCTTTCTACAATCAGGGTTGGACCTTAGTTTCCTGATGGTTCAGGTGTTGGCGCTTCTATCCTGGGGCAGCTTTCCAGCGTACTCTGGTTTCCCTGGTGCCCATGGAAACCTTCCTTCAGGGAGTGGCACATACGGTTCCTCCGTACTGCCCTTTACCGCCTTGGGATATGAATATGGTTCTCTCAGCGTTCCAGTCTTCTCCCTTTGAGCCCTTGCGGTAGATCTCACTCCGGCTCCTGTCCTAGAAGGTAGTCTTTCTTGTGGCTATCACATCTATCAGACGGGCGTCCGAGTTGGGAGCGCTCTCTTGCAGAAAACCCTTCCTGGTTCTTCACCAGGATAAGGTGGTTCTCCGGCCCATTCCTTCTTCTCCCGAAGGTGGTCTCTGACTTCCATATCAATGAAGAAATTGTCCTTCCTTCACTGTTCCTCCCCTTCACACCCTACGGAAGGGAGTTACATTATTGGACGTTGTCAGAGCTCCGATCATTATTTGGCAGTTTCCATTCTCTTCCGGCGTACGGAACCCCTTTTTGTCTTCCGAAGGGTCCTCGCTAGGGATTTTCGGCCTCCAAGGTGGCGATTGCACGTTGGATTCGGTCTGCAACTGCTGAAGCAAACCGCGCCCGGAGCAGGGTTTTGCCCTTAGGTGTCACGGCTCACTCCACAGAGCGGTGGACGCTTCTTGGGCTCGGAGGAATTGCGCTTCGGCTGCTCAATTGTGTAAGGCGGCTACTGGTCCTCCTTACACACGTTCACAAGAATTTACCAGGTGCATACTTATGCATCGGCGGTCGCTGCCTTGGGCCGCGTGGCGACAGTTCTTAGATGCCTTCAGGGACGCTTGCTTCCATGGGTCTGTGGTTTTTGCCCCCCTGTGGACTGCTTTTGGAGGTCCCACGGTTCCTGTGTCCCCAATGAATATGGGCGAGAAAAGGAGATTTTTGTATAACTTACCAGTAAAATCTCTTTCTCGCTCTTCATTGGGGGACACAGCACCCACCCAGTATTGTTGTTCGACCATAGTTGTAGCTGTTGCTGGTTAGAACCCCGTTGGGTCTTTTGGCATGGTTGGTGTTCCATGTTTTTTCTTTGGTTGGCTTGCTTCTCCTACTGCTTGTGCACAAACTGAAGCTCTCTCTCCAGGCTGGAGGGGGATAGCTGCCAGGGGAGGAGCTAACAGTTTTTACTAGTGTCAACGCCTCCTAGAGGACATAGCTATACCCACGGTTCCTGTGTCCCCCAATGAAAAGCGAGAAAGAGATTTTACTGGTAAGTCATACAAAAATCTCCTTTTTTACAGTGTTCCCTATATGGCTCCTTTCTTTCTCCAGGTCAGTACGATTATGGCGATACCACATATGTACAGTTTTTCCTGCATTTTAATACAGAAAAAAAAATTAAAACTTAGAATTTTTTTTTTCTTTTCATCACCATATTCTGACCCCTATAGCTTTTTTGTAGTTCGGGTGGGTTCACACTAGCGTTATGGAGTCCGTTATGGCTTTCCGTTATAACAGGATTATAACAGAACATAACGGAATCCATAAGACGGAAGGGCAGATCCATAGACTTGCATTATGGCGGAATGCAAAACAGACGCCTTTAAAAGGTATTCCGTTTGCTCTCCGTCCTAATAGAAGTCGATGGGAATCAAAACGGATCCGTCTGGTTCCCGTTATGCAAGACGGAAAACAAAGTCCTGTCGACAGGACTTTGTTTTCCGTCTTGCATAACGGGACCCAGACGGATCCGTTATGTTTTCCCATAGACTTCTATTAGGACGGAGCAAAACAGAATGCCTCTTAAAGGCTTCCGTTTTGCATTCCATCCTATGGATTCCGTTATTTTCCGTTATAACCCTGTTATAACGGAAAGCCATAATGGACTCCATAACGCTAGTGTGAACCCACGCTTCTGTGTAAGGAGCTGTGTGAGGGTTCATTTTTTTGTGGGACAATCTGTACTTTTCATGATACCATTATGGGGTGTGTAATACTTTTTGATCACTTTTTATTAAAAAAAATTCTGGGAGGTTAAGCTTTCATTTTGACTTTTTTTTCCATTTCACTGTTTGCCTATGGGAATCTTTTTTTGATATTTTAATAGTACAGGTGTTTTTGCACGCAGCGATATCCATGATGTGTATTTTTTTTATTTACATTTTGGGGAAAAGGGGGTGATTTGAGTTTTTTATTTTTTATTTATTTGTATTTTTTCCCCATAGGGAACTATAACAAACAATCACTACATTGCTGCTTTCATACACTCCAATGCATTAGCATTGGAATGTATGAGAAATACACTGCATGCCACAGGCAGGGGCTCCATAGGAACTAATGTGCGGCAGCTTCTGCTCATTCCAGAGGACTGAAGCTGCAGCATAATGCATCCGGCTCCCCTGATCGAAAGCGTGTGCTTCCGGGTTTTAGAGCATTCAGATGGCGTGGTCACTTTAAAAGCCTTCTACCAGCATTACCTCCGCGTGCGTGTCTGCTGTATGAAAGAGCAGGCACCCGGCAGCTATGGCGCACGCTGCATACATGAGTGGGTGCCATGTTTAAAGTCCTGGCCAGCGCCGTACATGTACAGTGCTGGTCCGGAAGGAGGTAATACTGCCATGTCGTGTACAGCCAAGTAACGCGGACTGCATCTCAGTGTGATTAAACCAGACTGCAGGAAACTGCAATAGAGCGACATTTACTAATTGCAATTATTTATTAGGAAGTCCCACAGATTATAGAATAATTCTGCATGGCCTCTTGTTGGCAGGGGATTAATCAGGCGCTGCACGAGGAGCAACAGGTTTTTATTCCAAAATAACAGCAAACCATATGAATCTAACTTTGAGAAAGATCAGAATCTCAGCACATCTGCTTCTGGCTTTCTTCCCTCCCAGCTCTCTGTACATGTGCAGCAAGTCTCCGCCCCCTCCTGCCTTTTCTTTTTTAGCAGTACTTTATTAACAACATAACACTGTGTCTGGGAACAGGCAATCACATAATGTAGTTGTTGCAATACACAGAACATGAATCATTATTCTAACACCTGTACAGGTAGTGCCCAAATAGTTGGGGTCTTTAGGTGGAAGACAACAACTCAGCATTTTATTTCCCTAGTGTCATATATTTTTACCCATCACCTGCACTTTGGCCTCTGCTGTCATGAATGATTATGGCCCAAGCTGCAGAGAAAAGAATATGGCCATCATAGGTCATACATATTTTATTATTTATTTAGTTTGACTCTTGTGTGAGATAGTCCGGAAAAATATTAGGATTAATCTGTATGACCACCATAAATGTAACAGCAGTGTCACATCTATAGTGGCCATACAGATTAGGGTACTTTCACACTAGCGTTTTTCTTTTCCGGCATAGAGTTCCGTCCTAGGGGCTCTATACCGGAAAATAACTGGTCAGTTTTATCCCCATGCATTCTGAATGGAGAGCAATCTGTTCAGGAGGTCTTCAGTTCAGTCTTTTTGACTGTTCAGGACGGAGATAATACCGCATCATGCTGCGGTTTTATCTCCGGCCCAAAAAACTGAACACTTGCCTGAATGCTGGATCCGGCATTTTTTTCCCCATCGGAATGTATTAGTGCCACAATGCCGCAATGCCGGATCCGTCCTTCCCGTCAGCGCATGCGCAGACCGGTAAAAATGTGAAAAAAAAAATAGAAACGGATCCGTTTGTCCTTATGACAAACGGACAGACGGATCCTTTCTTTCAATGCATTTGTGATCCGCATCCGGATCCGTCTACAATTGCTGTCCGTTTGCATGCAGATTGCCAGATCCAACCCGATTACTCTGCCGCAAGTGTGAAAGTAACCTTAGATGACTGTTGGCTGAAACCACCAATTTGGACCATCTAAGGCCAAGTTCACACTTCAGTTATTTGATAAGTTATTTCCATCAGTTATTGTAAGCCAAAACCGGGTGTGGGTCAAAAACACAGAATAGGTGCAAATCTTTCCCTTAGGGCTCATGCACACGACCGTGCTGTTTTTTGCTGTCCGCAAATTGTGGATCCGCAAAAAACGGATGCCGCCCGTGTGCCTTTCACAATTTGCGGAACAGAACATTATAGAAATGCCTATTCTTGTCCGCAAAACGGACAAGAATAGGACATGCCTCATAATTTTTGTGGGGGAACGGAGCAACGGATGCGGACAGCACACAGAGTGCTGTCCACATCTTTTGTGGACCCATTGAAATAAATGGTTCCGTATACGGAATCAAAATACGGCCTGTATACGGAAAGCAAAAAACGTTTGTGTGCATGATCCCTTAGGGTTCATGCACATGAACATGTGCCAGCCAGGTCCGTATTGCAGCCCGCAAACAGTGGGTCCACAATATATGGGCACCGGCCACTTGTGCATCGCATCATGGATGCAGACCCATTCACTTGGAGTGCTTCTGTGGAGTTTCTCTCCGTGCCTCCGCACTGCAAAAAAATACAACCTATTCTATTTGTTTGCGGTGCGGATGGATCACGGACCCATTCAAGTTGAATGGGTCTGCATGTGCCTGCGCTAGCCACACTGATGGAGCCCGTGCATTGGGGACAACAATTTGCTGTCCCCAATGCATGGAACGGGCGGCGCACATTTATGTGCATGAGCCCTTATATACCTGATCTCTGAGTAGGCGTCACTACTGGTTTTGTCTCACAATAACTAATGGCAATAACTGAAGTGTGAACTTGGTCTAATGTGTATGGGGGTCTCTCTGTCTCCGACATTGGAGAATGGAAGGATTAAGCATGTTGAGTACAACACGCCTGATTTGATCTCACAGGAGATAAGCTGTTGGAAGGGGTGTCCTGCAACAGATTACTCCCCTCTCCCCATTCATACCACAGGCACGCTTGGCCAACAGAGCATACATGTATATGGGGTGGTCGGGAGGAATAGTTGTTGGATAAACAATGGTCTAAGGTTTATGGCTGCCATTCCATTTTCAAGTTTTCAGTAGATTTTGTCTTTTCTGAATGGAGCGGTCTCAGGGCATGCAGAGTCACCCTCCTTTCAAATGCATGGTTACTTTATCTAGGTCCATAACACAGAATGGATAAAGCCCAGTTCTGCCAAACATCTGCAGAGAAATGTGGAGAAGCAAAAGTGTACAGCGGCAAGTAGTGACAGTGGCAGAGCATGGAGAATATTGGGAGAGGAGATAAACGAAAGGTAATTCACAGTCTCATACGTGTGCGTCTGGATTGCTAGAAAAACCAGGAATGTCAGTGTTTTCATCAATTTAATTATACAATTAATTTTCTCGCCCATATTCCTTGGGGGACACAGGAAACCATGGGTATAGCTCTGCTCCCTAGGAGGCGTGACACTAAGTGAAAGCTGTAAGCCCCTCCTCCATCAGCTATACCCTTCAGCCTGGAGAGAGAGACTGCCAGTTTTTGCTTAGTGTCCAAGGAGGCAAGACACTCCCTGCTTAGGCAGGGTTGTTTTTCCTATAATTTTTTATTTTTTTGCGTTATTTGTTGTTTTTAATTCGTTTTTTTTTTTTCTACTTACAGGGACAACAGAGGCGCACTAGACCCCTCTGTTTCTCCCGGGGTTCACTTGCGCCAGTACCGGTAATTCCGCACTGCCGCCTCCCCCACAGAAGACAAGGTGGACCAGGGCAGCCTCGCTCCCCTGCGTCCCGCCAGCTCAAGGGTCGCCCGCACGCCAAGTCCCTCCCCCGGCTTCCTGCCACTGCGGTGCCAGTAGCTGAAGGGGCGACCCTGCTGGATGGATTGAGGGCGAAGACAGCGTATGGTGAGAGTGGCTGCTCCAGCCTCCCCTTCCCTCCCTCCCACCGCTGCTACATCTACGCTTGAAGCCAAGCGTTTTTTCCATCATCAATCCCCCCCCCCATGGGCATATCGGGGCCGGCAACTTTACCGGGCATCATTTGGGGGGGACTTCGTCTTCTTTAGCGGCAGGGCATCAGGAGGCCGTCTGCCACATCCAGGCGCGGCGGGGGCCGCTTACTTGGCGCGAACGGCGCCATTTCATCTTGGCCGGCACTTCATCTACCTCGTGGGTTAAATCATTTTGCCGCGCGCGCGGCTCTGCTTCTCCTTCAGCGCGGCAGGGGGGGGGGGGGGAGCTTCCTACATGCGCTCCGCTACTTCCTGTTTCGTCGGGCTCCACATCTCTAGTGCTGCGTGGAATCCTCTCTGCCGTCCGATCCTGAAGCTATTCATCTCCGTGCCTGCTGCCTCTCCTCCACAGCCTCCTTCAGTCTGCTGCCCTTGCTGCTGCCGCTTGCATCATCCGGGTAGGACTGTTAACCCCCTCCGTGCCACCAGTACTGTTGCTTGGGTGTAATCCCCGTTCCGTTTTTTCCCTGGGCTCTCCCACTTTAAGCGCAACATTTTTTTCCACCATGTCAGACCCTTCTGCAGCTGCCAAGCCTTGGTACCATGCCTGTACCGCTTGTAGGGAACCCTTTCCCCGGGGGCAGTGATCCGCACTGTCCTGCATGCCGAGCTCCACCGCAGCCTCAGTCGCCCGCTGTGTCGCTCCCTGCTTCCTCTGACCCGCCTGACTGGGCTAGATCCCTGTCCCAGGCCGTGGAAAGCCTCACTCACCTCGTGGGCCGCCTAATAGACAGGCCGCCTACCCCGCAGGACGCCACTCTTACTGTCGCGCCCTCCGGGTCCACCGCTTCTGCCGCTGCAGCGGGTTCACCCTCTCTTAGTGACCCCTCCCGAGCTAGGCACTCTCAGAAGCGTTTTAGAGTAGAGCGAGCCTCCTCCTCGGATGCCTCCCTCTCCCCGCCACGCGTGCGCACTCAGACGGGCCTCTCCTCTCCAAAGGATTCGCCCTCTGAAGGTGAATTGGCGTTTTCAGATTTGGAAATGGACTCGGCCCTGCCGTCCAAGCTAGCCTCAGCGATGGGTCAACTCATCTCTGATATTCGTGACACCTTTAAGGTGCAAGATGACCCCCCTAGCTCTGACGCAGCTAGCGTCTCCTTTATCAGACCCAGGCAGGCCTCAAAAGTCTTTCCAATCCACTCTGATTTCTCCTCCGTGGTGTCTAAGGCTTGGGCTCGCCCGGACGCCCGTTTTGTCAACCCCAAGAAGCTGGACATTTGCTATCCTTTTCCAGCCGATGTCGTGGCCACCTGGTCGTCCCCACCCAAGGTGGACCCCCCTGTGGCCCGTCTGTCAAAGAACACGGCCATCCCTGTTCCCGACGGGTCCTCTCTTCAGTCAGCGGAGGACCGTCGCATGGAGACCCTTTCCAAGGGCATTTTTGCTGCCTCCGGTTCTGCCCTCAGACCGGTTTTTGCCTCTGCTTGGGCAGGTAAAGCAATCTCTGCTTGGGGTGCGCAGCTGGAACAGGAGTTGGACTCGGACGTTCCCATCCAGGACCTACGTTCCTTAGCCCAGCTTATTATTCGGGCCGGGAATTTTGTTTGTGAGGCCTCCCTTGATGCGGGAGCCCTTATAGCACGCTCCTCCGCCCTGGCAGTTTCCGTCAGGAGGGAACTCTGGCTGAAGGTTTGGAAAGCGGACGCTGCCTCCAAACGTTCCTTGGCGGGGCTACCGTTTGCAGGTTCCCGCCTTTTCGGGGTCCGCCTAGACGAGCTTATTTCGGAGGCCACGGGTGGTAAAAGCACCCATCTTCCTCAACCCCAATCCAGGGGCGCCCCCCGCGGACGCCCTGGTGCGTCTCGTTTTCGGTCCTCCCGCAGGACCTCTGGGGCTCCCCCCACAGCTGCCGCTTCGGCCCCTCCCCAGGATAAGCGTAGGAAGCCGTTTTTTCGGGCGCAGCCCTCCTGGCGCAGGCCGCAGGCTGCCCGCACACCCGCAGCAAAGCAGTCCTCTGCCTGAAGGCGCGCCCCCACCCACCCGGGTGGGGGGCCGGCTCCTCCTTTTCAGGGACGTCTGGATGGCTCACGTCTCCGACGCCTGGGCTCTCGAAATTGTGTCCTCCGGATACAAAATCGAATTCGCGTCCTTCCCTCCAGATCGGTTCTTTCGCTCCCGCCCGCCGCGGGACCCGAAAAGCGCGGCTGCGTTCTCCGCGGCTGTTCAAGCCTTACTGGACAGGGGGGTGATTACCCCCGTTCCTCTAGAGGAAAGGTTCCAAGGGTTCTATTCGAACCTCTTTGTAGTTCCCAAGAAGGGAGGTTCGGTGCGGCCCATTTTGGACCTCAAAAAGCTCAACCGTTTTCTCCTCCTTCGACGGTTTCGGATGGAGTCCCTCCGTTCCGCGGTGGCTTCCCTGGAGCGGGGAGATTTCATGTCTTCCATCGAAAAACAGGATGCCTACCTCCATGTTCCGGTAGCCCGGTGTCACCATCGCTTCCTCCGATTCGCCGTGGGGGACCTCCACTTCCAATTTGTCGCCCTTCCCTTTGGGCTGGCAACAGCCCCCCGGGTGTTCACCAAGGTCCTGGCCCCGGTTTTGGCCTTACTCCGTTCCAGGGGTGTTTTTCTGCTACCGTACTTGGACGATATCCTCATCAAGGCTCCGTCCCTTTCTCAAGCGGTTGCCAGCGTGGATCTCACTCTAGAGACTCTGGCGAGGTTCGGTTGCGTCATCAACATCCCCAAGTCCTCCCTTCCCCCCTCCAGACAACTAGTCTTCCTGGGAATGCTTTTAGACACGGGAGCGGCGGAGGTACGTCTTCCCTCGGAAAAACGACTGACCCTCCGTCGGGCGATTCGGGGTCTCCTTCTCCACCGTCGACCGTCCTTCCGCTTCTGCATGCGGGTCTTGGGGCAGATGGTTGCCTGCTTCGAGGCGATCCCATTTGCGCAGTTTCACTCCCGCCCTCTCCAACGGGCGATCCTCTCCTCCTGGGACAAATCGCCGGAGTCTCTGGATCATCCCTTCCATCTATCGCCTCCGGTGCGGTCATCTCTCCGCTGGTGGTTACAGTCCCCTCTTCTGGGCAGGTCCTTTCTGCCGCTCAACTGGTTGGTGGTTACAACCGATGCCAGTCTCTTGGGCTGGGGAGGCGTGTTTCCTCCCCGATCCGTCCAGGGCATTTGGTCTCCATCGGAGTCCAAACTCTCGATCAATGTCCTGGAGCTGAGAGCGGCCCTTCTGTCTCTGCGACACTGGACTCATCTGCTGAAGGGTCATCCAGTTCGTGTACAATCGGACAACGCCACGGCCGTGGCGTACATAAACCACCAGGGGGGCACTCGCAGCGCTGCAGCAATGCGGGAGGTCACCAGCATTCTCCGTTGGGCGGAAGCCCACGTCCCGGCTCTATCTGCAATTTTTATTCCAGGGGTGGACAATTGGGCGGCGGACTTCCTCAGTCGCACTACCGTCGACCCCGGCGAGTGGTCTCTTCACCCGGAGGTGTTCGAGGCCATTTGCCTTCGTTGGGGCATACCGGATGTGGACCTCATGGCCTCCAAATTCAATCACAAGGTCCCCGCCTATCTGTCCAGGGCCAGGGATCTGGGAGCTTGCGGAGCCGACGCCCTCGTTCTTCCTTGGCGAGGCTTCGCGCGTCCATATATATTCCCTCCCATCCCTCTCCTGCCCAAGGTCCTTCGGAAGATCGCGGCGGAAGGCGTCTCGGTGATTCTGGTCGCTCCGGACTGGCCCCGCCGGTCTTGGTATGCCGACCTCATGCTGCTCCTGGCAGACGCGCCCTGGCCGCTGCCCGCCAGGGAAGATCTTCTCTCTCAGGGACCGATCTTCCACCCGCGTTTAAGGTCCCTACGTTTGACGGCGTGGTTGTTGAGACCACCGTCCTGACACGTAGGGGTTTTTCTGCGGAGGTCGTCCGCACCATGATCCGCGCCCGTAAGCCGTCCTCTTCTAGGATCTATTATAGGACCTGGAGGACCTATTTGGGGTTCTGTGCCGATCTGGGGATTCCTCCGCTCCGCTTTTCTCTCCCCACCGTTTTGTCCTTCCTGCAGAGCGGACTTGCCCAAGGTCTGGGTCTTAGTTCTTTGAAGGGTCAGGTGTCTGCGCTGTCCATTTTGTTTCAGCGCCCACTGGCCCCCCTTGGTCCTGTCAAGACCTTCCTTCAGGGCGTGGCTCACGCGGTTCCCCCGTACCGCCCTCCGGTACCGCCCTGGGACCTGAACCTGGTTCTCTCAGCGCTCCAGGCTTCTCCTTTCGAGCCTCTGCGGACGGTTTCCTTGCGACTTCTGTCCTGCAAGGTTATTTTCCTTGTAGCCGTCACCTCTCTTCGGAGGGTGTCCTAATTGGCTGCACTCTCCTGTCTGGAACCTTTCCTAGTGTTCCACCAGGACAAGGTAGTTCTTCGTCCGGTCCCTTCCTTCCTTCCTAAGGTGGTCTCCGCCTTTCATCTGAACGAGGACATCGTTCTCCCCTCTTTGTGTCCTTCCCCTTCCCACCCCCGGGAGAGGAAGCTTCATCGCCTGGACGTTGTCAGGGCGCTCAAGGTTTATCTGGAGGTAACCAGCTCTTTCAGGCGTACTGACTCGCTCTTTGTGGTTCCAGAGGGGTCGCGCAGAGGGATGGCGGTGTCCAAAGTTGCTATCGCCCGTTTTGTCAAGATGGCTGTTACTGAGGCTTATCTCGCCAAGGGCAAGGTTCCGCCCCTTGGTGTTACCGCTCACTCCACTAGAGCGGTCGGGGCTTCCTGGGCTCAGAGGAATCGGGCTTCTACGGAGCAGATTTGCAAGGCGGCCACTTGGTCCTCCTTGCACACCTTCACCAAGTTCTACAGGGTGCATACTCATGCGTCAGCTGACGCTGCTTTAGGCCGTCTGGTGTTGCAGGCGGCAGTTGATTGATGCCTCTAGTGTTGGTCTAGTTTGTTCTGGTCCCTCCCTTCTGGGACTGCTCTGGAACGTCCCATGGTTTCCTGTGTCCCCCAAGGAATATGGGCGAGAAAAGGAGACTTTTGTATTACTTACCAGTAAAGTCTCTTTCTCGCTCTTCCTTGGGGGACACAGCACCCGCCCTTCATTTGGGTTTACAGTTGTGGTTCCGGCTTGGTTGCCCCCGTTGGGGCTCGACAGTTCTTTTTTCCGGTTGGTGGTTATCTTTCACTACTTGGACACGCAACTGTCAGTCTCTCTCTCCAGGCTGAAGGGTATAGCTGATGGAGGAGGGGCTTACAGCTTTCACTTAGTGTCACGCCTCCTAGGGAGCAGAGCTATACCCATGGTTTCCTGTGTCCCCCAAGGAAGAGCGAGAAAGAGACTTTACTGGTAAGTAATACAAAAGTCTCCTTTTTGGACCGTTGATGCTATCTATACGATTTGCTGTTCTCATCTTTTTTTCCCAACTGGATTGTAATGTCCCATGTAACCTTCTACCAGTGGATCTCTGGAAGAATTCCTCCCTCCATGTTGTCTTTGTGCATCAGGACTGATCACATTAGAGCAGTTTACAGCGGCTGTGAAGTGTATGGGCGTAATGTTCAATGAGGAGGAGCTCCTGAAAATGTGGACAAGGTAAAGTACAAAGCATATCCAAAATATACATGTAATACTCATGGATTAGGTGCATAGGCACACAAAGTCACCATTTCTCCAAACTATGGGGGAGATTTATTAAGTCCAATGCAGAAATTGTTGGACTTGATATCCTTTGCGCTGCTGGCAGTTGTGCCAAATTTATGATGAGACGCAGGCCTCGTCATAAATTAGGCGCATCCTCCTGCAGTTTCTTGTGCCTAAAGATCTCACCTTCTGTAGATGTTTGACTTCATTTGCACCAGAAAATTGCCGTAACTGAAGAGAATTTTTTCATGGCGTCTGGTCACGTCCCCTTACCACACTTTTTTGGAACAGTGGCAAGGGTGGCGTAAAAAAACACCACTTGCAACTATTTCTTTAAAAGTCGCATTTAAAAAATTGCAAACACGCAGTTTGCGACTTTTTAAAGAGTAAATTAAAATTGTATTCGACTTTTACCGCCCCAAGCACCCCTCATCGCCGCTGTCCAGGTACAATGCTAGAAGCATCAGGTACTTATGCATCAACCCAGGTGCCCTCCTGAATTCAACTGTGTCACTGTCCTCAGTATGGTGATAGGACAGTATTTTATCTGCACTGTGGTATTCAGTTTTGCTGGGGCGGTATTTTGTGCTGCACTAGGGTATTGCTGGCCTCGTCTACTTCTGCTGTTCCTGCCTACTTGTGGTTTCGGTTGGCCCTACCTACTCGTGTTGCCCTGCCTTTTGTCAATTTGGACTTGCCTACAACATGTGGCCACATTTAGGTTTTTTCCAGGGCCACTTTAAATTCCCATTCCGCCCCTGATCTGCAGCATGTTATAGAGGCACTCCAGCTGCTGTGAAACTACAACTCCCAGAATTCACACATACTAGGCTGCTCTTGTAACTCCCACAGAAGTTAATGGAGGATTCAGGGAGTTGTAGTTTGAGAACAGCTGGAGTGCCTGAGGTTGTTCATCCCTGTTATAGAGCAAGTGGAGCTGAGCAGACTGATATATAGTTTTGTAGAAAAAGATTCAATAAAACTTGTAATTTATACACTTAGGCTAAGGCTACACGACAATATGTGTCGCGCGTCATTTTGTCACACCAATGTCACGCGACAATTTTTATGATGATAGTCTATAGTGTCACACTGCGACATGCTGCAACTGCAACACTACAGTAGCAAAAAATCCATCCAAGATGGATTTTTCTGCGATTGTCGCAGTCACAGCATGTCGCAGTGCAACACCATAGACTATCATTATAAAAATTGTTGTGCGACATGAATGTTGTTCGACACATGTTGCAGTGTAGCTGTGCCCTATGTGTCGCGCGACTTATTGTTGCGCGACACATGTCGTCATGTAGCCCTAGCCTTAAAGGGGTTGTCCGGGTTCAGAACTGAACCCGGACATACCTCGATTTTCACCCAGGCAGCCCCCTAACTTGAGCATCGGAGCAGTTCATGCTCCGATGCTCTCCTTTGCCTTGCGCTAAATCGCGCAGGGCAAAGGCATTTTCACGAGTTCTGGTGATGAACCGGGCTCTCCATGGGGCTGCCAGGAAGCCCAGTGATGTCACCGGCACTGATGGGCGGGCTTTAGCTCTGCCCAAGCCAGTAAAATGGCAAGGGCAGCGCTAGAGCACGCCCATCTGACCTGGTGATGTCACTGAACACACTGCTGGGCGGAAGCCTCTGCTCGGGAGTGTGTTATTGTAAACAAAAGAGCGATCTAGTGCAGGGCAAGGGAGCGCATCGGAGCATGAGATGCTCTGATACTAACATCAGGCGGGCTGCCTGGGTGAAAATATGGGTATGTCTGGGTTCAGCTCTGAACCTGGACAACCCCTTTAAATCTCTCCTCTTTCTGACTTCATTGTTCATGTAGGAAGTATTATCAGTAATTGCTAGCATTCCCTGTGTAAGTGTGTATACAGAGATAGCTGTCAGTCACTGAGAAATATACACAGGGAAGGTGTTATCAGTGATTGATAGCATTCTCTGTGTAAGTGTGTATACAGAGATAGCTGTCAGTCTCTGATAAGTGTGTATACATAGCTGTCAGTCACTGATAGGTGTACACAGAGAAGGTGTTATTAGTGATTTATATAATTTACTGTGTAAGTGTGTATACAGAGATAGCTGTCAGTCACTGATAGTTGTACACGGAGGAAGTGTTATCAGTGATTGATACCATTCCCTGTGTAAGTGTGTATACATAGATAGCTGTCAGTCACTGATAGTTGTACATGAGGGAGGTGTTTTCAGTGATTGATAGCATTCTATGTATAAGTGTGTATACAGAGATAGCTGTCAGTCACTGATAGCTGTACACAGGGGAGGTATTATCAGTGATTGATAGCATTCCTTATGTAAGTGTGTATATAGAGATAGCTGCCAGTCACTGATAGTTGTACATGGGGGAGGTATTATCAATGATTGATAGCATTCCTTGTGTAAGTGTGTATACAGAGATAGCTGTCAGTCACTGACAGTTGTACACAGGGAGGTGTTATCAGTGATTTATAGTATTCTCTGTGTAAGTGTGTATACATAGATAGCTGTCAGTTACTGATAGTTGTACACAGGGGAGGTGTTATCAGTGATTGATAACATTCTCTGTGTAAGTGTGTATACATAGATAGTTGTCAGTCACTGATAGTTGTACACAGGGGAGGTGTTATCAGTGATTGATAACATTCTCTGTGTAAGTCTATACATAAAAAACTGTCAGTTACTAATAGCTATACTCAGGGGAGGTGTTATCAGTGATTAATAGTATTCTCTGTGTAAGTCTGTATACATAGATAGCTGTCATTCACTGATAACTGTACATGTGGGATGTGTTATCAGTAATTAATAGCGTTCACTGTATAAGTGTGTATCCGGAGATAGCTGTCTGTCACTGATAGCTGGACACAGGGAAGGTGTTATCAGTGATTGATAGCATTCTCTTTGTAAGTGTGTATACATAGATAGCTGTCAGTCACTGATAGTTGTACATGAGGGAAGTAGTATCAATGATTAATAGCATTCTCTGTTTAAGTGTGTATATAGAGATAGCTGTCAGTCACTGATAGTTGTACATGGGGAGATGTTATCAGTGACTGATAGCATTCTCTGTGTAAGTGTGTATACAGGGACTATTTTAAGTATAGAAAGAGCAGAGGTTTAAATGAATAAATTACAAGTTTTACAGAATCTTTTCCTATATAACTATATATGAATCGGCTCAGCTCCTCCTGCTCTATAACATGCTGTCTGCAGATTGCACTGCATTTCCTAGTGACAGGCCCTCTTTAATATACGGTATTGAATAGAACAAAATATGTAGTATACCCTGCTAGATCTCATTACATGATTATATATAGATGTTCTTCATGCCAGTCACACAGAAGTAGTGCTGCTTGATTCGGGCTTGGTAAAGTATATCTCAGACTTTGTTCACACTGCAATGTTGATGTAAATTATATCCATTATCCCTTAATGCTTACCGCCTATCGATTCATGTATAGTATTTATCCTTGCTGAATCCGCTGCAGAATGTGCATTGTTTTCCATTTGTGATGACTGGATGTTTTTTAATACAGCAATTTAGAAACAGGATGTTCTGAATCTGCAGCTTGTACATAAATCAGTCCTTACACTTTTCTGTTTTTTTTTCGGATGTCCTACTTTGCTCTATTGTCCCCTAATTTGTCTGCCAGGACAGCCGGTTGCTTCTTTTTTTATGTAACTCATTTTACAAATATGGATCATGGTGTGCTCTTTCATTGTGCCTGTGTTTAAGTAATTTGGAATCATTTATTTTCATATGAAATTCTTTTTTTTCTGCTGATAGCAATTTCAGACTGACTGGATGTTGATAAAGTGCAGGGCAACATGTGGGGCTCTTGGCATATCAAGTGAAGGCACAGATAATTTAGCAACTTGCACATTATCGTATTTTCCAAAATTCCCACTAAGCAAAAGGTAGAATTAATGTTAAATATTCAAATATTAGTACCATGCAAAAATCCCACCACACATGGACCACATAGTAATAATACCACTAATATACTGTCACCAAAACTGTGCCATGTAGTCTTCCAATACAACCATAAAGTGCTAAATACTGCTATACAGTGCTCGGATAACAGTAACAAACAGCATGTGCTTGATTCTCACAAAGAAAAGATCTACAGTTCACAACTGGCTTCCCCTGCATCACTTCAACTGGTCTGTGCTCCTGTTGGGATGGCCTTCTGCCAACCGTGAAGACACCAGAGGCTCCCATAAAACTCTAAATTGTAGTACAGTATGTCTTGAAAAAGAGCATTTATGGTAAAAACGTTGCTCTATTGGCATTTTTAATGAAGATTTAAATAAAATATTGAGTTTTATGGGAGCCTACGGTGCCTTGGATCATTTGTATAAAAGAAAAGAGCTACATAATGAGCTCAGATAATATCCAAACATAGGGCCAAAGTAACACGGCCGCTGAATTTTTACCACCGATACAGTACTTGAAGGCTATTGACTTTTATGGATTTTTTATGGATTCTTAATAGACTATTTATCTTCATTCTTATTGCGAGGGCCCCGCAAATCCACATCTGTTATGTACGTTTTGATGTAATTTACCAACTCCACTAGGGATATTATATGGTAACTCATTGAGTTTTATATTTCTATCAGTGATTTTATTTTCTATATCTATTTTATATTTCATTAATAAACACTACTACTAATATACAGTACATGATATGCTTTTTGGCCTTTATAACCAGTGTGTGTGCCAGTCATCTTGACATTTGAAATTACCTTTATGACAAAACCTGCTGAACATTTTTAATAAACACCAATTAAAAATGCAGTCATAAAAGAAATTACGCCCGAAGGTGTTCATAGCCTTTAAACACTCTCTACCCACAGGCAAACTGCATATAGTCATGGCACATTCACTACATACATAATCACACTCACTCTTGCTACATACAGTAAAACATGCACTGTACGTTTTGTTATATATGCACATATACATGATCATAGTATAGGGATGCACACTTTTACTCTATACAGTCAAATACAAACCGGATTCCAAAAAAGTTGGGACACTATACAAATCGTGAATAAAAACTGAATGCAATGATGTGGAGGTGCCAACTTCTAATATTTTATTCAGAATAGAACATAAATCACGGGACAAAAGTTTAAACTGAGAAAATGTACCATTTTTAGGGAAAAATATGTTGAATCAGAATTTCATGGTGTCAACAAATCCCAAAAAAGTTGGGACAAGGCCATTTTCACCACTGTGTGGCATCTCCCCTTCTTCTTACAACACTCAACAGACGTCTGGGGACCGAGGAGACCAGTTTCTCAAGTTTAGAAATAGGAATGCTCTCCCATTCTTGTCTAATACAGGCCTCTAACTGTTCAATCGTCTTGGGCCTTCTTTGTTGCACCTTCCTCTTTATGATGCGCCAAATGTTCTCTATAGGTGGTTTCTGGAAGTATTCCTGAGCCCATTCTGTGATTTCCTTTACAGTAGCATTCCTGTTTGTGGTGCAGTGTCGTTTAAGGGCCCGGAGATCACGGGCATCCAGTATGGTTTTTCGGCCTTGACCCTTACGCACAGAGATTGTTCCAGATTCTCTGAATTTTCGGATGATGTTATGCACAGTTGATGATGATAGATGCAAAGTCTTTGCAATTTTTCGCTGGGTAACACCTTTCTGATATTGCTCCACTATCTTTCTGCGCAACATTGTGGGAATTGGTGATCCTCTACCCATCTTGGCTTCTGAGAGACACTGCCACTCTGAGAAGCTCTTTTTATACCCAATCATGTTGCCAATTGACCTAATTAGTGTTATTTGGTCTTCCAGCTCTTCGTTATGCTCAAATTTACTTTTTCCAGCCTCTTATTGCTACTTGTCCCAACTTTTTGGGGATTTGTTGACACCGTGAAAATTGGAATCAACGTATTTTTCCTTTAAAATAATACATTTACTCGGATTAAACGTTTGATCTGTCATCTACGTTCTATTACAAATAAAATATTGACATTTGCCATCTCCACATCATTGCATTCAGTTTTTATTCACAATTTGTTTAGTGTCCCAACTTTTTTGGAATCCGGTTTGTACATATATATACAAATTTAGACATTAACTACATAGTTTTGCATACATGTGTACATGCCAACAGACTCCAAATGGGCCTTTAACACTTAGGGCTCATGCACGCAAACGTATTTTCCTTCTGTGTTCGTTCCGTTTTTTTTGCGGACTGTATACAGAACCATTCACTTCAATGGGTCCGCCAAAAAAACTGAAGTTACTCCGTGTGCATTATTCCGTTTCCGTATGTCCGTATTTCCGTTCTGCAAAAAAATAGAACATGTCCTATTATTGTCCGCATTACGGACAAGGATAGGACTGTTCTATGAAGGGCCAGCTGTTCCGTTCCGCAAAATACGGAATGCACACGGATGTCATCCATTTTTTTTACAGACCGCAAAATACATACGGTCGTGTGCATGAGCCCTTAGATAGAGGAGAGAAGTGGGCAGCAGGGAGAAAGGGGCAGTGGGTTGATCATAGGCAGCCAGGCACTTTTTGTTACATTTATATGAGAAACACTGTGTTAGCACTTTGGCCCTGCAGCACTGGAGCCTTGACCAAGATCAACATCTGTGTGGAGTTTCTGGGTCCTCCCCGTGTTTGCGCGGGTTTCCTCTGTGCACACTGGTTTTCTCCCACGCTCCAAAAATATCCTCCAGCCTCCAAATCCAATGGAGGCAATACGCGTGGGATGGTTACACATGCGGCACTACTACTGAGACCCCGAGATGATTCTATACTGCACAGGTCACAATATACCTTCCATACTTCAGTTATAGCACTCGCACTTTATTGTTTTTTAATGCACTAGAACTTAACCCTTGTCGTCTTTTGCACATGTGATTTTGGTATGAATTAGGATATGTTTCTAATCATGTTATTACTATTATAATTGAGGGTTCAGTGATTTGAGATTAGTTACAATTTTTGGTCACAATTTTTTTTGTGTTTCACCATCATGTTATCCTATTTTATACGACCAGGGCACATTATGTTATATCATGAAAATCATGGATTTGCGGTAATTGTCTGACCTATGACTTTGTTGCATGTGGAAATTCCTCTCTATACCAGGTTGAGGATCTCCTGTTTAAGGCCCCTTTCACACGAGCGAGTTTTCCGCACGGGTGCAATGCGTGACGTGAACGCATTGCACCCGCACTGAATCCTGACCCATTCATTTCTATGGGGCTGTGCACACGAGCGGTGATTTTCACGCATCATTTGTGCGTTGCGTGAAAATCGCAGCATGTTCTATATTCTGCGTTTTTCACGCAACGCAGGCCCCATAGAAGTGAATGGGGCTGGGTGAAAATCGCAAGCATCCGCAAGCAAGTGCGGATGCGGTGCGATTTTCACGCACGGTTGCTAGGAGATGATCGGGATGGAGACCCGATCATTATTATTTTCCCTTATAACATGGTTATAAGGGAAAATAATTGCATTCTTAATAAAGAATGCATAGTACAATAGGGCTGGAGGGGTTAAAAAAATTCTAATAATTTAACTCACCTTAATCCACTTGATCGCGCAGCCCGGCTTCTCTTCTGTCTTCTTCTTTGCTGTGCACAGGAAAAGGACCTTTGATGATGTCACTACGCTCATCACGTGGTCCGTCACATGATCCATTACCATGGTAAAAGATCATGTGATGGACCATGTGATGAGCGCAGTGATGTCATCAAAGGTCCTTTACCCAGGTCCTGAAGAAGGAAGAGAAGACGGGCTGCGCGATCAAGTGGATTAAGGTGAGTTCAATTACTTTTATTTTTTTTTAACCCCTCCAGCCCTATTGTACTATGCATTCTGTATTAAGAATGCTATTATTTTCCCTTATAGCCATGTTATAAGGGAAAATAATAAAATCTACACAACACCTAACCCAAACCCGAACTTCTGTGAAGAAGTCCGGGTTCGGGTCTGGGTACCAAACATTCAGATTTTTCTCACGCACGTGCAAAACGCATTACAATGTTTTGCATCCGCGTGGAAAAAACGCAAACATGGAACGCAATCGCAGTGAAAACTGACTTGTTTTAGTGTCAAAATCACACCATTTTCCCTAAACGCATCCGGCCCCAATCCGCAACGCCCGTGTGAAAGGGGCCTAATTGTTTTTAGTTGGTTAGTTCCTATCAAAGATTTGCACATATTATAATCATGGTTTTTGGTGTGCGTCTAATTAAGCATGCACTTTGTGTTTTTTTATCACACGACCGTGCTGTTTTTTGCGGTCCGCAAACCACGGATCCGCAAAAAACGGAAGCCGCCCGTGTGCCTTCCGCAATTTGTGGAACGGAACGGGCGGCCCATTGTAGACATGCCTATTCTTGTCCGCAAAACGGACAAGAATAGGACATGCTATATATTTTTTGCGGGGCCTCGGAACGGAGCAATGGATGTGGACAGCACACAGTGCTGTCCGCATCTTTTGCGGCCCCATTGAAGTGAATGGGTCCGCATCTTAGCCGCAAAAACTGCGGCTTGGATGCGGACCATAACTACGGTCATGTGCATGAGGCCTAAGGCTACATGCACACGAACGTTGTTTGTTTCTGTGTCCGTTCCGTTTTTTTTGCGGACAGGATGTGGACCCATTCATTGCCCCGCAAAAAAAATAGTGCATGTCCTATTTTTTTCTAGTTTGCAGACAAGGATAGGCAATATTACACTGGATCCGCAAAATAAACGGATTCGCAAAAAAAATGGATGCCATACGAAACATTCTTTTTTTTTGCGGATCCGCAATTTGCGGACCACAAAACACATACGGTCGTGTGCATGTAGCCTAAAAAGCATTGTGGAATATGTTGGTTCTATAGAGAGGTGTGTGCAGTATTAGGCTACATGCACACGACCGTATGTGTTTTGCAGTCCGCAAATTGTGTATCCGCAAAAAAAACAAATGACGTTCTGTATGGCATCCATTTTTTTTTTACGAATCCGTTTATTTTGCGGATCCATTGTAATAATGCCTATCCTTGTCCGCAAACTAGAAAAAAATAGGACATGCACTATTTTTTTTGCGGGGCAACAGAATGGACATACTGATGCGGACAGCACACGGTGTGCTGTCCGCGTTTTTTGCGGACCTATTAAAATGAATGGGTCCGCATTCTGTCCGCAAAAAAAACTGAATAGACACGGAAACAAACAATGTTCGTGTGCATGTAGCCTTAGCTTGTAATACAGAGGGAAGCAGGAACATACATTACTAGCTCAGCCGTTCCCAGGCTGTCCCTCCATGATGTATACAATGCACATGTAGCCGTCTCTACCAGTCCACTGACCGGTTATACGGTATGTTGCTGATAATTCGTTTTGTACATTTACCCCGTATCTCACATTCAGTACTCTCAGCAAGGCACAGATGAAATTGCTAGACTGTTTGGCACACAATAAGTAAAAAGACTGATTGAGAAAAAAAAATTATAGAGTAACCAGTTCTCCTAAGAAAAAAAGACAATACAAATCAATGAATAGCTTATTGTTATTTAGAAAAAGCTTCATATAATATAATCCTGGTAGGTACAAATCTAAGAAATCATAGATGAAGTCTTTTTAGAGACCAGTGCGAGTCAGAAGTTGGAAGAATTATTCAAGTGCTGGGCGATCGTACTGTAACCGTGAATGCAATTATGACAGCTAATTTAAAGACTTAGGCCCCCTGCACACGATCAGGATTGCGTGCGGATTTTCCGCGCGGATTTGCGTGCGGAAAATCCGCACCGTAGGTCATGTCCATTGTATTCTATGAGAATTTGAAATTCTCAATGCACACGATGCAGATTTTTTCCGCGCGGATTTTGACCTGCGGTGCGGATTTAAAAATCCGCGACATGTCAATTAATTTTTTTTTTCCTGACCGGATTTTCTTCATTCACTTAGTGAAATCCGCATGCGGAAAATCCGCACCGAATCCGCACGCAAATCCGTATGCAAATCCGCACCAATTAATGCGGATTGACCGCACAGATTTGCCTGCGAACACCTGCAGATTTCAGTGCGGATTCTCCGCACATGAATCCTGAACGTGTGCATGTACCCTTACCGGTACACAGTAGGTAGGTAGATGTTAGGATAATGGTACCACAACTTGCCTCTTATTATTTGTGTTGTTTTGTTTGCAGTACTGGAAATGTCACAGGGTCTGCTGTGCCTGCTGTTCTTCTTTTCAAAAAGTTGGGATTAAAGTTTCCAGGTATAATTTAAATGAAGCATTTATTGTATGTATTGAATTGTAAAGCTATTACTATGTCTAGCAGACTGCAGACTTTAAGGGCTCATGCACACAAACGTTTTTTTGTGTTCAGTATACTGGCCGTTTTTTGAGTTTAGTATGCGTTACTTATACTGAACCATTCATTTCAATGGGTCAGCAAAAAAAACTGAAGTGTCTCCATGTGCATTCCGTTTCCGTATTTCCGTTTTTCCGTTCCGTTCCATTCAAAGATAGAACATGTCCTGTTATTGCCCGCAAATCACATTCCGTGGCTCCATTCAAGTCAATGGGTCCGCCAAAAAAACGGAACACATACGGAATGTCCTCCGTATCTGTTCCGTTTTTGCGGAACCATCTATTGGAAATTTTATGCCCAGCCCAATTTTTTCTATGTAATTACTGTATACTGTGTATGCCATACGGAAGAACGGAACCAGAAACACTGAAACAAAAAACGGAAAAACGGATCTGTTAAAAACAGCCCGCAAAACACTGAAAAAGCCATACGGTCGTGTGCATGAGCCCTGACAAAGAGATCACAAAGTGCAAGGAATTAGAAGAGTTGTGCCAAGCTTTAAGTTATAGTTAAGTTATCGGTTGGGGTCCAGCCACTGAAACTCCATTCCCCGTACTGATGAAGTAGCTGTTATGGCATGCCCATTGCCACTCCATTCATTCTCTGTGGGACTGCTGATCCGTTCTTAGGATCAGTGGGAGTCCCAGTAGTCGGACCTCTACTGATAAATTAGTTATCCCTAGGGCTGGACGATTAATCAAATTCATTTGATGTGTTGACAATTTTTTACTGTATCAGAGCAAACTGTGTAGTCTCTTCAGTCCCTGCTGCCTGAATCATGAATCCTGGCGTGGGCGTCAGGGACTGAAGAGACCCTGCACAGGCTGCACTGGTAAAGTGCAGCACAAGAGCTGAAGGACCTGTTATAACATCACCGTCATGTAATCAGTGCAGGAGGGAGCGGAGCTCAGAAGTGAAGGGGAGAAGTGGTGGGGAAGGACCTGTAATGATGTTACCATCATGTGATCAATGCAGTTGGGCAGAGCTCAGCAGTGGAGAAGTGATGGGGAAGGACCTGTAATGATGTTACCATCATGTGATCAATGCAGTGGGGCAGAGCTCAGCAGTGGAGGAGTGTTGGGGAAGGACCTGTAATGATGTTACCATCATGTGATCAATGCAGTAGGAGGCAGAGCTCAGCAGTGCAGGAGAGAAGTGATGGGGAAGGACCTGTTATGATGTCATGTGACATGAGAGGGCGGAGCTTTGTGTTGAGGAGAAGCCAGTGTGAGAGCCAGGGAAATGCTGGTATTTGTAGTTCTCTCATCTTATATCTCCTCTCTTTAATGTCCTCTAATATCACATAATAGCCTAGACATGCTAGGAGTGCTCTCTTCTTGTGCCTCTTGCATGTAATTAGGGCTGCAGCTATCGATTATTTTAGTGATCAAGTAATCTATTGATTGAATCCAACGATTAATCAAGTACTCTAATATGAAAAAAAAATAATAAAAAAACACATTTTCCTTTATAAATTGTCATCAGACCCCCCCCCCCCGTGCCATCAGTCCCCCAGTGCCATCAGCCCCCCTCAGTGCCATCAGCTCCCCCCATGCTATCAGTCCTCTGTGCCATCAGCCCCCCTCAGTGCCATCAGCTCCCCCCATGCTATCAGTCCTCTGTGCCATCAGCCCCCCTCAGTGCCATCAGCTATCAGTCCCCCATGCTATCAGTCCTCTGTGCCATCAGCTCTATGTGCCATCAGCTCCCCCATACCATCAGTCCTCTGTGCCATCAGTCCCCCCAGTGCCATGAGCTCCCCGCAGTGCCATCACCCCTCAATGCCATCAATCCTCTGTGCCATTAGTCCCCCAGTGCCATCAATCCTCTGTGCCATCATCCCCTCCGATGCCAGCATGCACTCGGCTCCCCCAGTGCCACCATCTCCGCTCCTAGTCTCCAGCAGCCCTTTAATACTTACCTCTCCTGTATGGGCGCCACTCCACAACTCCTCTGTCTTCTCCGCTCGCTGCACTGTCGTCCTGACGTCATACAGCGACAGGTCATAGTGCACGCATACGTGCACTATGTCCTGACGATATGTCAGGAGGACAGTGCACTGCACGTGCCGGCGGGTGACCGCGGAGCGGTGAGTAGTAGCAAGCGCTTCACTGCCGCTCCGTGTTAACATGACACAAACGAATCCTCGATGCAAAAAATTTGGAACGAGTATTTTTTTGTGTCGATTTACTCGATTCAATCGAGTAATCGTTTCAGCCCTACATGTAATGTTCTATGATATCACATAACAGACTGGACATGCTGGGAGTTGTAGTTGTCTCCTTTTACACCTCCTCTCTGTAATGTCTCCAGCTCGCATATAATAACAGCCTTTACTTGCTGGTAGTTGCAGTTCTCTCCTCTTATAACGCGACCCTGTAATGTCCACTCCAAACACAAACTCTTTGAGGCAGCGAGGAAAGGAAATAAATATTGCGAGTAGGCGCCAAGTTTGGTAAAACTTTTGTGGTAGATTTCTAGTTTAATTTGGATGAAGCTGTTATATAGATTATGGTTTCCATCCTGTGTGTACCCACTGTCCTGGGTATGATGTCTTCCTTTTGGGGGTGCTTACTGTAGCCGGCTACTTGGACTTGTTTTTTAGTTAATTTAGAAAGAATAAAAAATAATTGAGATTATAATCCAAAAAGTTGAAATAATGAAGATAATTTTTTTGCCACAATCGGCCAGCCCTATTTATCTCATATCCTGTGGATAGGGGATAACTTTAACACTTTGCACAACCCTTTTAAATACTGACTGCACAAAGCATATGGTTTCTATTTAGCACAATATTACAGCTTATTTGTAGCTATAACCTAAGTAAAATGTGGAGTAACATTGCCTTATTTATCTGGCACTGATCCTGAGTGATAGTCTATACCCCAGAGCTGCATGTAGACACATCCCTGATAACTGATCTCCTGTAATGCACTGTCACAAGTCGTTCTTCGTAGATCACATTACTGTACAGCGTCTGGATTAAAGGGGCTGTTCCCGTTAAGTTACGCCCCTCTCCTTATTCACTGGCTCTTTATTCACAGCAGCCCCATGATGTATACTGCTGAGGCCAGTGATTGGCTGCACGGTGATCTGATGTGGAAGGAACTTCACCGCTGCAGCCAGGATGATTACATCAGCGCTGAAGTAAATTCCGACAAACAAGCAAACCCTCCCTTTTGCTGCACAAAATATCATTGTTTGATGGCAGAGCATCGCCCTGTGTAAACAGGGATCTGTTGCCGAAAAACCTCAGCGATTATTGCTGCATGTAAGTGCAGCTAATGATCGTCAGTGATCAGGAGTGACTGTTCCCATGAACATTTATTACCTACCACAGCTCGCTCTGCGCAGCATTGTGGTGAACTGAAATTCATGATTGCAAATTGAAATGGAATTTAAATAATTGCATTTCGTGGTCATTATTTATTTTAACACATGATTTATTTTTCAGCGAATACTAAAGCTGGATACATTAGTAATGATAAAATGACTCAACGCATTGAGGAAGTCACCTGCGCTATAAAAGAAAAGGTGAAGTAATAATATTAATATTTTTGTCTAATGGCTTGTAATCTAGTTCAGTGATGACTGCAAATCTACTATAAATATGACTATTAGATGCACTAAGGAACACAAGCTCAGTCTGAGTGTGGCTACAAAGTGCATTCTTTATGTAAGTGACATGACTCTCCAGGCTAATTCCCTTAAAGGGATTTTCCTTCATCACTCTGGTCTTTAACAGATATGCTCATGTAATTTCTTACCTCATCCTAATTTTTAATTTGGACTCTCCCGACCCATTTTAATCATGTATACAAATCACTCTGGGTGGTTCACATCCTGAATGTAGCATGTCCTGATCCTGTATCGAGATGCACTTCTCTTTATCTGTCACAACTCCCTAACAACGCCCAGCTAGTTTACGTATGTTTCGCTTTACAAGACGCACTTTTTAGCCAGAAAAAAATTCTTGCACAGCCTAGTATCAGAAAACATGGCGAGCATGTTCTCCTCAGCAGCACAGGGGAGAAGGAGTCACTATCCCTCCCCCCTGTGCCGCTGCTGCCAATGACAAGACAGAGGGGAGGAGGATGGGAGGGGGTGTGGCCACTGTGCCACCAATGAATATAACTCACCCATTAATTCAAATACAGGGGGCGGGTGCCGGCTGCAGAATCATATAGCCGGCACCCAACCTCTATGACAGGGGGGGTTAACTGCCACTGATCGCAGCTCCCTGTCATAGAGGTCGGGTGCCTGCTATGTGATTCTGCAGCTGGCACCCGCCTCCTGTATTTGAATTAATAGATGAGTTATCTTCATTGGTGGCGCAGTGCGGCCCCCCCCGACCCCCCCCCCCCCCAGTGTTAGTCATTGGTGGCTGTGGCCATCCCTCCCCCTCATTGGTGGCAGTGGCAGTTCCGATTGGAGCCCCAGCAGTGTATTTGCAGGGATCCATTTGGTTACCATTGCAGCCAGGATGCTACTGAAGCCCTGGCTGCCATGGTAAGCTCCCTGCTGCCATGTGCACAAGGCAGCAGGGAGAGTGTGAAGTCCTATTCACCCTAATAGTGCTCTATTAGGGTGAATAGGACAAGGGTTCTAGCCCATAACGGGGCTAATAGTTAGTAAATAAAAGTAAAAAAAAAAATGTTTTAAAGCAAACAAACACCAAAATATTAAGTTTAAATCCCCCCTTTCCCAATTTTACATATAAAATATATAAACAATAAATAAACATATTACATATCGCCATGTCCGAAAAGTCCAAACTATTAAAATATAAAAAAAAGGATAGGACTGTTTGATTGTGGGCCAGACGTTCCATAAAATGCGGAATGCACGCGTTTTATTTTTTTGGGGGGCGTGGTATCGAGAATGGTATCGAGTATCGCAATACTTTTTTATGGTATCAAAACCGAATCAAAATTTTGGTAGCGTGACAACCCTGAGGCCCAAACGGCTTCCCTGCACTGAGATCAGGAAAGCCGTTCATTCGTGTTAGGGCTCATGCCCACGAGCGTAAGGGCTCCGTGCCCGTGCTGCGGACCAACCGTGGGGCAGCCGCATGCAGATCGCGGACCCATTCACTTGATTGGGGTCCGCGATCCGCATCTGACGGGCCGCACCGCAAAAAAGTAGGGCATGCACTCCGTAGTGCTTCCGTGGGGTTCCGATCCGTGCTTCCGCACTGCATCTCCGGATTTGCGGACCCATTCAAGTCAATGGGTCCGCATCCATAATGCAGAATGCACACGGCTAGTGACCCGTGTATTGCAGAACCACCGTATGAGGTCCACAGCACAGGCATGGAGCCCTTACGTTCGTGGGCATGAGCCCTTAATATTATGCGTCTCTGAAGAATTCCATGCCATTAAGGCCTCATGCACAAAAAACGGATCCTCAAGAAATACGGATGACGTCCGTGTGCATTCTGTATTTTGCGGAACGGAACAGCTGACCCCTAATAGAACAATACTATCCTTGTCCGTAATGTTGACAATAATAGGACATGTTCTATTTTTTTGAGGAACGGAAATACGGACATACAGAAATGGAATGCACACAGAGTACCTTCCATTTTTTTTGCGGACCCATTGAAATGAATGGTTCCGTATACGGTCCGCAAAAAAGAACGGAACGGACACGGAATGAAAATAAGTTCGTGTGCATGAGGCCTAAAGCTGTACTTCTTATGGAGGCCTGCAGGTAGCTGGCCTCCCTAAGAAAAGAGTGAATCTGCTATATACTGCAATGCTAATTTATTGCAGTGTAAGGCCTCTTTCACACGACCGTATGGCTTTTTCAGTGTTTTCTGTTTTTCAAGGATCCGTTCTGTTTTTTGTTTCCGTTGCTGTTCCGTTTTATGGCATATACAGTATACAGTAATTACATAGAAAAAATTGGGCTGGACATAAAATTTTCAATAGATGGTTCCGCAAAAACGGAACGGATACGGAAGACATACGGATGCATTTCTGTATGTGTTCCGTTTTTTTTGCGGACCCATTGACTTAAACGGAGCCACGGAACGTGATTTGCGGGCAATAATAGGACATGTTCTATCTTTCAACGAAACGGAAATACGGAAACGGAATGCATACGGAGTACATTTCATTTTTTTTGCAGAACCATATGGAGCGCAAAAAACGGAACGGAAACGGAAAAAAAAAAACATTTGTGTAAAAGAGGCCTAAAGAAGAAGCAATCTGAAGATCGCATATTCAGTCCCCCTAGGGGGGCTTATAAAAGGAAGTAAAAGAAATAAAAGATAGAAAAAATATAATCACCTCCATTTCCTCATTATAAGAATAAATAAACAATGAAAAAATTAAAGATCATATGCACTTCCACACCCCAAAACGCCCAAACTATTAAAATATAAACGTATTTATCCTGTACTGTGAATGCCGTACTGGAAAACGAAAAAATAAATAAATATCAAAATGATCCATTCTGCAGTTTTTTTCATCGCTTCGCCTCCCAAATGGTATCAATAAAAACTACAGATCATCCTGCAAAAAATTAGTCCTCACACAGCTCCAGAGATGACAATATAAAAAAAGTTATGGGGGTCAGAACATGGGGATGCAAACAAAAAATGTTTTTTTACAAAGTTTTTATTTTTTTGTGTTAAAACACAAGGAAAACTATATAAATGTGGTATCACTGTAATCATACTGACCTGGAGAATGGAGGGAACAGGTCAGTTTTACCACATAGGGAATACTGTATAAACGAACCCCATAAAGGATGTTGATGCAAACGGGAAAGGCTCTTTATAGGGACCACATGGTATCTTTCTTGAATTAGGCTACTTTCACACTAGCGTTTCTATTTTCCGGTATTGAGATCCGTCATATGGTCTCAATACCGGAAAAAAAACGCTTCCGTTTTGTCCCCATTCATTGTCAGTGGGGACAAAACGTAACTGAACAGAACGGAATGCTCCAAAATGCATTCCGTTCCATTTGGTTGCGTTCCCAGACCGGAGAGCAAACCACAGCAAGCTGCGGTTTTCTTTCCATCATGGGATGCGAAGCAAGACGGATCCGTCATGACCCACAATGCAAATCAATAGGGACTGATCCGTTTTCTCTGACACAATAGAAAACTGATCCGTCCCCCATTGACTTTCAATGGAGTTCATGACTGATCCGTCTTGGCTATGTTACAGATAATACAACCGGATCTGTTCATAACGGATGCAGATGGTTGTATTATCAGTAACGGAAGAGTTATTGCTAAGCCTTGCCGGATCCAGCAAATACACTGGTGTGAAAGTAGCCTTATCCTACTAGATACAGGCTGATAGTAGATACAGTCCTGATCAAAAGTTTAAGACCACTTGAAAAATGGCAAAAAATCATATTTAGCATGGCTGGATCTTAACAAGGTTCCAGGTAGAGCTTCAACATGAAACAAGAAGAAATGGGAGTGAGACGAAACATTTTTGGAGCATTCAATTTAATGAAAACAACGAATAAACCGAAACAGGCTGTTTTTCAGCTGATCAAAAGTTTAGGACCAAACCTCCAAAAAAAAAAAACTAAACCCCCCCAAAACAGAAATCCAACTTCCAAACATGAACTCAGTAATGAGTAGCTCCGCCGTTATTGTTTATCACTTCAAAAATTTGTTTTGGCATGCTTGATGCAAGCGTTTCCATGAGGTGAGTGGGAACATTTCTCCAAGTGATGAAGACGGCCGCACAAAGGCCATCTACTGTCTGGAACTGTTGTCCATTTTTGTAAACTTCCCTTGCCCTCCATCCCCAAAGGTTCTCAATTGGATTTTGATCAGGGGAACACGCAGGATGGGCCAAAAGAGTGATGTTATTCTCCTGGAAGAAGTCCCTTGTCCTGCGGGCATTTTGTACTGTAGCGTTGTCCTGTTGAAAAACCCAGTCGTTACCACACAGACGAGGGCCCTCAGTCATGAGGAATGCTCTCTGCAACATCTGGACATAGCCAGCGGCCGTTTGACGCCCCTGCACTTCCTGAAGCTCCATTGTTCCACTGAAGGAAAAAGCACCCCAGACCATTATGGCGCCCCCTCCACTGTGGCGCGTAGAAAACATCTCAGGTGGGATCTGCTTGTCATGGCAGTAACGTTGGAATCCATCAGGACCATCAAGGTTACATTTTTTATCATCAGAGAATAAAACTTTCTTCCACATTTGTATGTCCCATGTTTGGTGCTCTCTTGCAAAGTCCAAACGAGCAGTTCTGTGGCGTTCAAGGAGACAAGGTCTTTGAAGTCGTTTTTTGTTTTTGAAGCCCTTCAGTCTCAGATGCTGTCTGATGGTTATGGGGCTGCAGTCAGCACCAGTAAGGGCCTTAATTTGGGTCGAGGATCGTTCAGTGTCTTGACGGACAGCCAATTGGATCCTCCGGCTCAGTGCTGATGACATTTTTTTGGGTCTTCCACTTGACTTTTTTGTTCCATAACCCTCAGGATCATTTAAAGGGTTTCTACCACTTCGTTTTCACATAATTAGCTTTCAGACACTAGCGATCCGCTAGTGTCTGCTCTACCAAACAATCCTAATATAATAGCTTTTTGTGCAGCCGTTTCGCTAAAAAACTAACTTATATTGATATGCTAATGAGCCTCTAGGTGCTATGGGGGCGTCATTAGCAGCTAGAGGCTCGGTCTACCTTCACAAAATGCCGCCGCCCAGCGTGTCCCTCCAGCCCGCCCATCTCCTCCGGAATGCGATCCTCCCTGTGAGCCAGCGGACGAATTCTCGTGCATGCGCCACGCGCGTCTGTATTCGGCGCATGCGCAGTGAATGTCTGACCGCTCCCTGCTCAGACATCTCCACTGCGCCTGCGCCGATGACGTCATAGTGCTCCGAGGAACAGGCGCAGTGGAGATGTCTGTGCAGAAAGCGGTCAGACATTAACTGCGCCGAATACAAACGCGCACGGCGCATGCACGAGAATTCGTCTGCTGGCTCACAGGGGGGATCGCATTCCGGAGGAGATGGGCGGGCTGGAGGGACGCACTGGGCGGCGGCATTTTGTGAAGGTAGACCGAGCCTCTAGGTGCTAATGACGCCCCCATAGCACCTAGAGGCTCATTAGCATATCAATATAAGTTAGTTTTTTTAGCGAAACGGCTGCCCAAAAAGCTCTTATATTAGGATTGTTTGGTAGAGCAGACACTAGCGGATCGCTAGTGTCTGAAAGCTAATTATGTGAAAACGAAGCGGTAGAAACCCTTTAAGAAATTCCAAATGACTGTCTTACTGCGTCCCACCTCAGCAGCGATGGCGCGCTGTGAGAGACCCTGCTTATGCAGTTCAACAACCCGACCACGTTCAAAAATGGAGAGTTTTTTTGCCTTTGCCATCACAACGTGTGACTACCTGACAGAAAATGACAATGAATCCACATCTTTGCACAGATTTGGCCTTTTAAAGGCATGTGGTCCTAAACCTTTGATCAGCTGAAAAACAGCCTGTTTCAGTTTATTCGTTGTTTTCATTAAATTGAATGCTCAAAAAATGTTTTGTCTCACTCCCATTTCTTCTTGTTGCATGTTGAAGCTCTACTTGGAACCTTGTTAAGATCCAGCCATGCTAAATATGATTTTTTGCCATTTTTCAAGTGGTCTTAAACTTTTGACCAGGACTGTATATTTGGATAGCCAGATGCATCCTTTTCTTATGCATGATGTATTACGAGAGCTAATAACAGTGCACACTAGAAATGAAGCGGCTGGCAGTAGCAACCAATCAGATTACAGTTTTCATTAAAAAATTTAAGATGTGGTCTCATGTGATTTCTGGGGCTGGCTGCTCTAGATTTTTTTGTACCCGATTTTTCCTCTTTAGTCCATGGTGTGCCAAGATTTACAGTATACAGTAGTATAGTACAGTATGTTGCTGCTTTTCATTTTCAGTTGTTTCTGTTGTTGTGCTTACCTCACCTTAGTCTGTCAGGATATGTCAAGGTTGAATAAAAACAGTCCAAGGCAGAAGATCTCATTATTGTAGGTACTGTAGTTGTTTTTGAAGGTCAAGAGCCATTAGCAATGCAGTATTCAATAATCGCTGACTTGTTTTGCAGTTAAATGAAGCATGTTTGTCATTGGTGCAAGAATTCAGTAAAATGAACGGCGCACAATCTGGCCTGGTAAGTATCTGTGCAGACTTTGTGTGACCATATTTTATTCGTGGTGACGTATTGTATATATTTGTATATCTCGAGTATTTATACCTTCATAACACCTTTTGGCTTCTATGTTTATTCCCATTTTTTGGCACCATTTTGTTGCAGAATTGAATATGCAGTTTGAGCAATATGCTCATTTCCTTTTATATATGCGTCATCCCACGCTCTGTATATAACAGAAGCCCCAGTGCTCTGTCGTATTTGTCATTTGACAGATATCAATTGTTAAGGGAAATATTAATTATTAATATTTTGGATAATACCAATAATTAATATTCATAAATAGGCGTGAGTCGTCTATTGATGCCTCCACCTATTTATACCTTAAATACTGAATACAATTTGCTCAATTGCCTTACTCTATACTGAACTACCTGAGGCGCCTAATACAACAAAAAGACTACACGCTGTGCTTAAATAAAAAGGTATTAACACACTACATGTCTACAGTCTAATTATTGCTTATAATTATATATATATATATATATATATATATATATATCTATGTCAATGGAATAGATATATATATTTATAGTAGCACACAGTAATATACAGGTGAAACTCGAAAAATTAGAATATCGTGCAAAAGTCCATTTATTTCAAGAATGCAAATTAAAAAGAATTGCATTAATGCAGCTTAAAATTAGAATTTTGTGAAAAGGTTCAGTATTCTAGGCTCAAAGTGTCACCCTCTAGTCAGCTAATTAATCCATACTAGGGCTGCACGATAAATCGAAAAAATAATCGAATTGCGATAATCGGCACTTAGTAACGCTCCTGCTTCCTGAGGTGGGAGGAGCGTTACTAAGTGACGTCAGTCACGCGCCGGCCGGCCAGCTCGCTGCTGCTCGCTGTAGTGCATTCATAGTGACAGTGAGTACAGAGGCTGGCCATGTTATCAATAGGAGAGAGATTGTTTTACACACTAGTAAAATACTTTACACACAAAGCCAGTTATGTGCGCAGTTTAGGACACATGAGGGGACACATAGGGCCATGAGGGGGACCAGCATAAAATGCTATATGTCTTATGCTGCCCCCCCTCATGGCCCTATGTGTCATAGCACACAGATCCCCCAAACAGCGTCCTCCACAGATCCCCCATAACAGCGTCCTCCACAGATCCCCCACATAACAGCGTCCTCCACAGATCCCCCACATAACAGCGTCCTCCACAGATCCCCCACATAACAGCGTCCTCCACAGATCCCCCACATAACAGCGTCCTCCACAGATCCCCCACATAACAGCGTCCTCCACAGATCCCCCACATAACAGCGTCCTCCACAGATCCACCCCATAACAGCGTCCTCCACAGATCCACCCCATAACAGCGTCCTCCACAGATCCCCCCTATAACAGCGTCCTCCACAGATCCACCCCATAACAGCGTCCTCCACAGATCCCCCCCTATAACAGCGTCCTCCACAGATCCACCCCATAACAGCGCCCTCCACAGATCCCCCACAACACAGCGTCCTCCACAGATCCCCCACAACACAGCGTCCTCCACAGATCCCCCACAACACAGCGTCATCCACAGATCCCCCACAACACAGCGTCATCCACAGATCCCCCACAACACAGCGTCATCCACAGATCCCCCACAACACAGCGTCATCCACAGATCCCCCACAACACAGCGTCATCCACAGATCCCCCACAACACAGCGTCATCCACAGATCCCCCACAACACAGCGTCATCCACAGATCCCCCATAACTATGTCATACCCAGCCGCGTCAGCGGCTTATATGGGAAAATCCAAGCAAATAGACCTCTAGCACAATTCCCTTAAAATATCGCATTGCATATCGTTATCGCAATTTTTAGGGCCCTAATTGCAATCGCACAAAATTCCCATATCGTGCAGCCCTAATCCATACCCCCTGAGCAAAGGGTACCTCAAAATTGTGACTTTGGAGTTTCATAAACTGTAAGCCATATTTATCCAAATTATACCAAATAAAGGCTTGAAATATCTCACTTTGCATGTAATGAGTCTATCTCATATGTTAGTTTCACCTTTTAAGTTGCATTACTTAAATAAATAAACTTTGCACGATATTCAAATTTTTTGAGTTTCACCTGTATATAATCACACTATAACAATACAATACAGTCCTAACTACACTAACACAATCCCAAATCCTCCCTAGAATCTAACTACAATTACAGTTACATACATATCTCAGCAACCCACCCGCCTGGCTACTCACTGTCCCTACGGGGTACAAGGGGTTAAAAACACAATATCAGGGGTTGGAATACAGGACATTTGTACCTAGAGTGTCGATGGGTACACAATCGACAAACATACTAAATCAATAAATGTACAATACTATGGGGCTTCAGGAGGACATTGGATTACATCCCGAACCCTCATAGTAAAACCTAATACAATATATATATATATATTGTGGGGACCCGCTCTGGTAGGCAGTGGTAGCGAGTGCAGTATAGAGGCAACACAGACCGGTCTTGGTGTAAAACACAATGCTTTGTTTATTCACACGGTGCATATTCGTGAAAGACGGTGCAGTTCATAGGGAGGGTGGTCACACACAGCAAAAAGTCTATTTAAAGCCAGGAGTAATGTCACCTTTTCTCCTTGGTGAAGTAAGTCCATCGGTCCGGCTCCTAGCCACAGGACATGGATCCCTTCTGGATTCAGCTGCGGGTCCCTGCACACTCCTTTACAGGCCTCAGCACGCAGCCCAGCTCACCTCCACTCCTCACTCTCACAGCCAGAGAACCCACAAGCTCCACACTGTGCACCACACCCTCGTTGCTGGTCAGGTTTTAACCCTTCCCTGCAAAACCTGGCCTGGACCGTGGGGAGACAGGCACCCGCCCGCATATCTGCCTGCTCCCAATAAAAGCCGGCCCGGATCCGTTGTTAACAGCGTAACCGCTGCAAAAATGCACTTTTCCGGCTCTTACTCCAGCGGGGCCAGGACCCCCGCTGGCACGTACCTCCCGTTTACGACCACCCCAGGTACTCTCCTACAATATATATATATATACACACACAGACACACACCACACCATGGGGTTTCAGGATGGCTTTGGATTTTCATCCTGTATCCTCATAAGAAACAGTGTGTCCATAAGATCCCTGGAGCTATGTCCTGAGCCTCCTACGATTTAACTTTGTGAAGTTCTGTCTGGTTCCTATTTAGTTGGTCCACAAGTCTCTTGACCCTCCTGTAAATTAGACACAGTCCAATGTACATGATGATAACCAGAACCAGAAGAACTATCACTGGGTGTATCAATAGGTTGAAGAAGGATGTTGCCTTCGGACTGTAGCCAAACAGACTTTCCCACCAGGAAACCTTGGAGTCCTTGTCTAAGGCAGTAGCGATCACAGTTATTTTGTTCTTGTCATGCGATAGTTGAATGGTGGCCTGTTTCTCTGTCTCTCAAAGATTCTGAAGTATTTCGTCCTATTGGCTGAAGTCTAGCAGGAGATGCTTGAGTTCTATCCTAAAGCCAAGAGGAATCTTCTGGAGTCTCACTGGAACGTCAGGGCGGATGTCGAGTCTCTTCTCTGGGGTGATCGGTGTCCTTCCTTGCTGCTCTGCGACGTCTAAACCTAGGACGGGACTATGGGTGCAATACGCTCCGGGGAGGAGTTCTCCTCTCTCGGTGCAATTACAGATGTAGCAGGGTTAGCACTCCAGCTCTTAACTCAAATTTCTTAACTCATCGCATTATATTGAAACAAAAGCCATTAAAAAGCAATTGAAGGTGTTTCCTTAGATTAGATAACACAACTCAGAAATCTCAGAAAACAGGAGTGTTAACTCTACTCCATCCCTAGTCCCATAAATTGCATAAGACATATTTTGCCTTTGGTACCAACACCAATACCCCTGTACCAAGTATTTCAGATGGGATGTGTCACGCCTTGCCCTGTGAATGTGCTGAGATCTGCCAGGCTGGCTGCACATGTCTGACTCTTCTCTTTGTTTTGGTTTGGGTTTGAGCAGGATCCACCTTCCCTGAGGTGTACTGGATTGATTGTTAGTGAGGCTATTTATTCCTCCTTCTCCCAGTGACCTGTGCAGGTTATAGTTCATTCCTGTGCTTTGGATGTGTTGTGGATCGTCTGCTCCAGCTCAGCTCAAGATAAGTCCTCTCTGTTTCTTCCCCTGGTGTCTTTTATCTAGGCCTCTAGGGAGACGCTTGCTTCTTCCTGTTTGAAGAAGCAGGTCGCCTCTTCCCCTTTCCCTACTGTCCAGGGTTTTCCCAGGGTATATAGACTTAGGCACGAGGGCATGTGCATATGCACCATAAGGGTATGCACATGTGCACAGCAGTATAGGGATCGCTAGGAGGTGACCCTTTTCTCCTAGCTTTTGGGCCTAGTAAATTGTTCTGGTTTTTGTCCCTGTGTTTGGTTATTTCCCTACTTACCTACCGTGACATTATAATCCGCCGCAAAACTGTAATTTCCCTGTTGTTTTCGAAATGGAGGCTATGGATCCTTTGGTTGATCGCATGCAGGGATTATCGCTGGAGGTTGCTGATCTCCGCAGTTCTGTTGCACGGTGTCAGAATGCTCTGGCGTCTGGCGCCGTTGGAGGAAATCAGGTCTGCTTAGAGCCTAAAGTCGCTCTCCCGGATAGGTTTTCAGGGGGAGGTGATGACTTTATTCGGTTCAGGGAGTTCTGCAGGTTGTATTTTCGTCTGTGGCCGATGTCATCTGGTGACGGGAATCAAAGAGTGGGGATCATTATATCTCTGCTCAAAGGGGACGCGCAGTCCTGGGCTTTTTCTCTGCCGACCGGATCACCACCCCTCCGGTCGTGTCACAACCAGACAGCTGAGAAGCTCTGACAGGAGCTTTCCAGATCCTCCTCCTTGAGTTTCTTTGTTTTGGTTAAGTTCCTCATCTCGTTAGTCTATCTCAGCTGTCATGCAGTTGGACTGATTGCTTCCCTTTAAGTTCCTCCCCATAATGCAGTAGTGTGCGGCTTATACAACTTCCTGGAGTGTGTGTGCATGCTGTTTCTATTCCTCAGTCCTCTGCAAGATAAGTGCTGTTCCTTTATTTGTGATTTTCTGTCTGCTGGATTTTCAGGTGACCCTGACTCCCTCCGTGTCTTGTGTAGGGAGCCGGTGGTCGTGTCCCCTCACTATTGTAGGGTCTTCAGGTATTAGATAGCCGAGGTACGTGGATATGCGCCCATCCACCTTTGGGGTGTTCGCATAGGCTGAGCAATTAGGGAGAGTGGCAGGTCTCATGTAGGGGTCTCCCTTTTGTTCCTTAGTTGTGGATCCAGTGAGTCATTAATTGTATTGCATTGTCTTGTTTCCTGTACACCATCCGTGACAGGTCGGTGGCTGAATTTTTTAGAGCCTTGGGCTTGATTTATGATGACCCAGACCAGGTCTCTATGGCTGAATCTAAGTTGCACAGTTTGTTACAGGGAGAACGTACTGCGGAGTCGTATTGTGCAGAATTTAGAAGATGGGCAACTGACTCGGGGTGGAATGATCCTGCACTCCGGAGTCAGTTTTGTCAGGGGCTATCTGAGAGGTTGAAAGATGCCCTTTTCTTTATGAATATCCCGATTCATTGGAGACGGCCATGTCTTTGGCAGTGCGGCTTGATAGACGTCTTAAAGAGAGGTATAAGATTCCACTCGAGCGGGGGGTCCCGTCTGAAAGTGGATCCGCCCCACCTATTTCCCAGGGAAATATGACATTTGAATCTGTGGCAGGAGAGGAGCCTATGCAGTTGGGCCAGGTTTCCTTTCGCTCAGGTGATAGGAACTTTAGGAAGCGGAATAAGCTATGTTACTACTGTGGTAAAGAAGGTCATTTTGTTTATGCGTGTCCTTTTGTTAAAGGGAGTCTGTCATCAGCATTTCACGTTTGTAACCCTTCCCATAGCTTTCAAGCATGCTTACTGTTATTAAAAACGTTACCTTTAGCATCAATCCTGGACTTATAAAACCGTCAAAAAACATCTTTGTAGCATATGTAAATGAGGGCTCGCAAGTGCCCAGGGGCGGCGTTACGCTAAAGGTAACGTTTTTATTAACTGTAAGCATGCTTGAAAGCTATGGGAAGGGTTTCAAACGTGAAATGCTGATGACAGACTCCCTTTAAACCTCAAAACGGTAATGAAAAACTACAGAGGTATTCACATAAAGAGAAAGAAAAAACCTCCCTGACTCTTGGTAGTGTGAATGGGGAGTCTGAGCAAGCTAATATGCATTCTCCCTGCAAAACCCGTTTCCTCCTGCCTGCCATGGTGGCGCTAGACTCAGGAAATTTTGATTTTGAGGTATTTGTTGACAGTGGTGCGGGGGTAAACCTTATTGACTTTCATTTTCTCCCAAATTTTGGTTTTAGAACTAGCGCATTAGAAAAGGTAATACCAGTGTTTGCTATTGATTCCTCCCCTCTCTCACAAAAGAGTCTTACTCATATCATTCATGACATTCAGTTAAGGGTGGGTGATTCACATGTTGAATCCATTTCTTGTTTTGTTATGAGGGGCTTGCCTGCTCCGATGGTTCTAGGTTTACCATGGTTAATAAAGCATAACTCTACTATTGACTGGCGAACAAGACAAATCAGTAGCTGGAGTGAATTTTGTATGGACAACTGTCTCTGTGCTTCTATCTGATTTTGCGGACGTATTCTCGGAGGGTGGAGCTCAGGAGCTGCACCCCCCCATCGAGAATATGATTGTCCGGTCAATCTCATCCCTGGAGCTAAACTGCCAAAATCTCGGCTATACAACCTTTCCAAACCCGAAAGAGAGGCTATGCGAAAGTATATTGCCGAGAGTTTGGCAAAGGGACATATTAGGCCATCCAAGTCCCCTGTGGCTGTAAAAAAGAAAGACGAATCACTTAGACCGTGTTTGGATTTCCGGGAATTGAATCTTGTTACAGTCCGTGATCCGTATCCCCTTCCTTTGATTTCTGATCTATTTGATCAAATTGTCAGAGCCAAGGTGTTCTCCAAGTTGGATTTAAGAGAAGCCTATAATTTGATCAGAATAAAGGAAGGAGATTAGTGGAAAACGGCCTTCAATACACCCGAATGTCATTTCGAGAATCTTGTCATGCCCTTTGGTTTAATTAATGCACCAGCGGTCTTTCAGCGATTTGTCAATATTTTCCATCATTTAGTGGGAAGGTTTGTTATTTATCTTGATGACATACTAATTTACTCACCCGATTTGGAGACCCATCAGGATCACGTGAGACAGGTGTTGTCGATCCTTCGGGAGAATAAATTGTATGCAAAATTGGAAAAATGTGTATTTGCTGTCCAGGAGCTACAGTTTTTAGGATACCTGCTTTCTGACTCTGGTTTTCGTATTGACCCCGAAAAGGTCCGGGCAGTACTGGAATGGGACCGGCCTGAGAATCAGAAAGCTCTGATGCAGTTTTTGGGTTTTACCAATTACTACAGAAAATTCATCTTGAATTATTCCACCATTGTAAAACCTTTGACAGATATGACTAAAAAAGGCGCCGACCTCACTGTCTGGTCGGATGAGGCATTATAGGCCTTTTCTGCTATTAAGAAATGTTTTGCGTCTGCTCCCATTCTGATGCAACCTGATTTGTCTCAACCATTCGTCGTGGAGGTTGAGGCATCAGAAGTGGGGGTCGGAGCAGTTCTGTCGCAGGGTCCATCCCCTAGAAAATATTTAGTAGTAGAAAAAATTGCTGCACACAGCTAGTTCAATTTGCCATTGATTAGTGAAATGTATTATTCACAATTATTTCATGTTGCATACATGATCCAGTGGATGCCCATATATCTGAGTCACATTGCATAAGTACCGTACGTTTCGGACTTCTTCAGCGGTATACGATCTGGCAGTGACGGTGGGCAGGTGCGCTGGATCACTACATCCCCTAGAAAATGGCATCTGTGTGCTTTTTCTCTCCAAAAAACTCTCCTCTGCTGAAAGAAATTATGATGTAGGAGATGGAGAATTACTGGATATTAAATTGGCCTTCGAAGAATGGCGTCACTGCTTGGAAGGGGCTACTCATCCTATTACGGTATATACTGACCACAAGAATTTGGCTTACCTGCAGTCTGCTAAGCGCCTGAATCCTAGACAGGCTAGGTGGTCACAGTTTTTTACTAGGTTCAATTTTGTGGTCACCTTTCGCCCTGGGGTTAAAAACGTCAAGGCAGATGTGTTGTCACAAAGATTTCGTGGGAAGAGTGATTCGGAGGATCCCACTCCGATTTTGTCTTTCTCTTCAGCTTTTCATCCCTAGTCGAATGGTGAGACAGAGCGCACTAACCAAAACCTGGAGACCTATTTGAGGTGTTTTGTTGCCGAGAACCAGGATGTGCCATGTTCAGAGGATCCCTAAATCTTTTCTGGCTAGTCGGAACCTTGGCGAGTCTCCCTCCTGTGATCTGTCAATTCAATGTATATGTAATCAATACACATGGATCCTCCATCGACCCACCAACCCCTCCCCCAACTCTAAGCGAGTACACGTTATTGAGTTGGGGAGGCTCGGGTGGCCTTGGCCTGGTCGATATGGATCCACAAAACTTCCTGCCGCCTACGTGATTTTTTCTTGGTTGTCATCGGCCTTTGCACCTTGAGCATTGTTTCACCCATTACTTTAAGGACCTGATAGGGTCCTTCCCAGTTTGCGTCCCAAGGACCGGCCCGACTGAAGATTTTTACCATCACCAGCTCTCCTACAGAGGGCATCGGTGTCTCCCCCTGTAGATACGGTTTGTGCAGCCGTATCGCTGCATGAGGCAATAACTCTTTCAGGTTCTGTTGGAGAAACATGTCTCTAGCGATGGCGTTCTTCATGGGCTCGACACTAGAGGTTCATTGGGCAGGCATAGGGGCATTTTGCTTCCGGTCATGAGTTCAAACGGTGTGATACCGGTACTGGTAGCCTTGGTAGCTCGGATTCCCACTAGCACAGCTGGTAGAGAGGTTACCCATGAGGAACCTTTCTCCAGTAGCGCTTTAGAAAGTCGTATCTTAATGGTCCGGTTCATCCGCTCCACGATGCCCGCAGACTGAGGGTGGTAAGGCACATGAAACCTTTGCTTTATGTCTAAAAGACCACAAAGTGCTTTCATTACCTTACCCGTGAAATGGGTTCCTTTGTCTGACTCTATCACTCTGGGGATACCCCATCGTGACAGAACCTGTTCCCAGAGAACACGGGCAGTGGATGTAGCCGAATCGTTGACCGTGGAGATGGCTTCTACCCATTTAGAGAAGACATCCACTACCACCGGTGCGTAACGACAGTTACGACTTCCTGTTGGTAAAGGTCCGATAAATTAAATTTGTATTGCGGACAACGGACCATCTGCAGGAGGAACTCTCTGCAACACCGGCTTCAGGGCTGACGCCCTTGGGTTAACCTGAGCACATACCAGGCACTGTTGTGTAACTTCCTCTACTGTATTGGACATTCCCGGCCTGTATAATTTGTCTCTCTGGAGAGACAAGAGTTTATTCCGGCCAAGGTGTCCAAACAGTTGATGGTTCAATCTCGTCAGCTCTGCTTGCAGATGCTGCGGAACCACGGGAAGAGGAAGTTTCTGTGTACCGGTATCTTAACACAGGACCTCTTGTTGTGTTGACCAGGGATGCGGTGGTGATGTGTGTCATTAGAAGAGGATCTTTGGCTTGTTCGTCCTCAAATGACACCGGGCCTTTTTTGAGATTGGTACGAACTGCAATCCAGTAAGCTGGTAGCGGCTCAGTGCCTGTTTCCCAAAGGATCCCAGACACTGCCGCTAGTTTGGCCAATTCATCCGCCTTGTTGTTGCCTAGCGTCAAAGGCTCGTCCCCTTTCTGATGCGCAGGGATTTTAATGATGGCTGCTTCCGCCTTGTGTGCCATGCCCCATTCCCATAGTTCCTTCAGGACCGACACATGAGCCAGAGGTTTGTTTTGGCTGTCCACAAATCCTCATCTTTTCCATGTGTCCAGGTGCAGGGCGAGAGAACGAACTACATATGAACTGTCGCTATACATAGTTTGTTTCCCTGGGGGTTGAAGAAGCAGAGCTTCCTTGACCGCCTTCAGTTCTGCCCGCTGTGCCGACATGTGACCTGGTAACCTGACGAGACTCTGGGTACCTGTGGTCTCATCCAGCACAGCAAAACCTGTGACATAGGTCCCATCCATGTAGAATCGAGAGCCATCAACAAAGATGACTCTGTCTTCTGGATGTCTATCGGTCCTGAACATTTGTGGCGCGTTGATATGCGCTGGTTTCCCACAGTCATGTTCGGTTCCAGTCAGGTTCAGTAACTGGGACAGAAGATACTTGGCTTTGTGGTTCACCTGCAGACTCCAGCCACTGAGTTCCATAATCCACCACCCGAATCTCTGTTGGGAGACTCCAGGGAGTGTATCACGGAGCAAGAGGGCCAATGGAGAGTGTGGAGTCTGCAAGGTGAGGGGCCTAAAGCCTACAATATGCTCGGTGGTTTTGACGGCATAGTGTATGGCTGCCAGTTGTTTGGCACACTCATCGAACCCTCGTTCAACGGGCGAAAGTAACCTGGAGAAGTATCCCAGCGGTCTAGTTTCAGACCCTATCTGCTGTAGGAGGACCGCTGAGATAGACTCCGTCCCTGCATGCGCCTGTATTGCCATTTCCCCTTTAGGATGGGGAGTGGCCAGTACAGGGGCAGAGGAGAGGTCCCTTTTCAAAGTAGAAAAGGCCTCTTCGTGTGCATCAGACCAACCTTTGATTGAAGGCTCTTCTCCTCGGAGGAGTTCATAGAAAGGTTTCGCTTTGGCAGCGAAATCCTCTATGAACTCCCTCATGAAGTTGGCGACTCCCAGGAAATTTTTCAAATCCTGTAGAGTGCCTGGCCTAGGTAACTTTACCATGTCTTCCACTCTGGCTGCCATGCTTTCTTTGGCTCCAAAAGAAATTTGGCCAAATTTGCCTTGTGGGGACTCAACTTCAGTCCTGACCTGGCCAGGAGTCCCAATAGCTCTTTCAACAGAACCAAGTGTTCTTCTATGGTTTCTGTGTGCAAGAGCAAGTCGTCAATGTATTGCAGAAGACATTCCGGCCGTGAAAACACACTCAGTACGGCCTGGTGAAAATACATGGGACTATTGTGGAACCCCTGGGGGAGTACACCGAACATGTACTGTTTGTCCCCCACTGTAAAGGCAAATTTGTACCTACAGTGTTCGTTGAGCTTAGTAGAAAAGAACTCATTGGCAACATATATGGTCGAGAATATGCGACTTTTGCCGCTTATTCTGGCCATGATGTCGGGAGTCTGTGCCACCACTGGAGTGGACATTGGGGTGTATTTGTTAAGGACCCGGAGGTCTATGGTGAGCCTCCATACATTGGTGTCCTTCTTCTTTACTGGCCAGAGGGCATTGTTGCATTTAGAATTGCCCTCTATGACCACACCCCTAGTTTTCAATTCCTGGACGGTGTCCAAAATTGAATGGGTGGCTTCTGGCAGAAAGCGGTAATGGCGTTGAGGTGGAGGGTCGGGATTTTGTATGTCCACCTGAACTCCAATCAGTCTGCCACAATCATTTTTGCTCTGGGCCCACAGATCTAGGTACTCATACACAATAGGCTCAAGGTCTGGATTATGCGAGACCTCCGGCCATTTGTGTTCGGGTACTTCAGTAGAATTCTCTACTGTTGGCAATGGTGGTCCCAGACACTGATTTGGATGACAAACACCTTGGATTGTCTGGGACCCTTCCATACAATACCATTTGCCAGATCTAGGATCCACCCATTTTGTATAATTACGTCGGTTCCAATAATGTTGTCAGAACCGGGGTAATATCACATTGGGATCCTAAGGGTCATGTAACTGGTAATCTGGACAATTACCTCTTCGATTCTGTGGGCCTTCACCCCCCCTTGTTGGTGATCAAATCTGATCACCACACAATGAGGGCTGTTGGGATGTAAATCATGTTTGACGTTGGTAATGGAGATTTCCGCACCAGTGTCGAGCATGATTTTAGCATCCTGGTTCTTTATTTTGGCTTTTATGTGGGTTCTCCCTGAAGAATCCAGTATGATGGGACATACTGGCGCCAGATCTTTAGGGACCCCTGATTTTCAATTAATTTCTACCAGACTCCCAGTAGATACCTGTGAGGTACATACTGACACTTGTGGGTTCTTGCCTTGGACACTTGGTGTGGATTCCTTGGATTCCACACCCCTTACTGAAAGCACTGGGGTATTCACAACAGCCACACGTTTTGGTGTCTGGCCTTGTGAATGTCCCAGATTTTTATCAACATATTCCCCCACTGATTTGGCATAATTAGGTTTCATCTTGAAACCATTATTATTGCCCGTTTTCTCAGGATTTGTCCAGTTATTACGTGGCCATTGTGGACAATTCCTCTTTATGTGCCCGTATTGTAAACACAGGAAGCATCGAATGCCTTCTGTCTTTTCCAATGGCGGGCCGTGGGGCGAACAGCTGAATTAGACTTGGTGTGCTGTACACGTTTATCTTGAGATGTAACGTGTACAGGCACACGCTCCCTTACTTTGACGGATTTCTTATTGTGCAGTGTATCCTGTCTACACTGCTCAATAATCATAGCCGCATCCGTGAGGGATGGCTCCCTAGCTGCACTTAGCCAGATTGCAGTGTCAAGGTATGGGAATTTTTCCACAAACATACAGGTCATACCCTGTGGAATTCCGATACCTTGATCCTTTGTAACCCTCCTGTACATTGCTTTAAACCGACTACACAGAGACAGAGGTTCGTCATATATAGTGGGTCTGAACTTAGACAGGATATCTGGAGTGACGTCCCAATGGCCCATTGCCAGTCTCATGAGTATGGAGAGACGTTCCTCCTTATCATAAAACTGTCCATTCATGGGTTGCGTCCTCCCCGTTACCTCATACCTTTGGTTTAGGTGTGTAGGTAACCACAGCTTGAATAACTCCATGCGATATTCGGGAGCCAATGAATATTTGTTACAGTGACCCTCGAAGACATCACATGAAGTAAACGGATCTACATTGGGATCGTATTTTGGGATCTCCTTGCAAATCCGTAACAGGAAATTTATCCTTTCCATACTGGAATGGTTAGGATAAAAGTCTTCCTGTCTTTCCGGACTTGTTGGCAGATTGGAAGTAGTAAATGGCCAACCACTTTCCTCTCCCCAATTGTTGTCCTGATCCTGGAAGCGGCTGCTATATCTGTTCTCCCTGGGTGTTTGGGTATAATGTAGCGTCCGTTCCACCTGTCCCCTAGTGTCTACCGCGTCAGATGTTTGATCCGTGGGAGACCTTGGCGCTGTCGCCGCTGTCTCCCCCTGTGCCGTTCCCGAAACAGAAACCTGTTTCGTGGGCAACATGCTGTTAGCACCAGGCCGTGACAGATTCGAAATGACCTGCTGCTGCAAATCCGCAATGGTTTGCGTTTTCGCGGCCAGGTCCTCTCGAAGTTGAACAATCATTGTATCCGTAGATACCGCATTGTTCCTGAACTGATTTATCTCAGTGTACAGTCTGAGCAGCTTTTTCTCTATGTCATAGTAGAAACTTTTCTTGTCCGAGAGTCTAGACTCTTAACACGCAAATCTATCTGCTCCTCTCGACTGTACACTGGGCCTTTTCTTGTAGTTGTGTTTGCAATGTGTGTAACTGTTTGATGTTCTCAACACAGCAATTGCAGTGAAAGTTTGCCGTGTTGGAAACTTCCTCTGCCTTTGTTGTGCTCGTGAGTGTTTCAAGATGTTTTGGCTTCCAAATGGTATCCTCAAAGGTGTAAACCAGTTTTACTAACATTTGGAGCCGTTTTTTTTTTTTAAAACACTATTATTAATACAGATTTTATCATGAGTGTATGCCTCAAAGTGGACCATGGCAGCTCAGTGGATTTGTAAGTGGTGGGGATGATGGGGTTGAATGTGCTGCATTTGCTTAGGTGTTGCAGTGTGGAGTGGTCCATACTCACTTTTTGACGAGAGGCCATCTTCTTTGGTGCTGTTCTTTGTTGTCCTATGTTGCTGCGTGGAGGAGGTCCTTCAATATCCGGAACGCCTTTTCCCGACCAGCCAGATGACTTCTGTTCAGCTCCAACGATGATAGTTCTCTCTTCAGTGATGTATGTGACAACTTCTCTCCAGTGTTCAGTGGGCGTGTAAGGGAATCAGAAAATACTTAATACACAAAAATCAGAAAGATTTAAATTCTCTGCTGTAGATTTTGGCCCGTACCTAGCTCTGATTGAAAAATCGCATTCTGTCTGAATTATCAGGCCCTGGACGGTCAGAAACCACTGACCGCATCTCTCTTGCCTGACTAATCCACAGAATATGCGACTTCCTTCACCAAAGCCAAACACGGACACCAATTCTTAGCAGTGGGCCTGGCTCGCCAATGTTAAGGGAAATATTAATTATTCATTTTTTGGATTTTTGGCACCCCAGGCATAAAAGGGGTTAAAACCGTTTAGGCGATCTTCTCCTTCCAGAGCTGCAGGCACAGCTACTTACAGAACACCAAACTCCCGAACGGCATACAAGGGAATGCTCCAAACTCCCGAACGGAATACAGCATAGCACTCCAAACTCCCGAACGGAACCTCACGAATAGCTGCTAGCAGACGAATAGGAAACGCACCCAAGCGGCTTACACTCCCAGCAATCAGTCTCTAACAGCATACAGTGAATCCCCCCAAGAACGAGACCAAGCTCTGTGTTGAGGGTAAAGCAGTGGACAGCCAGAGCTGTGGGTTTATTGTTCTTATATACACATTAGTACCACCCACAGGGTTTTGTAAAACAACCAGTAAACACGTACAATACACTCAGACACTCCCACACAAAATCCGGCACTGCCGGAGATGTTATCAAAGTGCAGAGGATCTTTATTGATCCTCTGTCCTTTGAAGAGGCCAAAACTGGACATAATTGTCCAGTTATCGGCCTCTTCCTCCTGCAGGCACATTGCAGGGGGGGGGGGGGGGAATCAATGGGGGATCTTCCGGCCACATTTTAACCCTATATACAGTACAGACCAAAAGTTTGGACACACCTTCTCATTCAAAGAGTTTTCTTTATTTTCATGACTATGAAGGCATCAAAACTATGAATTAACACATGTGGAATTATATACATAACAAACAACTGAAAATATGTCATATTCTAGGTTCTTCAAAGTAGCCACCTTTTGCTTTGATTACTGCTTTGCACACTCTTGGCATTCTCTTGATGAGCTTCAAGAGGTAGTCCCCTGAAATGGTCTTCCAACAGTCTTGAAGGAGTTCCCAGAGATGCTTAGCACTTGTTGGCCCTTTTGCCTTCACTCTGCGGTCCAGCTCACCCCAAACCATCTCGATTGGGTTCAGGTCCGGTGACTATGGAGGCCAGGTCATCTGGCGCAGCACCCCATCACTCTCCTTCATGGTCCAATAGCCCTTACTTTCAAAGTTTTCCCAATTTTTCGGCTGACTGACTGACCTTCATTTTTTAAAGTAATGATGGCCACTAGTTTTTCTTTACTTAGCTGCTTTTTTCTTGCCATAATACAAATTTTAACAGTCTATTCAGTAGGACTATCAGCTGTGTATCCACCTGACTTCTCCTCAACGCAACTGATGGTCCCAACCCCATTTATAAGGCAAGAAATACCACTAGTTAAACCTGACAGGGCACACCTGTGAAGTGAAAACCATTTCAGGGGTCTACCTCTTGAAGCTCATCAAGAGAATGCCAAGAGTGTGCAAAGTAGTAATCAAAGCAAAAGGTGGCTACTTTGAAGAACCTAGAATATTACATATTTTCAGTTGTTTTACACTTGTTTGTTATGTATATAATTCCACATGTGTTAATTCATAGTTTTGATGCCTTCAGTGTGAATCTACAATTTTCATAGTCATGAAAATAAAGAAAACTCTTTGAATGAAAAGGTGTGTCCAAACTTTTGGTCTGTACTGTAGATATATATATATATATATTTATAGATGCTTGGGGCACATCCATAAATTATTATACATACATATAATTTTTTATTTTTTTTGTATTGTGCAAATATGATCTTTAGAAAAATGATAGCCCTGATTTATCAAGATTAGCGTGTGCTACCCTGTACTCTGTCAGCCACTCCAGCTCTCTGTGCGGCGGAATGAAATCGGAAGCAGCTCGAAGCTGCCGTAGAGTTCAGTCATTATTTACACTAGATTCTGGAGTAAATAATGATGGATTAGCTACTGTCACACAGTGGGAGTAATAACTTAAAGAGGTTGTGCAAGAATGAGGTCTAATAGGGTTTAAAAAAAAAAAGAAATAGACAACTCAATTATCAGCAATTGCACAATTTATTTTTAATATCTTTGAGTTTTTAAAGGGGTTTGCAGGCCCATATCCATTTTCTGCTAACAATCCCACCCTACCTCAAATCCCATGTTGATGTGTGTGAAATACCGGTTTTATTCAATTTCACCATCCTCCTTCCTTTATGAATGTTCCTACTGCAGGTGTGCATGTTTACTTCCGAACTTCTGTGTTCGCCTCTTTCCGGGGGCGACGTTTTCCAACCAAGCACATTTGCTTTGTTCAGCATCTTAGCCAGCACTAGCTCCTCTTCACAAAGTTTTTCTGCCTCCCACCGACCGCACCTCCCACCACCATCTTAGGACTTATCTTCTGGGATCCTGCAGTATCCGTTCATTCCCCTGCAGGACTTATGTACAACTATTCCTCAAGAGCTCATATCTGCTTCAGAACAGTGCACCAAACACCAACACACAAGCCTTCCTACCATGGCACTAATTGATCCCAGGATTCTAAAACATGTGCATTCAAAAGTAATGGACGAGACACGCTACTTGAGCAGGACTCGCTAGTGTGGATAAGGGAGGGCAGAGACAGAGGCTTACCTCTATGTGTTGTGCTATGAGTCATTGCAGAGTCTGTAGGACATCCTAATCAGGTCCAGGCACGGCCGATCCTCAGATAGTGTCACAACCAGGTAAGAGAAAAGGAAGCGTGCGCTACTCTTCTTTAGGGTCCATTCACACGTCCGTGAATGTGTCCGCACCCGTTCAGCAATTCTGTGGAATGGGTGCGGACCCATTCATTCTCTATGGGGACGGAATGGATGCGGAGAGCACACTATGTGCTCTCCGCATCCCCGGAGCGCAGCCCCGATCTTCCGGTCCGCGGCTCCGTAAAAAATAGAACATGGCCTATTCTTGTCCGCAATTGCGGACAAGAATAGGCAGTTCTATGTGGGTGCCGGCCGGGTGTATTGTGGATCCGCAATGCACTACGGACGTGTAAATTGACCCTTTTTTTATTCTTTATTATAAGGGATGGCAGGATGACACTTTTCAGAGCTGTACTAGCTCCTTCATCGGATCATGGATGTGATCTGATGAAGGAGTTAGTACAGCTCCGAAATGCGTCATCCTGCCATCCCTTATAATAAAGAATAAACTAAAGAAGAGTAGCACACACTCCCTTTTTTCTTACCTGCCTGTGACACTGCACATGTGCATTGAAATATCAGCGCTTTCCAGCTACATAGCCCCAGGATGCAAAAGCAGTGGAAGGCTGAATCTGCACATCCACTGGGGAAACGAGGCTTCATACATTGGCCATGAATAAGACATTGATAGTATTTCTTATTGATATATATGACAAATTTCTGTGGTTGGAAAAAGGCTTTAAGGATATGGCCATTCATGGTGTAAACACAATGGATTTTCCACAGCAGAATTTCATGCAGAAAATCCACAGTACAGCTGTGGCTGTACAATTAGGCCTCTTTCACGCGGGCGTCCCGGATTTGCTCCGGATGCATTGCGGGAAACCCGCGCGAGTGCGCACACAATTTTAGTCACTTTTGACTGCGATTGCGTTCCGATGTTCAGGTTTTTTTTTTGCGCGAGAGCAATGCGTTTTGCACGCGCGTGATAAAAAACTGAATGTGGTACCCAGACCTGAACCCGGACTTCTTCACTGAAGTTTTGGTTTTTGTTAGGTGTTCTATTCATTATATTATTTTCCCTTATAACATGGTTATAAGGGAAAATAATAGCATTCTGAATACAGAATGCTTACTAAAATGTTGCTTGAGGGGTTAAAAAAAAAAAAAATTAACTCACCTCATCCACTTGATTGTGCAGCTGGCATCATCTTCTTTCTTCTTCTTTGAGGACCTGAAACAGGACCTTTGATGACGTAATAGCGCTCACCACGTGTTGAGCGTGGTGACGTCAGCGCAGGTCCTGCCGAATGAATATGGAAGATCTTCAATCTTCATTCAGCAGGACATGCGCTGACGTCACCGCACATGGTGAGCGCATTTACGTCATCAAAGGTCCTTTTGCAGGTCCTGAAAGAAGACGATGCCGTATTTGCGGCTTGGATGTGGACCCATTCACTTCAATGGGGCCGCAAAAGATACAGACAGCACTCCGTGTGCTGTCCGCAGCTGTTGCTCTGTTCCATGGTCCGCAAAAAAAATATAACCCGTCCTATTCTTGTCCGTTTTGCGGACAAGAATAGGCAGTTATAGTAATGGCTGTTAAACACACACAGCGGTTGTCTGCATGAGGCCTATAGAACATGCTGCGTTTTTTACGCAACACAGAACTGATGAGTGAAAAAAAGTTGTTTTTTTTTATTCTTTTTCAAAATCTTTAAAAAAAAATACAAAAATTCTATAAATATATTAATAGTGTAATATGCAATCACATTTCAACCTTAATTCAATATGTGAGAGAGAATCTAAATCGCACATCCTCATTACTATGCTTTTGGTATAACAACTGTTTTAAATTTCAGCATGATAAAACATGGCTATACAGCACTATTATCAATCTATTGCTGTGCACTATTAGGAGGCATTAGTATACAGTTTGATCAAAGAGCATAGGCCCACTTACCACGACAAGGTCGCCTCTTCAAGTTGGGACCTACTCTAACTATGGCGCGGCACTGTGCGGCGACTATCGTGCCCCCACACCGCTCCAGCAGGCAACGGGACCCAGCAGCCACACAGCGCCCTCACTGTGCGGCAAAGCCACCTAGGCAATGGGCCCCATCACTCCACCAGCACAGCACAAAAGCAGCGACAGCCACCGTCCAGCACCGCATAATGTGAACAGGTGCAAAGAGCTCACCTGTTCACAGCCTCCCAGGAACACCAACTGAGATTTGGTAGGATTTTTTAAACCCTTTGCAGACTTCTGCTAGTTAAAAGCACCTGAGCCGAATGGGGAGGAGTGCTGATCCAGAGGGGGGAAAAAGAAAAGTCAATACAACGTATTCAATATGTGAGAGAGAATCTAAATCGCACATCCTCATTACTATGCTTTTGATATAACAACTGTTTTAAATTTCAGCATGATAAAACATAGCTATACAGCACTATTATCAATCTAATGCTATGCACTATTAGGAGGCATTAGTATACAGTTTGATCAAAGAGCATAGGCCCACTTACCACGACAAGGTTGCCTCTTCAAGTGGGGACCTACTCTAACTTTGGCGCGGCACTGTGCGGCGACTATCGCGCCCCCACACCGCTCCAGCAGGCAATGGGACCCAGCAGCCACACAGCGCCCTCACTGTGCGGCAAAGCCACCTAGGCCCTAGGCCCCATCACTCCACCAGCACAGCACAAAAGGGTCCCATTGCCTGCTAGAGCGGTGTGGGGGCACGATAGTCGCCGCACAGTGCCGCACTAAAGTTAGAGTAGGTCCCCACTTGAAGAGGCAACCTTGTCGTGGTAAGTGGGCCTATGCTCTTTGATCAAACTGTATACTAATGCCTCCTAATAGTGCATAGCATTAGATTGATAATAGTGCTGTATAGCTATGTTTTATCATGCTGAAATTTAAAACAGTTGTTATATCAAAAGCATAGTAATGAGGATGTGCGATTTAGATTCTCTCTCACATATTGAATACGTTGTATTGACTTTTCTTTTTCCCCCCTCTGGATCAGCACTCCTCCCCATTCGGCTCAGGTGCTTTTAACTAGCAGAAGTCTGCAAAGGGTTTAAAAAATCCTACCAAATCTCAGTTGGTGTTCCTGGGAGGCTGTGAACAGGTGAGCTCTTTGCACCTGTTCACATTATGCGGTGCTGGACGGTGGCTGTCGCTGCTTTTGTGCTGTGCTGGTGGAGTGATGGGGCCCATTGCCTAGGTGGCTTTGCCGCACAGTGAGGGCGCTTGATAATAGTGCTGTATAGCCATGTTTTATCATGCTGAAATTTAAAACAGTTGTTATATAAAAAGCATAGTAATGAGGATGTGCGATTTAGATTCTCTCTCTCACATTTTGAATACATTTCAACCTTAACCCCCGTGTTTCCTCTGTGCAAGGAAAGAAATAAAGGAAGTCTTCTTGAAATAAAAATCAAGGGAAGACAAAAGGATACTTGATTCATTACAGCATACATTCATTTTAATGATTTAGCTTTTCAATAGATTTAAATTTTTATAATTGTGAAACATTTTTACCTCCCCAGAGAGCAGGGTTAACTGAGTTAGGCTGGGTTCATACAGGCGTGACGGATTTGTTCAGGATGCGTCCCGGGTGTATTGCGGCAAACCCGCGCGAGTAGGTACCTAATTGCAGTCAGTTTTGACTGCGATTGCGTTCCGTTGTTCAGTTTTTATCGCGCGGGTGCAATGCGTTTTGCACGCGCGTGATAAAAAACTGACTGTGGTACCCAGACCCGAACTTCTTCACTGAAGTTCAGGTTTGGGTTCGGTGTTGTGTAGATGTAATTATTTTCCCTTATAACATGGTTATAAGGGAAAATAATAGCATTCTTTAATACAGAATGCTTAGTAGAAGGTCAATTGAGGGTTAAAAAAGAAAAAAAATAATTAACTCACCTTCTCCTCTTGATCGCGTAGTTGCCGATCTCCTCACTTCTTTAATCATGAGCTGCCGGCTAAAGGACCTGTGGTGACGTCACATCACATGGATGTCTATATGTGTATCATATAATATACAGAGGTATCATAGAGTTTTACTCACTTTACGAGGGGGGCGGTTTATCAGGATAAGCATAATACACCTGTAAACCTAACACCCCCCAGCCTGGATCACTTCTAGGATGTTACAAGATGAAGGCAGCCAATCACAAAGGGGCTTCTGTTCCGTTGTCTTTATTGCAGCATAAAATCCGGCTCAACGCGTTTCAGGACAGGCACGTCCCTCAATCAGGAGCATATTGCATATAGTATACATGTATGGGGTATTTATACCCCGGGGGTAATGAGAAAAAGACCGCCAAAAATATGTGGGAGGATCCTTTTCTGCAAAGTTCCCGTCAGTCCGGAGGCGGAAGTGCCGGGTTGTGGTGGTGCACATGACCAGAAGGGTGCGCTATGATGCGCATGACCGGAACTGATGCGTGTCAGTCTGGAGTGCATCCATAGCTCGTGCGCATGCCCAGGAACTTTGAGCACAGCGCTTCTTCCTGGAGCGACTTGGTGGCTTGTGCGCAGGTCCGGAAGTTGAGTTTCGGTGAGAGTGCGTTCCAAGCTGCGTTTCCTTGGTTGCTGGGTATCTATATATCTTGTCTTTACTAGGATAACAATGTTCAAATTTGTTGTTGGGGCATATAAAGGAGCCTCTTTGGTAAAAGAATGGTTGTGGTGTTTTTTTTTTAAAGTTCGGAGACACGTGCATAAAAGATGAGTAAAATGAATAAAAATAGATGTACTGATTGCCTCGTTTTTTTCCCCCTCTTATTTTCGTATTTTTATATATATATGGTCCCCATGTGTATATAATGTAGGTGTAAAAGTACAATGATGGTCATGGGATCCATGCAAGTCATGAGAGCAATAAAATAAAATCAGGGTCTAAAATGGTGTAAAAAAGGTTGGATTTAGGGACTAGGGATGTGCTTTGGGGTTCTTGAGTTCAAGCTATACCCTGACAATGTATGTTGCAATATTATGGTAATCTAGTATTGGATCTAGTTAGGTGAGCGATATCCTATATTACAGGTTGTTGTACCACAATACGGGTGGTTATACCATAAAACATTATAACCTTCAGTCTAATGTACTCTAATACTTAGTGTACTGTGATAAATACTGTACTATAATAAATTAGTAGATCAATAAATATGTAAATTAATTAATAAATGCCGTAGATAAATACATAGATGGGGTTTTGCCATAAATTTTCAGTTTTTTTATATATAAAAATATATGGGGGAACTGGTAGGAATAAAATGATATAGGGGGACTGGTAAGAATAGAACAGAGAATAACGTCATGTTGAGACCTATACTTTGTTACTTTTTCTTGCAACTGTATATATATATATAAAATATGTGAACCCTTTGGAATGATATGGATTTCTGCACAAATTGGTCATAAAATGTGATCTGATCTTCATCTAAGTCACAACAATAGACAATCGCAGTCTGCTTAAACTAATAACACACAAAGAATTAAATGTTACCATGTTTTTATTGAACACACCATGAAAACATTCAAAGTGCAGGTGGAAAAAGTATGTGAACCCCTAGACTAATGACATCTCCAAGAGCTAATTGGAGTGAGGTGTCAGCCAACTGGAGTCCAATCAATGAGATGAGATTGGAGGTGTTGGTTACAGCTGCCCTGCCCTATAAAAAACACACACCAGTTCTGGGTTTGCTTTTCACAAGAAGCATTCCCTGATGTGAATGATGCCTCGCACAAAAGAGCTCTCAGAAGACCTACGATTAAGAATTGTTGACTTGCATAAAGCTGTAAAGGGTTATAAAAGTATCTCCAAAAGCCTTGCTGTTCTTCAGTCCACGGTAAGACAAATTGTCTATAAATGGAAAAATTTCAGCACTGCTGCTACTCTCCCTAGGAGTGGCCATCCTGTAAAGATGACTGCAAGAGCACAGCGCAGACTGCTCACTGAGGTGAAGAAGAATCCTAGAGTGTCAGCTAAAGACTTACAAAAGTCTCTGGCATACGCTAACATCCCTGTTAGTGAATCTACGATACATAAAACACTAAACAAGAATGGATTTCATGGGAGGATACCACAGAGGAAGCCACTGCTGTCCAAAAAAAACATTGCTGCACGTTTACAGTTTGCACAAGAGCACCTGGATGTTCCACAGCAGTACTGGCAAAATATTCTGTGGACAGATGAAACCAAAGTTGAGTTGTTTGGAAGAAACATCAAAACCTCATCCCAACTGTGAAGTATGGTGGGGGGGGGGGGGGTCATGGTTTGGGGCTGCTTTGCTGCGTCAGGGCCTGGACGGATTGCTATCATCGAAGGAAAAGTGAATTCCCAAGTTTATTAAGACATTTTGCAGGAGAACTTAAGCCCATCTGTCCAGCAGCTGAAGCTCAACAGAAGATTGGTGTTGCAACAGGGCAACAAGCCAAAGCATAGAAGTAAATCAACAACAGAATGGCTTAAACAGAAGAAAATACGCCTTCTGGAGTGGCCCAGTCAGAGTCCTGACCTCAACCCGATTGAAATGCTGTGGCATGACCTCAAGAAAGCGATTCACACCAGACATCTCAAGAATATTGCTGAACTGAAACAGTTCTGTAAAGAGGAATGGTCAAGAATTACTCCTGACCGTTGTACACGTCTGATCTGCAACTACAGGAAACGTTTGGTTGAAGTTATTGCTGCCAAAGAAGATTCAACCAGTTATTAAATCCAAGGGTTCACATACTTTTTCCACCTGCACTGTGAATGTTTACATGGTGTGTTCAATAAAAACATGGTAACATTTAATTCTTTGTGTGTTTAAGTAGACTGTGATTGTCTATTGTTGTGACTTAGATGAAGATCAGATCACATTTTATGACCAATTTGTGCAGAAATCCATATCCTTCCAAAGGATTCACATACTTTTTTTGCAACTGTATATGTATGTATGAATGTATGTATGTGTGTGTGTGTGTGTATATATATATATATATATATATATATATATATATATATACATACAATGCGGATATTCAGTAGTTGACGTGTTCCAGTGTTTAGTGTAGACCATATAGAGTAATGGTATTAAGGGTATTAAGCTGGTATATCCAAAACCATCTTACCTGAGAGATTCAGCACATCTCATTCAGAGTCTTGAAAAAGTAACCTGGCAGGAAGATTTCATTTGGGCTACGTTAGATGTAACATCACTTTATAGCAACATCATACATTCAATAGGAGGCACTAAAATATTCCTAGATGCCGATACAATCATGCCACCTACACAGAAAGATTTTATCCTCAGATCTATAGAGTTTATTTTATGTCACAATTATTTTTTATATAAAGAAAATTTTTCTATTCAAACAAAGGGAACAGCAATGGGTACAAAACTTGCACCGTCATATGCTAATCTGTTTATAGGTGCTTTCGAGAACCAATATGGCTTACTAAAGCACCCCAATATCAAGTTTTACAAACGATACATTGATGATATCATCCTCATCTGGCAGGGAAATAATGATGACCTTAGGACATATATTGATACACTTAATAGGAACGATTGGAACCTAAACCTCACACTAGAATCCGACCCAAAAAATGCTGTCTTCTTAGATCTTCATCTTAATAGTAATGATATCATCATTTCCACCAGTACACATTTTAAAAAAGTGGATGCAAATAGTTTTTTAGATTTTAAAAGTTGTCACTACCACAAATGGAAGACAAATATACCTTTCAGCCAGATGAAACAAATCAGACGTAATTGCACAAACACTGACACCATGAGAGAACAATTAGATACCCTGAGCAAAAAGTTTATAGAGAAGGGATATCCCCCACAGCTCATTAAAGATTCCAAAAAGAAGATCTCATAAATCGACCAAAAACAAAGTCTTCAACCTAAAATGAGACACAAAATGTAAAGAAACTCCTTTCAAACTAGGCCTGATAATGAGGTACAATCATAACCACAAACTAATTAGACAAATACTAACGAAACACTGGTCTGTACTATTAAAAGATCCCATTTTAGGTAAAGAAATACCGAAAATACCCAGACTCACTTTTCACAGAGCAAAAACTCTCAAAAATATTCTGGCTCCATCATGCCCTAAAAAAGAAAACCCCAAAAAAACAGAACAGACGCACAGAAAAACATCAGAAGTTAGGGGCTCCTCCAAATGTGGCGCTAAGAAATGTAAATGTTGCCAAATGATTACAACAGCAGAAAGAGAAATTCACCTATCAAACCCTATAGGGAAAATATTATTTCAACAATCTATGACCTGCGCAAGCAAAAATATAATTTATTTACTTCAATGCCCCTGCAATCTGTATTATGTTGTCACCGCCACTTCTGTGAGAAGGTCTGACAGACGTCCTTCTCTACCTCTTGCATGATGTTATTTGTTTTGGTTTCACTTTCTCATCTCATTTTCTTCTCCCAGGTGTCACCTATTTAGACTAATCCTCTTTCCTTTATATTCCCTCCCATACTGCCTCACTTTGCGGTTTATACTACTTCCTGGATTGAAGTGTTCACTGCTGGAGTCTTCTGCTGCTGCTTGTTCACATAAGTCCTTTCATGTATTGTGTTTCCTTGCTGGCTTGATTCTAGGTGACCCTGACTCCCTCCGTATGAAGTGCAGGGAGCCGGTGGTCGTGTCCCCTCACTATTATAGGGTTTTCAGGTGTCACAAAGTCTTAGGTACGGGGGCATACAATCGTCTACCTTTGAGACCCTTGTATGTGCTTAGCAGTCAGGGTGAGCTCTTAGGGTTTTATAGGGGTCACCTATATGCTCCTTAGTTTGGGATCAAGCCAGTCGGACGTTTATTCATAACTTCCAGCTATCTGCAACTTCATCCGTGACATATGTTGGCCGTACCACACAAACCCTCAGAGAACGTATGAATGAGCACAGATTAAATATAAAAAGAAAAGTCCTGACACACAGTGTATCACGTCATTTTTCCTTAACACATGAGGGTAATCCCTTAGATCTCAAAGTAATTCCATTGGAACAATCCTCCTCCTTCCAACAATTATGTCGGAAGGAGATGTTATGGATATACCAGCTTAATACCCTTACTCCATACGGTCTAAACGAAACACTGGAACACGTCAACTACTGAATATCCACATTGTGTGTGTGTATATTGTGACAGGACCAGGGGGAAAGTGGTGGAAGGAGTCTACATTTCACCTAGGTTCCTGTCTCTCCCTGACAACTGGACATACTATCCGACCATATCTCCCACCTCCTGTACCCACATAACATTAACAACAAATATGAACTGTAGGATAAAATAAGCTTCCTTTATTTTTAACTTGGTTTGGTTATTTACGGAGGATGAGCCCCCCTTTTTCTTTGAAGGGGTGCGACAGCCACTGCTGGCAACGCTATTAATTTTGAGGAACTACCTTAGAAACTTCAAGATTCCACTATGCGAACTGCAAACTAGGCACACAGGTGGACACTATATTGTACTTAGGTGGTAGCAAAAGTTGGGCCAAACTTGCCCTTTGACCCGATCTTTGCACCATAACACACCCGCCTCACACATGCGCAAGAGAGAGTGTTCGCCGTAGGATCAGTTACTAGTCAGACGGCCGGTTGCTGGGTTACCTGCTTTGTTTGGATCTCGGCTTCATTAATGAAGCTGGTTAGCCGGATGGTTGCCTGGCGACAGTACACGCCTCTATACACCGCATCATAGGAAGAGGTACGGTCATGTGAACTCAAGCCGAACAGCTGAGAGATCACAGGATGACGGCACGGCATGACGCTGAGGGGGCGTAGAGTAGGGGCGGGGCTACCTGGCCTTTTTAAACAACCCGCGAACGCGGCTTCATTGCCACTGCTACACGCGGGACGCCAAGGAGCACCTTCCACCTAGCGATATCTGGGAACGGTTGTCATTTAGAACTGGACAGATAAGTGTACCACGCTGACATACTTATTCATTATAGTGATTCAGTATGGCTCATATTTAGCACTGTACGGATCTTTAACTTATGCTGGGGGTTACAACTAGCATGGATCTGTTACACTGCAAACGAAATTGACACCTTGACTCATCGTTATTTATTTGTAATCTTATATGTGGTGTATTCACTATATTTGGATTTAAGTCACAGCAGTCTATGTATCTCGATAGACCGCTGCGATTAAGTGACACAGGATTGTTCATGACTCACTATCCGGTTTGTGACATATAACCGGATGGTGGTTGATATATAGTCTGGGTCTACACAGGACTCAATATCTGGAACTAGATACCATCCTGTGTCACGTGCTTTGGTTGGAAGAGGTACCCCTATATCAAGGAGCCTCTTGTATATAATTTTGTCCCCTGATGAATCAGACATCACTGAGGAAACGCGTCGGGACACTGTATCTATTCTGATTATTACCATCTATTTGTGGTTGACATTGACCAGGTTCTGCGATCCCTCACAACGGCATTGCCATCCGACCTGGAATCCAATCACTACGTCCATTTTGCCAACTTTTGTGCCCATACCCGATAGAGCAATTCATTTCATCAAAGGACCATCTATTCTGTCTATCGGGCCAAGCTGGGCAGTCCATCTTTAGGGAGGGCGAATGCAGGTATTTTGCATTAGATAGTGGTGTGACTTAGACAGACTAGGGACATCTAGGGTATAGTCCCAGCAGTGTGTCCCTCTGCCTTGGTACTCACGTACCCTTCACCCTATCTATTTCTTACGCTATCCCTGTTTATGGTTCCTTCCCGTCTCCGTCTATTTTTTCAGGAGACTAGTGTAACCAGTGGTTACAGATATATTCTCTTCTTTAGTGTCTATATTTAAGGGCCTATCTTTTTATTATTGACATAATTAAATGTTAAGTTTTAAACCAAATGAAATAAGCTACCCACAACCTGTTAATTTGTTCTTGATTAAAAGGGTTTAGCTCGCTATTTAGTGATTATAGCCTGACCCGCTGAAATACGGTTCTGTAAACTACATTCATTTCTTTTTGGAGTATGGCTGGCTTCCTCTCCATTGGCGTTGACAAAACACAGTTGCTCTCTGATGCCAATGAGGTTTTCTCAGAGAAGACCTTGACACAGAGCAAATACGCACCTTCATTTAAGGCCGCTTTCAAGGACCTTACCAAGGTTTACAAGGAACAAATATCCTCATGGTGGGAGATTCAATCATTAGAGAACTATTTGAAAAATAAGATCGTACCCAGAGGACTGAGGATTACCCTAACTCCAGCAATCAGATGTAGGTCTACCTCTCTGATGAGCAAGTGGGAGGACGAGGCTACAAAAAGCTCTCTCAGATTTATGCATATATTGCTGGAAGAAGAAAAGGTTAACCTGGTTAAATTGGACGGAAAATTAAAAGATCAAATTGAACTCACACAGAAATTTGGGGGAGAGACTGAGTTTGCTAACAAGGAACTTCAATTGAAGAATACTGTTGACAAATTTCAGTTTCACCTCAAGGAGCGGAAACACCGCCAATTTAACCGGGACCTCCAAGATTTTAGGGACAACCGGGTGTACTCCATGCTAGATCGCAATATATCACAAACGAAGCGTCCTGAGGTGGATATCACATCTAGTGACACTGAGGCCTCTGAAAACGAAAGGGAGGGGAATCAGACATCTGGAGGGAGAGGTAGGGGCTATAGGAAAGTACAAAACTTTAGAGGTAGAGGGGAGAGGAATAATCAGAGAGGTAGGCAAGATCAAGGTGGGTCTGATTTTTTAGATACACCATACCCCCTGCGCAATCGAGGGACTCAAAAATCACCACCCCAGACCAACAGGCCGTTAGGCAACAAAACCAGATAATTAACCTCTCTGATCAGTTACTTCAGGGTTCAGAAATGAACATACTCTGTAAAGGCCTTTCATTTGTTCCTACCCCTAATTTTAACCTCTTCAATTGGGTTAGAGATATCCATCTCTTTGCTCGTAAACTTAGATGGCGGAAACACTTTGCGCTCATCGCAAGGCGGGAGAGCAAAGAGATGGGTATCTCACCTGATATTCTTCAAGATGTCCGCCTCTTGTTCAGTTTGAGCGACAGTACCCCCCACGAGGGTAAGGGTCCCTTCACTGGACTCAAAAATAAGAGCATAAAGATGCCTCCCCTGGGGGATCCAACATGCATAGACGTGTTCGTCAACCAAGTTTGTCGTGATCTATCTAATCTTACCTCTTTGCAGGGGGGCTTTAATTGTAGCATCAGTGAATACAAAGCATTGCTAGATCTTGAGAAGAAGAAAAATCTCACCATCAAACCCTCAGATAAGGGGGGCAATATTGTCTTGATGGACACGGATGACTACAGAAAGATGTGTAAGACCCTTCTCGATGACAAAGAGACATATGAGAGACTTGGGGGTGATCCTACAGCCGTCTATCAGAAAGATCTAATTGATATATTGCGACAGGCAAAGACTGATAATTTGATATCTGGGGATGAACTTGATTTTCTTTATAAGAAACACCCCATGGTAGCCACATTCTACAGCTTGCCTAAAGTTCATAAGGGGGGTACCCCGGTCAAAGGGCGCCCAATTGTGTCAGGCGTCAATAGCCTGACCCAAAATTTAGGAATCTATTTGGATCACATCCTGGCGCCTTTTGTGAAAGCACTGCCCTCATACCTGAGGGACACGAGTGACCTCCTTGGTCGACTAGAGGGAATCAGTCTAGAGGCGGACACATCATTAGCCTCAATTGACGTTGAGGCCCTCTATTCCTCAATACCCCATGATCTAGGTATGAGGGCAGTACAATCATTTCTCCTCACTAGGGGACAACAGTTCTATCCACATAATGGCTTTGTCCTGCGACTGTTAAACTTTGTCCTGACGAGGAATTATTTTCTGTTTGACGGGGTCCTCTACCACCAGCTCAGGGGCACTGCGATGGGGAGTTCATGTGCCCCGTCGTATGCAAATTTGTTCCTGGGCTGGTGGGAGAGGACATTGGTCTTTGGTGACACTCCCATCATACACTCTCCATGCATCGTTACTTGGGCAAGGTTTATTGATGATGTCTTTGTTGTCTGGAAAGGGGAAGAGCGAGATTTCTGTGATTTCGTTAAAAATCTAAACGTGAATGACATCAACATGAGATTTACTTCAGTCTTTGAAAAGGACACCCTACCCTTTCTTGATATATTGATCTCAAGAGACAGGAAAGACGCACTACAAACAAGCACTTTTAGGAAACCCACCTCCACCAACTCACTCCTACACTGGAGTAGCCATCATCCCTTTCCCCTGAAGAAGGGAATACCGGTGGGACAGTACCTGCGCATTAGGAGGAACTGTTCCACCTGGGAAGCCTTTAAAGAACAGGCAAATGACTTGAGAAGTCGTTTTCGGGAGAGGGGTTACCCTGATAAAGTGCTTAAACTTGCCTTCAAGAGAGCATGTGAAAGTAAGCGAGAGGATCTCCTTCATCCGAAACCGAAAAAAACTGGGGATGGCTTTATACGCCTCATAGGCACGTTTGATGATGCCTCAAATGAAATCAAACAGATTTTGAGGAATCACTGGGAGGTCCTCCTAATCGACCCGGACATCAAAAAGGTGCTTCCTGAGCGGGTACAGGTCACATATCGTAGAGGCCTGAGCCTCAGGGACCGCCTAGTGCACAGCCACTACAGTGAGGCACGTGATCTTAAAGGGACATGGCTTCAGCGCCCGATCGGTTGCTTTCACTGTAGTGGCTGTGTGGCATGTCGATACGTTACACAGGGACGGTCATTCCGTGCTAACGTCACTGGTAAAACCTACCTAATTAAACATTTCATTAATTGTCGCACTCAAGGAGTAATCTACAGAGCGAACTGTAGATGCGGCCTTGAATATATAGGGAAGACCACCCGTGAATTGCGACGAAGAGTGGGTGAACACCTTGGTGATGTGAGGAATGACAGAGATACGTCCCTGGCAAAACATGTCAACATGATGCATGGAGGTGATGTGTCATTTTTGAAATTCATGGGAATTGAGACCGTTGTAAGACAACCCAGGGGGGGAGATTGGGACCGGAGGATTTTACAGAGAGAGACATGGTGGATCTTCCATCTTAAAACAGTTGTGCCTACGGGTCTAAACGAACAACTGTCGTTCAGTTGTTATATAGATCCATAGTGTCTCTCCCTGACAACTGGACATACTATCCGACCATATCTCCCACCTCCTGTACCCACATAACATTAACAACAAATATGAACTGTAGGATAAAATAAGCTTCCTTTATTTTTAACTTGGTTTGGTTATTTACGGAGGATGAGCCCCCCTTTTTCTTTGAAGGGGTGCGACAGCCACTGCTGGCAACGCTATTAATTTTGAGGAACTACCTTAGAAACTTCAAGATTCCACTATGCGAACTGCAAACTAGGCACACAGGTGGACACTATATTGTACTTAGGTGGTAGCAAAAGTTGGGCCAAACTTGCCCTTTGACCCGATCTTTGCACCATAACACACCCGCCTCACACATGCGCAAGAGAGAGTGTTCGCCGTAGGATCAGTTACTAGTCAGACGGCCGGTTGCTGGGTTACCTGCTTTGTTTGGATCTCGGCTTCATTAATGAAGCTGGTTAGCCGGATGGTTGCCTGGCGACAGTACACGCCTCTATACACCGCATCATAGGAAGAGGTACGGTCATGTGAACTCAAGCCGAACAGCTGAGAGATCACAGGATGACGGCACGGCATGACGCTGAGGGGGCGTAGAGTAGGGGCGGGGCTACCTGGCCTTTTTAAACAACCCGCGAACGCGGCTTCATTGCCACTGCTACACGCGGGACGCCAAGGAGCACCTTCCACCTAGCGATATCTGGGAACGGTTGTCATTTAGAACTGGACAGATAAGTGTACTACGCTGACATACTTATTCATTATAGTGATTCAGTATGGCTCATATTTAGCACTGTACGGATCTTTAACTTATGCTGGGGGTTACAACTAGCATGGATCTGTTACACTGCAAACGAAATTGACACCTTGACTCATCGTTATTTATTTGTAATCTTATATGTGGTGTATTCACTATATTTGGATTTAAGTCACAGCAGTCTATGTATCTCGATAGACCGCTGCGATTAAGTGACACAGGATTGTTCATGACTCACTATCCGGTTTGTGACATATAACCGGATGGTGGTTGATATATAGTCTGGGTCTACACAGGACTCAATATCTGGAACTAGATACCATCCTGTGTCACGTGCTTTGGTTGGAAGAGGTACCCCTATATCAAGGAGCCTCTTGTATATAATTTTGTCCCCTGATGAATCAGACATCACTGAGGAAACGCGTCGGGACACTGTATCTATTCTGATTATTACCATCTATTTGTGGTTGACATTGACCAGGTTCTGCGATCCCTCACAACGGCATTGCCATCCGACCTGGAATCCAATCACTACGTCCATTTTGCCAACTTTTGTGCCCATACCCGATAGAGCAATTCATTTCATCAAAGGACCATCTATTCTGTCTATCGGGCCAAGCTGGGCAGTCCATCTTTAGGGAGGGCGAATGCAGGTATTTTGCATTAGATAGTGGTGTGACTTAGACAGACTAGGGACATCTAGGGTATAGTCCCAGCAGTGTGTCCCTCTGCCTTGGTACTCACGTACCCTTCACCCTATCTATTTCTTACGCTATCCCTGTTTATGGTTCCTTCCCGTCTCCGTCTATTTTTTCAGGAGACTAGTGTAACCAGTGGTTACAGATATATTCTCTTCTTTAGTGTCTATATTTAAGGGCCTATCTTTTTATTATTGACATAATTAAATGTTAAGTTTTAAACCAAATGAAATAAGCTACCCACAACCTGTTAATTTGTTTTAGGTTCCTGTCCTATACGTTCTAAAAAGCAGCCAGGGAATTGACAGCAAGGAAAACTAGGTTTTCTCTTTGCAAGGGTTTTGTTAAAAACCTGGTTAGAAGGGCCTGGCTGCTTGGGGCAGGGAGAGTTGGGTGGGTCCCTGCTCCAATTAGCCACTCCAGGTATTCAGTGTAACTGTGGCTAATCACCTTGGAACCTGAGTGTGCTATAAAAGGGCAAACAGCTCACTAGCTGAACTCTCTGCTCCTGGGAAGAACCCTTATGTGTGAGTAAAAACAACAGTGTGTTTTGTTGATGGAGCTGGGCACAAGGCTCAGTTTCATGTAGTTAGGGACTACTACCTGTCTAGAAGTAGTGGCCAGACGGCCAGGTATTTCATTTGTTTTGAACTGTTTTGTTTAATTCTTTTTCTGCAAAAGTCAATAAAACTGGCTGAGGCCAGTTGCACCATACTTGCTTGGACTGGACTGTGTTTTATGTGCCTATAGCGCCCGTCTATCCCAGGAGACGGCGGTCCCGTGAGCTAATCCCGCTACATATGGTGGAGGATGCGGGCACAAAAAATCCAGCAAGTTTTATGTCCTGGGTTAAGTCTGCTGTTCTGAAAAAAACAAACAGTGCAGATATGGAGGAAGTGCTGAAACAGCTGATCCAGGCTAACATACAGCTCCAAAAGGCGAATGCTAACCAGCAGGAAACCAATCGGTTGTTCATGGAGACTACGCAAGCTGGTTTCAGAGAACAGCAATCGCTTAATAAAAGTCTGGTGGAGCAGATAGCGGTGCTGGCTGAAAGGCCCCATGTCCAGGAGGAATCCATCTCTGTTGGGAGGAGAGTGCAAGCTTCCCTTCAAAAAATGGTAGCAGGGGATGATGTGGAGACCTACCTCACCATTTTTGAAAGAGCCGCTGAAAGAGAGAAACTCCCAGCCGAACAGTGGGTAGACACCCTTGCTCCTTTCCTGAGTGGGGAGCCACAGAAAGCCTACTATGATTTGAGTGAGCAGGATGCCAGACAGTACCCAAAACTGAAAGCAGAAATTCTCGCTCGCTTGGGTGTAACATCTGCGGTCAGAGCCCAGCGAGTGCACAACTGGACTTTCCAATTGGATAAACCAGCGAGGTCGCAAATGTATGATCTTTTTCACCTGGCTAAAAAATGGCTACAGCCAGAGGTATCTACAGCCACTCAGGTGGTGGAAAGAGTGGTCCTGGACCGGTTTGTTTGTGCTCTACCAGTTCGGATACAGCGCTGTGTGGGACAAGCGGACCCCAGGGATGTGGATCAGCTCGTCGCCCTAGTGGAGCGGTATCTGAACACCGAGGAGTATCTCCAAGACCTCTCTCCTACTTGGCCGGCCCCAGGGAGCCAGAAGTCTACTGATCGCGGTAAGACTGTTCCTAATCTAAAGGGGGCGAGGGAGGGCCGTAAAGTAGGAACTGAGACCGACCTATTAGCCAGACCTCTTAAGCCAGTTAGCCCTAGACAGCCTTGGGCGTTCAAAAACATTGTTTGCTGGCGATGTCAAGGACTGGGCCACGTGGCTGCCAACTGTCCTTTGGCTGAGCCTATGGAGTGTGACAGTGGGCGGAGGAGGTCATTGTTTGCGGGACCTGCCTACTCTGCCTTGCCGACCCCAGATATGGAGCGACAAACTTGCAGCTTGGTGATTGAAGGACACTCAGTTCAAGCTCTGTTGGACTCTGGTAGTCTAGTGACTCTTGTGCATGGCAGCCTGGTGGACACTAGGAAGCTGCAAAAGAGACAGATGGGGGTCATCTGCATACATGGGGATACAAAAGAGTACCCCACTGCTATAGTCTCTTTTGAAACCCTGTGCGGGAAAGTAACCCATGAAGTGGGGGTTGTAAACAGTCTGTTGCATACTGTCATTGTGGGGTGTGATTTTCCTCTGTTTTGGAAAATGTGGAATATGCTTGATAAGTGTTTAAGTGGGTCTGCTGTAGATCCCATTCCCCTGGCTGAGACTGAAAATGTGCAAACAGTAGGGGTGACCCAGAGTGAAACCGAGAATTTTCCCTTAGCAGTGCTTGCAGGTGATACTGATGATGTCCTGGAAATTGGTCTCCCTGACTTGCCAGTCTCCAATGATAACTTTGGGACAGCTCAACTCAGGGACCCAACATTAACCCACGCATGGCAAAGTGTGAAAGTAGTCAATGGGGTACCTCAAGATACTGGGGTAGAGAAAATATTTCCCCATTTTTCTATAGAGAATGAACTCTTATATAGAGTTGATGAGCAAAATGGGCAGGTTGTGGAGCAACTTGTGGTCCCAAAATCGCATCGCCAAAAGGTGATGGATCTAGCCCATTCACATGTGCTAGGAGGGCACTTGGCCTATGAAAAAACCAAAGACCGGATTTTGCAGAGGTTTTATTGGCCCGGGGTACATAAAGAGATAAAAGAATACTGTGATTCATGCCCAGAGTGTCAATTACACAACCCGGTAGCGACCTTTAGGAGTCCGTTAGTACCACTCCCGATTATTGAAACTCCCTTTGAGAGGATTGCAATGGATTTGGTGGGACCTCTTGTTAAGTCTGCCAGAGGTCACCAATACATTTTGGTTGTCCTTGATTATGCTACCCGCTATCCTGAAGCAATACCTCTAAGGAAAACCTCTGCAAAAGTGATAGCCAAGGAGTTGTTCCAGATGTTTACTAGAGTGGGCATACCTAAAGAAGTACTCACTGACCAGGGGACGCCCTTTATGTCAAAGGTTACAAAAGAGTTGTGTAAACTGTTGAAAATAACTCACTTGCGTACCTCAGTTTATCATCCCCAAACGGATGGATTAGTTGAAAGGTTCAACAAAACCTTAAAAGGGATGCTCAGAAAAGTGGTGGCACAGGATGGGAAAGACTGGGATTGTCTTTTACCATATCTTATGTTTTCTGTACGGGAGGTGCCTCAAGCATCTACCGGATTTTCTCCGTTCGAGCTAGTGTATGGTCGGCACCCTCGGGGTCTTTTGGATATTGCCAAAGAGACCTGGGAGAGTGAGGCTACACCCTACAAAAGTGTGATTGAACACTTGTCCCAAATGCAGGAAAGGATTGGAAAAGTAATGCCCATTGTAAAAGAACACTTGCTGCAGGCCCAGGAGAGTCAGTCCCGGGTTTACAACAGGTCGGCTAAAGTAAGAAACTTCAACCCTGGGGATAGGGTATTAATCCTTGTCCCCACAGTAGAAAGTAAATTTTTGGCCAAATGGCAAGGACCTTATGAAATAGTTGAGAAGGTCGGAGAGGTGAATTACCGGGTTCACCAACCAGGTAGACGTAAGCCCTACCAAATTTATCATGTGAACCTGATCAAACCCTGGAAGGACCGAGAGGTGTTAGCAGCTTACAGCAGTGGGAAAAAGGAATGTAGCTTTGAGATACCAGAGGTAAAAATTGCAGACACTTTGTCAGGATCTCAAACCCAAGAGGCAAAGGAGTTTGTAATAAAAAATAAAGATGTATTTTCTGAGCTACCTGGTCGAACAGATATAATTGAACATGATATTGTAACCGAACCAGGGGTCAGAGTCAACCAAAAGCCTTATAGAATACCTGAGGCTAGACGTAAAGCTGTCTCCCAAGAAGTCCAAACAATGCTTCAGTTAGGGGTTATAGAGGAATCCCATAGTGACTGGTCTAGTCCTATAGTCTTGGTTCCCAAACCTGATGGCACCATACGTTTCTGTAATGACTTCAGGAAACTGAACACTGTCTCAAAGTTTGATGCTTACCCAATGCCTCGAGTGGATGAGCTGATTGATAGGCTTGGTAATGCTAGGTTCTTTACCACATTAGATCTTACAAAAGGTTACTGGCAAGTACCGTTGACTGAGGGGGCCAAAGAAAAAACTGCTTTTAGTGTCCCTGATGGCCATTTTCAGTATGTAGTCCTTCCCTTTGGTTTGCATGGGGCCCCGGCCACATTTCAGAGGATGATGGACAAAATTTTAAGACCACATCGTAGATACGCAGCTGCCTATTTAGATGATGTGATAATCCATAGCACGGATTGGGAAAGTCATCTACCCAGGCTAGAAGCCGTCCTGAATTCTATTAGGGAAGCAGGGTTAACAGCGAATCCAAAAAAATGTGCCATTGGGCAAGAAGAGGCAAAGTACTTGGGGTACATGATTGGGCGAGGAGTTATAAAACCTCAAATAAACAAAGTGGAAGCCATCCAGAGCTGGCCAAGGCCTTTGAACAAAAAACAAGTCAGAGCATTCCTAGGTTTAACTGGTTATTATAGGCGTTTTATTGAAAATTTTGCCAGCATTGCGAGCCCTTTAACAGACCTTACAAAAGGGAAGGATTCAACCATGGTCAAATGGACCACGGAAGCGGAACAGGCCTTTCAGAACCTGAAGCAGGCTCTATGTGCCCACCCAGTGTTAGTCACACCAGATTTTAAAAAGGAGTTCATTGTGCAAACAGATGCCTCGGATGTTGGTATAGGGGCTGTGTTGTCGCAAGTAAGGGCTGGGGAAGAGCATCCTGTAGTATACCTGAGTAAAAAGTTAAATGAACATGAAAAGAAATACTCCATTGTAGAAAAGGAGTGTTTGGCAGTTAAGTGGGCCATAGAAGCTCTCAGGTATTATTTGGTAGGGAGAACATTCAAACTGGTAACTGACCATGCCCCCCTTAAATGGATGTGCCAAAACCGTGAGAAAAACAGGCGAGTGACCCGATGGTTCATGTCTCTTCAAGATTATAGTTTTACAGTTGAACATAGGCCCGGGCGTCAGCTTGGAAACGCAGATGCCCTGTCCAGGATGTACTGTTTAAGGGCACAGAGTGTTCCTACCCCAAGGTCGAAACAGGGGGGGAGGATATGTGACAGGACCAGGGGGAAAGTGGTGGAAGGAGTCTACATTTCACCTAGGTTCCTGTCCTATACGTTCTAAAAAGCAGCCAGGGAATTGACAGCAAGGAAAACTAGGTTTTCTCTTTGCAAGGGTTTTGTTAAAAACCTGGTTAGAAGGGCCTGGCTGCTTGGGGCAGGGAGAGTTGGGTGGGTCCCTGCTCCAATTAGCCACTCCAGGTATTCAGTGTAACTGTGGCTAATCACCTTGGAACCTGAGTGTGCTATAAAAGGGCAAACAGCTCACTAGCTGATCTCTCTGCTCCTGGGAAGAACCCTTATGTGTGAGTAAAAACAACAGTGTGTTTTGTTGATGGAGCTGGGCACAAGGCTCAGTTTCATGTAGTTAGGGACTACTACCTGTCTAGAAGTAGTGGCCAGACGGCCAGGTATTTCATTTGTTTTGAACTGTTTTGTTTAATTCTTTTTCTGCAAAAGTCAATAAAACTGGCTGAGGCCAGTTGCACCATACTTGCTTGGACTGGACTGTGTTTTATGTGCCTATAGCGCCCGTCTATCCCAGGAGACGGCGGTCCCGTGAGCTAATCCCGCTACAATATATATATATATATATATATATATACAGTACAGACCAAAAGTTTGGACACACCTCATTCAAAGAGTTTTCTTTATTTTCATGACTAAGAAAATTGTAGATTCACACTGAAGGCATCAAAACTATGAATTAACACATGTGGAATTATATACATAACAAACAAGTGTGAAACAACTGAAAATATGTCATATTCTAGGTTCTTCAAAGTAGCCACCTTTTGCTTTGATTACTGCTTTGCACACTCTTGGCATTCTCTTGATGAGCTTCAAGAGGTAGTCCCCTGAAATGGTTTTCACTTCACAGGTGTGCCCTGTCAGGTTTAATAAGTGGGATTTCTTGCCTTATAAATGGGGTTGGGACCATCAGTTGCGTTGAGGAGAAGTCAGGTGGATACACAGCTGATAGTCCTACTGAATAGACTGTTAGAATTTGTATTATGCCAAGAAAAAAGAAGCTAAGTAAAGAAAAACGAGTGGCCATCATTACTTTAAGAAATGAAGGTCAGTCAGTCAGCCGAATAATTGGGAAAACTTTGAAAGTAAGGGCTATTTGACCATGAAGGAGAGTGATGGGGTGCTGCGCCAGATGACCTGGCCTCCACAATCACTGGACCTGAACCCAATCGAGATGGTTTGGGGTGAGCTGGACCGCAGAGTGAAGTCAAAAGGGCCAACAAGTGCTAAGCATCTCTGGGAACTCCTTCAAGACTGTTGGAAGACCATTTCAGGGGACTACCTCTTGAAGCTCATCAAGAGAATGCCAAGAGTGTGCAAAGCAGTAATCAAAGCAAAAGGTGGCTACTTTGAAGAACCTAGAATATGACCTATTTTCAGTTGTTTCACACTTGTTTGTTATGTATATAATTCCACATGTGTTAATTCATAGTTTTGATGCCTTCAGTGTGAATCTACAATTTTCATAGTCATGAAAATAAAGAAAACTCTTTGAATGAAAAGGTGTGTCCAAACTTTTGGTCTGTACTGTAGATATATATATATATATATATATTTATAGATGCTTGGGGCACATCCATAAATATATATACATACATATAATTTTTTATTTTTTTTGTATTGTGCAAATATGATCTTTAGAAAAATGATAGCCCTGATTTATCAAGATTAGCGTGTGCTACCCTGTACTCTGTCAGCCACTCCAGCTCTCTGTGCGGCGGAATGAAATCGGAAGCAGCTCGAAGCTGCCGTAGAGTTCAGTCATTATTTATAGACTGTTGGAAGACCATTTCAGGGGACTACCTCTTGAAGCTCATCAAGAGAATGCCAAGAGTGTGCAAAGCAGTAATCAAAGCAAAAGGTGGCTACTTTGAAGAACCTAGAATATGACATATTTTCAGTTGTTTCACACTTGTTTGTTATGTATATAATTCCACATGTGTTAATTCATAGTTTTGATGCCTTCATAGTCATGAAAATAAAGAAAGCTCTTTGAATGAGAAGGTGTTTAAACTTTTGGTCTGTACTGTGTATATATATATATATATATATATATATATATATATAAAACAAAGTATAGGTCTCGACATGACGTTATTCTCTGTTTTATTCTTACCAGTCCCCCTATATCGTTTTATTCCTACCAGTTCCCCCATATATTTTTATATTAAAAAACTGAAAATTTATGGCAAAAACCCATCTATGCATTTATCCACGGTATTTATTTATTTACATATTTATTGATCTACTAATTTATTATAGTACAGTATTTATCACAGTACACTAAGTATTAGAGTACATTAGACTGAAGGTTATAATGTTTTATGGTATAACCACCCGTTTTGTGGTACAACAACCTGTAATATAGGATATCGCCCACCCAACTAGATCCAATACTAGATTACCATAATATCGCAACATACATTGTCAGGGTATAGCTTGAACTCAAGAATCCCAAACCACATCCCTAGTCTCTAAATCCAACCCTTTTCACACCATTTTAGACCCTGATTTTATTTTATTGCTCTCATGACTTGCCTAGATCCCATGACCATCATTGTACTTTTACACCTACATTATATACACATGGGGACCATATATATAAAAATACGAAAATATGAGAAAATAAGAGGGGGGAAAAACGAGACAATCAGTACATCTATTTTTATTCATTTTACTGATCTTTTATGCACCGTCTCTGAACTTTAAAAAAAAACTTCCTAAAAAAACACCACAACCATTCTTTTCCAAAGAGGCTCCTTTATATGCCCCAACAACAAATTTGAACATTGTTATCCTAGTAAAGACAAGATATATAGATACCCAGCAACCAAGGAAACGCAGCTTGGAACGCACCCTCACCGAAACTCAACTTCCGGACCTGCGCACCTGCTCAAAGTTCCTGGGCATGCGCACGAGCTATGGATGCGCTCCAGACTGACACGCATCAGTTTCGGTCGCACCCTTCCGTCATGCGCACCTCCACAACCCGGCACTTCCGCCTCCGGACTGACGGGAACTTTGCAGAGAAGGATCCTCCCACATATTTTTGACAGTCTTTTTCTCATTACCCTTGGGGTATAAATACCCCATACATGTATACTATATGCAATATGCTCCTGATGAAGGGACGTGCCTGTCCTGAAACGCGTTAAGCTGGATTTTATGCTGCAATAAAGACAACTAAACAGAAACCCCTTTGTGATTGGATGCCTTCACTTGTAACATCCTAGAAGTGATCCAGGCTGGGGGGGTGTTAGGTTTACAGATGTATTATGCTTATCCTGATAAACCGCCCCCCTCGTGAAGTGAGTAAAAGTCTATGATACCTCTGTATATTATATGATACACGTATCTTTTTTTATACACATTTTTTAACGTCGATGTTATACCTACCTGCTATCTATTGGCTTTTTGGTTCCACGGACGTCGGTCCCCTGGACACCTACCCACGCCACATCTATTGCACGAAGTGTTTCTACTATTATATAGACCACTCAATAGAAATCCAAGTTTTATTATATTATTAGTATTATTTATATACCATATACAGGATATTTGTCACGGGGTTCCGAAGGTGCACTCGGTCCCCCATTGCCCACAGAACTGTTGCTTAGCTTTTGGAATGAGGTTCTGTGTTTGACCTCATTCCCAGGGCGGCTTTACTAGCTGGGTGGCTCCCTGCTCCTAGTCTGCCTTGAGCGCCGAGCTGATCACTCGGTGCTCGACTGGTTGGTCTGTCGGTCATGTGACGCTGGCCACGTCACATGACCCTCACTCCCCACTATAAATACAGGCAGCCTGCTGGCTACAGGTTGCCTGTTAATTTCTAGGTTCCTGGCTATTTGTTGGACTACTGAATATTTACCTGATCCTGTTCCCTGACGATCCTCTGCCTGCTCCTCCTGTACTGCGCATACATCCTGGTATTGTGACCTCGGCTCCCACCTGACTACTCTCTTTGGACTCCTCTTGTACTTCGCTACTCTCCTGGTATTTGACCCCGGCTTCTCCTGACCATTCTTTGCTTAATCCGTTGTACTGCGTAACTCTCTTGGTTCTGACCCGGTCCGTTCATGTTCCGTATTTTGTCTTGTCTGTCTTCCCTGCACATATCCTAAGTTAGGGACTGCCGTCCAGTTGTCCCCTGTCATCAGGACTCGTGAGGCAAGTAGGCAGGGCCAGGGGTGAGGGTGGAGCGCAGTGGTCACTACCCTTCCCCCTGTGTGTGTGTGGACGTGACCGTTACAGATTAACAGGCCCAATAACCACTGTATCATGAATCCTCTTACTACCCTGACTGACCATGTCTCTAATTTGACACAGAGGGTGCAGGAGCTAGGAGAGAAACTCCGTTCTTGTGAGTTAGGGCAAGGTTCTTCCACTCCTCTGTCCTCCAGTCCATATTTTGAACCCCAGATCAAGCTCCCAGAACCCTTTTCTGGAGACCGGAAGAGGTTTCTCTCCTTTAAGGAGAATTGCAAACTCTACTTCCGTTTGCGCCCCGTGTCCTCCGGTCCCGAGAGCCAACGCGTGGGGATTATCATTTCTCTACTACAGGGTGATCCCCAGGACTGGGCATTTTCGTTACCTCTGGGGGCCAGTTGTCTAACTTCTGTGGAGGGTTTTTTTCAGGCCCTGGGTACCCTCTATGACGAACCAGACAGGGCCCTGGTAGCCGAGACAGCTCTTAGGGCACTGGTTCAGGGCCATCTCCCTGCGGAGGAGTATTGCACCCAATTCAGACGGTGGTGTGTCCCCTCAGGATGGAATGAACCAGCCCTGAAGAGTCAGTTTAGGTCTGGTCTATCTGATAATTTAAAAGATCTATTGGTCAATTACCAAATTCCTGAGACCTTAGAGGAGATGATGACCCTAGTTGTCCGACTTGACAGACGAGTAAGAGAGAGACGACAAGAACGACAGTTCTGTTCTCAGATGGTGGTCCAGCCAGAGGCCTTTTCCAGGGACAACACTGAGGTCTCCACCGAGGAACCCATGCAGGTTGGCATGACCCGGGGTAATCTTCGTCGCAGACGCGGAGAGTGCTTCTACTGTGGAGATCCTGGCCATTGGATCAACAAGTGTCCTAAGAGGGTTCTCTCTGACAAGTCTTCAAAGGCAAGACAACCTAAAGACCAGGTACACCCTGATTTTTCTAAAGGTAAGCTTTTGGTACCCATAACAATTTCTCTGGGGGTTAATAAGTGGCCGGGTAAGGCCTTTATTGACTCCGGTTCAGCGGCCAGCTTTATTGACTTTGAGTTTGCTTGTAAATTGGGTATTCCAATGTTTGCTTTACCTACACCTATCCATGTCATGGCTATTGATGCTACTCCCCTGATTGGTGGTACGGTGAGGTCATGTACCTCTGAAATTTCTCTGTCCGTGGGTGTGTGCCACTCTGAGAGATGTTCTCTTCTAGTCCTGGAGAACCTACCGGTTGAGGTGGTACTAGGGTTGCCTTGGCTCCGTTTACATAACCCCACAATTGATTGGTCCAAAGGAGAGTTGGTGAAATGGGGACCTAAGTGTGACTCATGCTTGTCCGTGGTCCAGGCTGGGGTTTCAGTAAGGTCTAATACATTACCCTCTCTTATTAAGGAATATTCTGATGTGTTCTCATCCCTTACTCCAGAGGTTCTACCCCCCCCATAGACCTTATGATTGCGCCATAGAGCTAATTGAGGGTGCCGAATTTCCTAAAGGTCGAATTTATAATCTTTCAGGGCCCGAACGCAAGGCTATGGAGGATTATATTAAGGAGAGCCTTGCTAAAGGGCATATTAGACCTTCAGTCTCTCCTATGGGAGCAGGGTTTTTCTTTGTTAAAAAGAAGGATGGTGGTCTTAGGCCTTGTATTGATTACCGGAGATTAAATAAAATCACTGTCCAAAATAGATACTCTCTCCCATTGATTCCGGATTTATTTAACCAGGTTTTGGGGGCAACCTGGTTTTTCAAGATTGACCTGAAAGGGGCATACAATCTAATCCGAATCAAGGAGGGAGACGAATGGAAGACAGCGTTCAATACTCCGATAGGACACTTTGAATATCAGGTGATGCCTTTTGGACTCAGCAATGCCCCAGCTGTGTTCCAAAACTTAATGAACGATATTCTTAGGGAGTTCTTAGGTAAATTTATTATTGTCTATCTTGACGACATTTTGATATTCTCTCCTGATTTCGAATCTCATGTGTCCCATGTCAAACAAGTATTAGAGGTGTTGAGGGAGAACCAGCTATCCGCTAAGCAAGAGAAATGTGTCTTTGGTGTACAGGAGATACTGTTTCTAGGGCATGTTTTGACTCCTCACGCCTTTAAGATGGATCCTGGTAAGGTTTTAGCAATTAAGGAATGGGTAAGGCCTTCATCCTTAAAGGCTTTACAACGGTTTTTGGGTTTCGCTAATTACTACCATAAATTTATCATGAATTTTTCTGTAATTGCTAAGCCATTGACCGACCTTACTAAGAAAGGGGCGGATTTGGAGAATTAGTCTACCAAGGCCATTTATTCATTTGAAACATTAAAAAAGGCATTTAGTAGTGCTCCCATTCTGATCCAGCTTGATCAGGAGAGACCCTTTATTGTGGAGGTGGATGCGTCCGAGGACGGCGCAGGAGCAGTCCTTTCACAAGGTCCTGCTAGCCTCACTAATCTGAGACCGTGTGCCTTCTTCTCTAGGAAATTCTCTCCCACGGAGAGAAACTACGACATAGGGAATAGGGAGCTGTTGGCCATTAAATGGGCATTTGAGGAGTGGAGACATTTTTTGGAGGGGGCAAGGCATCGAGTAACTGTTGTCACTGACCATAAAAACCTAATGTTTCTCGAGTCCGCTAAGAGGTTGAATCCCCGACAAGCCCGATGGGCTCTGTTTTTTACCCGTTTTGATTTCTCCATTACGTTCAGGCCGGGAAGTAAAAATGTGAAGGCAGACGCATTATCGCGGAGCTTCCATAGTGGAGCAGCTGTCAATCTCATTGATAATCAATTTGCAATAACTCATGGTTTCCAGGTATGCACTTTGGGAAAGGATATTCCTGTTTTTGCTATTGATTCCGCTCCACTTTCTCAGAAATCATTAAAGGGCATAGTTCACAATATCCGTTTAATTGTGAGTGATGCTCATGTTGAGGATGTGTCATGTTTCGTCCTTAGCGGTTTGCCTACTCCTCTAGTGTTGGGGCTACCCTGGCTCACTAAACATAACCCCACCATTGATTGGCAAGCGAGGCAAATAAATGGTTGGAGTGACTTTTGCAGAGAGAATTGCCTCATGACATCTGTTTCTGAGGTTTCTACTAAGACTGTACCACCTTTCCTCTCTGAATTTTCGGATGTCTTCTCTGAGAGTGGAGTTCAGAATTTGCCCCCGCACAGGGAGTACGATTGCCCTATTAATCTCATCCCAGGCGCCAAGCTGCCTAAATCTCGTTTATACAATCTTTCCCAACCTGAGAGGGTCGCTATGCGTGCTTATATCTCTGAGAGTCTGAGAAAAGGACACATACGACCCTCGAAGTCACCTGTTGCCGCTGGTTTTTTCTTTGTTAAGAAAAAAGATGGTTCTTTAAGACCTTGTCTGGATTTCAGGGAGCTGAACAGTATCACTATTCGTGACCCTTATCCGCTTCCTCTGATCCCGGACCTGTTTAACCAGGTTGTTGGGGCTAAAGTCTTTTCCAAATTAGACCTAAGAGGGGCATACAACCTGGTCAGGGTCAGAGAAGGAGACGAATGGAAGACGGCTTTCAATACCCCTGAGGGCCATTTTGAGAATTTGGTTATGCCTTTTGGTTTGATGAATGCCCCAGCCGTTTTTCAGCATTTCGTGAACAGCATTTTTTATCATTTAATGGGAAAATTTGTATTAGTGTATTTGGATGACATTTAGATTTTTTTCTCCTGATTTCAAGACTCATAAGGAACATTAACGTCAGGTCTTGCTCATCCTGCGGGAGAATAAATTATACGCGAAACTGGAAAAATGTGTGTTTGCGGTTCCAGAAATTCAATTTCTGGGGTTTCTTCTCTCCGCTTCTGGTTTTCGCATGGACCCCGAGAAGGTCCGCGCTGTGCTTGAGTGGGAGCTTCCTGAGAATCAGAAGGCGCTAATGCGTTTTTTGGGCTTTGCCAATTATTACAGGAAATTTATTTTGAATTATTCCTCTGTTGTTAAACCACTCACTGATATGACCAGAAAGGGGGTAGATTTTTCTTCCTGGTCGGTAGAGGCGCGTAAGGCCTTTTCTAATATCAAGGAGAGTTTTGCTTCCGCTCCCATCCTGGTACAACCTGATATTTCGTTACCCTTCATAGTTGAGGTTGATGCTTCTGAGGTAGGGGTGGGTGCGGTCTTGTCTCAGGGTTCCTCTCCTGCCAAATGGCAACCATGTGCCTTTTTCTCGAAGAAACTCTCCTCCGCAGAGAGAAATTATGATGTGGGAGATACGGAATTGTTGGCCATCAAGTTGGCTTTTGAGGAATGGCGCCATTGGCTAGAGGGAGCCAGACACCCTATTACCGTGTTTACTGACCATAAAAATCTGGCCTACTTGGAGTCAGCCAAGCGTCTGAACCCGAGACAGGCCAGATGGTCTTTGTTCTTTTCAAGGTTTAATTTTGTTGTCACGTTCCGCCCTGGGGTTAAGAATGTGAAGGCAGATGCCCTGTCACGTTGTTTTCCGGGAGGTGGGAATTTTGAAGACCCGGGTCCCATTTTGGCTGAAGGTGTGGTGGTCTCTGCTCTTTTTCCTGAATTGGAGGCAGAGGTGCAGGCAGCCCAGTCATAGGCTCCTGATCTTTGTCCTCCTGGGAGGTTGTTTGTGCCTCTCGCTTTGAGACACAAGATTTTTAAGGAACACCACGATACGGTCCTTGCTGGGCACCCGGGGGCAAGAGCCACACTGGATCTCATCGCTCGGAGATTCTGGTGGCCTGTGCTTCGTAAGTCGGTTGAGGGTTTTGTGGCAGCTTGCGAGACTTGCGCTCGTGCCAAAGTCCCTCATTCACGGCCATCAGGTCCTCTCCTTCCCTTACCCATTCCTTCCCGTCCTTGGACACATCTGTCCATGGACTTCATAACGGACTTGCCTCGTTCCTCGGGGAAGACTGTGATTCTGGTGGTGGTGGACCGTTTTAGCAAAATGGTGCATTTCATCCCTTTTCCTGGTTTGCCCAATGCTAAGACGCTGGCGCAGGCATTTATTGACCACATTGTCAAATTGCATGGTATTCCTTCAGACATAGTCTCTGATAGGGGCACGCAGTTTGTTTCCAGATTCTGGAAGGCTTTCTGTTCTCGCTTGGGGGTTCGGTTGTCGTTCTCTTCTGCTTTCCACCCGCAGTCGAATGGCCAGACGGAGCGCGTCAATCAGAATCTGGAGACATATCTGCGCTGTTTTGTGGCGGAGAATCAGGAGGATTGGTGTTCTTTTTTGTCCCTTGCTGAGTTTGCTTTAAATAACCGTCGTCAGGAGTCCTCTGATAAGTCACCATTTTTTGGTGCATATGGGTTTCATCCGCAGTTTGGGACTTTCTCGGGAGAGGGGTCTTCTGGTTTACCTGATGAGGACAGATTCTCCTCGTCTTTGTCATCTATTTGGCAAAAGATTCAGGATAATCTAAAGAGCATGAGTGAGAGATATAAGCGTGTGGCAGATAAGAGACGTGTGCCTGGTCCGGACCTGAATGTTGGTGATCTGGTGTGGTTGTCTACCAAGAATATCAAATTGAAGGTTCCCTCCTGGAAGTTGGGTCCTAGGTTTATTGGGCCTTACAAGATCCTGTCTGTCATTAATCCTGTTGCCTACCGTCTTGATCTTCCTCAGACTTGGAAGATCCATAATGTTTTTCATAAGTCCTTATTGAAACCTTATGTTCAACCTATTGTACCCTCGCCTTTGCCTCCTCCTCCGATTATGGTTGATGGAAATCTTGAATTTCAGGCCACTCGTCTCATCAGGGCTTTCCATAGGTCCCATCCTGAGAGGGCCCTGAGTGTCCGGAGTCCACTCGTAGAGGGAGGGGTACTGTCACAACCAGACAGTTGAGAAGCTCTGACAGGAGCTTTCCAGATCCTCCTCCTTGAGTTTCTTTGTTTTGGTTAAGTTCCTCATCTCGTTAGTCTATCTCAGCTGTCATGCAGTTGGACTGATTACTGCCCTTTAAGTTCCTCCCCAGAATGCAGTAGTGTGCGGCTTATACAACTTCCTGGAGTGTGTGTGCATGCTGTTCCTAGTTCCCAGTCCACAGTCCCCAGTCGTCTGCAAGATAAGTGCTGTTTATGTATTTATGATTTTCTGTCTGCTGGATTTTCAGGTGACCCTGACTCCCTCCGTGTCTGTGTAGGGAGCCGGTGGTCGGGTCCCCTCACTATTGTAGGGTCTTCAGGTGTAAGATAGTCGAGGTACGTGGATATGCGCCCATCCACCTTTGGGGTGGTCGCATAGGCTAAGCAATAAGGGAGAGCGGCAGGTCTCATGCAGGGGTCTCCCTTTTGTTCCTTAGTTGTGGATCCAGTGAGTCATTGTTTATATTGTATTGTCTTGTTTCCTGTACACCATCCGTGACACCAGGGATGTCAAGTCCTACGTGTCAGCCTGTGAGGTTTGTGCCAGGTCTAAGACACCTAGGACTCGCCCTGCGGGTAACCTACGACCCCTACCCATTCCGAGTAGACCCTGGTCCCATATCTCGATGGACTTTATAACTGACCTACCGCTGGCGGAGGGTAAGACTGTGGTTTGGGTAGTGGTCGATAGGTTTAGCAAGATGGTTCATTTCATTCCCCTGTCTAAACTTCCGAATGCTAAAACCCTGGAGAGAGATTGTTCGTTTACATGACATCCCGGAAAATATTGTTTCGGACAGGGGTGTGCAGTTTGTGTCCAAATTCTGGAGGGCCTTCTGTCAAAGATGTAAAATTTCGTTGTCTTTTTCTTCCGCCTACCATCCTGAGAGTAATGGGCAGACTGAATGCCTTAATCAGTCTGTGGAACAATTCCTGAGGTTGTATGTTGCTGATGACCAGCAATTATGGGTCAAATTCCTTCCGTTGGCTGAATTTGCTCTGAATAACCGTGTCAATTCTTCTGCTGGGGTCTCCCCTTTCTTTTGTAACCATGGTTTTCATCCCCGTTTTCATTCTGGGTCGTCCGTCTCCTCCTCTAACCCTGAAGCTGATAAACTCTCCTCCGAACTGTGCACAGTTTGGGCCCGGGTTCAATCGAACCTAGAAAAGGCTCAATGTTCTCAAAAACTCAAGGCCGATAGGAGACGTTCAAGGGGGGTAAACTTTCAGGTTGGGGATAAAGTATGGTTGTCCTCCAAGAATCTATCTCTCAAGGTAACTTCTAAAAAATTTGCTCCTCGTTTTATTGGACCATATAAGATCACGGAAGTGATTAACCCGGTATCTTTTAGGTTGGAGCTGCCTGAGTCATTCCACATTCATAATGTGTTCCATAAATCTCTGCTTAAAAAATATTTTAAACCGGTAGTACCATCAAAAGCCTCGCCTCCGCCAGTTCTTGTTAATGATGCTGTCGAGTATGTGGTGTCTAAAATAGTGGATGTCAGGAAGGTGCGTAATTCCTTGCAGTACCTGATTCACTGGAAGGGGTATGGACCTGAAGAGAGATCTTGGGTACCTGCCAGGGAGGTTCATGCTCCTAGACTTGTTCGTAAATTTCATTTAGAACACCCTGAAAAGCCATCGCCTGAAGTCTTGGGTCCGGTGGCCCCTCGTAAAAGGGGGGGTACTGTCACGGGGTTCCGAAGGTGCACTCGGTCCCCCATTGCCCACAGAACTGTTGCTTAGCTTTTGGAATGAGGTTCTGTGTTTGACCTCATTCCCAGGGCGGCTTTACTAGCTGGGTGGCTCCCTGCTCCTAGTCTGCCTTGAGCGCCGAGCTGATCACTCGGTGCTCGACCGGTTGGTCTGTCGGTCATGTGACGCTGGCTCCCCACTATAAATACAGGCAGCCTGCTGGCTACAGGTTGCCTGTTAATTTCTAGGTTCCTGGCTATTTGTTGGACTACTGAATATTTACCTGATCCTGTTCCCTGACGATCCTCTGCCTGCTCCTCCTGTACTGCGCATACATCCTGGTATTGTGACCTCGGCTCCCACCTGACTACTCTCTTTGGACTCCTCTTGTACTTCGCTACTCTCCTGGTATTTGACCCCGGCTTCTCCTGACCATTCTTTGCTTAATCCGTTGTACTGCGTAGCTCTCTTGGTTCTGACCCGGTCCGTTCATGTTCCGTATTTTGTCTTGTCTGTCTTCCCTGCACATATCCTAAGTCAGCGACTGCCGTCCAGTTTTCCCCTGTCATCAGGACTCGTGAGGCAAGTAGGCAGGGGTGAGGGTGGAGCGCAGTGGTCACTACCCTTCCCCCTGTGTGTGTGTGGACGTGACCGTTACAATATTGGCGCTAGTTTTGGGTTTCCAGGAATAGGTGGTTTTGGGTGGGATATCACCACCCATTAACCCTCCTATCTCCTCTGGCGCCTCAAGTTTTTCGGGTCTTCTGGATTCACTTCCACTAGATCCGATTAACCCTCAAACTTTCTTTTATCTTTCGTACCCCACTAGTGACAGTGACCCAATCTGAGTGTGTACCGTTAATAACCACCCTCTGTTTTCTATCACTGAGCCAGTTACTTACCCACATACAGACGTTTTCTCCCAGTCCGAGCATTCTCATTTTATATACTAACCTTTTATGTGGTACAGTGTCAAATGCTTTAGAGAAGTCCAGATATACAACATCCATTGATTCGCCGCAGTCAAGTCTAGAACTTACCTCCTCATAGAAACTGATTAAATTAGTTTGACATGACCGATCCTTCATGAAGCCATGCTGATATGGCATTATTTGCTTATTTTCATCGAGAGCCTCCAAGATAGCCTCTCTTAGAAAACCTTCAAACAGTTTACCCACAACAGATGTCAAACTTACCGGCCTATAGTTTCCGGGCTCTGTTTTTTGATCCTTTTTAAATATTGGCACGACAATTGCTATGCGCCAATCCTGTGGAACACACCCTTTCAGTATAGAGTCCTTAAATATCAGAAATAAGGGTCTGGCTGCGCTTCTTCTCAAAGGTCCTGCAAACATCCTGTCACTGTTAGGACATTGCCTCGTTAAAAGTGTGCCCCTTGGCGCCTGCCATGACAAAATCATTTAGTACTGCTCCCGGGCCCCTTCCTTATAGCTATGGAGCTGGTGGCAACGAATCAGCTCAGCATCAGTTCTCTCTAAATCTCCAGACCTCCCCTAGCAATGTCAGGATGACAGCTCTTGCCCTTGGGTATGGTCAAAGTATACCAACGGGTCACTCTGCAGGCCCTGCATCACACACCATGGCCTTCAGCCCACTGCATCCTCGGCAGTGGACAAACCACTTGGGCCTTTCAGCCTACCTGTGTTCTCCCAGTGAACACACTATTTTCTAGTTAACCAAAGTGCCTCTGATGGACAGGTCCAGTCCTAACTTGTCTCACAGACCAACCACAAGTAAACTTGATTTTGAAAGATTTTCAGAAAACAAAATGTAATACATTATACATATTGTTGTTTTATTTCAGATTAACAGGTCCGAATTTCGGCTTGTACTGAAAAAGTTTAATATTCCTATGACAGCTGTAGATTTGGAACACTTACTTGCCAGGTAAGTACCTTGACTTTATGTAATAATGAACACCAAATACGGCCAGTCCGCATAAGAAACAATAAATACCTTTATTCATACATGTTACATAAAAAACAATAAAATTATGTTGGTGGTACAACCACACATGGGGCAAGGAAATTGCCACACAGGAGATAGCCAGAAGTAACAATGAGTGTACAACAAACAAATAGAAATATGGGGTCACCGCACAACATATCATAAATACATTGCATAAAGTGCTGGACTGCGGCTGAAGAGTACCAAACCACCAAGTCTCTACATAAACATGAATGTACCTGTAACCAAAGTCTGTATCTCCCTCGTCCCGATGCGCGTTTCGCCTAATGCTTCATCAGGGGCAGTGCTGATTTGGGCTAGTCCCTCCCTACTTATATATACCCTCCCCTATAACAAAACATAAATCCCACCTGAGAATGTTCCAGCCGAACCATTTCCTGCCGCCAACTCTGGACCGGAAATGACGTCCTGCGCTCCAGACTGGAGAGCACACGTCATCATGTAAGGCCGGAATGTGCGGCCCGGCAGCAAGTGCCTTAACTACTCCCCCTATGTCGTCAACACACGCTGCGCTCCAAGTAGGCATGTAATGGAACGCAGCGTATGGTGAGTGGACTGTGTATGTCAACCAAGGTACTGTTATATATTTCAGCATGAATGTGGATCCACTCGAAATTCATCACCATTATAAATTCATATATAGATGACCATACCAGATCCATCATTCGTATAGAAATAAAGATCAATGCGTGAAAAACAGAAATGAAAAACACTAAACAAATAACGCATGCATAGAGTGAACAGTGCCAGTGAGACAAGGTGCATAAAAAAGTGCATAAAAAAGTGAGGGGATTATGCCCCATATGACGATAAAATACAATTTCATATTTAATAATACATGATTCCATACAATCGTCCTATAATCTTAGGACAATTGGGGTTATACCTGGATCGTACTGATCTTTTTCCCCGACATACATTGGTGTTTATGTAATAATGTACAATCCCATGCAATTAATGTAATATATAGAAAGTTCAATAGTGTTGCACATTTACATGGAGTCTAATTGAAAGTACTGCCTAGGGCTCTTTCACACTTGCGTTGTCCAGATCCGGCATGTGCTCCACTTGCCGGAATTACACTCCGGATCCGGAAAAACGCAAGTGTACTGAAAGCATTTGAAGACGGAACCGTCTTCAAAATGCTTTAAGTGTTACTATGGCAGCCAGGACGCTATTAAAGTCCTGGTTGCCATAGTAGGAGCGGGGAGCGGTATACTTACAGTCCGTGCGGCTCCCGGGGCGCTCCAGAATGACGTCAGAGCGCCCCATGCGCATGGATGACGTGTCCAATGCGATCACATGATCCATGCGCTTGGGGCGCCCTGACGTCACTCTGGAGTGCCCCGGGAGCCGCACGGACGGTAAGTATGCTGCTCCCCCGCTCCCCGCTACACTTTACCATGGCTGCCAGGACTTTAGCGTCCCGGCAGCCATGCTAACCATTCAGAAAAAGCTAAATGTCGGCTCCGGCAATGCGCCGAAACGACGTTTAGCTTAAGTCCGGATCAATGCCTTTCAATGGGCATTAATTCCGGATCCGGCATTGCGGCAAGTGTTCTGGATTTTTGGCCGGAGCAAAAAGCGCAGCATGCTGCGGTATTTTCTCCGGCCAAAAAACGTTCCGTTCCGGAACTGAAGACATCCTGATGCATCCTGAACGGATTTCACTCCATTCAGAATGCATGGGGATAATCCTGATCAGGATTCTTCCGGCATAGAGCCCCGACAACGGAACTCTATGCCGGAAGAAAAGAACGCAGGTGTGAAAGAGCCCATTGTGACGATAAGTGTAGCATCATGATTCTCCATACCAAAAAAATGCCAAAAGACTGCTATAAGAGATTTTTCTAGGCATGCTGTGTGACCTGTGCAGAAGTCAAGAGGCAGCATAAAAGCTGTGATATCACCTATTGTGAATAGTGGAGCCTCAGTTGTCCATACAGAGGTATCATCTGTCATTGAAACTTTGCCTGTGATGACAATGCGGTGACTAGTGAAAAGTTACCAGTACAGGACAAGACGAAACATATTTTTAAGATAATGGTCAGTGCAAAAACTGCATGATTTTTTTTATTTTTTTATATATATATAGGTAGTAGCATGGAAAATGAAAACAAAAATCACCAAAAATTGTTAAATATGTTAACATAAAATTTTTCGGTTGACATATACCATTTAAAATGCCAGTATCACCAAAATTCCTACGTTCTTTTCCATGTCAGTGTTACCCAGTGCTTTACCATTTAGTATGTACGGGTGACTTGCATTATTCCTTCCCATGCGCATAACTTTACATTTGTCAGTGTTAAACCTCATCTGACACTTATCTGCCTAAGCCTCCAATCTATCCAGATCCCTCCGTAGTAGTATACTGTCCTCTTCTGTCCTCTTCCATTGAAAAACTGTATATATGTGATTTATTTTGTGGGCATACTTGTTGTATTAAATACATATTTCTGGCAATAGATTTAATATGAGAAGAAAAGATGGTCTTGTGGACTTCCTAGTATTTGTGAATAAACTGAAGAGCAGATCCAGGCTCAGCTTCATGAAAAGAATGGTGGAACAAGCAGATCACGGCTCAGGGTAGGTGAAGATATCACACACCATTTCCATGTCACCAGTGTGCCCTCGTGTCTATTCTAGGTGTTAATTATGATTGTTAAAGTCATTTTATATAGATCATGTGTTCATGCTAAAATGATAAAGTAAATAGTAGAAAAAAAAAGATCCTGTGGAGCTAGTTACATGTTATTTATATAGATGTGATTGAAGTATTATATCCTAAACTGTAGCAAGCAAATTAAGCTTGCTGTGCTGCACTGTGTCTGTAGCTCCCATTCACTGCTATGTGAACAACTGAAACAGCGAGTGCCGGGCTGCTCTGCTGGTGGTCGGGACTTGGTCTCATTACACCTTAGTAACGGCGAGATGAGACAACCCCTCTAATAAGGCTAGAGCACTTTGCAACGTGACCACATGCACCATCATTATTTGCAATGTGGGTAGCCTGACATTGCGATCTTATGCTGCTCAACTACAAGGCACCATGTAGCCCAGGGGTGTGGCCCCCGGACCCTGCCAGAACACATAATGAAAATGCTAACGGTCGCTTCCATTATGGAAGCGATCATTAGCATGCGGGAGGCATGGGAAGAGGAGAACAGCACTGCACTGGCTGTCCTCAACTTTCCTGGTCTTCTTCTGGCCCCGCTGTGTCCTGACACGTACAGTGTAAGACGTAGTGCACGTCTAACTGTTCAGCGCGGCGGGAAGAAGACCAGGGAGGGTAAGTGAATCTGCCAAGTGGCAGCGCCATCCGGAGCTGGTTAGATAAGATTATTTTTATTTTAAACGTCTGACTTGAGGTCTGATTAAATGCTGGGGGGTACGATAGCGGCTGATCTGAGGCTAATGGAGGGTGTGTAGGGACGCTGATCTGAGGCTGGGGAGGGTCTGATGGGGGTCTGATCTAAAGCTGGGGAGGGTCTGATGAGGGTTTGATCTGAGGCTGGGGCGGTGTTATTGGGGTCTGTTCTAAGTCTGGGGAGGGTCTGATCTGAGGCTGGGTTCTGATCTGAGGCTGGGGGGTCTGATCTGAGGCTGGGGAGTCTGATGGGGGTAATATCTGAGGCTGTGGGTCTGATCTGAGGCTGGGGGATCTGATGGGGGTCTGATCTGAGGCTGGGGGGTCTGATCTGAGGCTGGGGGGTCTGATGGGGGCTGATCTGAGGCTAGGGAGGGTCTGATAGGGGCTGATCTGAGGCTGGGGATCTGATCTGAGGCTGGGGGGTCTGATGGGGCTGATCTGAGGCTAGGGAGGGTCTGATATGAGGCTGGGGGGTCTGATGGGGGCTGATCTGAGGCTGGGGGTCTGATGGGGGCTGATCTGAGGCTGGGAGGTCTGATGGAGTCTGATCTGAGGTTGAGAAAGGGACAAAGGCAGGGACAGTTGTAAAGGAAGAGGCAGGGGCAGTGGCAGGGAGAGAGAAAGCTGGGTGAACCCCTCTCTGAACACCCCTGGGTTTATCTTGGCTGCCATTAATACCAAATAAAGAACTAAATACATAACATTCTGAACTTAAAAATTAGACTGCTATGTGTGGTCAAAATGGTGCCTGTACTATATGTAATATATAGCGCAGGCACCATTTCGTGCTGCAAAAATACAGCGCTCTAGATTTTTTTAAATTGAACCACAATTTATGCAACTTACTAAGTCAATTATATGTTAGACCAAATATAGCCGTCAAATTTTTAAGTTGAGAATTTTGTATCCATATGGCCCCCGGCAGCAAAAAGGTACCCCACCCCTGATGTAGCCTAATGCTTAAAGGGAATGTCATTTTTAATTTCAATAATTAGATGTAGGTCTGTAGAACAAAAAATAGTGTGACAGTTTTTTGTTAAATGTTGTAGCTACTTCTTTTTTCATTTTTAAAAATGTTCCTGTGGTTAGCGATATTAGAGACACCCTTCCTGTATACACAGAGCAGTAGGGTATGTGTGCTTTACAACTGCAGTGAATGGGAGTGCAATTGACGGAGAAATGTTAGAGATCATTACAGCGTCCATGAAGTGATGGAGTACAGGTTAGCTGCATACAGAGCTCTGTGTGCATAGTGTTACCAACCTGCATTATCTAAGCCTCCAGCAGTACAATACAGTTGTCATTAAATTATTAAAATTGTGATGATTGGCATGTGAATATAATAAAATGCATAGGTACCTTTATTTAACAATATGTGATTGTATTGTCTAGGGGCTGCCATGTTACATGTGAGAAACCGTCTTAGAATGGGAGGGTATTGTTTTGACATAGTACATTCTTCCTGTTCCCGATTGAGGCTGACTAGCAGCAAAGTTGAGTATGCATGTTGTGCTCAGTCACAGGATTTTGGAGGCACAGGCTGTGGCTGCAGCATCAGTAGCTGACAAAATCTTTCCTCTGCTTTTCCACAATTATCTACAGTTTCTTTTCCCGGAGAACCACTTTAGCTTGCCCACCTAATGATATCTAATGATAATGAAATGACTCTGATTTTTCTCACATCTGGTGAGTGCTGCCTATTCTTCTTCCACGTCTATGTGAATTATATCGACTGCTTGTACCACCGATACTGTAGAAAAGAAAGGAGGTACAAGTGGACCTTTGTGTGAATGTTCCGGATTTATTGAGTTGCAGCTGTGCCAGCAGGTCTTTTATACATGACTCACTTATTTTGTTCCAGTCATACAGCAAAGCTAGAGGATTGAGCTACAGGAAATGTTGACCTATTGTAACTTCATTAGCCACAAGTATGAAAACTAGAATATTAAGGGCACAAAGTGACAGATTGTAGTATATTAGGACAGCTGGCATTCCACTTTAAACAACCACTTGCTAAATATTATTTTATACATTTTTGACAAAGTGGTGTGAACCCACTGTGTCACTGAACAGCTTTGTTTTGTGGCCGCTTCTAAAGGCTTTATCTTAGTGGCCCCCTGTACAGCTATCTGGACTCCACTGCAGGGGAATTAGGTGTTACCTCTTAAAGTAGTACAGTGACAGCTGACCCAGGATGTCAAGAGACACTGGTCCGGGGGCGTGGCCTGAGACCAAGATGGACGGACGTGTCTAGCTGAGCTCCGTCATCGTTGCCCTAACTTTGCCATTATTCTGAACTTACCAACCGCAACCATAACATCCACGGAGGAGAGAAGGTCGGGACGCACCTGAAGAACCGGGATGGCACGGAACAAGGCGCTGTCGACCGCTCAAAAGCTCAAAGAGTTTGCCCGGCCTGATTTCCAAGATGGCGCAGGCCCTGTGCCGCGCGCGCAGACCTCGACCTCCCGGAGTGCCTCTCCTGCTCCCAGTGAGGACCTTGCGTCAGACACCGAACCCTCCCTCAAGCAGGTGACTGATCAATTACTCCAGGCTATAGCTACCTGTCGCTCCTCTCTCTCTGGGAAGATGGAGGAGGTTAAGATTGACATTGGTCTCCTGAGGCATGACATGCAAAACCTGCGTGAACGTATTAAGGAGGTGGAAACCCATGTGTCCACGGTGGAAGATCAACTGAACCCATTGCCGACTCGTTTGGCTGACTTGGAAAATAAAGTGGATTATTGGTAGCAAAAGTGCGACGACTACGAAAATCGCACACGCCGCAACAACCTACGTATAGTGGGACTTCCTGAGCGTGCAGAGGGCAGTAACCCGTGTGAATTTGTGTCTACATGGCTGCGAGCCACTTTCCCTGACGCCACCTTCTCCTCTGCCTTTATTATTGAAAGGGCACATCGAGCACCTCCGCGGCCGTTATTGGCGCAACTACTGACGTCTGCAGATCGAGACCTCATACTACAACTGGCTCGTCGCAAGCAGGAGCTTCGCTTTGAGAATGCAAACATCATGCTCTTCCCGGATTTCTCAGCAGAACTCCAGAAACGCAGAGCGACATTCACAGTGGTGAAGAGACATCTCCGGGATTTAAACTTCCCATACTGAATTGCCTACCCAGCTAAGCTACGGGTTTTGGACGGAGAGTCCATCAGATTTTTCAACACTCCTGCGGAAGCTGCGCCCTGGCTGGAGGGCAAACCGCGTCCAGCGAGATCCCCGAGATGAACACTCGTCACAAATCCTGGATGCCGTTATTTGTCAAGGATTTCCCCGTTAATCTCTGGGATTTTTGAAGATATGCTCTGACATGTGAATGCTTTGTTCATCTTATATTTTGGTGCTTCTTATGCTTTGTCCTCCTAATATCTGATATTTAATGTTCATTGCATAGCACCTGCTTTTCAGTATTGTGTTATTGCACAATGTTGTTGATCTGTGCTGGCTGTGGTAAAGCAGCACTTATGCCAAGTTTATTTTGTGATATGCTTCAGATAAATCACTATGGGAGGGCAGAGCTATGATTGTTTGTATAGTGCGGAGGGTTCTCCCTTTATATAGGTGTGCTCACATAATACGAAGTTGGGGTACAAGTTCTTTACGTACTTCCTAAGTCCGTTTTAGTGTGAAGGGTTAAGTCAACTAATACCACACCCCGTATACTGCTTTGCCACACTGGATCTATCTATCACCTTGTATCCTGCTGCATACAGTACAGACCAAAAGTTTGGACACACCTTCTCATTCAAAGAGTTTTCTTTATTTTCATGACTATGAAGGCATCAAAACTATGAATTAACACATGTGGAATTATATACATAACAAACAAGTGTGAAACAACTGAAAATATGTCATATTCTAGGTTCTTCAAAGTAGCCACCTTTTGCTTTGATTACTGCTTTGCACACTCTTGGCATTCTCTTGATGAGCTTCAAGAGGTAGTCCCCTGAAATGGTCTTCCAACAGTCTTGAAGAAGTTCCCAGAGATGCTTAGCACTTGTTGGCCCTTTTGCCTTCACTCTGCGGTCCAGCTCACCCCAAACCATCTCGATTGGGTTCAGGTCCGGTGACTGTGGAGACCAGGTCATCTGGCGCAGCACCCCATCACTCTCCTTCATGGTCAAATAGCCCTTACTTTCAAAGTTTTTCAAATTTTTCGGCTGACTGACTGACCTTCATTTCTTAAAGTAATGATGGCCACTAGTTTTTCCTTACTTAGCTGCTTTTTTCTTGCCATAATACAAATTCTAACAGTCTATTCAGTAGGACTATCAGCTGTGTATCCACCTGACTTCTCCTCAACGCAACTGATGGTCCCAACCCAATTTATAAGGCAAGAAATCCCACTTATTAAACCTGACAGGGCACACCTGTGAAGTGAAAACCATTTCAGGGGACTACCTCTTGAAGCTCATCAAGAGAATGCCAAGAGTGTGCAAAGCAGTAATCAAAGCAAAAGGTGGCTACTTTGAAGAACCTAGAATATGACATATTATCAGTTATTTCACACTTGTTTGTTATGTATATAATTCCACATGTGTTAATTCATAGTTTTGATGCCTTCAGTGTGAATCTACAATTTTCATAGTCATAAAAATAAAGAAAACTCTTTGAATGAGAAGGTGTGTCCAAACTTTTGGTCTGTACTGTATATGTAATGGTCCGGATACCTGGTGCTAGATCTGTCTTCTAGATGACTCTTAATGAACCAATGTTAAGGCCTCTTTCACACGGGCGTTGCGGGAAAATGTGCGGGTGCGTTGTGGGAACACCCGCGATTTTTCCGCGCGAGTGCAAAATATTGTAATGCGTTTTGCACTCGCGTGAGAAAAATCACGCATGTTTGGTACCCAAACCGGAACTTCTTCACAGAAGTTCGGGCTTGGGATCGGTGTTCTGTAGATTGTATTATTTCCCCTTATAACATGGTTATAAGGGGAAATAATAGCATTCTGAATACAGAATGCAGAGTAAAATAGCGCTGGAGGGGTTAAAAAATAAAATAAAAAAATTTAACTCACCTTAGTCCACTTGATAGCGCAGCCCGGCATCTCCTTCTGTATTCTTTCTTCAGGACCTGGGTAAAGGACCTTTGGTGACGTCACTCCGGTCATCACATGATCCATCACCATGGTAAAAGATCATGTGATGGATCATGTGATGACCGGAGTGACATCACCAAAGGTCCTTTACCTATAATTAATGCTCACCACAGGTCCTGTTCAGCAAAGGAGACAGAAGGAGATGCTGGGCCGCGATCAAGTGGACTAAGGTGAGTTAAATTATTTTTTTTATTTTTTTTAACCCCTCCAGCGCTGTTTTACTATGCATTCTGTATTCAGAATGCTATTATTTTCCCTTATAACCATGTTATAAGGGAAAATAATAATGATCGGGTCTCTATCCCGATCGTCTCCTAGCAACCGTGCGTGAAAATAGCACCGCATCCGCACTTGCTTGCGAATAATTGCGATTTTCACGCAGCCCTATTCACTTCTATGGGGCCTGCGTTGCGTGAAAACGCAGAATATAGAGAATGCTGCGATTTTCATGCAACGTACAAGTGATGCGTGAAAATCACCGCTCATGTGAACAGCCCCATAGAAATTAATGGGTCGGTATTCAGTGCGGGTGCAATGCGATCACCTCACGCATCGCATCCGCACGGAATACTCGCCCGTGTGAAAGGGGCCTAACTGTTTGGATTTTTATAGTTCTTAATTACCATTGCATACTTACCTATGTACTATCATATCATGTGAGATATTTGAAGATGTGTAATCGGAGGTGGGCGCATGTATTAGAGAGTAACGAGCGGCATGTCTATTCTAAGATGTTACAATGGCAGATATACGGTTAATGTCTTGGAATGTTAGGGGCCTTGGGAGTGTCAGGAAGCGTAGCATGGTGTTTTCAGTGGTCAGTCAATTTAACCCTCATATCTTGTGTCTACAGGAGACCCACCTACTTCCTGACAAGACCAGGAGGTTGTGTAAGCCCTGGGTTCAATGGTCTCGCCATTCATGTTACTCTAACCTGGCTAGGGGAGTCTCCCTAATGGTGCATAAATCCCTAAGATGGGAGGTGGGTGGAGAAACTACAGATATGTTTCGCGGCTTCATTTCCCTCAGCAAGGATTATTTGTATGGGAGACCTTAACATGACCCTACATCCTTTGCTAGACAGATTCCATGGTGACGAGCGGCCGCGGGGGAGTGCTCAATCAGATTCGTCACTGTCCAAACTGATGACGGAGGTGGGGTGGGAGGACTTATGGCGCCTTGAGCACCCTGATGAACGGTCCTACTCATGTCAGTCAGCTAGTCATAACTCCCTATCCCGCATTGACTATGTATTTGGTGACTCCACTGTGTGCTTACTCTCTTATCAAGTGATGTATGGAGCTAGAGGTGTGTCGGACCATAACCCTATCCTATTGTCCTTGCTGGATAGTGTTAGGGGCCTGGGACGATCCATGAGAGTACATCCTTTCTGGCTCACACTGTTCCCGCCTTCTGATCGTATCCCGGACCAGCTGTCTGTGTTCTTGTCCGACCATGCCTCTTATAATGATAAGTCACTAGTGTGGGAGACACTGAAGGCGTACTTAAGAGGGTGCTTGAGATCTTCTATCTCCTTTATCAAACGTAACTCAGCTAAGCAGGAAAAGGACCTGGCTGTGGAATGTGCTAGGATGGAGAGGCTGTATGTCACGGACCCGACGCCTCAGAATAGGGACAATTGGCTACAAATAGGTAGACGATACCTTACTTTGTTACATGAAAAAGCCCATTGCAAAATGTTGGCGCATATTGTTCACCAGAATCAGGCTTCTCCTGCTATTTTACGTGTTCGAGATGAGGGGGGTATTGTGGTAACGGAATCGGAGGCCATAGCTCACCGTTCCGGGAGTTTTATCAAGACCTGTATGAGGCCCGAGTAGACTATACTACAGAGACAGTCAATACCTACTTGCAAGAATTAGAATATCCCAAACTCTTTCATGAGATGGCTCAATCTTTTGAGGGTCCTATATCGGATCAGAAAATATTAGAGGCCATTAAGTCTTTGGCGAATGGGAAATCCCCTGGCCCAGATGGGCTACCCCTAGAAGTGTACTCTAGGTACATTGACCAATTAACTCCTCCTCTACTACAAATGTATCATGACTCCTTCTCGAAGGGTATCCTGCCGCCTTCACTGTATGAAACTACCATTGTGATACTCCTTAAACCAGGCAAGGATCCAGTTGATTGTGGATCATACAGGCCCATATCGCTATTAAATTTAGACTATAAAATCTTGGCCAAGATTTTAGCACAGCGATTGAACAGGGTTATTCTAAGCCTTATTCATCTGGATCAGTCTGGATTCTTGCCTGGTAGGTCCACAACGGATAATATCCGTAGAGTACAGGTAGTTACTCAAATAGGCCTTCAATGGAGGAGTCAATGGGCCTTGGCGTCTCTGTACACTGCCAAGGCCTTTGACTCGGTGGAGTGGCCAAACCTACTAGCCGCCCTTGAATGCTTTGGGATTGGACCCGCATTTATTAGATGGATATCAATATTGTATAAACGGCCTACAGCTGGTATTCTGGTGAATGGTATGTGTTCTGCGAACTTTGATCTGGGCCGTGGGACTAGGCAAGGGTGCCCGTTGTCGCCACTGCTATTCGCCTTAGCGATCGAACCTTTAGCCATCCGCATTAGGTCCGATGCTCAATTTAAGGGGATACCTATAGGTGATCAGGAGGACAGAGTGGGACTATACACAGATGACATGGTACTTTTTATGTCAGATGTGGAATCCACGTTGCCTCGAGCTACTGCTCTCATTGAGGCATTTAGTCAATTTTCCGGTTTAAGGATAAATTGGTCTAAATCTGTTCTATTTCCGCTGTACTCCTTACCCTCATCCTCTCTCAACACCGAGCTAACTATAGTCTCTGAATTTAAGTACCTAGGGATCCATATCACTAAAGATGCAGCCTCTTTTCATAGCCTCAACATACAGCATCTCCTGAACTATAGTGCAGACAAATTTAAGGTATGGGGTGGTCTCCCATTGTCCGTGTCGGGACAAATAAATCTGATCAAGTTAATTATACTGCCCAAGTGGTTATACGTGTTGGAGCATGCACCCTTTATTGTTTCCCAAAAAATATTCCAACGCTATAAGTCGCTAATGTCTCCATTTATTTGGGGCAATAACAGACTTAAGCTCTCCATAGATGTACTATGTCGCCCTAGAGGGAACGGAGGTATGTCCCTCCCTGACTTACATTTATATTACTTAGCGGGACAGTTAAGACAGCTGAGATCATGGGTCTCCCCTGGTGGCGGTCTGGATAGGGCAGAAAGACAGCTTTCTGCGTTTTTGAACCTCTCCTCTTTGTGGCCAGTGCTGGAACAACCACGACTCTTCCACCGAGCACTGCTGCCCATACATAAATTAGCTATTCAGGTTTGGGATACTAGTAAACGGTTACATTCTTATGTAGGAATGGCCTCCAATATATCCTTATGGGAAAACCCTATGTTCCCCTCTCTCCAAGCTGGGATGGATAGGCATTTTTGGAAGGATCATGGGATTACCGTTCTGGGTGACCTATTTACTAATAATGTGTTTAATACCTTTGAACAACTGAAAGACCACCATGACCTAACTAGAACCACATTTTATAAATACCTACAACTGCGACATACTATGAAAGATGCACAAGGCTCCCCTCTTAGTACTCTCCAAATGGGAAACCCGTCCATTAACAACAAATTTATACAACTATGTATTATCCACCAAAGCTATCTCTCTCCCGTCCGGTTACAAAAGATGGGCAGACTGTCAAACTCTAGGTGTCATAGGTGTGACTCAGAAGGGGCAGCTTTTTGGCATCTTATATGGGAGTGTCCACTCATACAAACCTTCTGGTCTGACATTACAAGCTTTCTCTCTTTACTTATACACCTCCCAGTACCACTAACTCCACAAATATGTCTGTTTGGTATAGTTGATGAAGAGGTATATTCCCACCATGTTAGAATTTTCTTGAGAGAGACACTGTTTCTCGCACGGAAAGCAATTGCGATCCGTTGGATGGGTGAGAGACGCCCTTCTCTCAATTAATGGAAAGTACTAGTGAATAATGTTGTATACTACGAGAATATTGTTTTCAAAAACCGAGGTTGCCCCCTGGTGCTCGTCTATGCAAACTATGTACTCAGCTCCTAGATTTTCTGATAATCTCAACGCAGTGCTAGGATAATATGGATATCTCAAGAAAACAAAGGAGCTGATTCTGGATTTTAGGAAGAAGAAACAAAATGGACATCATTCCATTAGCATTAATGGTGGAAACGTGGAGATAGTTCAAAGTTTCAGATTCTTGGGAGTTCATATTAGTCAGGACCTGTCATGGATAAAAAGCACAACAGAAATTACCAAAAAAGGCCTTCAGAGGCTTTATTTTCTGAGGAGTCTGACGAAAGCACAAATCCCAAAACAGCTGCTATTCAATCTTTACAGGTGCACCATAGAATCTGTTCTCACATACTGCATTACAGTGTGGTACTCCGGCTGCTCTTCTGAGGACAAGAAGACCCTCAAGCGCATCATCAGAATGGCTGGCAGAATCACTGGTACTCAGCTACCATCACTGGAGGACATCTTCACTGCTCGCTGCAGCAACAGGGCAAAAATTATCTGCGGGGATCCAACTCACCCCGGCCACAGCCTTTTCATTCCCCTACCCTCTGGTAGGCGTCTCAGAGCCCTACACGCCCACACCACTAGGCTGAAGAACAGCTTTTACCCCAAAGCAATCAGTCTCCTAAATGCTCAGAGACTATTGCCCCTTCCTAGGATAGAAACTACCACAGACTGAAAGTGACTGCTGCATTCATGAACCCATGATGATCTCTTGTCTGCAGTGGTGTCTGATCAGTGTGTATATATACTCATAAGCACTTCCTACTTTGCTCTTGCTATATATATGCTGTGAACTGTGAATAGTAATACTTTCTAGTGCATTGTTTTTGTTTTTTTCTAGTGTAATGCTTTAGTTTAAATGTCAGTTCTTGTTCCTCTGTCCATGGCATCTAGGATTGCTCCAAACAACATTTCATTGTATTGTACATTGTATCACATTGTATTGTACAGTGACAATAAAGGCATCTTATCTTATCTTATATATGCCTACCACTCACATGTGTTATGTCAAATATGATTGATTTGTACATGTTTTACAAACATGAATTGTCATCTCACCTTCATTGATAATGATATGTATATGGTACTGTTTATGTTCATGAATGTCTTATCGACTTCCATGTATACTGATGTTCTCTGAACTTTTCTGATAATTCGTTCAATAAAACGAGTAAAAAAAAGAGAGACACTGGTCCGTAGCACAGAAAGGACAGGAAAAATAACAATCAATGGACATGCTAAGGTCAGGGCAAGCAAAGTACGTTCAATCTGGTAAAAAACAGTCCGTTAATACAGGAGTCAGACAGAAGTCAGGCATCAGAGAGTCAAATCCAGCAAGCAGGCAGAAATCAAAAATGGAATAACAGTGCACCTTCGGAGGGACTAGCAAGCTAGCGAACCTATTGCTCTGGCACCCACCATAAGGGAAGGAAGGGGCCTTAACCTCCGAGGAATGCTACCCATAGGCCGTGGAGATATTTGGATGTTTGTACTTTAAGAGCTGGAGTGTGTGTGTGTGCGCCCTAAAAGCAGAGAGCACTGAAGTCATTAGGCAGAGAGGCCACAGAGGGGCTGCTTGGAGCAGGCAAGTTAAAATATATTTTGTGAAAATAATAAAGTATATGTAGATGAAACATCTAACTTATTTGCAGTTTCAGACAGGGTGGTAATATCAGCGGGTCTTCCAATAGCACAAGAGAAGGCTTATCAGCAGAAGAAGCGGAATGGCTGCTTTTCCAGTTGTGCCAAGCCCCTTTTATTCAGTTACTTACACAGTTTCGGTAAGTGAATTAGCTATATTTGTATAAACTTGCATTTTTTGGAGAAGTAGAAACTTTAAAGATTTTTTTTTTTTTTACATATGATTCTCCATACACCCACCTTGGTTACCGCTAATCATGCATCTTGTGTAAAAAAAAATAATATTCTGAGCTTGTATGTCACTCCTCATTTTGGCCATCTATTGTAATGGCACTATATTGTATGATTCCTTGTGTGAATGAATTGCTAGCAGTCTGCAGTAAGGGTACAGAGGGGCGGTAACCAGTTGGGGGTGTGTACCTGTACAGTCTGAAAATGGCAGCACTGATTGGATAGGGTGAGTCTGTGCAGGTACACCCCCAACTTGTTACTCCCCTCTGTACCCTTACTGAAAGCTAATAGCAATTCATTCATAACTGCTAGTAGAAATAATAAAGGAATGGCACAACATACAGACATAAGAATAGATGCTTCAGAATTGTTATTACATTGGGGATGCATAAAGCTATTAAAGCAGGCATGTCAGAAGAGGGGACAGGTCTTCTTTAACCACTCCAGTTGGGAGGAAGCTAAGACTAACCCCTAGGTCAGGCATGCTCAATCTGCGGCCCTCCAGCTGTTGCAAAACTACAACTCCCATCATTCCCAGACAGCCTACATCTATCAGCCTACAGCAGGGCATGGTGGGAGTTGTAGTTTTACAACAGCTGGAGGTCCGCAGTTGAGCACCCCTGCCCTAGGTTCTCCACCAGAGCCTGCCGCAAGGCCAGATGAAATGAGTGCAGCATAGTGCGGGTACCAGGTTCCTTTTAAATAACCTGCCTAGTACTGGGATTTTACGCTGAGTAGAGGTCGCAATAACGCCTGTACAGGCGTCATAGACGTCTGCTCAGGTTACTCTGTGAAAAAAGATTCATGCATATTTCTACGCATGATCGTTTTCTAGCCTGAAGTGCTGTATCAGCAGTCTGCGAAGTCTGGCAAAATCCTCCATTCTAGCCTGAGGTCTAGGAAGCCCTGCCCCTCATTGACTTCTCCATACTAAACACCACATTACGGTTACAGGACCTGTGGTGATGTGCAGGCATGTGTGCAGCCACATGTGTGGGAGGTGTTAAGGGAACACATGAGGTTTTGGATAGGACTGTGCTGGAGAATCTGAAGGTACCTTTGGGGTCATTTATCAAGCTGGTGTAAAGTAGAACTGGCCTAGTTGCCCATAGCAACCAATCAGATCCCACCTTTCATTTTTGACAGCTCCTTTGGAAAATGAAAGGAGCAATCTGATTGGTTGATATGGGCAACTAAGCCAGTTCTACTTTACACCAGTTTGATAAATGACCCCACTTATGGAGCACGTGTATAAAGCAGGACTGGGTAAGTGTGATGAGCCTATTGCAAAACTTTCTGTGTGTAATGTGCATATAGTAGAGTTATCTGTGTTAAGAGCATGTAGTAGAGCAGTGTATGTAATGTGCATATAGCATAGCTATTTGTGTAATGGGCATGTAACAGAGCTACGTATCAAGCTTTGTTATTGGTAAGGAGGCTGCTAATTTGTCAGTTTTGGCAGGCTATCAGGCCATTTGCTGCGCCACTCTGAGACCACTGTGGAGGACGCCTGTGCAGTGGCGCTGCCATCTTCACCATTACTGCCAATGGAGTGGTGGCCTGGTGCGGTAAGCAGCTTGTTGTAAGAGGTGCTGTGGGCACTGATGGATGGGGTGACTGGGTCTGAGGTGAATACACAGCAGGAACTGGGCAGTTATAGGCAAATAATTACAGAGTAGTCTTGGGAGCACTGTTTATGGCTCTGTCATGGGGACACTACATATGGAATCACCATGTCTGACTCTATAATGAGGCAGCTGCAAATGGAAGCACTGTGTATGGCAGTATTATGTCGGCATCTAGCTCTGTTATGGCGGCTGTGGTCTTATGTTTAGTGTATGATGTTGGATAAATTTGCTATTTATGTATAGAAGACATTATAGAGAGTACTAGTAATGGTTTCCCTGCATAAATAGCAACCTCATAACATTATGTAGGCCTGTGTATTATATATATGAATTACTTCAAAATTTGTACTCTTCCTTGGCTAAAATTGCTCCTCAAAATTACTAAGAGGAATATTTTCACTCTTCCAGAAAAAAAATGTAGTGCAACCTCCGACGCCGAGCCAGGAATCTGACTGGTTTGGCTCCCAGCCTCACTGATGGGTCGAGCAGCCAGTGCTTCCTGCCACAATAATACACAGAATTTTGGCTGGGTATAATCTTCACAGTACCCTTCTTCTGTGAGATGCCTCTGCATCCTTACATTTAGGGCCAGGGTTAAGTGGAGACTTTTTATGAAAAGATCAGACCAGATGATCTGCATGTACAGATCGGGCTGGCACCCAAAAACGTTCTTCAGGTCCACAATCTTTTCAGTGCATTAGGTAATGAAGGGAACCTCTAACTGTATGAGAATCAACAACATGTTGCACTTCATGCTCTATGTCTCCCTCCACCTGAACAGGAGGGGTCCCTTAAGGTGAAGTCACAGGCGAAATATACCTTATGTTTTTTTTTTAGATATGAAGTTTTTGCCTGCTTCTTTGTGAATGTAATAAAAACTTGCAGAAAAAGTTTTTGCAATCTGCAGTGCTTTTTCATGCCTGTAGATTTAGCCAAATGCTGGAGTGAAATGAGAGCTAAGGCTACTTTCACACTTGCGGCAGAGTGATTCGGCAAGCAGTTCCGTCACTGGAACTGCCTGCCATATCAGGCAATCTGCATGCAAACGGACAGCATTTGTAGACGAATCCGGATCCGTCTCACAAATGCATTGCAAGAACTGATCTGTCTCTCCGTTTGTCATACGGACAAACGGATCCGTTTCAATTTTTTTTCACATTTTTACCAGTCTGTGCATGCGCAGACCCGAAGGACCGATCCGGCATTCCGGTATTTTTAATGCCGGATCCGGCACTAATACATTTCAATGTAAATTAATGCCGGATCCGGCATTCCGGCAACTGATCCGGAATTTAGGACGGAGAGAACGCAGTTTAGTAACTGAACTGAAAACATCCTGAACGAATTTCTCTCCAGTTAGAATGCATGGGGATAAAACTGATCAGTTCTTTTCCGGTATTGAGCCCCTAGGACAGAACTCTATGCCAGGAAAAGAAAAACGCTAGTGTAAAAGTACCCTAAGTAAACTGCTAAAATGACACAAGTTGCAATGTGAAAACCATATGAAAGTTCTACTTCTCCAGTAAACACAAGTTAGACTGAGTTCACACGGCCAAGATTTCCGCACGGGTGCAATGCGTGAGGTGAACGCATTGCACCCGCATTGAATCCGGACCAATTCACTTCTATAGGGCTGTGCAGATGAGCGGTGATTTTCATGCATAGAAGTGAATGGGGCTGCGTGAAAATCGCAAGCATCCGCAAGCAAGTGCGGATGCGGTGCGATTTTCACGCATGGTTGCTAAGATGACAGTCTATTCACTGTATTATTTTCCCTTATAACATGGTTATAAGGAAAAATAATAGCATTCTTTAATACAGAATGCTTAGTAGAAGGTCAATTGAGGGTTAAAAATAAAATTAAAATAACTCACCTTCTCCTCTTGATTGCGTAGTTGCCGATCTCTTCTTACTTCTTTAATCATGAGCTGCTGGCTAAAGGACCTGTGGTGACGTCACATCACATGGTCCATCACCGTGGTGATGGACCATGTGATTGGACCATGTGATGAGCTCAGTGATGTCACCACAGGTCCTTTGACAGGTCCTGAAGAAAGAACAGGAGACCGGCAGCTACGCAATCAATTGGAGGAGGGGAGTTAATTTTTTATTTTTTTTTAACCCTCAATTGACCTTGTACTAAGCATTCTGTATTAAAGAATGCTATTATTTCCCCTTATAACCATGTTATAAGGGAAAATAATTACATCTACACAACCTTGAACCCAAACCTGAACTTCAGTGAAGAAGTTCGGGTCTGGGTACCACATTAAGTTTTTTTATCACGCGCGTGCAAAATGCATTGCACCCGCGTGATAAAAACTGAACTACGGAACGCAATCGCAGTCAAAACTGACTACAATTGCGTACCTACTCGTGCGGGTTTGCCGCCATACACCCGGGACGCATCCTGAACAAATCCGTCACGCCCATGTGAACCCAGCCTTAAGCGTGGGATTTTATACTTCTATTGTAATCATTTTTTAGTTTGGAATTGGACCTTTCCACTTAAAAAGTGGTTTAAGACTATTTCCCTCTGTTTCTAGTTTCTTTGTGAGAACCTTTTCCTACCTCTCTGGTCATTGAGTAAGCCTTCTCTCGTGAAACATATACTTTCTCATAATGCAACCACCTACATCTGGATCCCGGATGAACGGATCCCGTTGTATTATCTTTAACATAGCCAAGACAGATCCACCATGAACTCCATTGAAAGTCAATGGGGGACGGATCCGTTTTCTATTGTGTCAGAGAAAACGTATCCGTCCTGACACACAATTTAAGGCAATGGCGACGGATCAGTTTTCTCTGCCACAATAGAAAACGGATCCGTCCCCCATTGACTTTCAATGGAGTTCATGGTGGATCCTTCTTGGCTATGTTAAAGATAATACAACGGGATCCGTTCATGACGGATGTAGGTGGTTGTATTATCAGAATGGAAGCGTTTTTGCTGATCCATGACGGATCCAGCAAAAACGCTGGTGAGAAAGTAGCCTAATATGTTTCACGAGAGAAGGCTTACTCAATGACCAGAGAGGTAGGAAAAGGTTCTAACAAAGAAACTAGAAACAGAGGGAAATAGTCTTAAACCACTTTATAAGTGGAAAGGTCCAATTCCAAACTAAAAAACGATTACAATAAAAGTATAAAATCCCACGCTTAACTTCCGTCTCGCTCCGCACCACATCGCGGACAGAAAAACCCTGCTTACAGTGTTATTCTGTCTGTGATGGGAGCGCAACCAAACCGAACGCATTCTGGTTCATTCCGTTTCGTTCATTTTTTCCACATTGACAATGAATGGGGACAAAACGGAAGTGTTTTCCCCCGCTATTGAGATCCTATGACGGATCTCAAGAGCGGAAAGGGAAACAAGTGTGAAAGTAGCCTTAATCGGTTGTTTAGAAATGCATTCTTTTTCACTGTATGTTCATGTATTTGCACTTTAGCCAAGCTGATGCTCTGGGAAATGGCTGCATTCATCAAGACAAATTTAAAGAACTCCTTGAGAAAACAGTTCAAACTCAACTCACGCCACAGCAAGTCAAAAGCTTTGCTGTTCTTCTTGGAGAAGAGGGTTCTACTTCTATACCTTTTATGAAGTTTTTTGTACTTATTCAAGACAGGTAGATATTAATCTGTGATCACACCGCTGCTTATTTATTAACAAACTGACAATTGCAGAAGTGCTTCACCTTTGTATCCTATAAAAAAAATTAAAAAAAATCTTTAAATGATGAATCTTTGTAAAAACCCCAGGGTTAAGAAATTTCTCCAAGTATTTTTTCAAGATGCCGGCTGCTTTCATCTTATTTTGCTTTAGTTTTTAAATGTATATATGTAAAAGATTATAGTATACTTTCTTTGATGTGTCACCCCTGCCTCTACAATGCATCAGTGTGTAATGGCAATGCCCATAGATGCACCTTGTTCTGCAGCATTGAAGCCAGGTCCTGTGACGCTACTGCTGTTTTCCGTGATGTTATATGATTAACACAGTGGTCCACATTTACTAATGTGAGTGCATTTAGATTTTGGTATGAATTACACCAAAATGTGATGTCATTATGAAATTATGTGCACCTAGTGGATATAGTTTAATGGTAAAAGGGTGGGCTTCACAGGAAAGGTGACAATTTGCAGTAAAATTGCACCACAGTACTGGTGTAAAATCCCTTCTCAAGCCAATCAATAGCATAGAGTCAGATCAAAATGTCTAACCCTGCACCAGATGTATCTTCCAGCTGAACCCCTGTGATAAACCTGAGCAGGACCAGACATCCTGTCTAAGCAAATCTGCCCCAATGTTCAACACCCGATCCTTTTATCCTTCCGGCTTTCATCTCTCCACATTGAAGACACATAAACATGCTGCTGATCATATATGTGTATGGGGGGTTAATGGAGATAACCAGGCGCACAGCCGTTGAAGGGGTTTGGAGGCATTGAAACTAAAGAACCATAGAAAGGTTTCTAAGATATTTTATTTAATTTACCCCTGTGCATTTGTTTCCTTCCAATATTATCATTTTGTCATGTAAGGCCTTCAACATTCGAGCTAAAGGAAGAAGTGGAACGACATTCATCCCTGATTAAAGTCCATTATCGCATTGACAAAATTCATTATCGAAAAAGTTTTGAAATGGATTTAGCAAGATATACTCATGCACAAACCCCAAGAAAGTTGCCAGAGGTAATTCCAGCATATATTTCCATACTGTAGCTCATCATTTTTCTTGTTTTGGCTTCCATCAAAATGGTATCTGTACAGAGAAACGTGAAAGTCTTTTTCCTAGAATAAATTCAAGTACACTTTTCATTTGTAGAGAAAAATGTTATGCAGTACTTAGAGTTCTTCTTCAGTATACTTGTTTACTGGACTCTTCATCTTTGTAGAGCTATGCAGCATCTCAAGCTCCAGACCATAGATTCTGCAATAAAATCTTCACAAGTTCTATATCATTCAGAGAAACCAAAAGCATGGCAATATGTATAGATGATGGCAGCTTCTCATTTATGGACAGAGTGATCAATCCTGAGACTAGAGCATGGGCATTCATTTCATAGACACCTACTTAGGAAACAGCAGCTAGAAAGCAATGAAACATAACGAGTCCGGATGCGTTCTGCAATTTTGCAGAACGGGTGCGGACCCATTAATTTTCAATGGGGCCACAAAAGATGCGGACAGCACACAGTGTGCTTTCCCCATCCGCACTTCCGTTCCGCGGCCCCGCAAAAAAATAGAACATGTCCTATTCTTGTCCGCAGACACGGACAAGAAAAGGCATTTCTATCATAGTGCCGGCCATGTGCGGTCCGCAAAATGCGAAACGCACATGGCCAGTGTCCGTGTTTTGCGGATCCACAATTTGCGGACCGCAAAATAGTTGCGGACATATGAATGGACCCTAACTCTACTGACTGTGTACCCTGCTTCTGAGACTACTATTAAGTAAATAACAATTACAGCCTTCTGCATGTCTCCCATAAATATTTGATACTGACACAAAATAGCAATTTGTTAATGTGGAATATCTTTCTCCATAATGTAGATACATTTGATGGTCTGGGATCTTCTCCAGCATAAATTCTGGCAGTTCTGCCGATCTTTCATCAGTGAATGTAGGAATGATGAATGTAGTGCAGACAAGGAGAAACTTGATGCAGTGTTTATTCGGTAAGCCTTTGAGAAACTAACAGTGAAACTTGGTCAGGGGTCCTCCACAACATAGCAGCATGTGCTGTCACTTTAAAAGTAGGGATGGGAAATTATTTCAGCCTGCCCGAAGATGCTTAGCAGACAAAGTAGACAACAAATGTTGGTCAGAATATACAGTCAGGTCCATAAATATTGGGACATCGACACAATTCTAACATTTTTGGCTCTATACACCACCACAATGGATTTGAAATGAAACGAACAAGATGTGCTTTAACTGCAGACTGTCAGCTTTAATTTGAGGATATTTACATCCAAATCAGGTGAACGGTGTAGGAATTACAACAGTTTGCATATGTGCCTCCCACTTGTTAAGGGATCAAAAGTAATGGGACATAATAATAATCATAAATCAAACTTTCACTTTTTAATACTTGGTTGCAAATCCTTTGCAGTCAATTACAGCCTGAAGTCTGGAACGCATAGACATCACCAGATGCTGGGTTTCATCCCTGGTGATGCTCTGCCAGGCCTCTACTGCAACGGTCTTCAGTTCCTGCTTGTTCTTGGGGCATTTTCCCTCATGTTTTGTCTTCAGCAAGTGAAATGCATGCTTAATCGGATTAAGATCAGGTGATTGACTTGGCCATTGCATAACATTTCACTTCTTTCCCTTAAAAAACTCTTTGGTTGCTTTTTCAGTACGCATTGGGTCATTGTCCATCTCCACTGTGAAGCGCCATCCAATGAGTTCTGAAGCATTTGGCTGAATATGAGCAGATAATATTGCCCGAAACACTTCAGAATTTATCCTGCTGCTTTTGTCTGCAGTCACATCATCAATGAATACAAGAGAACCAGTTCCATTGGCAGCCATACATGCCCACGCCATTATACTACCACCACCATGCTTCACTGATGAGGTGGTATGCTTAGGATCAAGAGCAGTTCCTTTCCTTCTCCAAATTCTTCTCTTCCCATCACTTTGGTACAAGATGATCTTGGTCTCAGAACTGTGAAGGCTTTTTTAGATGTCGTTTGGCAAACTCTAATCTGGCCTTCCTGTTTTTGAGGCTCACCAATGGTTTACATCTTGTGGTGAACCCTCTGTATTCACTCTGGTGAAGTATTCTCTTGATTGTTGACTTTGACACACATACACCTACCGCCTGGAGAGTGTTTTTGATCTGACCAACTGTTGTGAAGGGTGTTTTCTTCACCAGGGAAAGAATTCTTCGGTCATCCACCACAGTTGTTTTCCGTGGTCTTCCGGATCTTATGGTGTTGCTGAGCTCACCGGTGCGTTCCTTCTTTTTAAGAATGTTCCAAACAGTTGTTTTGGCCATGCCTTATGTTTTTGCTATCTCTCTGATGGGTTTGTTTTGTTTTTTTCAGCCTAACGATGGCTTGCTTCACCGATAGTGACAGCTCTTTGGATCTCATCTTGAGAGTTGACAGCAACAGATTCCAAATGCAAATAGCACACTTGAAATGAACTCTGGACCTTTTATCTGCTCATTGTAATTGGGATAATGAGGGAATAACACACACCTGGCCATGGAACAGCTGAGAAGCCAAGTGTCCCATTACTTTTAGTCCCTTAACAAGTGGGAGGCACATATGCAAACTATTGTAATTCCTCCACCGTTCACCTGATTTGGATGTAAATACCCTCAAATTAAAACTGACAGTCTGCAGTTAAAGCACATCTTGTTCGTTTCATTTCATATCCATTGTGGTGGTGTATAGAGCCAAAAATGTTAGAATTGTGTTGATGTCCCAATACTTATGGACCTGACTGTAGATTATAGTGATCTACCAGTCCCACGCTGATTTTATATAAAGTGAGGTGGCTAGCAAAGTTTATAACGTAACTAGAAACTGTATCACTGCCTATTGTGGCAAACACATGAAATGTTTATACAGTAGTCAATTAGGTCTCATGCACATTATTATTATTATTATTTTTTATTATTAAAGCGTCATTAATTCCATAGCGCTGTACATATGATAAGGGGTATACATACATAATACAGACAATTGCACTAAGCATGAACAAGACGAGTTACAAACTGGTACAGAAGGAGAGAGGGCCTACAATCTATATGGTATGGCAGAAGGACACATGAACTTGTTTTATTTCCGTGTCCATTCTGTTTCTTTTGCAGCACACAACCATTCACTTCAGTGGGGCTGCAAAAAAAATGGAAATGACTGTGTGCATCCCATGTCCGTATGGCCATTCCGCAAAAAAATAGAACGTGTCCTATTTTTGTCTGCATTACGGACATGGATAGGACTGTTCTGTTAGAGACCAGCCGTTACGCAAAATGTGGAATGCACACGGCCTGTATCCGTGTCTTGTGAATCCACAATTTGCGGACCGCAAAAAACATCCAACGGTAGAGTGCATGAGCCCTTACTTTGCTGATAAAAACAGGAAAACTTCTAAATTAGATGAGTGGACTGTTACTTGTGCATCTTCCCCACTAGAGGGCACTGTTCCCTAAGAATGCTGCATTGCATTTTGCAGAATGAACTGTATTCTGCTACCTGAAGAATTGGAAACCCTGTGGCGCAGCTTACCAGTAACTTACCCTGTTAAATCTATCTCCTTGCAAAAGCTTCTTTCATATTTTGTGAATATGAGAAGACCAAAGGATTTTGGTAAGATGCAATCATGAAGGAATTTGTCACCATGAAATTCACTGTTAAATGAGGCACTATGCCTTGTAGAGCAAACTCAATGACCTCTGCAAAGATTACCATGCATGCCTAGAAAACTCTCCCATAGAAGTCAATGAGGTCCCCTGCTGTCGATTGTGTCTATGGACCATGGGGCTGCCATAAATCAATTTTCTTAATGCTTTCTAGATGCTGTTTAAAAACAGCTCAGGCAAGATGGCCACCCCCATAATCATGCTCAGTAAATAAAATAAAGAAATCTGCAACCAGAAAATAAAAAAAAATTAGAACTAAAGCATATGTGTTGCTCTGGTTTTAACTGGCAGATAAAATTTTTGCTGACACATTTCCTTTAACTGATCATTTCCATATGGATTAAACATATTATTTTCCAGAATGAAGCAACAGATTACCGAGTTAAAAGGGATGAACATTCAGTTCAGCCAGCCCTACAAGGAACTGTGCTGGGTTTAACATTGAACGTCATGGTGATAGACTCCCTTTATTAGAAATAATCAACCAACATGCAAACAAATCTAGCCCATTAAAGGGGTATTATGGTAGGTAAAAGTTATCCCCTTTGAATCCAGAGTGGAAAAAAGCAGTCTGGTTTGAGAGCTGCATTTATACAAGCAGGCAAATAACGCAAGTTTGTGAGTGTTCGCGTGTATAAGTTCAAGTGTGTGACTTTAGATTACGTGACTTGAGATTCAGGGACTTTAGTAGGGGACTACAGTAAATTAGATTCTTATCACTGCACTGTATTGTATTTTTCGCTTTCATTGTGTAATCCCCATTTAGTATGTGTTCCATTATTGACAGCGCAGTCCAGTGCACATCTGGTCTAATGTATGCAGTCCTGGAACAGCCGTTTGAGGGCACATATCTTTGTTCAAAATGTAAGCAAATTGCCCGTTTGGAATCGCACATCGAGTATCTAAAACAGGCGAGTTTCAACACTGAGAGGCGTTGACAATTTGAAAAAGAGTTTGCTGCTCACTGAGCAAGCACTCTATGGGGTAGATGTGGGGGAGGGTGGTAGCGAGGAGGCTCAGGAAAGTGAGGTAGCTAGCTGGATAACAGTTAGAAAGCGGGGTAGAGGGAAGAGTGCCAGGGAGGCTAACCCTGATCTGACACACCTCAACAAGTTTGTACGGTTGGCAGATGAGGGGGATGTCAGTTTAGAGAGAGCACTGCTGCAGCCAGACACTTCCTCTGCCAGTCAGGGGAATGTCAGCTCCAGTAAGAAGGGAACCAGGAGAGCAGGGCAGGCCAGACAGGTGCTTGTAGTGGGAGACTCAATTATTAGGGGTACAGATAGGGCAATCTGTCACAAAGACCGGGATCGTCGAACAGTGTGTTGTCTTCTTGGCGCTCAAGTTCGACACATGGCTGATCGGGTTGACAGATTACTGGTAGGGGCTGGAGAAGATCTAGTGGTCATGGTCCAAATCGGAACCAATGACAAAGTTAGAGGTAGGTGGAGCGTCCTAAAAATGATTTTAAGGATTTAGGTCAAAAGCTTAGGGCAAGGACCTCAAAGGTAGTATTTTCCAAAATACTACCGGTACCACGAGCCACACAAGAAAGGCAGCGGGAGATTAGAGAGGTTAACAAATGGCTCAAGAACTGGTGTAGGAAGGAGGGGTTTGGGGTCCTGGAGAACTGGGCCGACTTATCTGTTGACTACAAGCTCTGTCGTAGGGATGGGCTGCACCTCAATGGGGAAGGGGCAGCTGTGTTGGGGGAGAAGATGGCTAGAGAGTTGGAGGAGTGTTTAAATTAGGGACTGGGGGGAGGGTAATTACGTTATAGGATGGGAAGATAGTGCAGATAGAGACCAGGGGCAAGGTAATGGGACTCGGGGAGAAATGGAAGGAGGGACTAGATCAGCCGTACAAAATATACATAACCCTCTTAAATGTATGTATACTAATGCCAGAAGCATGACTAATAAAACTGGGGAACTGGAATTAGTCATGTGTGAGGAGGACTATGACATAGTGGGAATAACTGAGACATGGCTGGATGATAGCTATGACTGGGCAGTTAATGTACAAGGTTACAGTCTGTTTAGAAAGGATCGCCAAATCTGGAGAGGGGGAGGGATCTGCCTTTATGTAAAGTCATGTCTAAAGCCCACACTCCGGGAAGATATAAGTGAGGGACATGAACATGTGGAGTCACTGTGGGTAGAAATACATGGAGGCAAAAACAATAATAAATTACTAACTGGGATATAGGTGGTTTATAATAAACTTCTGAGTCCACAGAAAATCTGCTACTAAACGATATAGACGAGGCAGCAAATCATAATGAGGTGGTTATTATGCGGGACTTCAACTACCCAGATATAGACTGGGAAACTGAAACTTTTATATCTCATAAAGGAAACAGGTTCTTGGCAATAACCAAAGACAATTACCTTTCCCAACTGGTTCAGGACCCGACTAGAGGGACGGCCATACTGGACTTAGTATTAACCAATAGACCTGACAGAACAACAGATGTGCAGGTCGGGGGACACCTGGAAAACAGCGACCATAAAGTAATAACCTTCCAATTATCATTCAAAAGAGTGTTTCTTCAGGGTGGAACAAAAATACCAAACTTCAAAAAAGCTAAATTTAGCCAACTAAGAGAGGCCATAGGCCTAACTAACATGGACAAAATGGGATATTTTTAAAAGCGTCCTAAAATCTAATTGTTAGAGGTACATTCCTTATGGGAATAAAAGATTAAGATACAAGAAAAAAACTATGTGGATAAATTGAACTGTAAAGAAAGCAATAAATGACAAAAAGAAAGCATTTAAATTATTGAAAGCACTGAAAAACTATAAATAATAGAATATGTAAAATAACTAATAAAAACAGCCAAACTAGAGACCAAGAGATTAATTGCCAAAGAAAGCAAAACTAACCCTAAAATGTTTTTCAATTATATAAATGGTAAAAAGTATAAATCTGAAGGTGTCGGCCCTCTAGAGTAATGAGGGGGAGTTGCAGAGAGTGATGAGGAGAAAGCAAAGCTATTAAATATTTTTTTTCTCCACTGTATTCAATGAAGAAAATAAACTGTTAGATGAAATGCAGAATGTAAAAGTAAATTCCCCATTAAAAGTGCCCTGTCTGGACCAGAAAGAAGTACAGCGGCGTCATAAAAAGATAAAAATAGACAAATCGCCAGGACCAGATGGCATACACCCCCGTATCCTAAGAGAATTAAGTAATGTCATAGCCAGACCCTTATTTCAGAAATTTACGGACTCTATACTGACAGGGAGTGTTCCACAGGATGGCACATAGCAAATGTAGTGCCAATATTCAAAAAGGGTCTAAAAACAGAGCCCGGAAACTATAGGCTAGTAAGTTTAACATCTGTCGTGGGTAAACTGTTTGAAGTTTTTCTAAGAGATGCTATATTGGAGTACCTCAAGGAAAATAAGCAAATAACGCCATATCAGCATGGCTTTATGAGTGATCGGTCATGTCAAACTAATGTAATCAGTTTATATGAGGAGGTAAGTTCTAGACTTGACAGTGGGAATCAATGGATGTCGTATATCTGGACTTCTCCAAAGCATTTGACACTGTACCACATAAAAGGTTAGTATATAAAATGAGAATGCTTGGACTAGGAGAAAACATCTGTATGTGGGTAAGTAACTGGCTCAGTAATAGAAAACAGAGGGTGGTTATTAATGGTACATACTCAGATTGGGTCACTGTCACTGGTGGAGTACCTTAGGGGTCAGTATTGGGCCCTATTCTCTTCAATTTATTTATTAATGATCTTGTAGAAGGCTTGCACAGTAAAATATAATTTTTTGCAGATGACACTAAACTGTGTAAAGTAATTAACACAGAAGAGGACAGTATACTGCTACAGATGGATCTGGATAGATTGGAGGCTTGGGCAGAGAAGTGGCAGATGAATGTAAGGTTATGCACATGGGAAGGAATAATGCAAGTCACCCGTACATTATAAATGGTAATACACTGGGTAACACTGACTTGGAAAAGGACCTAGGAATTTTAGTGAACAGCAAACTAAGCTGTAAAAACCAGTATCAGGCAGCTGCTGCGAAGGCCAATAAGGTAATGGGTTGCATCAAAAGGGGCATAGATGCCCGTGATGAGAACATAGTCCTACCACTTTACAAATCAGACCACTCATGGTGTACTGTGTACAGTTCTGGGCTCCTGTGAACGAGGCAGACATAGCAGAGCTGGAGAGGGTACAGAGGAGGGCAACTAAGTAATAACTGGAATGGGGGGGACTACAGTACCCTGAAAGATTATCAACTTTAGGGTTATTCACTTTAGAAAAAAGACGACTGAGGGGAGATCTAATTACTATGTATAAATATATCAGGGGTCAGTACAGAGATCTCTCCCATCATCTATTTATCCCCAGGACTGAAACTGTGACAAGGGGACATCCTCTGTGTCTGAAAGGAGAAGAGGATTCTTTACGGTAAGAGCAGTGAGACTATGGAACTCTCTGCCTGAGGAGGTGGTGATGGTGAGTTCACTAAAAGAGTTCAAGAGGGGCCTGGATGTATTTCTGGAGCGTAATAATATTACAGGCTATAGTTATTAGAGAGGGGTCATTGATCCAGGGAGTTATTCTGATTAGAGTCGGGAAGGAATTATTTTTCCCTTAAGTGGGGAAAATTGGCTTCTACCTCACTTTTTTTTATTTTTTTTTGTGCCTTCCTCTGGATCAACTTGCAGGATAACAGGCCGAACTGGATGGACAAATGCCTTTTTTCAGCCTTATATACTATGTTACTATACACAGGATAGGGGATAACTATCAGATCAAGAGAAAAGGGCCCAGTACCAACTGCTGCTCCACTTAAATGATTGGAGCAGCCGGTCGCACATGCTCGTGGCCGCTTCAATTCTATGGGAATTTCGGAGGTAGCCAAGCGCTCGTGATCAGTGGGGGTCCCAGTAGTAGGACCACCACTGATCTGATAGGGGATAACTTTTACCTACCAGAATACCTCTTTAAGCTAAGAATGAACATTGACCAATTCAGTTGAAAGGTCATTGTGAGAAATGGATAACATTTGTTATAACCTTATTAGCTGTGTATGTTTTTATATCTGTTGCATGATTCTATATGCATTAACCCATCACATGTGGTTATCCAAGTGAGGCCCTCTTAAGAACTGGTAAGACCTTTCCATTTCTTGAATTACCTGATTCCTTACTGTCTTACAGGTTCTAGACACTAGGAATCATATGGTCCCTCCATCATAGGCCTTTGTGTCAATCACCATAGGCCTAGGGAGGACGGCACCTGGATTTGTGCATAGCGCCACACACGAGGCACTACTCTCCAGGGGTCTTGTCTGTCTTTCTGTGTTTTTTGTTTGTAAGGGGTCTTTTACTCCCTCTCTTGGGAGAATAAACACATTAAAAGTTAAAAGTTAAATTTTAAATTGTTACTGCTCCCCTTCTTTGCATATACTTTATCCTCTTGAGCGGTACCCAGGTAAACTGCCCCTGCAGTCACATACCCTGGGAAGACACCAATTATATTCTTCTGTTATAAGGCCTTCCCAGAAGGCTGGGACAAGAAGAGGAGGGAGACTCCTCTCAACTCCACCCTCTGCCCAATGGGGATAAAAATGAACGATTGAGGACATTGACACAATTTGGGGATCTGATCAATACTGGGTTGTGTTCCACGTTTTTCGGACCCCGGAAATTAGAACAGACTTATCACACAATTCGTTGAGTAAGAACCTTTCTGTTTTTATCCTTTTATTTTTATAACTGTTTTGTGCATATTTATGTATGTCTCTTATTTCTTGTAATTTTTAGAACCAAGTGCTGTACATTTTTAGTACATTAAAGCACATCTTTAATAGTTTTGCCTTGTGCCCATAATGAGCCCAGTATCCTCAATTTTTAAGTGCATGAGTGCGGTTTGCATTACCGTGTATTTACTATAAGTGTGGCCTGTGCTACTGTGAGCCAGTGGGGCGCTGTGGGGCTTTTTATGAACCCCTAATTAAACGGTGTAATATTTTAAATGTCATAGATGGTGGCAGCATGTTGGGGTGCATGAACAGCTGTGTCTGTGATCTAGGCTCAATCTGAGGCCTGCGTGTAGGGGCATGAGAGACTCAGTGCATGAAATAGATCGACCCTTGGCAGTCGCACCCTGGTCACGTGACAGGTAGTGATGGACGAACATCGGCTGGGACGGTTCGCGATCGCGCGAACATGATCAAATGTTCGTGAACCACAAGTTTGCGGCAGGCCCCATTCACTTTAATGGCAGGCAAACCTGAAAAACCTTCAGCTCATACTTGCAGCCAGCAAACACTTACTAGAAGTACACAAATAGTCCCACAACATGGATAGTGATATACCAGAGGGGGATCATTGGCAAAAATTCCCACAATAAATATGTATTTTAATCAAGGTCCTTTTGTATGCGTCTTAAAAGGGAAACTCTCAAAAATGTGCCCTGCTGGAGCCTAGAAATTTTTTATTTCCAATCGGTTTGATGTATACAAATCCACACTCCACGTTTTTGTATCCTGCCGAGTCTATTAAAAAAATGCATACGTTAACGTAATTTTTTTTTCTACCATGGGACTGTATGGTGAACGGACGCCACTGTACGGCATCAGTCTGAGGCATCTGTTAACGCATACAGTTTTGGTGTGCATTAAATGGATGGCAAAAATAGGATGTGAACCCAGCCCTAGTGTCAGAATAAATATATAACTGTATAAATATGTAACTGTTCGGCCAGTACAGGCCCCAAAAATTAGGCAATAGGCATTACCTGACAGCAAAGAAATTTGGATTCGGTGGCTGGAGGTACAGGCCCCAAAAATTAGGCAATAGGCATTCACCTGACAGCAAAGAACTTTGGATTATTGGCTGGAGGTACATTAGGCGGTCACAAGATAAATATGTAATTGTCGGCCAGTACAGGCCCCAAAAATTAGGCATTCAACGGACATAAAAAGGAGATTTTTGTATAACTTACCAGTAAAATCTCTTTCTCGCTCTTCATTGGGGGACACAGGAACCGTGGTTATAGCTATGTCCTCTAGGAGGCGTTGACACTAGTAAAAGCTGTTAGCTCCTCCCCTGGCAGCTATACCCCCTTTAGCCTGGAGAAGGAGCTTCAGTTTGTGTACAAGTAGTAGGAGAAGCAATCCAACCAAAGAGAAAATAAGTGGAAAACCAACCATGTCAAAGGACCCAACGGGGTCCAAACCAGCAACTGCCCAACAGTGGCCGGACAACAATACTGGGTGGGTGCTGTGTCCCCCAATGAAGAGCGAGAAAAATAATTTACTGGTAAGTTATACAAAAATCTCCTTTTCTCGCCCATATTCTTTGGGGGACACAGGAATGTCCGAGAGCAGTCCACAGGGAGGGAAAAAGCCACGACCCATGGAAGAAAACATCCCTGCAGGCATCTAAGAACTGTCGCCTGCAAGGCCCGTGTCCCACGCCGCGACCATCGATGCATAAGTATGCACCTGGTAATTTCTTGTGAACATGTGTTAGGAGGACCGAGAGCTGCCTTTCACAACTGTGCAGCCAAAGCGCGATTCCTCTTAGCCCAAGAAGCGCTCACAGCTTTGGGAGAGTGAGCCATGACACCTAGGGGTGGAACCCTGCTCCGGGTGCGGCATGCGTCAGCACATGCCGACCGAATCCAACGTGCAATCGCCCTTTGGAGGCCGCCAATCCCTAGCGAGGACCCTCCGGAGAGAAAACGGGATCCGTACGCCAAGAGGGACTGGAGGCTGCTAACAATAAGTAGAGCTTGGACAACGTCCAATAATGTAACTCCCTTCCGTAGGGTACGAAGGAAAGGGACAGTCAAGGAAGGACAATTCCTTCATTGATATGGAAGTCAGAGACCACCTTCGGGAGAAGAATGAATGATCCGAAGAACTGCCGTATCCTTGTGAAGAACCAGGAAGGGGATCTTGCAAGACAGCACCCCCAATTTAGACACCCGCCTGATGGATGTGATAGCCACAAGAAAAAAATACCTTCTAGGACAGGAGCCGGAGTAAGAACTCCCGCAAGGGCTCAAGTGGAGAAGACTGGAAGGCTGAGAGAACTATATACAGATCCCAAGGCTGTAAGGACGGTACAGAGGAACCATATGTGCCCTTCCCAGAAGGAAGGTTTTTATGGGCACCAGGGAAACCAGAGTACGCTGGAAGCTGCCCCAGGACAGAAGCGCCAACACCTGACCCATCAAGGAACTAAGGGCTAAACCAAGGTCCAACCCTGAATGTAGAAGGATAGGACCGTGGGGAGAGAAAAAACAGGAAGTGAGGGGATGTCCCGGCATTCACAGAAGCCCAGAAAGGACCTCCAGGTCCCACAACAGATCCTGGGCGATGCAGGCTTCCTGGCCTGAATCATAGTGCGGAAGACATCCGATGAAACCCTTTCCACGTCAGAATGGTGGTCTTAATAGCCACGCCGACACCGAAATGCTGATGTAAGACCGGACCCCGGAAAAGAAGGTAGTCTCTGACTGGCAGTGACCAAGGGACGTCTCCAGAAAGGAGAACGAGGTCAGCATACCACGAGCACCGGGGTCAACTCAGAGCGACTAGTATTTGTCGGAATGTCCTCCATCTGGATCCTCCGTAGAACCCTGGGAAGGAGGGGAAGAAACACGTAAGGAGGGAGAACTCCCACCAAGAAGAATCAGTGCGTCCACGTCGCATGCTTCTGGAACTCTGGCTCTGGAGAGAAAGGTGGGAAGCTTTGTGTAGATACCGTTAGCACACCCGGAAGAATGGAAGAGTCTCTGTAGAAGGAGGAATGTGGAGGGCGCCACAGCCCACCAGTCGGGACCGGATCGTGCCTGGAATGGAAGGCCACCAAACTAATACCCTGTGCAAATGCATATGAGGGAAGGTAGCAACGTAGGAACTACCAAGGCATGCGGGATGGCTATGAACCCTGAGCCAGAGGAGGAAAAGACAGGAGAAGAATAGGCTAGGTTTAAGCCCATTCCTCGTCTGAGACCAGCGCTATACAAAAGTAGCCAAGGACTAAATGGCTGTGCAAAAACACCGCCTGAGGAGGAAGCCAGACAAGGGGAGCCACACTGTATTGCTAGCCCCATACCCCAGCAGAGGAGGGGATCATCCGTAGAGGCCACCAAATTCAGTGCTAACAGAGTCCACCGCCTGACGAAAGAGCTGTGTAGTAAGAACCCAAGCATGTAGTGGTAAGCAATACCGCTCCCACAGTAGAAGCCAGCGCAAAACTGAGGGGGAGGCCTGAGACTATCCGTAGAAGCCACGTACCATACTGCCCCAGTTAAGTAGAGCTAACCTGAAAACTCTACCTGGAAGGGCGCAGAACTGGCGCAACTGCCAAGCTAGCTCCAGGGTAGGACCCCTACCTGAGGGGATGTCCCACTGGAGTGAGCACGAACTGAAGCATTAGCGAAAAGCTGCACCTGTGGAGTAGAACAAGCTGTAGGAGCTAAATCAGAGTGCCAGCATAACCACTTTCCCAGAGAAGGGGGAGTGGTGGATAGAGAATACGGAGTCAGTGAAACACTCGATTCGCTGGAACGTACTCACCATATATGTGCAATGGAGTACGCACTACGTATTGATGCGGACAATATCATGACCGACTGGAACAACGAAGGCCCATGGAGACTCTAAGGGTAAGAGTGCCGGGCACCTGCGAGAACCAACTGTTGTCACGCCCCCTTGGAAATAAGCGAAGGCACCTAGAGCCTTGGTGCCGCAGAATTGCAGCATTCGAAGATGTTTAGTTATTCCCCGCTATTGATCACTTGCGGAAGGGGGTAATGCAACAGAAGCACGGTGATGTGCAACACTCCGCCTATTAAAGGCTAGTGCGACAGTCGGAACCGTATTCAATGGTAGTGTAATTAGCTACCCAAGGAAGGTGGATGCATACGGCAAGTACAAGTCAGTGGTAGGGAAAATACCCCACCTATGAAGGGGAGGGGCGAATGCCCACGTCGAGAACTAGGGCATATGGCGAGTCCTGTAAGGCGTGGGAGTGCAATTGTTGCACCAAAGTAAGGGGGTAATGCATATAGCACACAATGTACCAGTGACAATGTCATCGCGCCATGAATGGATATGCATATAGCAGGTCCCGAAACCCATGTCATTGTACTTAGTCCACCCATGGCAGGGGATAATGTATAAGGCAGGTACTGTATCCTGAAGCAGTGCAATTACTCCACCTAAGGAAGGGTTAATGCATATGACAAGTACCACTGGCCACCTTAGAAGCAATCTTAGAAGATTGCTTCGGACTCATGTATACGGCGAGTCCTTGTCTGAGCGTGACCCAGGGAGGAAGGGTGGGGTTGCGAGGAAAAAGATGCGCTGTGTTCCGCTCGCGCGTAGGTCTACTCCTCAGAATCTCACCCCTGGCAGTTGTGGACTGCGCAGGTGGGGACTTATCAACCAAACTACCCAGGGGGTGGGATGGGAGCTTGTAGAGGTCCGTCTACCGGATTGTGCAGGCGGTGCAGTATCAATCAATCGACTCCGGAGGTGGATTGCATAGGTAGAGAATTATCCCCCAAACGACCCGGGAGGGCGGATTGGGAAGGTCAGAGGTCCCTAATTGAATGGCGCCGGCAAAGAATTATCAACCAAACGACCCCAGAGGGTGGACTGTGAGTTCCAGCAGACCTCTACTGGATTGCGCAGGTGGGGAATTATCAACCAAATGACCCGGGAGGGTGGATTGGGAATGTCAGGGGTCCTATATTGAATGCGCTGGTGGAGAATTATCAACCAAACGACCCAGGAGGGTGGATTGGGAATGTCAGGGGTCCTATATTGAATGCGCTGGTGGAGAATTATCAACCAAACGACCCAGGAGGGTGGATTGGGAATGTCAGGGGTCCTCTATTGAATTGCGCAGGTGGAGAATTATCAACCAAACAACCCAGGAGGGTGGATTGGGAATGTCAGAGGTCCTCTATTGAATTTCGTATGTGGAGAATTATCAACCAAACGACCCGGAGGGCGGATTGGGAATTCCTCAGAGGTCCATCACTAAATTGCGCAGGTGGAATTAGCAACCAAACGACCCGGAGGGTGGATTGGGAATTCCAGAGGCTCTCCACTGTATTGCGGAGGTGGATAATCATCAACGGCCCCAGGGGACGGATTGGAATCCTTCAGAGGTCCATCACTAAATTGTGCAGGGAATTATCAACCAAACGAACCGGAGGGTGGATTGGGAATACATCAGCTGTCCTCCACGGGATTTGCAGAGGAGGAGAATTATCAACCAAACGGCTCGGAGGGCGGATTGGGAACTAAGAGAGGTGCTCCTTATCCGAGATAGAACACGGGCCCAGTGTGGTACCGCACAGACAGTTGGTAATGAGGGGGGCCATATAGACGCACAAGAGGCAGGAAAGGATTAAATTCCTCCATCATGAGGAACATTGCACTGGAAGTGCCACGCCCCCTTAGAACTCTACCCCTCCCCAGATATGCCGGCCATGAAGGGTTAAGGTCATCTTCATGACTTGGGGTGGAGCTAGCAGGTTACTGGGGGAGAAGGGCGCAAAGTTTTCGTGCCTGAGCGCACATCCCCCCCCCCAGGAGGACGAAGTGCGGCCTTCAGCAAGCCGCAAGGCGGCAATCCAAGGCCCCTGCGCACAGCCGATTAGTGCATCGGCCGGACCGCAGAGGGACCAAGCACCGCGATATGAGCCCGCCCGGCAACGGACTGAGCCCGCCCTGCTGTTTAACCCTTTTCGGAGCGGCGCGCTCGCCGTCCGCTCCGGATCTCTGGTCATGGCTGTCCATAGCCCAATAAGAACTCCGCTCCGCTCTGCATTCAGTGACAACACAGGCAGAGATTATCTGTCTGGCTGTGCGCTCGGACTCCCTGCTCACCGCTTTGTCATGGAAAAAGCCTGCCAGGGGTTCCACTGACATTAACCCCCTATGTGCCGCCCTGCTAGGCAATGAATAAAACCTGCCGCCGTCTTCACCCCTTCACCCAGTCTTCTCTTTCCTGCCGCCGTCTTCACCCCTCCTCTGGTCCAGCAGGGTGACCCCTTCAGCTACTGGCACCGTAGTGGCCAGTAGCTGGAAAAGGGGGGCTTGGATGGGTGACCCCTTGGCTGGCAGGATGCAGGAGAGCTAGGCTGCCCTGGTCCACCTTGTCTTCTGTGGGGGAGGCAGCAGTGCGGGTGACCGGCACTGGCGCAACTCGACCCCGGGAGAACAGGGAGGTCGACTCGTCACATGTGTTGAATTCCTCCGAGATCCATGCCTCATTCATTTTTAGAAATGTGAGGTAGTCCACACTGTCATGAGCTAGGCAAGTGCGCTTATCGGTCACGATACCCCCTGCTGCGCTGAACATCCTTTCAGACAGGACACTGGACAAGGGGCAAGCCAACAGTTCCTGCATACCCAGTAGTCCAGGGGATCATCGCTTCTCAGAGCGTCCACATCGGCCGTTAACCCGATGTAGTCGGACACCTGTCGGTCTAGGCGTTCCCTGAGGCTGGATCCTGAGGACGGCTGCAAGAAGGATCTCATATCCGAAGTGACCAACACATCTTCAAACCGCCCTCTTCTGCATGCGCTGTTGGATTGGTACCCGCAACTGTTTCTCTGTGAGTGGGAATTCCTCTGCCAGCGCCCGCAAAAGCAGAATGCAGCATTTCTCGAAGCAAGGCCTGGAAGTGCTGCATTCTGACAGCCCTCTGTGATGGTGGTAACATTTCCGCCATTTTATGTTTGTACCGGGGGTCTAAGTACGTTGCCACCCAGTACTGGTCCTTGCCCTTTATGCTTTTTATACGGGGGTCCCTCTTCAAACACTGGAGCATGAAGGTCCCCATTTTCACTAAACTGGAAGCGGTGGAGTGGCCTGGCTCCTGCTCATCATCCAGGATAATGTTGTTCTCGTTCTCCTCCCCCAGCCACGGACAACACCAGGGATCCCAGAAACGTTTAAAGCATGCTCTTCTTGCTCCTCCTCCGCCCCGGCACCATCCTCCTCTGACTCCTCTTTAGACTCCTGTTGTTGACTTGTGTCAGATGGAGTAGCCCCCCTGGGAATTCATTTAGCATTGCGACTTCCTCATCTTCCTGCTCCTCGACGGCTTGATCAATGACACAACGCAATGCAGGCTCCAGAAAGCGTAAGGTACGATGTCACTGATGGCGCCCTGGCTGCGACTGACCAGTTTGGTGATCTCATCAAATGGCTGCAGAAGTCTGCATGTGTCACACATGAGCAGCCACTGGCGCGGTGAAAAAAAAACCAATCTCCCAGAACCTGTCCTGCCGCAGAGTTCGTACAGGTAGTCATTAACTGCAGGTTTCTGCTGGAGCAGCCTATCAAGTATATACAAGGTGGAGTTCCATCGTGTCGGGCAGTCACAAATCAGACGTCTGACGGGCAGGTGGTGTCGTCGCTGAATGTCAGCAAGGCGAGCCATGGCCATGTACGATCTTCTAAAATGGCTAGAGATTTTCCTGGCCTGCCACAAGACGTCCTGGACCCCTGGGTATTTGGCAACAAATCGCTGCACGTCTCACCTGGCAAGTCGAATAGGTTCTGGGGGGCACAGCAGAACAGACGGTAGCAGCGGAAAAGGAGGAGAGGGAGGATGGAGTAGGAGAAGGAAAAGAAGAGGCAGGCCTGCATGCAATCCTTGGCAGTAACACTAAATCTACACAGGTGCCATGGGTTGCATGCTTGATGGCCGTCAGAAGGTTCACCCAGTGGGCAGTAAAAGTTATGTACCTTCCGTGCCCGTGCTTGCTAGACCACGTGTCTGTGGTCAGATGTATCTTGGCACCGACACTGTGTGCCAGAGATACATCCACTTGCCGCTGAACGTGGCCATAGGCTAGGTCTACACGTCATTTGTCGCGCAACATTTTGTTGCACCAATGTCGCGTGACAATTTTTATAACGGCAGTCTATAGTGTCGCACTGCAACATACTGCGATGCAACAGTTGCAGAAAATCCTTTCAAGATGGATTTTTCTGCGACTGTCACAGTCGCAGCATGTTGCAGTGCGGCATCATAGACTGCGTGACATTGGTGCAACAAAATGTGCGACAAATGTTGCAGGGTAGTTGTGCCCTATCTGTCGTCGCGCAACAAATGTCGTCGTGTAGACCTAGCCATATAGCTATGGGATGCCCTTCTGAGAGAAATATTTCCTTCCGGGGACCTTCCAATGGCCGCAAATTTTCTAAAGGCCTCCGAGTCCACCAGTTTATATGGCAGTAGTTGGCGGGCTAGCAGTTCTGACAACTAGCGGTCAGTCGTTGGGCAAGAGGGTTATCCGGGCGTCATCATCTTTTTTCGCTCGAACATTTGTGGGAAGGAAGCCTGCCTTTTGCCAGATGAACGCGACGACGGCACGGTGGAAGGCGGAGTGGAGGACAACTGGGAGGAGAAGGAGAAGAGGCAGGACGGGGAGTGTGGCTTTGTGGGTTCTGACGGTGTTGCTCCCACTGGGCTCGGTGATGGGAGGCCAGGTGCCTTCTTAAGGCGATCGTCCCTAGGTGAGTGTTGGGCTTACCGCGACTTATGCGTTGACAGCACAGGCTGCAGATGGCAACACTATTGTCAGCAGCAGACACATTGAAAGTTAATATTGTTTTAATTAAAACTCGCTGAATAGCTTAATCAGCGCTCCAGATGGCGACCAAAGCGGTCACCAGTGCGCCTTAAAATTTGCAGATGGCGCAAATTGGTGGTGCAGTGGTAGGTTCTGATCGGACCCCCAGCAGTGTAATCGTGGGGCTCCGATCAGTTACCATAGCAGCCAGGACTCTGCTGAAGCCCTGGCTGCCATGGTAAGCTCCCTGCTGCTGTGTGCAATAGGCACAGGGCAGCAGGGACAGTGTAAAGTCCTATTCACCCAATCTGTGTAGAGAGGGGGATGCATGGAGAGCGGTCTGTGTAGAGGGGGATGTATGGAGAACAGTTGCTATAGAAAGGGGGAAGCACGGAGAGCGGTCTGTGTAGAGGGGGGGGGGGGGTATGGAGAGCACTGATGCCTGCTGATGTGGTCATTGGTTGCAGTGGCGCCTCTCTTTAATTAGTGCAGTGGGGATAGTTTATTTTAACCCATTTTGTGTCACATATAGAAGAACATCAGTTTGAAATCCCCTTAAAAAAAAATGTTAAGTCCTTAACACTATATATACACTAATTTCTGAGACTGGCAGGACCTTTGTTGGTGATCATACTTACATGATCCCCAGTACTGGGTCCCGGCTCCTTTGCTCCACAGCTCCTGTTGCTCGTCTTGAGTCCCTTCATGAAAACGTCCTGTTTGACGCCGTTACAGCCAATAACTGACCACTGCTTCCCTTGCATTATGTTAAATGGTCATGTGATGCAAGGGGAGCAGATCTCCACTGTGGCCAGTGATTAGCTACAGCAGGATCAAGATAAAAGTTTTCATGGAGAAATCCAAGACAAGTAGTGGAGACCTGGAAGTCAATGTACTAAGACCCAGCACCTAGGGATCAAGGAAGCATGATCAGCAACGTGAATCTGGCTAGTCTGAGAGTTCATAGAAATTAGTGCACAACCCCTCAAGATTGATGGAGTTAGAAGAACGAATCAAAAGGAAAGACAAAATGGGCAACTACACAAGGTAAGACATGTATTTTTATTATTATTATTATACCATAATTCTATCCATTTTAAATTCGGCAACTAAAAATTTAATTTGGTTCCTAAATTGTTCAGGTTAGGAGCCAATGGCTCCTTGATATTTTTTTTGTCTGGAGCACTGTTAATGGAGGTGGAAGGGTCAATGTCACCAATTTTAGTGTGTCATCTTCTGACCATTGAAATAAATAGCATTGACGCATATGGTCACCTGATAGGCGTAAATGGGGGACATTTATCAATAACTGTATTTTGCACCAGAAAAATCTTTACATCACGAATCAAAAGTGGTTATTTTTAAAATGTGTTTTTTGTAATTGTAGGCTAATAATCTGTCATTTTATAAACATGCAACATTTTTTACGCTGACGTGTTAAAATGTGACATTTAATAGTATTTGCCACAATGCATCAGTGCTCAACGGATTTTGAACATGCACTCTTACCCTAGTGCCAATATGCAACATTTAATCGCTAAAATTGTGACTTTTGAATAAAAGTCGCATCTAATCTGATCTGCTGTGCGCCTTTGACAATTTACACTACCACAAAAGCAAGCTTAATCCACCGCTATATTTTGTGCCTTTTAAGTCTAACATAGTTTATCAACCTAAGTGTAATCTACACCAGTTTGGTAGCCCCACCCACTTTGACATTCAAAACACTTTTCTGGCAGGTTTCATTCTTTCTGGGGAAAAAAAAAAAAAGAGAAAATTGATATATTTGGCGCAAAATAAAAAACGTATTTTTGGCACATTTTACACCATAACTCTGGCGCTACATGTTTTTGTTTTTTACTTTTTTGACATTATACAACAGGGATCAGCAACCTCTGGCACTCCAGCTGTTGAGAAACTACAACTCCCAGAATGCTTCATTCACTTCCGTGGGAATTAGAACAGCTGAGCATGTTTGCATGCTGGGAGTTGTAGTTTAACTGCAGCTGGAGTGCCGAAGGTTGCTGATCCCTGTTTGGCTACTGTCACATTGCATTGTTGTTCTCCGGTATTGAGTTCCGGCAGAGGATCTTAAAACCAGAAAAAAAACTGTTCCATTTAGTCCCCATGCATTCTGAATGGGAAGTGATCCGTTCAGGATGCCTTCTGTTCCGGCAGCATTTTGTTTTGTGACCAGACACAAAACCACTGAAAGCTGCAGTTTTGTGCCCAGTCATCGAAATGGAAAAAAGCGGATTCGTCACTAAACATAATGTACGTCAATGGTGATGGATCTTTTTTTTTAATGGAGCCTAAAAAAAAAAAAAAAGAAATTGATCCGTCACCATTGACTTTCAATGTATTTAGTGACAGATCTGTTTTTTTTTTCCTGTTTTGATTTCCCATAACCGCATCCTAATTGAACGGATGCATCCTGAAGTGCAAAAACCGAAACGGATCCGTTTAATTCCGGTATTGATCTCAATACCAGAATTAACATCGCAAGTCTGATAGTAGCCTTACACAGATATGCACTTCATACACACACACACATATACACTGCTCAAAAAAATAAAGGGAACACTTAAACAACACAATGTAACTCCAAGTCAATCACACTTCTGTGAAATCAAACTGTCCACTTAGGAAGCAACACTGAGTGACAATCAATTTCACATGCTGTTGTGCAAATGGGATAGACAACAGGTGGAAATTATAGGCAATTAGCAAGACACCCCCAATAAAAGGAGTGGTTCTGCAGGTGGTGACCACAGACCACTTCTCAGTTCCTATGCTTCCTGGCTGATGTTTTGGTCACTTTTGAATGCTGGCGGTGCTTTCACTCTAGTGGTAGCATGAGACGGAGTCTACAACCCACACAAGTGGCTCAGGTAGTGCAGCTTTTCCAGGATGGCACATCAATGCGAGCTGTGGCAAGAAGGTTTGCTGTGTCTGTCAGCGTAGTGTCCAGAGCATGGAGGCGCTACCAGGAGACAGGCCAGTACATCAGGAGACGTGGAGGAGGCCGTACAAGGGAAACAACCCAGCAGCAGGACCGCTACCTCCGCCTTTGTGCAAGGAGGAACAGGAGGAGCACTGCCAGAGCCCTGCAAAATGACCTCCAGCAGGCCACAAATGTGCATGTGTCTGCTCAAACGGTCAGAAACAGACTCCATGAGGGTGATATGAGGGCCCGACGTCCACAGGTGGGGGTTGTGCTTACAGCCCAACACTGTGCAGGACGTTTGGCATTTGCCAGAGAACACCAAGATTGGCAAATTCACCACTGGCGCCCTGTGCTCTTCACAGATGAAAGCAGGTTCACACTCAGCACATGTGACAGACGTGACAGAGTCTGGAGACGCTGTGGAGAACGTTCTGCTGCCTGCAACATCCTCCAGCATGACCGGTTTGGCATTGGGTCAGTAATGGTGTGGGGTGGCATTTATTTGGAGGGCCGCACAGCCCTCCATGTGCTCGCCAGAGGTAGCCTGACTGCCATTAGGTACCGAGATGAGATCCTCAGACCCCTTGTGAGACCATATGCTGGTGCGGTTGGCCCTGGGTTCCTCCTAATGCAAGACAATGCTAGACCTCATGTGGCTGCAGTGTGTCAGCAGTTCCTGTAAGACGAAGGCATTGATGCTATGGACTGGCCCGCCCGTTCCCCAGACCTGAATCCAATTGAGCACATCTGGGACATCATGTCTCGCTCTATCCACCAACGTCACGTTGCACCACAGACTGTCCAGGAGTTGGCAGATTCTTTAGTCCAGGTCTGGGAGGAGATCCCTCAGGAGACCGTCCGCCACCTCATCAGGAGCATGCACAGGCGTTGTAGGGAGGTCATACAGGCACATGGAGGCCCCACACACACTACTGAGCCTCATTTTGACTTGTTTTAAAGGACATTACATCAAAGTTGGATCAGCCTGTAGTGTGTTTTTCCACTTTAATTGAGTGAGACTCCAAATCCAGACCTCTATGGGTTGAAAAATTTGATTTCCATTTTTAAATTTGTGTGTGATTTTGTTGTCAGCACATTCAACTATGTAAAGAACAAAGTATTTCAGAAGAATATTTAAATTAACTCAGATCTTGGATGTGTTATTTTTGTGTTCCCTTTATTTTTTTGTGTGTATATATATATATATATATATATATCCCTTTATTTTTTTGTGTGTATATATATATATATATATATATAAAAAAGGGAAAGTAGCGGCGGCACTGGAAACAAGCAATGTGGGTGCTATGTCCAGGGATATTGCTGCTTACCCCAGATGTACAGGAACGAAGAAAGGACAGCACTCCAAGTAAAAATATACTGGTCTTTAATCACCCATGCAGATGGCAACGTTTCAGCTCCAAACAAGAGCCTTTTGGGCTCTTGTTTGGAGCTGAAACGTTGCCATCTGCATGGGTGATTAAAGACCAGTATATTTTTACTTGGAGTGCTGTCCTTTCTTCGTGTATATATATATATATATATATATATATATATACACACACATATACACACACACAGCTGAAGAAACACAATACACACAGCACTACTACATGCACAGTAGAGCCATGCACAGCACACTTACACGCGTTCTCCTGCAGGCATCCTACACAATATTGAGGGTCATTTATCATGCTCCTACTCCAGAAAACTGTTGTAAGAGATTTCACTAGCATTGTAGAAGTTTTTTGAGTGAGGGTTTCTGCTTACCCATTAACACCTATGAAATCCACAGTCAAATCTTATTCTAAGGGTCTATTCACACGTCTGTTATAACACTCCGTTTCAGTTCCGATTTAAATCGGAACGTTTTTCGGATCCATTAATTTCAATTGCCTCTGCAAAAATGCAGACACCAATCATAGTGCTGTCCGAATCACAGAATCCATTCTCCTATTTTCGAGTATGCAGATCCTGAAAAAAAAAATTAAGCTTGTCCTACTTTGTCCGTTTTCCAGGTCCGTTGTCCATTCAAGTCAATGGATCCGCATAAATGCGGATGACATGCACAAAACCATCCGAATGTCGTTCGATTTTGCAGATCCGTTGACAGGAAAATGGATGAAAAAAAACGGAATAACGGAAACACGAAAAACAGATTCGGAAGCACTTTAGGTAAAAAAAAAAAACAAAAAAAAAAACGGAAGGTTGTACTGAAAAACGGATCCGCAAAAAAAAGGAACGTTTATCTGGAAAAGTAAAAATACTGACGTGTGAATGGACCCTAAGTAACCTGTCACGTGACTTTTTTTTCCAAATCCGCTATATAAAAAAAAAAAAGAAGCCATTTGTACAGTTTTGATTATGGATTCGGCAGTGTAAAACACCCACTTTCTGCTGCTGAATTTAGCCATGTGAACATACCCTAAGGCCGGTTTTTAGAAGTGCGTGTGGTTTCTGTGACAGCCCTATATAAGCCAAACTCCCTGCATCAGAGATCGATGATGCTGTGCCTTCCAGGCAGACTTCTGACACACTGTATATTTCTGATGTGGCTGGAGAACCAGCCTTGACAATAAAACCCTTTAAAAGTTGAGGAAAAATAACTTTATAAATTCTTCCACAACGTGTAAAGATTTCAAATACTCTGTATGTAATAATTTGTATAATATACACTCTACGGACAATGGAAAACACTATCCGTGCATATTTCTTCCATTGCCTCTTGAAGTACAATCAAAAGGTGATCCATAGAGTTTCCCCCTGTTTAAGCTGATTTTTCTCTTATGTCTGCAGGAGTCAGAAAAGAGAGTCCTGTGGAAATTATCCAGGCCAGAATCACCAAAGATATTATCAAGTATTGGAAAGAAATTAAGTCAATTTTGAGAAGCAGAGATCCAAGAGGCACAGGCCAAATCTCCTTTTCCGAAATCTGTTCCATCCTCCTGACATTACAAATCAGCATTGGTCCAATTGAATTTGACATCTTGTGCCAAGCATTTGATCTTAGTCTGGATGGAAACTTTCACTACATTCCTTTCCTACAATTTTATACCAAGAAAAAACACATGTAAGCAAAAAAAAAACATTACTCATCCCTCATGTCCTATGAGTAACTGTGACATATTGATTTCCTGTTACAATAGTGTTAAAAATAAGGAGATGTTACATAATCCCTCTATAATTTTCATTTGCTTTTATATTAGTCATCTTTATTCAGAATACAAGAAAAGGTTTCCCCGCAAACCATTTTTCTTAAAGTGCAGTTTTCTATACTCCAAACATCAAAGCAAATAAAGATTAAAAACCATTGTAAATACAATAAAATATTTAGCGCTCATGGCTGGAGAGATGCAAGACAAGAAATAGTGTTCAAAAGAATACAAAATAAAATGCACAAAAATATCCCTGTAATCCCTTCCTAAGGCCTCTTTCACACATCCGTGTTTGGTCAGTGATTTTTATCAGTGACTGAGCCAAAACCAGTAATGGGGCCTCCAAATAGATATGGTATAATTGAGAAATGTTTTTCACCTACACCTGGTTTTGTCTCACAAATCACTGAGGTGTGAAGGAGGCCTTAAAAGGGTTTTCTAGAATTTTTATACTGATGACCTATACTCTGGACAGGTCAGCAGTATCGGATTGGTGGTGGTCCGACACATGGGACCTCCGTTGATCAGCTGTTTGAGAAGGCACTGGCTCTCCTGTGAGCACCACTGCCGTCTTGCAGTTTACCAAGCACATTGTATAGCAGATGTACTTGGTATCACGCTCAGCCCAACATATCAGGAACTGATGACTAGGGATGAGCGAACTTCATATTTTGAAGTTAGTTTTCGGGTTGGGGTAGCGATATGGATTCCGTTACCAATAAAGGAACCCGTGTTCTCTGCAGGATTTATACAAGACACTTCCTGCTTACTCGTTTATTTCTAGATTTAATGTTATAAGATACAGATCAGTCAAAACACAAACTGCATTGCTTTACTAGGGTGATTATATATTATAATACGTACAATCATCAGGTGTTATGGGTCTTGTGTCGTTTGTGCAACTTTAATACACTCACTACAAGGAATATGCCCAAGAAGAAATTTTACCAAAAATAAAAAATATCATCCTCAGCATTGTGGACACATGTTAATGAGAGAGTTTTATTATATGTATTGATGGTAGGATAATCATGAATTTAATGTTAATGCAATAAAAGATGGCCGGGGAAACATCAGACATGGTTACTGTTTTATCTGGGGAAACATGGGCTTACAGCTGCTAAAACACATTGATGTTTGTTGGCCGATAGACCTTACCCCTAGCCAAAGTACAATAGTGCTGCCATTCACCTAGGTCAGTGAGGGCTAACCTCCGGCCCTCCAGCTATGGTCAAACTACAACTCCTAAGACGTACATTTGTTTGGCTGTTCTCAGAACTCCATATAAATAAATGCAGCATGCTGGGAGTTGTAGTTTCACCACAGCTGGAGTGCCAGAGGTTAGCCATCACTGACCTAGGCCATAGCCAGGCATCTGCCAGTAGAAGAGATGCGCATACAAGGAAACATAAACTACCCCAATACATAACTTTTCTGTAACCAAGCAAGACACTGGAAATAGATTTGGCGACAATAAAAGTAGGAAATTTGTATTTTTGTATTCATTGTTGCATTACAATCCATAAAGAACAAATTTTTTGGGCAGGGGAAAAAAAAAAAAAAAAAAAAAAAAAGGCAAGCAATTCACATTTTTTTTTTACAAGGTTTTTCTTTTGTGGTGGCGTTTTTAGTCACATTTTACTTGCATTTAACTTTTTTCCCTATAAAAAGGTCTGAAAAAAAATGACACACCAAGAGCATTCTGCAACAAAGCAAAATAAAAAACACTGCCGAAGGATGAGCTTAAATTTATGATGAGATGCAGGCGCACGCACCGCAAGTCAGTGCACTTAGATTGAAATCTACTCTGGCCCCTGATGGGAGTAAACTTCAGTCCTTTACACCAGGAAGCTGTGCTGATGGCCCCGCTCACACCACGCCCTGGCTACTTCCCAGTGATAAAAGGTGGTGTAGAAATGCTGCGGGCACCTAAATACAAGCGCACGAGTATTGGGGGGAAAAATAAAAATTAAAAGTAAATTGCAAAATGAGGCCGTGTGACTTATTTTTACCCCAGGGGGGTAATAACAAATTATCCCCAGTGTTTGTAGGGCATTTTACATCTAAGGCTACTTTCACACTTGCGGCAGGACAGATCCGACAGGCTGTTCACAATGTCGGATCCGTCCTTCCGCTATTTCGCCGGACCGCCGCTCTGTCCCTATTGACTACATGTCCTGCATGTCCGACTTTTTAGTCTGGCGGCTTTCGCCGTGCTGAGCCGGAGCTCCGCCCCCGTCCATTATAGTCAATGGGGACGGAGCGGCGGCACGGCGAAATAGCGGAAGGACGGATCAGACATGGTGAACAGCCTGTCGAATCCGTCCTGCCGCAAGTGTGAAAGTACCCTTAGTGGCTAATATTTAACATCTGGCCGTGGCGTTTTTGGCTATATGAAAAAGAAAAAAAAAAAACACACACACACGACGCGTGCAACCACCCACACTGCGTGCACGGACATCAGATCTAATAATAAGGAACATGTTCATGATATTGGCTAGTTTACTACTTGCTGTAGAGTCCAAGATTTGATGTTAAGTGGACATACTGTAATTTATGGTAGTTACAGAGATTCAAGCAGATTGTGGAGGAACTTTCATGTATGTGATCTCTCGTATGTGCTGTACTACAGACGTTGCGGCAAACATCTTCGTGCCATTTCTATAATATTTAGCCTAACTTTTTTTTTGTATAGAATACATGGCTAGCTTTTTATATGAGAAATCAATTGAGTCAGTAAAAACTGTAGCATTAATATTTGCTGCATCTCATTAGGCAGGTTATACTTCCCCATTTTGTACAGCTCTTGGCTGTGAATAATGACTACAAAGGGCGGTTTCAGAACCCCTTTAAAGGGGTTTTCCAAGATGCATATACTGACATGTTCATAGGTCATAGGGCCTATTTGCAGCTCAATCTTATTCAAGTGAATGGGTCAGAGTTGCAATACCAAGCACAGCCACTATACAATCTATGGCGCCAGGTCGCTCTACATTTTTTCCAGAAGAGTAAAAATACTCCTCTTACCATTTTTGAGGAGTATTTTTATTATGTAGGGAAACCATTACCAGTCTCCTCTATAATGTTTTACATGCAGATATAGCAAATTTTGACAGTTTTAAATTTCTCTCTCAGAAGACTGAATCCCTAGCTTTCTTTAAGCACCAAATCTGTCCCATAGGGATAGGAGCGGTAGATTGTGCAAAACTCAATGCAATAAGAATTGAACAGGGACGTCTGGTCGTTGCGGCAGGGAGCAATGGGTGGCTTAGTGACAGTGGGTGGGGTCTGGGAAAGTCTTATACACAATATATCGGACTGTTGCACAGTATAATGTACCCTATAGTCCCCTCTGATCTCTGGAAAGTGTGCTCCATACGGGAAAATAGACCTCTGGTCCAGGATACTTACATAGAGAAACTAAGCCAAGAGTAAAGAAAACCCTGTTTCTGACCCTTATGTTAAATCAGAACTTTCATTTGATTGCTCTGATACCTAAACACCAAAAGGAAGACAAGAATTTTTGAAACCTGCTGTTTCTCTAACCTTATGTTTATAGTAGTGTTAATAGAGTCTCAAAGGTTTATAAAAGTAGGGTACCTGCTTTTATAGGGCCTTGAGACTTTATTAACACTACTATCAAAATAAGGTCATCTAGAGAAACAGAAGGTTTCTAAAAATCCTTTTCTTCCTTTTGGTGTTTAGGTATAGAGCAATCAAATGAAAGTTCTGATTTAACATAAGAAGCAAGGTTTTCTTTAGCCTCTTGGCTATTAGTTTTCCATTGATAAACCTCCACCTGGAGCTCCCAGCAGCAGATAGAAGCCTGCAGGGCACTTCTGGTGTGACATCACCTGGGCACAAGCCTGACACTTCTCTCATGGTCTTTGCTCAGCAGAGGCTCCATTCCCGCCATGCTTTCCCTTCATCAGCAGACGGTAATGGCGCAGAATGGCTGCTGCTGTGTGTTCAGCACGCGGGAGAAGGGGGTGTGAGAAGATCGGCCAATGGCGCGGCAGCCTGTGGATACTGACAAATCAGCAGCCTCTTCTCTAATAACAAAGCTCTGTACTGTGTGATTGGATTGCTGTGCTGCCTGTGCCGTTCACAGCGCTTAGTGAGCTCATGAATGGCAGTGAAATCATTGTGCGTATTCATACGCATCAGACATTTTTTTAGGGAGTAAAACTGCCTGTATAGGCATCTAAGACGCTTGTACAGGCGATATTGCGACCTCTACATCTAAGCCTACGCATAGTAGGTGTAGATTACATTTTCCATCTTGAGGATAGGCCAAGATGTGTCAAAGTTATTTAGACCAGCACCTCTTAGTAAATTTTGTGCATTTTACTCCAATAACACAAGACTGGCATGTGAGACACCAGTCTGAGTAAAGCTCAGAATATAAGCCAACTGGTGATATTCTAGTAAACTAATGACCTACACCTACAATGTACAAGACACCCGAGACGTACAATAAAACCCCACATTACATTGCTCGTAGTGACAAGAGAAAGGAAAAAACATTTTATTAACACTAAGGCCCCTTTCACACGGGCGAGAATTCCGCGCGGGTACAATGCGTTATGTGAACGCATTGCACCCACACTGAATACCGACCCATTCATTTCTATGGGGCTGTTCACATGAGCGGTGATTTTCACACATCACTTGTGCGTTGCGTGAAAATCGCAGCAGGCTCTATATTATTTTTTTCACGCAACGCAGGCCCCATAGAAGTGAATCGGGCTGCGTTAAAATTGCAAGCATCTGCAATCAAGTGCGGATGAGTTGCGATTTTCACGCATGGTTGCTAGGAGACGATCAGGATGGGGACCCGATCTTTATTATTTTCCCTTATTACATGGTTATGAGGGAAAATATCATCATTCTTAATACAGAATGCTTAGTAAAATAGTGATGGAGGGGTTAAAAAATAAACAATTAATAAACTCACCTTAATCCACTTGAACGCTCAGCCTGGCATGTCTTTTCTTTTTTTTATGTTGATGGACCATGTGATGAGCGCAGTGACATCATCAAAAGGTCCTTTACCCAGGTCCTGAAGAAAGAAGAGGAGATCCGCTATGCGATCAAGTGGATGGGGGGAGTTAAATGTTTATTTTTAACCCCTCAATGGACATTTTACTAAGCATTCTGTAGTAAGAATACCATTATTTTCCCTTATAACCATGTTATAAGGGAAAATAATAAAATCTACACAACACCGATCCCAAACCTGAACTTCTGTGAAGAAGTCCGGGTTCAGGTCTGTGTACCAAACATGGCGATTTTTCTCACGCGCGTGCAAAACGCATTAAACCGCTTTACACTGGCGCATTTTCCCGCAACGCACCCGCATCTTGTCTGGCCGTCACACGCGACGCCCATGTGAAAGCCCAACTGCTCATAACTGAACTGAAAACAACCCTTGTGTATTATCCTACCTAATCGGTTGGTTAGATTACTTAACCTTGTACAGTCTTTTTCCCCCCATGATGAACCAAATCTTAAATGCAAGTTCATACTTAGGGTTGCTGAAAGCAGAAGGTCACTTTACTGTAAGATAATTACATTTTTAAAGTCTCCTATTAAGTACGGATATAATGACAAGTGAATGCAGTCGTTGCTGTAATAAGTTATATGGCACTACTATGTGGTTCAATAGGACAAGCTGTCCAGCTGAGGCCAAGTAATAAATTAGCCCATATGGTCCACGTCATATACCTACACATGATTGTAATACACCCCTGGGAGATATTTTACTCTGGTAGTAGGCACTATGTGTAGTATTTCTCTGCCAAAACTGTATTAGTATATACAGTACTTATCTTTACTACTCTCATTTTCTCCATTAATATTTTACGAGTTTCCCAAATAGTCAAGCCTTGGGTCAACTGTTATCTTTGGTGCAAGGCCTGGTTATGTTCTCCTGCCATGTTATTAACATATGCAAGACTCTTCCCCTCCCCCACAATATTTGGCAGTTAGAGAGCGGGATACTGATTCAAGGATCAAAACAATGGGTCATATAGTATAAGAAGTGGAGAGGAAATGGAAGATGCAAGGCCCTTCTATTACATTTAAGTTAGTTTTCACATAGCTGGCATTTTATCATCCTAAAATCTTAGTTATGATACTACAGATACAGTCATTTGATAAAAGAAATAGAACTATTGCCTTAAAGAGCTTTTTTCTATTGCAAAACGTGCTCGCAGTTATCAGATTACAGCCTTTGTGCCAGAAAAGCAGAGTCCAACAGTTGCAGATTTCACACATTTCTACGCAAAAAACGCATCACTTTACGCCACTCACTTAGTCGTGTCATAGAAGGTGGAGTGTGGCCTTTAGTGGATGGACCTTGTGGTCTTTTTCTGCGGTCAATCTTCTATGTTTCTCTAGCAGCCTCACGGCTGGCCTGCCACCTGGAGCTGGCAAAAAATTTTGAGCAAATCAACTTAAAGGAGTTTTCCAGGATTTAAAAAGAGATGACCTATCCTAAGGATAAGTTACCAATATAAATATTGGTGGGGGTTTGACACCCGGCACCCTCGACAATCAGCTAGTTGAAGAGGAGACCGCACTCTGTGCAAGCACAGCCTTCCCTAGTTTGTTTACCTGCTCGCAGTCAACATTGCAATGGTGAGCAGGTGCAACTACAAGCCGCCCCATTCACTTCAATGGGACGGTTCCTTCCCATCAAGTGTATAGAAGCGAATGGGAGCCTTGAAGTTACACCTGCTCACCCGCTGTCGACAGTGAGCAGGTAAACAAACAGCTAATCGATTGGGGGGGGGGGGGGGGGGATTTGATATTGATAACCTCAATATTAAAATCCTGGGATAAACTTTTTAAAGGGAATCAGTCACCTGGATTTTGGGAATAGAGCTGAGGACATGTGTTGCTAGATCGCCGCTAGCACATCCGCAATACCCAGTCCCCATAGCGCTCTGTGCTTTTATTGTGTAAAAAAACGATTTGATAGATATGTAAAATTAACCTGAGATGAGTTCTGTCTCTGAGATGAGTCCAGTGTGAAGGAGCCCAGCACCGCCCTGCATCCTCCGAATCTCCTCCTTGCTCCCCGGCGTCACAAAGCTAGAGCGCTGTAATCTCGCGATGCGTGAGCTAGCGCATGCGCAGTGTCGGCATAGTGTTCCTTCCCTGTGCTGGCATCAGCCTCAGGGAACGAACTGCGCATGCGCTAGCTCGCGCATCGCAAGATTACGGCGCTCTAGCTTTGTGACGTTGGGGAGCAAGGAGGAGATTTGGAGGATGTGGGGCGGTGCTGGGCTCCTTCACACTGGACTCATCTCAGAGACAGAACTCATCTCAGGTTAATTTACATATCAAATTGTTTTTTTTTACACAATAAAAGCACACCGAGCTATGGGGACTGGATATGGAGGATGTGCTAGCGGCGATCTAGCAACCCATGTCCTCAGCTCTATATACAAAATCCAGGTGACAGGTTCCCTTTAAATCCCTACAGCTGCCATTCCAAAAATAATGCATATGTTTCTATACATTACAGCAAATATGTGACATGATTCTGCCATTCACTATAAGTTAGCATTGCAAATGTCACTGCAACTCTGGAAAAAAAATCCTATGTACACACCATACCACATAAGCCAACATCAACGTGTAATGGAGAACAAACCTGGCCGTCTTGACTTATGGTTTTATTACATTTTGCATAGTTCCAGTTTAAAATGCACTTGGAAATGTGATTTACCCACCTATAGATTCCTTTAAAAGCCTAACATGAAGTCACTTAAATATTTGTCTCCACAGTAAGGCAGCATTTGGTAGCAGTCTTTAAAAACTATATGGCTTCCCGCCAGCAGGATTATTCATACAGAGTCGGCGTGTACACATCTACCTGAGGAATAGCAGTAAATGACACCTGTAGATGTGTTTCTTGCATAGTGTTATTTTAGGTAGAGCTTTATGATTGTACTATGAGAATAAAAACATAAAATTATGTCTGCAGTAAAACCAAAGTGGACTTGCACACAATATGGAAAATGATCAATTACATCAATGACGTGTGGTAAGGTGTTTTGTTCACTTATTTTTTGATACAATAAGGTGGTCTTCCTTGCTCTTAGCCAATTTATCTTTCATGGAATTTGGAGCGGCCCGGCGAGGTAGTTTTACCTTTGAACCGAGCTGATCAGAAGCAGTTTTTTCTTTATCTTTCTTTAAGGTGCTGCTCACAGGCTGAGTTTTTGAAGAGGGCTTTGTCTTTGGTACAGCCTGTGTTTTGGGTGCAGATTGTGGAAGTTTAACAACAGAGAGTGGTGTGCGTCCAGAGGCTGTAGTCTTATCAGACGCAGTCTTATTAGTGAAATTTCTGGCAGTCTGGACTGGTTTAGCAGTGTTTGACTGGACTGCGGTTGGCAATTTCGATGAAGGTTTTGAAAGGTATGGCAAAACAGTGACTTTGTCAGGCACACGTGAAGATACCACAAAGGGCTTCCTCTCCTGGAGATTGTTCTTTGCTGTGTCTGCCTTTTTACTTATCTTTACATCCTTGGAGGAAACAGTGGCTGAGACACATTTCTGATTGGCAGTGCTCTTGCAGTTCTGCTTTACAACCTCAGTCCTCTTAGAGGACTCAGATTTACTTGATGTAATAGCTGGTGTACAAGAACTTGTTTTTAACGGTCCTGGCTTTGCCCGGAGGTCAGACACACCCTTAGATTTTGTTATAGGATAGGCCAAAGATGTGGGAGCACTTTTAGGAGCCTGTATCTTCTGGTTCTTACCCCCACACTGTATAACAAGTTCTCCATTCTGTGCAACTTTAGTAGTGTGTAAGCCATTGGTTTTCCCAACATTACTAGGTGAAGTAGTGTTTTTCTGTGTACCTCTGGTTTCAGGTCTACCAGTAGAAATATGTGGTGGAGAATTTGATTTCTTTGCTACCTTCTTCTGTGGCTCAGGAAGTAACGGAGACCCCTTTCTTGGCATGACTTGGATTTTGGGACGTACTGATGAAATTGGCGGATTCTTAGTCCCCCTGTTAGAAGTCGACATAGGAGAGTTTTGACTTTTGAGGACACCACTGGAAGGGGTTACTTGCGGGGATAGGGTAGATGCTGTTTTTTGTGAACCATTGATTGCAGATAAGGGGTTCATTACAGGAGGCTGTAGAGATTTGCTTGCTTGTGTTGGCACACTGTCACTTTGTACACCTTTCTGGAACTGTAAAATCTTTTGCTCCAAAGTTGTAAACTGCAGCACTCTACAGGGGTCAAATTTCAACAAAAAACCTTGAAGCGTGTCCCATCCTCCTCCGACTCTAACCATCACATGCTTTCCATGTAGCATCTGGAAAATAAATTCAACAAACATTTTTAATGCAACATTAAACTGCATTTACTCACCCAATAGTATTAAAAGGATATACTGTACTCATCATCTTATAAAGTGATTATATTGTTAGCATATGCCAGCAATTTATGATCAAACTTTAGAGTTAAACTAAGCTAGATTTATCATTCAGTATCAGTCACTGTGATAAATGTGACACAGTTGAAGACTGTCTAATTTATACCTTCTAATCTAGTTTAGAGACAGTATTAGTAAATGTGGGCCAAACACAAATAAAATAACGCACCCAGATAGAAGTGTTAGGCCTCTTTCACACAGGCGTCATGTTTTTTGCCCGGATAAGATGAGGGTGCGTAGTGGGAAAATGCAATTTTTCCCAAAATATTTTAATGCGTTACGTGCGTGAGAAAAATTGGCATCTTTGGTGCCCAAACCCGAACTTCTTCACAGAAGTTCGGGTTTGGGTTAGGTGTTCTGTAGATTGCTATTATTTTCCCTTATAACCATGTTATAAAGGGAAAATAAATAGCATTCTTAATACAGACTGCATAGTACAATAAGGCTGGAGGTGTTAAAAATAAATAAAAAGGAGATTTTTTGTGAAACTCACCTGTAAAATCTTTTTCTCGTCTTTTCCATTGGGGGACACGGCCTAAGCTACACCCATGGTCTATTACTAGGAGGAGACACTATGCAAATAAGAAAAAACTGCTCCTCCTCCACTGGCTATACCCCCATGCTCCAACAGGAGGACCTCAGTGCGTGCAAAAGCAGTAGATCAGAAACCAAATATTAACCAAGAAAAACAGACCCAAGGAACACAGCCATCGGGCCGCTAACCATAAAAGGTCCAACTAGAAGAGAACCAACCCCTCCTGCAACGGACAAGAATGGGTGGGAGCTGTATCCCCCAATGGAAAAGACGAGAAAAAGATTTTACAGACGAGTTTCACAAAAAATCTCCTTTTCCCGCCCATTCAATTGGGGGACACAGACCATGGGACGTCCTAGAGCAGTCCATGGGGTGGGAAGACCAGCACCTCCAGAGGGAAAACGTCCAGCGGTTAAACAGGAACCACAGCCTGCAATACCTTGCGCCCTAGGGCAGCCTTCCAATACCTTGCGCCAAAGAGTGCATCTGGTAGAACCTTGTAAAGGTATTTAAGGACGACCAGGTGGCCGCCTTACAAAGTTGTGACGTAGAGGCTCGATTGCGCCTCGCCCAGGAGGCCCCCACCGCCCTGGTGGAGTGTGCGGTAACCCCCACTGGGGGAACCCTCCCCTGGACTGCTAGGCCACCGAATCCACCGAGCCACAGTGACCTTGGAGGCCTCCAGACCCTTACGAGGCCCCTCGGGAACCACAAAAAGGGAGTCCGAGCGGGCGAAATGGGGCAGTCACCGACAGGTACACCCGTAGAGCACGGACAACATCCAGAGAATGGAGAGCGCGCTCCGTGGAGTTCGCCGGAGCGGGGCAAAAGGATGGCAGGACAATGTTCTCATTAGGTGGAAGGCGGAAACCACCTTGGGCAAAAAGGAAGGGACAGGGCGCAGTACCACCTTGTCCTTGTGGAAGACCAAAAAGGGCTCTTGAGGAAAGGGCGGCCAGCTCCGATACCCTCCTGATAGAGGTGATGGCCACCTTCCAGATGAGAAAACTCAGGGAAATGTCCCTCAGGGGCTCAAAAGGAGCCGTCTGAAGAGAAGACAGAACCAGGTTCAGATCCCGGGGGGCAGAGGAGGGACATACGGAGGGACCGAATGCGCCACCCCCTGCAAGAAGGTCCTCACTGGACCTAGCAGAGCCAGAGAGCGCTGAAAGAAAATGGCCAGAGCGGAGACCTGACCCTTCAGAGAGCTCAGCGACATTCCCATCTCCAGACCCGACTGAAGAAAAGAGGACCACCGGAACGGAGAAATGAAGAGGAAAAACAGCTATCTTCTCACAAAAGGCAAGAAAGGCCTTCCAGGTACGATAGTATATCCGGGAGGAAGCTGGCTTCCTGGCTTTGATCATGGTCTTCACGACAGAGTCCGAGAAGCCCCTCTTCTTCAAGATGGAGGTCTCAACAGCCACGCCGTTAAACAAAGTGGTTGTAAATTCTGGTGGAAGAGAGGTCCTTGAGCCAGCAGGTCCTCCCTGAGAGGAAGAGGCCACGGAACGTCCGCCAGCATCCGAGCGACCTCCGAGAACCAGGCGCGGCAAGGCCAATCTGTTGCGATGAGGATGGTCGGGATCCCTTCTGCCGCGACCCTGCGAAAAACCTTTGGGAGCAGAGGCAGTGGTGGGAAGACAGAGGAGTGCGAAGTCTTGCCACGGAGACACCAGAGCGTCCACTCCGTATGCTTCCGGATCCCGAGCTCAGGCCAGTAACGTGGGAACCTTGTTGTTGAGCCTGGACGCCATCAAGTCCACGTCCGGGCGGTCCCAACGGCGACAGACGTCCTCGAATACGTCCGGATCCACCCTGTGGCGGCTGAGAAAGTCCGCTGTCCAGTTTTCGACCCCTGGGATGTACACTGCAGACAATATCGGAACGTGAGTCTCCGCCCACTGGAGGATCCTCTTCACCTCCTGCATCACCGGCAGGGTGCGGGTTGCGCCCTGATTGATGTAGGCCATGGCTGTGGCATTGTCCGACTGGATCCTTATCCGGAGCCCCGTTAGGAGGGGGGTCCAATGAGACAGAGAGGAAAATTGCTCTGAGCACCAATATGTTGATCGGAAGGCGGGCTTCCACTTCTGACCATATCCCCTGAACCGTCCGAGCACGGAGAACACCGCCCCAACCCAGAAGACTGGCATCGGTGGTGACGACTGTCCAGGAGATTGGGGGGGAAGGATTTCCCCGAAGTCAGATTCTGAGGGGACAGCCACCACTGAAGGTCCATGCGAACCCGGAGGAGGAAGGCGGATCCGAGAGTCCAAACCCCTCGATGTCCTGTCCCAGAAGGTAGAGTGTGAAACTGGGCAAAGGGGACTGCCTCGAAGGAGGCTACCATAAGCCCCAGAACCTGCATGCACTCCTGGATGGAGAGACACTGGGAATGCAGAAGGCGAGACACCGACTCCCGTATCCGAGAGAACTTGCAATCCGGGAGGAATATCCGGGCTGCAGTCGTGTCCATAACCATCCCCAGGAAAGTCACCCTCTGGGAAGGTAGGAGAGGGGACTTCGGGAAGTTGATCAGCCAGCCGAACTGTTGCAGAGTCTGAACAGTGATCCTGACGCTGACTTCGGCCTGGGAACGAGAGGGAGCCTTTATCAGAATGTCGTCCAGGTAAGGCAGCAGAGATATGCCCCTGGTACGGAGAAGCGACATGATTGGCGCCAAGATCTTCGTGAACACCCGCGGGGCTGTCGCTAGCCCAAAGGGAAGGGCGACGAACTGATAATGGCGGTCGCCAATGGCGAAGCGCAGGAACCTGTGGCGAGATTCTGCGATAGGGACATGCAGACATGCGTCCTGGATGTCCACTGATGCGAGGAACTCCCCTGGAAGAAGAGAAGCAATAAGGGAGCGGAGGGATTCCATCCGGAACCTCCGCACCCGCAGGGACTTTTTTAACAGCTTTAGGTCTAGGACCGGACGTACTGATCCCTCCTTCTTTGGCACCACAAAGAGATTCGAGTAGAAACCTGCCCCCTGGTCCTCCAGAGGAACTGGGACAACTACTCCCCTGACCAGAAGGGAAGACACCGCTTGTAAAAGGGCCGAGGCTCTGGCTGGATCCCCTGGAACACGAGACGAAAAGAAACGTTCCGGAGGTCTGGAAACAAATTCTATCTTGTAACCAGAACTCACAATTTCCAGGGCCCATGCGTCTGAACATGAGCTCTCCAGACATGCTGAAAGGAGAGCAGACGGCCCCCCACCGCAAGCGGTGCGGGTGCCCCTTCAGACGGAGGACTGCTTGGGAACCGCTGGGTGGGCAGAACTCCCCTGGAACTGTGCTCGCGGGCGCTAGGAAGGTTGCGGCTTAAAGGAAGGCTTCTTGCGGGAGTTCTGAGAGCCGCCGGAGGAGGGGGCTGTCGCAGACCTGGAGGAAGAGAAGCGCCGAAAGGACTGGTTTCTAGATACAGCGGGATGAGCTCTGAAGGCGCGCTTGGATCTAGATTGGGGCAGGTGTGTACTCCTGCCCCCCGTAGCGTCAGAGATAATCTCATCCAGTTTAGCACCGAAGAGCCTGGAGCCTGTAAAAGGGGAGGTTGGTGAGGGAGCGCTTGGATGAAGCGTCAGCGTCCCAGATCTTCAACCAGACATCCCTGCGCTGCGCGACCGAGAGGCCCGAAATCCGCGCAAAGAGGGTGCTGACGTCCAATGAGGCCTCACAGAGGAATGTTGTCGCCTGGGACATCTGGAGGATGAAGCTTAGGGTGTCCGCAGAGGCGTCCTGCTCCGCGAGGTCCTGATGATGGCGGTGCAACCACACCGAAAGCGCCCTGGCTACCCAGGCTGAGGCGAACGCGGGCCACAGACCTGTGCCCGCCAGATTAAAGATGGCTTTGGAAAGAGTCCAAACGCCTGTCAACTGAGTCCTGTAGGGAGGACCCGTCCAGGACTGGTATTGCCGTATTCTTAGCCAATCTGGCCACCGGCGGGTCGACCTTAGGAGGAGAAGACCACTGCTGCACGTTATCTGCCGGGAAAGGATACAGAGTATCCATGCGCCTTGTAGCAGAAAAACTGTGATTAGGGCGTTCCCAAGCCTTAGAAAGGACCTTGGCGAACTCGCCATGAATGGGGAATGTGACTGCCTCCGGTTTTCTGGAGTGGAAGAGGGGGAATTCCTGGCTACTAGTAGGAGGTTCCCCCTGTATGTCAAAGGTGTCACGTACCGCCGTGACCAAGTCTGCCACCATGGTGGAGAGCTTAGGTGAGGGTTCCGGCTCAGTGTCCTCATCCGAGCCGGATCTTTCCCCCTTCAGACCTGCAATCCCTGCGAGAGGGAGAGGCTGAACACGCCTCCAGTCGAGGGGGGGAGGCAGAGTCATCCGAGGAAGGATGCTGCTGCGTACGCTGCCTCTTAGCGGTCGAGCGTCCTCTGTGGGGGACACCGGGAGGTGGAGCGGTGCTAACCACAGGCACCGCGGGCGGCAGATCAGTGGCCGCCATGCGTTCCATAAAGGCCATGGCCGCGAGCGAGACTTGAGCCAAGTCCGCAGCCGCCCTAGCTATTGCAGAGGTCCAGGAGGGCTCCGCGGGTTCCGAAGGGGCGGAGGAGGGACTGGGCTGGTTTGGTGGTGGAGGAGGAGGAGGAAGATCCTGTCCAGAGGCAAGGCAAGAGTCACAGGAGCCTGTAACCGATAGTGGCAAGCAGCAGACCTTACAGGCTCCCAGTGGGACCAGAGGTGCCGCTTTTGATTTTTGTGGGGCCCCAGTTCGTGGCATGATGGCAGCAATCCCGGAGTCAGGGTCTCCTACAGTTTGCGAACACTATCTGTCTTACCGTGACCAGAGAGGAAATGGAGCAGAGCCAAGCGTGGAGAAGCGCTGAAGGCAAAGCGGAAGCGCCGGAGATGACGCGATAGGCTCCACCCCTCGGCCGCATCACAGAAGGCACGAAAAATATCGCGGGGAAAATCCCGCCAAAAATTCGCACTAAATAATCACACGAAAATTTGCACGCGGGAGACCCCAGCTCCAAAAGGATTGCGCCCACAGCCAGGATGCAGGGGACAAGGACACCCTCCACTCTCTCAACTAGCCCCCCCCCCCCCCCGCCCCCCCAGATTCACAGGTAAGCCCTTAAAGAACCGCGTCACAGTGTGAGCACGGGGGGAGGGGGAGTTTGCAGGAGAACCGATGTTGCTTATCTGAATCCTGCAGTCTTCACCCTCCGTTCCAGACCAGCATGGGGTCACCTCTTCAGTCGTCTGGCACAAGAAGTAGGCACAAGAGGGCAGGAGTAGGTGACCCCGGATCTGGTAGTCCACCGGCGCTGCAGGTCGAGCCCGGTTCTACTTTTCTTCTGGGGGGAAAGGGAGGTAGCCGGGGACGGCCATTCGACCCCGGCGCTCGCTCCACTGAGAGACCAGGGACGCACCATGCGACCCTGCGTCCTCTATTGAGAAAAAAACAAACAGGAGAAGAGAAAAATTACAGGGACAACCCTGCAGTTGCAGGAGTGTCACCTCCTTATCCGACACTAAGCTAAAACTGAGGTCCTCCTGTTGGAGCATGGGGGTATAGCCAGTGGAGGAGGAGCTGTTTTTTCTTATTTGCATAGTGTCTCCTCCTAGTAATGGCCTAAGCTATACCCATGGTCTGTGTCCCCCAATGGAATGGGCGAGAAAAATAATTAAACTCGCCTTAATCCACTTGATCGCGCAGCCCGGCTTCTCTTCTTTGCTGTACACAGGCATAGGACCTTTGATGACGTCACTGTGCTCATCACATGGTTCATCACCATGGTGAGGGACCATGTGATGTGATGTCACCACAGGTCCTTAGCTGGCAGCTCAACATTACAGAAGACAGAGATCCGCAACTACGTGATCAAGTGGACTCGGTGAGTCAATTTTTTATTTTATTTTTAACCCCTCCTTAACCATTTTACTTTGCATTCTGTATTCAGAATGCTATTATTTTCCCTTATAACCATGTTATAAGGGAAAATAATACAGATCGGGTCCCCAGCCCGATAGTCACCTAGCAACCATGCGTGAAAAATCGCACCGCATCCGCACTTGCTTGCATTGCGTGAAAAACGCAGAATATAGAGCTTGCTACAATTTTCACGCAACGCACAAGTGATGCGTGAAAATCACCACTCGTGTGCACAGTCCCATAGAAATGAATGGGTCCGAATTCAGTGCGGGTGCAATGCGTTCAACTCACGCATTGCACCCGCGCTGAATACTCGCCCGTGTGAAAGGGGCCTTAGAATGCCGCTAAACCTGGCATGCAGTTATGCCTCAGGCAGATTTGTAAATGATTACAGGTGGGGTTTGATAAGACACTGGGTCTTGCTACAAGAGGGCGTAAAAGTGCTTTCCCCCACTGCTTTATAAAAAAGGCTCTCAGAGGCTACTTTTGGGTAGGGTACCCTCTTTGAGAGATCTACGACACAGTCTTAGACATTTTTCCTGGTTGACAGACTTTGAGAGGGGGCACATCAGTAGAATGAGAGAAGCAGGATGGTCGTTTCAATGAACTGTCCGCTATATAGGCCATTCTGATCTAGATGTTAGCAAGTGTTGGGAGCAGAGGTTACGCAAAGGCAAGTTCACACGGCAAACAGGCTCCTGACGGCCTAGACAGACTACCAGTGGAGAGGATTGTTTGACCTGCTGACAAGCACGAGCAGCTCACACCAGAGTTTCGTTGTGCACAATAGATATAAAAGTGGCACTTTCATTACCATTTCCAGGTGCTTAGCAAAAGGAAATTTGGTGTCACTGCGCCCATTACATGTCAAGCTATGGACAGCCAGCAAGGATTTTCCAGGAATGTCTCCTCCAGATTACAACACTTCCTTGTCCTGCCTGGTCGCCAGATTTATCACAAATTGAGCACTTATGAGACTAGCTGGGACACCAGTTTCGGCAACCTGAGAGTACAGGATCTATAGGCCCTGCTGTAACATCTCTGGGCAAATGTGCCACAGGATACCATAAGGAACCTGTATGACTTCATGCCCAACCATATCTCTTCTTGTGTCCAGGCTAGAGGTGGTCCATGAGGGTACTAGAGCATCCTTTCAATTGTAGTTTTCTCCAATAATCTTATCTTTTCACTCTAAGAGCCGGTTCACACACTTTTTTGGCTCAGTTTCTGTTCCTCAAAATCAGCTCCAAAATTCCATGGGAAACAATTGCTTTTTTTCCCCACATAAAAAAAAAAAAAAAAAAAGCGTGGAAAAAAGAAGCAGCATCCACTTGAAATGAATAGGAAGCATCAAAAAAAATCTCTGTATGTGTGTTTTTTGTGTGAATTCTGCACAGTTTTTGGCGCAAATCTGCCTGAAAATGCAGTTTTGTATTGAAGCAAAAATCCATTGGTAAAAAAGGGGGGGAAAAAAATGCACCAAAAAACGCATTGAAAACGAGTGAAAGAAAACACATGCACATTCAGAGTTGGATTTTGCAGGAGTATTTTCAAAATCTTTTGAGTGATTGTGCCCTAATATTGTAATCGCTTAGGGTACTTTCACACTAGCGTTTTTCTCTTCCGGCATAGAGTTCCGTCCTAGGGGCTCAATACCGGAAAAGAACTGATCAGTTATATCCCCATGCATTCTGAAAGAGTAATCCGTTCAGGATGCATCAGAATGTCTTCAGTTCAGTCTTTTTGACTTATCAAGCAAAAGATAAAACCGCAGCATACTACAGTTTTATCTCTGGAGGAAAAAAACTGAAGACTTGCCGATCCGGCAATTTTCCCATAGGAATGTATTAGTGCATTCAAAATACCGGATCGGGAAAAAGAAAAAAAAAGGTGAAAAAAATAAATGCCGGATCCGATTTGCCAGATGACACCGGAAAGACGGATCTGACATTTCAATGCATTTTTTTTTGACTGATCATGCATTTTTAAGACTGATCAGGATCCTGATCAGTCTTACTAATGCCATCAGTTGGCATATGTTTTGCCGGCGACGGATCATTTATTTATTTTATTTATTTATATTTATATTTTTTATATATATATATATATATATATATATATATATATCTCATTACATTAAAAGTATAAAACAAACATTGTCTGTTTTTTTAAATTATTTAGCTACAGATCTAAATTTGTCTCTGCAACCGTGTATCAAGAAACCAAATTGATAGGATTCAGAATTAATCTGCGTCTCCAGTTGTGCCTGTAGCTGGACAGAATGAGGACACAGCAATGTGTTCTGTTTTGTGGGTGGTTTTTGTTTTCCTCAAGGGATTTTCCTATCACAAGGAGGAATCACAAGGGAACTGAATGAAGTCTTTGAATGTGTTAAATGAGCAGCACATAATTTTCTCTGTATTTCAAGGCACTCATTTTCAGAGGTTTTTATGTGGGAGTAAATGTCACTTTATCTCGCTAATGGCGTCACCAGGGTAAGGGTGACTTTAGACAGGTGCATAATCATTTTAGCGATTAACGACACTGGAATTTAGCGATTTAAAGCTGATCACAGGCAAGCATTTTCGATCAAAGATTATTGCAAACAAATTTGTTCACATGCGATCATTTACTCACTTAATCCAGGATCATTCACTGTATGTACACAGGAGCAATTTACATAATCTACCTATTTCTACATCAATCACATTGTTGAAAGATCAAAATGTATCTTTACATTACCACCATTCATCAATGGCAAACTGCAGTTTGTTTGCATAAACTATTTTGAACGAGCGCTTTCAGTACAATCATTTCAGTACATACATTTACACTATACAATTATCGCCGACGTGAATAGTTAGCGTGTGAATTGTCTGCTGGTCTAAATGAGCCATAAGTGCAAGTGATTATAAATTACCACTTCGTGTTTTAATTCCTTATCAGCAACATCTTTACTTGTGGTCTGCAAGAGGGAACATTCTGGAAAAGTCCAGAGGCCAAAAACCCATCCTATTACACAAAGCTGAGCGTGTTTCTCAATATAAATCACTGTGGTTAGAAGAAATCAGCCAGGGATACTTAAAGGGATTCTGTCATGAGATTTTACCCCTATAACCTAAACATATGCTCATGTCTGGAGTAATAAGAATCCTAAGCTGGCACTGTTAAACTTCACTGTGGCTCTATTTGCACAAAAAAAATGGTTTTTATAACCTGTCAAATCACTCACTTAAGGTGCCCAAGGGGAGGTCCGTTAATACAGGGTGCCCGGCATGTGCACTTCGCTCAACGAAGCCGCTGCCAGGAGTCCGCAGCGCATCAGGCTGAGCCTAGTGCACAGGCGGGGGATCTGGCAAAGGGACGGGTAGGATAGCGGAGGCGGTGCTGAGCTAGGGAAGGCAGCGCTGGGTGCGGCCGGGCACCCTGTATTAACGGACCTCCCCTTGGGCACCTTAAGTGAGTGATTGACAGGTTATAAAAACCAGTTTTTTGTGCAAATAGAGCCACAGTGAAGTTTAATAATGCCAGTTTAAGATTCTTATTATTACTCCGGACATGAGCATATGTTTAGGTTATAGGGGTAAAATCTCATGACAGAATCCCTTTAATGGCGTATTTCAGGATTTTACCATTGATGGCCTTTCCTCAGGATAAACCATCAGCATCTAATCGGTTGGGGTCCAACACTCTGCCAAACAACTGTTTTGGGGTAGCTCCGTGCCAGAACACAGCTCCATCTATTGCATAGTAAACAGACCTGGTTACTGCAGAGCTGCTCCCATTCCCTGCTTTTGCAGGGGCACAGTGTGCCGGACCCCAGTCAATCAGATATTCATGGCCTATCCTGAGCATGGGCCATCACTAGGTAAAATCCTGAAATACCCTTTACAGCTGACTACACAGCCCTATGAAGCCTAAAGGGTTGTCCAGGACATTTAAAACACCAGCTAAAAGCAGAGGATGTGATAAAATAAGTATTACTCACCTGGTAAATCCCCTGCCACTTCAATGCCACCACTTTGGTGGTTCTGCCAGCCCTTTTTATTGCCCTGCAGAAATTCTGTTGCTACTAACTGCATGTGGCCACTGCAGCCAATCATTGTTCTTAGTGGTGACAGTATTGTGGGCACATGACCAGCTGCAGCAGTCACATATGCATTTTTGGAATGTGATCACCGCAGAACAGTAACAGCGACCAACATTGTAGCTAGTGACCAACCCTTTTTAGCCCGTTGACAAAAAAAAAAATTATGACTTGACATGGTAGACTTGTATATGATAGAAACCTTCAGTACCATGAGCATTGCTTTCATTTTCCAAAACTTTACCACTCCATTAACCATTTCCTTTAACTACTGCAAACTGTCTGGTGCCCCAGCAATTCATAGGAAGAAAACAAAAGGCTGATATGCACATGGATATCTATCAGGTACATTGCCACTTCATTTAGACTGTCCTTTCCGACAATACACTCTAAATTACCAGCTCTAATATTCTTTTACAGTATAAATAAACCAGCACCGATTGCACCCATTTCTAAAAAGGACTATATTGTTTCTTGCGGCTGCATAATAATTATTTACTCCTAGACGGCACTCCAAATGGATGTTAGCACGCTGGAAATTCTCTAAGTGATGTTGTACTTTCTGACCTATTAATGGGCATCTCATAAATAATGCACGGATGTGTATGGACTTTTAGCGAACACATTTTAGGAGTGACCTATACACACACATTTTACATCCCTTCACTTACCCTTATGAATAGGATTTTATCCCCTAACCGATAGCGGCCCTCTGATAAGTATTCAATGGAGAATCTGTGGGAGCAGTTGCAGGGAGGATCTTGAGCAATATGGGTCACCTGCAAAGAGAATGCAATGAAGAAAAAAATATATATGTTTAGTTGTCAGTGTGACTACTATTAGCCAAACATTTAAATGAACGCCGCCATATACGTATGAGGGGAATCAAAAAGGTTCCCACCAAAGCATTTTGTAATATAATGGACTTTCATTTAATTGCTTAACAAACTCATTTCTAGTCTACTTTGCCACTTAACCCTTTTCTAAGGCCCTTTGCACACAACCATATTTTCATTCAGCATCCACCCCGCATATTTTGCAGGTCGGATGCGGACCCATTCATTTCAATGGGTCAGCAAAAGATGGGGACGGCATACTGTGCTGTCTGTATCCATATGTCCATTCCTCGGCCATGCAAAAAAGATAGAACATGTCATGTTTTGTCCGTTTTTGATTAAATATAGGCATTTGTAACAGAGCAAAATGTGCGGGACCAGAAAATATGGGACACACATGGCCGGTATCCATGCGGACAGCAAAACGGATATAGTTGTGTGAATAGAGCCTAAGGGCTCTTTCACACCTGCGTTCTTGTCTTCCGGCATAGAGTTCCGTCGTCGGGGCTCTATGCCGGAAGAATCCTGATCAGGATTATCCCCATGCATTCTGAATGGAGTGAAATCCGTTCAGGATGCATCAGGATGTCTTCAGTTCCGGAACGTTTTTTGGCCGGAGAAAATACCGCAGCATGCTGCGCTTTTTGCTCCGGCCAAAAATCCGGAACACTTGCCGCAATGCCGGATCTGGAATTAATGCCCATTGAAAGGCATTGATCCGGATCCGGCCTTAAGCTAAACGTCGTTTCGGCGCATTGCCGGAGCCGACATTTAGCTTTTTCTGAATGGTTACCATGGCTGCCGGGACGCTAAAGTCCTGGCAGCCATGGTAAAGTGTAGTGGGGAGCGGGGGAGCAGCATACTTACCGTCCTTGCGGCTCCCGGGGCGCTCCAGAGTGACGTCAGGGCGCCCCAAGCGCATGGATCATGTGATCGCATTGGACACGTCATCCATGCGCATGGGGCGCTCTGACGTCATTCTGGAGCGCCCCGGGAGCCGCACGGACTGTAAGTATACCGCTCCTACTATGGCAACCAGGACTTTAATAGCGTCCTGGGTGCCATAGTAACACTGAACGCATTTTGAAGACGGTTCCGTCTTCAAATGCTTTCAGTACACTTGCGTTTTTCCAGATCCGGAGTGTAATTCCGGCAAGTGGAGTACATGCCGGATCCGGACAACGCAAGTGTGAAAGAGCCCTTAGAGTGGAAGCACAAAAGTTTTACTAAGTGCTATAGGTAAGATGCTTCAGAATTTCCAGTCCTAACTCCCAAGGCATTATCAAAGTCCCAGGATGTGTGTAATGCAAAAGAAGCAAACCATTAGAAAGTAACTCCAGGCTGTAAAACCCTCGTTACACATATTTCGACACCGTACATGCTCATGACAATATATTATACAGTCAGGTCCATAAATATTGGGACATCGACACAATTCTATCATTTTTGGCTCTATACACCACCACAATTCATTTCAAATGAAACTAACAAGAAGTGCTTTAACTGCAGTCTGTCAGCTTTAATTTGAGGGTATTTACATCCAAATCAGGTGAACGGTGTAGGAATTACAACAGTTTGCATATGTGCCTCCCACTTGTTAAAGTACCAAAAGTAATGGGACAATTGGCTTATCAGCTATTCCATGGCCAGGTGTGTGTTATTCCCTCATTATCCCAATTACAATGAGCAGATAAAAGGTCCAGAGTTAATTTCAAGTGTGCTATTTGCATTTGGAATCTGTTGCTGTCAACTCTCAAGATGAGATCCAAAGAGCTGTCACTATCAGTGAAGCAAGCCATCATTAGGCTGAAAAAAACAAAACAAACCCATCAGAGGGATAGCAAAAACATTAGGCGTGGCCAAAACAACTGTTTGGAACATTCTTAAAAAGAAGGAACGCACCGGTGAGCTCAGCAACACCAAAAGACCACGGAAAACAACTGTGGTGGATGACCGAAGAATTCTTTCCCTGGTGAAGAAAACACCCTTCACAACAGTTGGCCAGATCAAGAACACTCTCCAGGAGGTAGGTGTATGTGTGTCAAAGTCAACAATCAAGAGAAGACTTCACCGGAGTGAATACAGAGGGTTCACCACAAGTTGTAAACCATTGGTGAGCCTCAGAAACAGGAAGGCAAGATTAGAGTTTGCCAAACGACATCTAAAAAAGCCTTCACAGTTCTGGAACAACATCCTATGGACAGATGAGACCAAGATCAACTTGTACCAGAGTGATGGGAAGAGAAGAGTATGGAGAAGGAAAGGAACTGCTCATGATCCTAAGCATACCACCTCATCAGTGAAGCATGGTGGTGGTAGTGTCAGGGCGTGGGCATGTATGGCTGCCAATGGAACTGGTTCTCTTGTATTTATTGATGATGTGACTGCTGACAAAAGCAGCAGGATGAATTCTGAAGTGTTTCGGGCAATATTATCTGCTCATATTCAGCCAAATGCTTCAGAACTCATTGGACGGTGCTTCACAGTGCAGATGGACAATGACCCATAGCATACTGCAAAAGCAACCAAAGAGTTTTTTAAAGGGAAAGAAGTGGAATGTTCTGCAATAGCCAAGTCAATCACTTGACCTGAATCCGATTGAGCATGCATTTCACTTGCTGAAGAGAAAACTGAAGGGAAAATGCCCCAAGAACAAGTAGGAACTGAAGACAGTTGCAGTAGAGGCCTGGCAGAGCATCACCAGGGATGAAACCCAGCGTCTGGTGATGTCTATGCGTTCCAGACTTCAGGCTGTAATTGACTGCAAAGGATTTGCAACCAAGTATTAAAAAGTGAAAGTAGTAATGGCAAAGTACTGTCCCATTACTTTTGGTCCTTTAGCAAGTGGGAGGCACATATGCAAACTGTTGTAATTCCTACACCGTTCACCTGATTTGGATGTAAATACCCTCAAATTAAAGCTGACAGTCTGCAGTTAAAGCACGTCTTGTTTGTTTCATTTGAAATCCATTGTGATGGTGTATAGAGCCAAAAATGGTAGAATTGTGTCGATGTCCCAATATTTATGGACCTGACTGTATGCCATGAGAAACATTAAACAAATGTGTTAGAATGACAAACTGCCCAATTTCCCCAGCATGACCAGCTGGCTGAACACATACTACTCAGCAACACTTATCTGGTCATGACAGATATCATGAGTATATATTACAACAAGCTCATTATAAGTTTAATTAACAAATACAAGTTTACACAATGCATTACTGTTCACTAAAAGCAACTCTTAAAAGGGGCTGTACACGTTTGGGTTTGGGCAAGCCGCCTCTCATGGGCAGACCTGCAAAGGGAAGCATACTTACCTGTTTCCTGGCGCTGGGTCACGGCTCTTACTTCATGGCCTTTGCTGCTCCGCTGGTCACCCTGGATGTAGATTTCCAGTTTGATGCCGCTGCAGCCATTCACTTGGTGCATCAGTGACCCGAGTCACATGACCATTTGTCAAGACGCAAGTGGAGCAGGTCACCACTGTGTGCAGTGTCAAACAGGAAGTTTACATCCAGGGAGCCCAGCGGAGCAAAGAAGCCAGTGCTGGGAAGCAGGGACGTATGCTTCCCTTTGCAGGCTGCCCTTTCTTTTGGGTATTGTCTAAGAGTTAGAAAAAAAACTAGCTGCAGGACAAGCCAATGCTCAGGTGGTCTCTGACATTTCTTAGGAGCGATGATGTGCTGCACATCCATGTAACCGCTGGCATCACCACTGAGGCTAGTTATTGGTCACAGTTGTCATGTGCTGGTATGGCATGATATCATCATCAAATGCCATCGCAGCCCACTAAAACATAAGCGCTGGAGCAGTGGGTGATTTAACAGTATGTCATTTTATTTTATAACATGTTGCAGCTAGTTTACAGCTAGTTCTAGGTGTAAGGAGCTTTCCTAGCACATGTGCCAAGTGTTCATCTGAATGAGAGTAACCATAGCCTAAAGAGAGAAATTACACCCTGCATGCGATGTGCCAATTCTGCAGGGATTCTGTAGTGAGAACATGTTTAGTCACTACGCTCATCATTAGCCCTAACAGCTAAAGAAAGAATATGCATTCCAACAGCATCTTACAGCCTCATGCAGCTCATGATGACAGCAGGTTTTCTCAATAGTGGTGGGAGCTAGCGGTCCAGATTCCATTAACAGTGTTTCTTCAAGTTCAATCTCTTTTTCGAGCTTTACAAGAACAGGTGGTTCCACTCCATATCTTTAGCAGGTTAAAGAAAGGGAAAAAAATAAGATCATGCATAAACCAAGATGATATTATGACAGGTAGTTTGAGTTATATTGGTAGGTACGGTTTGTAAGATGGAGAGAAAAAAAAAAAAAAAAAAAAAGGGGGTCGGGGACATACCGGGATACAATCCGGCCCACATCAAGGAGGCAGAGACACACTTGCCGGGGATCTTTATGTAGAACTAGAAGACATTTAAGCCATCACACCATTTACAAGATGATGATGATAATGATAATAATAATAATAATAATAATAATAATAATAATTAAAGCAGCTACTATTAGGGACCATTCACACAGCATATTTTGACACTTGTGGCTGAGCGCGATACCAAGCACAACCGCTAGACGGTGTACGGCGCTGTGCTTGGTGACCATGGAGAAGGCCGTGGTGCTCACAGTTCTGATCGACAGGGGTCCAGGGTGTCGGACCCCCACTGATCAGATACTGATGACAGGTCATCAGTATCAAAATCCTGGAAAAACCCCTTTAAAACCACCACTCGACAATCTTCAGTGTTACCTCCCTTTGAAAACAATAGTAGACACCATGCAGTTTCCAGTGGAATTTTGGTGTGGTGTCCGCATCAAAATTCTGCCGAGAAAAAACGCAGTGTGAACAGCCCCTTAAAAGGTATTTTTTGTACACAGTTATTCATGAATCAAAATAGAATAGCTTTAGAAGAAAAGACTTGAAAAGGACTACTGGGGCAGACAAATTTAATTGCAGTAGGAGACACATTAGCTCTCATAATGAGCTGTTAGATACTGTCTGACAAATGCTACATAGCAGCTGCTGGTCAGCCGCTCAGCCATCTCCTTGAAGGCATATTTTAGAACACGATGTAGAGTTGTAAGTGGAAGTATATAAAGCTTTAGTAAAGGATCTTGCACCTCTTAACAGTTCTCAAATATTATGTATGTGTTCACGAGGTTTACTATTTGAAGTGGATAGCTGATTCAAAATGGCCTCTCTGAAAGGAGTCTATTGTTGGAAGTTATTTTTGGTCGCTCATCATAGGAACTTTGTAACAAAGCCATCATTAATGATCAAAACTGGGTCAATAAACAAAGGATCACGCAATTATTTAAAGAAACACACAATACAGAGACCATCTGCCACACGCTAGATAAGAAGCCCTGGTTTCAGACAAGAAACATATGTGAACAGCTAAGCTCCAGACTGCAAATCTGGCTATGTAACAGGAAAATGAAATTATGAAAGCAACCAATACAGAATTCTGAACATAGGGTATACCTTATTCTGACCGTTATAAAATATTACATATTTTCTCTACTCATGACCCAAACCAGTGTTTCCCAAAATATGGCTTGGTAGCCATATGTAGCACCTCACCTGGATCAGCAGCTCTGAATACCACTGTGCCCTAGTGACACCATGAATGTGATAGCAGTGGCTGGTTAATATTCAGGTAAGAACCATTGGGGTCATTTATCAAGCTGGTGTAAAGTAGACCTGGCTTAGTTGCCCATAGCAACCAATCAGATTCCACCTATCATTTTTGACAGCTCCTTTGGAAAATGAAAGGTGGAATCTGGTTGCTATGGGCAACTGAGCCAGTTCTACTTTACACCAGTTTGACAACTGAACCCACATGTGACTGTTACATCTTAACCACCTCAGCCCCCATGGCTTAAACACCCTGAAAGACCAGGCCACTTTTTACACTTCTGACCTACACTACTTTCACCGTTTATTGCTCGGTCATGCAACTTACCACCCAAATGAATTTTACCTCCTTTTCTTCTCACTAATAGAGCTTTCATTTGGTGGTATTTCATTGCTGCTGACATTTTTACATTTTTTGTTATTAACCCCTTAAGGACACAGCCTTTTTACACCTTAGGACCAGGCCATTTTTTGAAAATCTGACCAGAGTCCCTTTAAGTGCTGATAACTTTAAAACGCTTTGACTTATCCAGGCCGTTCTGAGATTGTTTTTTCGTCACATATTGTACTTCATGACACTGGTAAAATGGAGTAAAAAAAATAATTTTTTTTGCACCAAAAAATACCTAATTTAACAAAAATTTGGAAAAATTAGCAAATTTCAAAGTTTCAGTTTCTCTACTTCTGTAATACATAGTAATACCCCCAAAAATTGTGATGACTTTACATTCCCCATATGTCTACTTCATGTTTGAATTGTTTTGGGAATGATATTTTATTTTTTGGGGATGTTATAAGGCTTAGAAGTTTAGAAGCAAATCTTGAAATTTTTCAGAAATTTACAAAAACTCAATTTTTAGGGACCAGTTCAGGTCTCAAGTCACTTTGCGAGGCTTACATTATAGAAACCACCCAAAAATGACCCCATCTAAGAAACTACACCCCTCAAGGTATTCAAAACTGATTTTGCATATGTTGTTAACCCTTTAGGTGTTGCACAAGAGTTATTGGCAAATGGGGAGGAAATTTGAGAATTTCATTTTTTTGTCTAATTTTTCATTTTAACCCATTTTTTCCACTAACAAACCAAGGGTTAACAGCCAAACAAGACTGTATCTTTATTGCCCTGACTCTGCCGTTTACAGAAACACCCAATATGTGGCCGTAAACTACTGTACGGCCACACAGCGGGGCGTAGAGGGAAAGGTGCGCCGTATGGTTTTTGGAAGCCAGATTTTTATGGACTGGTTTATTTACACCATGTCCCATTTGAAGCCCCCTGATGCACCCCTAGAGGAGAAACTCCCTAAAAGTGACCCCATCTAAGAAACTACACCCCTCAAGGTATTCAAAACTGATTTTACATACGTTGTTAACCCTTTAGGTGTTGCACAAGAGTTATTGGCAAATGGCGATGAAATTTGAGAATTTCATTTTTTTGCCCAATTTTCCATTTTAACCCATTTTTTCCACTAACAAAGCAAGGGTTAACAGCCAAACAAGACTGTATCTTTATTGCCCTGACTCTGCTGTTTACAGAAACACCCAATATGTGGCCGTAAACTACTGTACGGGCACACAGCGGGGCGTAGAGTGAAAGGTGCGCCGTTTGGTTTTTGGAGGGCTGATTTTGCAGGACTGTTTTTTTGGCACCATGTCCCATTTGAAGCCCCCCTGATGCACCCCTAGAGTAGAAACTCCATAAAAGTGACCCCATCTAAGAAACTACACCCCTCAAGGTATTCAAAACTGATTTTACAAACTTTAACCCTTTAGGTGTTGCACAAGATTTAATGGAAAATAGAGATACAATTTCAAAATTTCACTTTTTTGGCAGATTTTCCATTTTAATATTTTTTTTCCAGTTACAAAGCAAGGGTTAACAGCCAAACAAAACTCATTATTTATGGCCCTAATTCTGTAGTTTACAGAAACACCCATACGTGGTCGTAAACTGCTGTACGGGCACACGGCAGGGCGCAGAAGGAAAGGAATGCCATACGGTTTTTGGAAGGCAGGTTTTGCTGGACTGTTTTCTTTTTACACCATGTCCCATTTGAAGCCCCCCTGATGCACCCCTAGAGTAGAAACTCCAAAAAAGTGACCCCATTTTAGAAACTACGGGATAGGGTGGCAGTTTTGTTGGTACTAGTTTAGGGTACATATGATTTTTGGTTGCTCTATATTACACTTTTTGTGCGGCAAGGTAACAAGAAATAGCTTTTTTTGGCACCGTTTTTTTTTTTGTTATTTACAAAATTCATCTGACAGGTTGGATCATGTGGTAATTTTATAGAGCAGGTTGTCACGGACGCGGCGATACCTAATATGTATACAATTTTTTTTATTTATGTAAGTTTTACACAATGATTTCATTTTTAAAACCAAAAAAATGTTTTAGTGTCTCCATAGTCTAAGAGCCATAGTTTTTTCAGTTTTTGGGCGATTATCTTAAGTAGGGTCTCATTTTTTGCGGGATGAGATGACGGTTTGATTGGCATCTATTTTGGGGTGCATATGACTTTTTGATTGCTTGCTATTACACTTTTTGTGACGTAAGATGACAAAAAATTGCTTTTTTTACACCGTTTTTATTTTTATTTTTTTACGGTGGTCATCTGAGGGGTTAGATCATGTGATATTTTTATAGAGCCGGGCGATACGGACGCGGCGATACCTAATATGTATACTTTTTTTTTATTTATGTAAGTTTTACACAATGATTTCATTTTTGAAACAAAAAAAATGATGTTTTAGTGTCTCCATAGTCTAAGAGCCATAGTATTTTCAGTTTTTGGGCGATTATCTTGGGTAGGGTATGATTTTTGCGGGATGAGATGACGGTTTGATTGTTACAATTTTGGCGTACATGCGACTTTTTTGATCACTTTTATTACCTTTTTTGGGAAGTAAGGTGGGCAAAATTTCAATTTCATCATAGTTTTTTATTTTTTATTTTTATGGTGTTCACCGTTCGGGTAAAGTAACATGACCGTTTTATAGATCAGGTCGTTACGGACGCGGCGATACCAAACATGTGTAGGAAATTTTATTTTTTTCATTTTTTATCAGTGATAAATGTGTTTTTTGATTTTTACTTTTTTTTCACTTTTATTCACTTTTTTTTTTACCCAGACCCACTTGGTTCTTGAAGATCCAGTGGGTCTGATGTCTGTATAATACAGTACAGAACAATATATATTGTACTGCACTGTATTTTACTTACACTGAACAGATCTATGCCTTTCAGCACAGATCTGTTCAGCACCATGGACAGCAGGACGCCTGAGAGGCGTCCTGTTGCCATGGGAACCTTCCCCGTCTGCTCAGAACTTCGCAGACGGGGAAGGGTAAGGAGGGGATCTCTCGGGGGGCTGTCTGGGGGCTCTCTCCCTCTCCATCGGGGGGCTGCAAAGGCACAGCAGCCCCCCGATGGGAGAGGGAGGGAGCTCCCTGCGCTGTTAACCTTTTACATACAGCGGTCCGTACGGACCGCTGTATGGAAAGGGTTAAACGGCTGACATCGCATCGCAGATGTCAGCCGTTTATACCAGGGTGACAGCAATGTGCTGGCACCCTGGTATCCCCACTGAACACCAATGAATTTTCAAGGGGAGGCGGGCGGGGGATCGCGATCCCGCCTCCCGCACCGCCCGCACCGCCCACACCGCCCGCAACCCTCCCCCTGCACCTCCCGCCACCATAAAAATCATTCAGGGGTGCAGGGGGGGGTGAATAAAACTTTTTTTAGGCACATCAAGTTTCTGATCCCCGCGGTCAGGGACCGCGGAGACCAGAAACTGCAGAAATCGCAGCAAACCGCAGGTCTGAATTGACCTGCGGTTTGCCGCGATCGCCGACATGGGGGGGTCACGGGACCCCCCCGCGCATTTAGCCTAGGTGCCTGCTCAATGATTTGAGCAGGCACCGGGTTCCGATCACTGCCGGCCGGGCGGCAGTGATCGGAACAACACATGACGTACCGGTACGTCATGTGTCCTTAAGAGGTTAATCGAAATTTAATGATTTTTTTGGCCAAAAAAAATGACATTTTTCAATTTCAGTTGTAAAATTTTGCAAAAAAAAAAAAAACGAGATCCATATATAAATTTTGCTCTAAATTTATTGTTCTACATGTCTTTGATAAAAAAAAATATGTTTGGGTAAAAAAAAATGGTTTGGGTAAAAGTTATAGCGTTTACAAACTATGGTACAAAAATGTGAATTTCCGCTTTTTGAAGCAGCTCTGACTTTCTGAGCACCTGTCATGTTTCCTGAGGTTCTACAATGGCCAGACAGTACAAACACCCCACAAATGACCCCATTTTGGAAAGTAGACACCCTAAGGTATTCGCTGATTGGCATAGTGAGTTCATAGAACTTTTTATTTTTTGTCACAAGTTAGCGGAAAATGATGATTTTTATTTTTATTTTATTTTTTCTTACAAAGTCTCATATTCCACTAACTTGTGACAAAAAATAAAAACTTCCATAAACTCACTATGCCCATCAGCGAATACCTTGGGGTGTCTGCTTTCCAAAATGGGGTCACTTGTGGGGTAGTTATACTGCCCTGGCATTCTAGGGGCCCAAATGTGTGGTAAGGAGTTTGAAATCAAATTCTGTAAAAAAAATGGCTGGTGAAATCCAAAAGGTGCTCTTTGGAATGTGGGCCCCTTTGCCCACCTAGGCTGCAAAAAAGTGTCACACATGTGGTATCTCCGTATTCAGGAGAAGTTGGGGAATGTGTTTTGGGGTGTCATTTTACATATACCCATGCTGGGTGAGAAATATCTTGGTCAAATGCCAACTTTGTATAAAAAAAATGGGAAAAGTTGTCTTTTGCCAAGATATTTCTCTCACCCAGCATGGGTATATGTAAAATGACACCCCAAAACACATTCCCCAACTTCTCCTGAGTACAGAGATACCACATGTGTGACACTTTTTTGCAGCCTAGATGCGCAAAGGGGCCCACATTCCTTTTATGAGGGCATTTTTAGACATTTGGATCCCAGACTTCTTCTCACGCTTTAGGGCCCCTAAAATGCCAGGGCAGTATAAATACCCCACATGTGACCCCATTTTGGAAAGAAGACACCCCAAGGTATTCAATGAGGGGCATGGCGAGTTCATAGAAATTTTTTTTTTGGCACAAGTTAGCGGAAATTGATTTTATTTATTTTTTTCTCACAAAGTCTCCCTTTCCGCTAACTTGGGACAAAAATGTCAATCTTTCATGGACTCAATATGCCCCTCACGGAATACCTGGGGGTGTCTTCTTTCCGAAATGGGGTAACATGTGGGGTATTTATACTGCCCTGGCATTCAAGGGGCCCTAAAGCGTGAGAAGAAGTCTGGAATATAAATGTCTAAAATTTTTTACGCATTTGGATTCCGTGAGGGGTATGGGGAGTTCATGTGAGATTAAATTTTTTGACACAAGTTAGTGGAATATGAGACTTTGTAAGAAAAAAAAAATAATTTCCGCTAACTTGGGCCAAAAAAAATGTCTGAATGGAGCCTTACAGGGGGGTGATCAATGACAGGGGGGTGATCAGAGAGTCTATATGGGGTGATCACCCCCCTGTCATTGATCACCCCCCTGTAAGTCTCCATTCAGATGTCCGCATGTGTTTTGGGGATCCGATCCATGTATCCGTGGATCCGTAAAAATCATACTAACATCTGATTGCAGCCTGACAGGGGGGTGATCAATGACAGGGGGGGGGGGGTGATCAATGACAGGGGGGGGGGGGGTGATCAATGACAGGGGGGGGGGGGGGGTGATCAATGACAGGGGGGGGGGTGATCAATGACAGAGGGGGGGGGGGGGTGATCAATGACAGAGGGGGGGGGGGTGATCAATGACAGGGGGGGGGGGGTGATCAATGACAGGGGGGGGGGTGATCAATGACAGGGGGGGGGGGGGTGATCAATGACAGGGGGGGGGGGGGTGATCAATGACAGGGGGGGGGTGATCAATGACAGGGGGGGGGGGTGATCAATGACAGGGGGGGGGGGTGATCAATGACAGGGGGGGGTGATCAATGACAGGGGGGGGGGGTGATCAATGACAGGGGGGGGGGTGATCAATGACAGGGGGGGGGGTGATCAATGACAGGGGGGGGGTGATCAATGACAGGGGGGGGGTGATCAATGACAGGGGGGGGGGGTGATCAATGACAGGAGGGGGGGTGATCAATGACAGGAGGGGGGGTGATCAATGACAGGAGGGGGGGGTGATCAATGACAGGAGGGGGGGGTGATCAATGACGGAGGGGGGGGTGATCAATGACGGAGGGGGGGGTGATCAATGACAGGAGGGGGGGGTGATCAATGACAGGAGGGGGGGTGATCAATGACAGGGGGGGGGGTGATCAATGACAGGGGGGGGGTGATCAATGACAGGGGGGGGGTGATCAATGACAGGGGGGGGGGGGGTGATCAATGACAGGGGGGGGTGATCAATGACGGGGGGGGGGTGATCAATGACGGGGGGGGGGTGATCAATGACAGGAGGGGGGGGTGATCAATGACAGGAGGGGGGGGGTGATCAATGACAGGAGGGGGGGGGGTGATCAATGACAGGGGGGGGTGATCAATGAGGGGGGGGGGTGATCAATGACAGGGGGGGGGTGATCAATGACAGGGGGGGGGTGATCAATGACAGGGGGGGGGGGGGGTGATCAATGACAGGGGGGGGTGATCAGGGAGTCTATATGGGGTGATCACCCCCCCTGGAAGGCTCCAGGGAGACGCCTGTATGTGTTTTGCGGATCCGATCCATCTATCAGTGGATCCGTAAAAATCATGCGGACGTCTGAATGGAGCTTTACAGGGGGTTATCAATGACAGGGGGGTAATCAATGACAGGGGGGTGATCAGTGAGTCTATATGGGGTGATCACCACAGTCATTGATCACGCCCCTGTAAGGCTCCATTCAGACGTCCGTATGCGTTTTGCGGATCCGATCCATCTATCAGTGGATTCGTAAAAATCATGCGGACATCTGAATGGAGCTTTACAGGGGGGTAATCAATGACAGGGGGGTAATCAATGACAGGGGGGTGATCAGGGAGTCTATATGGGGTGATCAGGGGTGATCAAGGGGTTAATAAGTGACAGGGGGGGGGGGTGTAGTGTAGTGGTGCTTGGTGCAACATATTACTGAGCTACCTGTGTCCTCTGGTGGTCGATCCAAACAAAGGGGACCACCAGAGGACCAGGTAGCAGGTATATTAGACGCTGTTATCAAAACGTCTAATATACCTGTTAGGGGTTAAAAAAAAAAAAAAAAAAAATCACATCTCCAGCCTGCCAGCGAACGATCGCCGCTGGCAGGCTGGAGATCCACTCTCTTACCTTCCGTTCCTGTGAACGCGCGCGCCTGTGTGCGCGCGTTCACAGGAAATCTCGCGTTTCGCGAGAGGACGTGCCGCCGCGTCCACCCAGAAGAGCAGGGCCGCCGCAAAGATGCAATCCTGCGTACGGCGGTCCTGAGAAGGTTAAATAGACTTTATACCTTTTAATGCCTAGTGTGGCTCAACACCACCTGTCAAAATGGCTCACAAAGTTGGGAACATTTACCCTAAGCGATACACTGTTGGTCGTCAAACAGAGAAAATACCACTGCCACAGAAATGATATTCACTGTTTAGACCAAGCACAACATCTGCATGGAGTTTTTTTACTGCACAATAGAGTCATTGGGTTAAGGATTTATTAAGAATGGTGGTCCTAACATCTGCCCCGTGATTTTTTCCACAACCTGACAAACCCGCTTGGCATAAAAAATAAATAAATATATAAAAATAAATAAATAAAAACACTGAATATAAAACTAAAATTGTGTTTACATAAGTGTTCCACAGAGTAGTCCTTTTCCCAAAACTCTCCGAAGATGGCCTCACTTTCTTTTACCATTTCTTCATCGTCCTGCTTTTTTATCTCCTTTATCTCTATAGAGACTTTAGTTGTTTTGCTGGAATCTCAGTAATTTTGATAGAACATTTTATTAAAAAAAAAAAAAAAAAAAAAAAATTGTACTCTAGACTTACCCAGACCTTCAGATTCAAAAAGATAGGCATCATCCACCCCAATACTCTTACACCAACGAAGGAAGTTAGCCGTGTTGTCTCGAGCAAAGAAAGAGCCAGATGGAGCATCTTTTCTGCATGGCACCCTCCTCATGGGCATTCCCTGGAAGATACAGAGAAATGTACATGTTGTGCCCATTCCACAAGCTGGATAATCTCTTCCTTAAATGTACTTCCAGTTATGATGGTATTCACATCTCCTGCTAAAATGTTTAAATACGACAGCAGGAGACACAGCTGGCAGATTATGTTGTTCTGCTACAAGGGTAGTAGCACCTGTACCAATTTTTAAGGCTGCACTGACATCATGTTACCCTATTGTTAGTGTATATGTCAGGAACCTAAATGTGTACATAGTGCTCCATTAGTCAGATGGAGGTCAAAAGAATGCCACCTGGCCAGAAATACATAAGTATACCGCAAAAAAAAAAAAAAAAAAACACTATGGAATAGCATAGTAGGCAAGGCTACTGCATTCCACAATGCCCAGAAAGAAAGATAAAAAAATAAAAAATAAAAATAACCACAGACTATGGATGAACTATACCACTGTATTGCATCACTCGTTGGCCCCCAATAAAGGGAATCTGTCACCCTGATTTGGGACCATTATCTTCAGTAACACATAAGTAGTACAGCAGATAAGGAGTCCAGATGACTAGTTTTCCTTCTGCCCCAGTTCCCCCGCTGTCAGTGCTCAGAGTTGCACTGAAATACAGAGTCCAGACTGCTGTGCATTTCTAACATAATGGAGAGGATTTGTGCGCATGCACAGCAGTCCTGACAATGTATTTTAAGGCAACTCTGAGCACTGACTGCAGGGGATTGGGGGCCGTAGGAAAGTAAAGATAGTAATCTGAACTCTTTATCTGCAGTACTACTCATGTATTACTGTACATAATGGTCCAAAATCAGGGTGACAGATTCCCTTTAAACGGACACCTCAGAGAGCTCCAGTGACATCACTACCCGCATATGCACAGCTCTTTATAGAGCTGCCACATGACAGCAGACGAAGTATTCTGGCCTTCTATAAGGTGGCCATCATGCCAGTCCAAATGCTGTTGGTACTGAGCTGAAGTGGCTCATGACACAAGCAAGCCAAAATGCAGAGGCGACTCATTTCTCCCTTCTGCTCCTGGCTGTTGTTTGCCCCATCCCAAGAGGCACAGGTCTCTTCTGGAGTGGTGCTATTTTACCAGCGAAACATGTCAGCTTCCAGTATATAACATCAGTGCATGACTGATCACAGCCTTGAGGCTGGGGGAACACAGGGCACTGATCAGAACCTTTTCTATTTGATCTAAAGTAGGCACACATTGAGGACTGGGAAACACTGCCCAGTGCACTTGAGTGAGATGTAACATTGAAGCAGACAATGCCCACCCTTTCTGGTTCTGAGCTCAGGAAAAAAATGACCATTAGAGATTGGGCCTGTAGAGGAGAAAATTGCTGAAAATACATTATACAGGTGACACGGGGATCGGGAATTTTGTAATTACTCATTTACGCATCTGAATATAGGCACAGTTTAAAAGTCAGACTTACCACTAGCTCTTCAGCTGTGCAGCATTGTCTCATAGTGTGCTGCACAACATAAATCAGCTGGCACAGATGGACACCATTGTCAAGATCATCCATAAATCGTTCCCCTCTAACTTCTACACCTGTAAAAACACCATCAGGTTGGATATATTACTATGTGAAGGTTTTGTTAACGTCTGCAGTCTCCTAAAAATGTTTGCAATCACTTCAAAGAGGTTTTCCAGGAATATGATACAGATAAGATGTCCTCAGGATAGGCCATCAATATCAAATAAGTGGGGGTCTGATAACCCACCGATTGGAAGTTACCTTGTAGTCAGCACCAGAGCTGTGCTTCCGGTGTCAACGCTACAAAGTAACAGCTGATCGCTGGGGTGCCAGGGGTCGGACCTTTGCAGATTTAATATTGATGGCCTTTCCTCAGGATAAGCCAACTATCAAAATCCTACATTCACAAAGGATGTAAATTGAATACTATCTATTGCAGATTTGCCAGAGAACTTGCAGCAAAAACTGTATTTTTTACTTCAGATTCTGTCCCAGATATCGTTGTGGATATGCCATGGATTTCAGCCTATATATTGTAAAGAATGAAATCCATAGTGAACATTCGCAACATCTCTTTCCACTGTAGTTGTGAAACACTACGGTGTTAGGCCAACAATGCACAGTGCCAATTGGGGAGAAGAGGACGCTTGTTCTCCCGATAGCTAGCACATACGATGCACCATAAAACATGGCAGATGGTAATATCCTCTTAAGTTTTATTGCAGCTCTTAAAAAAGTTGCAGATTATGACAATGTAGCCCCTCAGTCCACATTACTGCAGTGTAGAAGCTCAGTGGAACATATACCAACTAATACTTACCTAACAAGCTACTTAACCATATGGCCAGATCTTCCTGCATAGGTACCAGGGAAGCCTCATGGCGAACAGCCAACCACTGGTCATACTGAGAAACATCAGACAGACCCGGGCCATGTCTTGGTGTTAGAGGGCTTCTTGGACTTAATGGAAGATCGTCTGCAAACCAAACCTGGACAAGAAAAGAAATTAAAATCGTAAGTGGTAACTATGTTTCAAGAGAAAGAACTGAAGATTACTGGGCATCACAGTATGCATAGAGTCCATTTACAATCTCCATGGCAGCTTAGACAACAACATACAAGACAGAAATGAAAACCAGACCTGACACACCAGTAATAGTCTATGTGCTGAAAGTTATAGCTCTAGAGCAGCTGAAAAGCCACAGGTTGGAGACCACTATGATGAAGTATGAGTATGGGGTGGAAGACCGTTCTAAGACCTGATTTAGACACCAGTGTTTTCCATCTGTGCCTTATCCATACTGCGCCCACATAGCAAGTAAACCTATTGTATTAGACCGGAAAACCAGAAATAATCCGTGCTTTGCAGGTGGAAATCAGAATCCTGCCTTATATTTATAAGTTTCTTTTAAAACAAGCTGTGTAATGAGTAAAACCCCATCATTGTATGAACGCCTAGACCTTTTAACGAAGTACTTACTTTATGTGTCTATTGTGGGAATGGGGAGATAATAGAAAGTAATATTTACCTGAACTGCGTGATTCATATTTCTCTGAAGATTATGTCCCGTTTCTAAAAACAGATAAAAACTTAATTATACAATATAATTGCCATCAAATCTAAATGAACTCAAGCTATCATATAGTATCTCAGAGATTCTAGATTCCGAGTTACATTTATTAGCATTAAAGGGTTTCTGTCAAAAGCATGCTTAGTAAACTGGCTGACATTAGACATGCATCATGTCAGCTGAATCTAACAGTGTTAGCATCTTTTTTCTAGGTGCCTCCGTTTTACAAAAAATGTTACTTTTATTGTATGCAAATGAGCCTCTAGGAACAATGGGGGTGTTGTCCCTACTCCGTTCTCCTTCCTTTGGCTGTGTCCTGCTCATCTTCATTTACATCCGGCCGGCAAGCATCATTCCTTTACTACACCTGTACCGCTGTAATGAATGTCACTGCGCAGGTGTGAGATGTTCACCGAAGTCAGAACCAGGCAGGATGTAAATCAAGATGAGAAGGACACAGCCAGAGGAGGGAGAACAGTGCCTCTAGAAGTAGGGGCACCACCCCCATTGTTTCTAAATGCTCATTTGCATAAAACAATTAATTTAAAAAAATCCAAAACGGAGGCACCCAGAAAAAATAAAAGGGTCAACACCGTTAGATGTGCTAATGTCAGCTGAATCCAATATCAGCTAGTTTACTAAGAATGTTTCTGATGACAGAAAACTTTTAAAGGCGTTGTCCAGGATTTTTATATTGATGGCCTATCCTCAGAAAAGAAAATCAATATCTGATTTGACACCCTGTACCCCCGCCGATCAGCTGTTTCACAGTATCTCAGGCCCACACAGCTGTCTCCATTGTGTAGTGGACATAGCTTAGTAGTGACAGCGCCAAAATTACTCTGGCAAAACTGATTAGCAGGGGTGCGGGGTGTCAGACCCCCACTGCTGATGGCCTATGCTGAGGATAGGCAATGAATATAAAAATCCTATATTACCCGGGATAAGAGAAACTCCCGAATCAGACAGTGTATTAAAAAGGGAACCTGTCTTCAACTTTATGCTGCCGTTAGTATGGTCAGCATAAAGTAGAGACAGGGGAGTTGATTTCAGTGGTCTGTCATTTTGAAAGTTCAAAGTAAGTCGAAAGTAACATCCGAAGTCGATTCGCATAAAACTTCGTTCTAATACTGTGGGGAGCAGGTATCACTTGGAACCGAACCCCGAGTTCGGGAAATGGATTTTTACAGTACAAATTAATTTATGAAGTTATTGTGCGAAGTCTTGCGAGACTTCGCAAAGCAATAACTTCGGCTCATCGGAGCCAATACATTTTAATACTGTACGGAGCTCCTGCTCCATACAGTATTAGAACGAAGTTTTATGCGAATCAACTTCGGATGCTTCATCCGAAGGCCTCCGAAGTAGATTCGCTCATCCCTAATCACAATCATTGCAGACTGGGCCTGGAAGGTCACGGCTCTCTGAGAAGAGTCCTGGTTATTCATGAATTCCTGCTCACCTGCTGATGACTGACAGTCTTCTACCGAGTTGTCTCCCTTTCTGTCTAGGAGAGAACTGCCAATCATCAGCAGATGGGTGAGAGAGCAGGAGATTAGGAATAACCATGACTCTTCTCAGGTAGATTTGACTCTTTTCAAGCCCTGTGCTACAATGGTTATGATGCCGGTTCTTACTTTTAGCTCATGTATGACACACTGCTGACATCAGCATTTCTGTCACTACTTTATGCTGTCCTCAGTGAGATCAGCATGAACTAGAACTGTTTAAATCTAAAAATGATGGGTTTTGCTTGCTTTTTCAAGCACTTTTTCCAGGGCATACATACAACATATACAGTATAACAGATCATTTTATCCCAGGAGGATTGAGTTGGCTGTAGAAGGTTTCCTAGAATTTCAAAAAAAGGCCAACAGGGGCTTCCGGGACTAAATAGGTTATTCCCATCGTAAACAGCAATGGATTATGACTAGGATATGCACTCCCTTTATGATTAGTGGGGTCTGACATCTGGGTACTCTCACAAATCCCAAAAATGAAGGGCTGCGGCGGTGAGCAGTACCAGACACACTCAGATGTATAGTGCTTATCGGCAGGTTCCTGGGATAGCGGATCTCCACGGATTAAACACCCAAGGACAGGTCGTAAGTGTTTAATTCCAGAAAACCCCAAAGAGATGTGAAGAAAATGCTCTTATGGACACAATCTAAACTTTTACCACCCATGGCCAAATTTTATTTATCATCTTTGGTAATCAATACAATTATAGCTTTTAAGAAACAAAATTTATAATACAAGAAATCTTAAACCTCGGGAGTGTACGTTCAGAGACAAGAGACTTGCTGCAGAACATTCTCCAACTTTCCATACATACGAATTCAGTTTGTAAAAATCTCTGGCCCATTCATGTTCATGGAACGTATTTGGAGTAATCTCTGCTACAAATCTCCCACGAGTGCACCTCAATACTACAAAACATCACATACAATAGGTAGAGAAGGTAAGTCCAGCACCAGGTGAGCAGAGGAAACGCATCCAAACACTTAGGCCCCTTTCACACGAGCGAGTATTCCGCGCGGATGCGATGCGGGAGGTTAACACATTGCACCGCACTGAATACCGACCCATTCATTTCTATGGGGCTGTGCACACGAGCGGTGATTTTCACGCATCACTTTTGCGTTGCGTGAAAATCGCAGCATGCTCCTCTTTGTGCGTTTTTCACGTAACGCAGGCCCCATAGAAATGAATGGGGTTGCGTGAAAATCGCAAGCATCCGCAAGCAAGTGCGGATGCGGTGCAATTTTCACGCACGGTTGCTAGGAGACGATCGGGATGGAGACCCGATCATTATTATTTTCCCTTATAACATGGTTATAAGGGAAAATAATAGCATTCTGAATACAGAATGCATAGTAAAACAGCGCTGGAGGGGTTAAAAAAAATAAAAAATCATTTAACTCACCTTAATCCACTTGCTCGCGTAGCCGGCATCTCCGTCTGTCTCTTTTACTGTATAGGACCTGTGGTGAGCATTAACTATAGTTCAAGGACCTGGGATGACGTCACTCCGGTCATCACATGGTACGTCACATGATCTTTTACCATGGTGAATCATGGAGCAAGTGGATTAAGGTGAGTTAAATGATTTTTTATTTTTTTTTTTAACCCCTCCAGCGCTGTTTTACTATGCATTCTGTATTCAGAATGCCATTATTTTCCCTTATAACCATGTTATAAGGGAAAATAATACTATTTACAGAACACCGATCCCAAGCCCGAACTTCTGTGAAGAAGTTCGGGTTTGGGTACCAAACACGCGCGATTTTTCTCACGCGAGTGCAAAACGCATTACAATGTTTTGCACTCATGCGGAAAAATCGCGGGTGTTCCCGCAACGCACCCGCACATTTTCCCGCAACGCCCATGTGAAAGAGGCCTTAGGATTATGCCCTTTGAGGATTGCAGTTGACTTTATCAAGTTTCAATAATGGACTGACTTATCTCCAGACCTGGTGCTGGACTTACCTTCTACCTTCAAGTTATGCACAGGTAGCAGACACTGTGTCCGGGCACAGGAGTGTGCGAGCTGGAACTACAAAAAAAAAAAAAAAAAAAATTAAGAAGTTTTTTAATTCTGCTTTATCCCATACAATACTTTCACAAACCCTAGATATATTACATGCATGTGTAAAACCTGGACCAAAAAGGTTACCTTCTTAGCAACTACTCTATTTCTAACATGTAGAGCTTCTCCTAAGTGACAGCCGAGAAGGTGTAGCTTTCAGAAGCTTGAATGTACGGGGGGACGCACACTAAAAGCATGTGCTTCATGATACAAGCCACATAGCCCAATACTGCCCTGCAGCCACAAGAGTTCAAGTACCCGGTACTTTTTGATAGCTGGAACTATGAGAAAACCTACCTGTGGAACCTTCCAACATGAGCTGTGTTACAAATGGTTTCTGGCTGCCATGACCTTCAGAAAATAAGAATATACAGATTAAGTACACAGACGATGTTTGAGGGGGGTATTCCCATCTGAGATGTTTAGGGTATACTGACAGCAGCAGGTCATTTATGGCATATCCTATGTCAAGGACAGGGCCCTGGCTGGCTAGGCCATATTTGGAAGTCCCATAGCAGTAAATGGAGAGGACGTGGCGCATGCGCAGTGTGTTCTCCATTCACTTCAGGGCCAAGGGGTGAGACCTGCACCTACTGAACATTTATGGCTTATCCTATCAATCTATTCTATGCCATAAATGTTCCAGATGGGAATACCCCTCTAACTATATATCCTGTAACCGAAAGTATTCATCATTAACCATCCGTGCACTAGCTTGTCACTAAAATAGCAAATAGCTGTAAGGCCACTTTCACAGTGCAAAACTGGTCTATATTTTAACCACTTACCAGGCCTTTAAGTGTTTTTTTCATTGTCACATTGCAAGAGCCATAAACATTTCTATTTTCCGGTTGTAGTCAAGTTGGAGCTTTTTTTTTTTTTTTTTTTTTTGTTAATGGCACCATTTTCAGATAAATTTATTAACTCTTTCAGGGGGAATAATGTGACAAAACAGCTGTTCAATAGGCTAGGTGGTAAATATGGGGTCACTGAGGGTCTGACCAGAAGTGGAGCAGTAGTGCACATGTTGGTCCAATCACTTCATTCACTGGGACTGACACATTGGGGGGAAAATTTATCATGAGGGGAATATTTAAAGTCAGTTTTGCTTGAGTCTGCGTTGGAGTACTTTTTGCCACATTTATCAATTATGTTACTTGATAATTTTTTTTCTTATCCTTAGGACTCTTTCACACGGGCGTTGCGGGAAAATGTGCGGGTGCGTTGCGGGAACACGCGCGATTTTTCCGCGCGAGTGCAAAACATTGTAATGCGTTTTGCACTTGCGTGAGAAAAATCGCGCATGTCTCCATCCCGATAGTCTCCTAGCAACCGTGCGTGAAAATCGCACCGCATCCGCACTTGCTTGCGGATGCTTGCGATTTTCACGCAACCCCATTCACTTCTATGGGGCCTGCGTTGCGTGAAAAACACAGAATATAGAGCATGCTGCGATTTTCACGCAACGCACAAGTGATGCGTGAAAATCACCGCTCATGTGAACAGCCCCATAGAAATGAATGGGTCGGTATTCAGTGCGGGTGCAATGCGTTCAACTCACGCATCGCATCCGCGCGGAATACTCGCCCGTGTGAAAGGGGCCTTAGACCTAACTTTTGTCTAGAGAAGTTATTCCAGTTTTCCTACTCCACCCTTTTCCTGGAGTGAGATTGAGAATTAAAAAAAAAAAAAAAAAAGTCTCAATGATAAATCTGGAGTGAAACTCATTAACATAGCTAACCATACCCACTTTACAAAACTGCGCGAGTGCTGTAAAAATGCAAAAAGTCACAAAAGTCACAGAGCCCTAATTTTTGGGCTTTTTGACGCCAGAATTCTGGAGTGAAGGTATGATAAATCAGGGCCATTGTCTCCTAGAAACAAATGGTGTAGTGAACTAATATCTGCACTACAGCTCCTTACAGAGAGGGGACTCTGGGACTCTCCATTCTCAGAGGTTGAACACCCAGCCATTCTAAAATCAATCTGTTATCAGAGTAAGGCTACTTTCATACTAGCGTTTTGGTTTCCGTTTGTGAGATCTATCTTGGGTTCTCAGAAGCAGTCCAAAACGGATCAGTTTTTCCCTAATGCATTCTGAAGGGAAAAGGATCCGCTCAGAATGCCCCAGTTTGCCTCGGTCTCCATTCCGCTCTGGAGTCGGACACCAAAACACTGCCTGCAGCGTTTTGCTGTTCGCTTGACGAAACTGAGCCAAACAGATCCGTCCTGGCACACAATGTAAGTCAATGGGGACGGATCCGTTTTCACTAGGGATCGACCGATTATCGGTTTTACCGATATTATCGGCCGATATTCAGTATTTTGACCGTTATCGGCATCTATTTTGCCGATATACCGATAACGTATTGGGAACACATAACGCGCTGCTCTCAGCGCTCTCTGTGTTCCCTCCGCAGCACAGGGGAGAAGGAAGCCGTGTCTCCCTCCCCCTGTGATGCTGCTGCCGCCAATTAGAGGAGAGACGACGAGAAGGGGAGGGGCTGTGGCCACCGCTCCACCAATGAAGATAAGTCTTTCATTAATTCATATACAGGAGGCGGGAGCTGGCTGCAGAATCACATAGCCGGCTCCCGACCTCTATGAGCGGTAGCTGCGATCTGCGGTAGTTAACTCCTTAGGTGCCGCGGATCGCAGCTACCGCTCAGAGGTCGGGAGCCGGCTATGCGATTCTGCAGCCAGCTCCCGCCTCCTGTATATGAATTGAGAGATTTCTCTTCATTGGTGGCGCAGTGCACCCCCCCCCCCCCCCCAAGCCCCCCAGTATAATTATTGGTGGCGCAGTGCGCCCCCCACCCCCCATCCCAGTATTAAAAAGGTTGGTGGCGCAGTGCGCCCCCCACCCAAGCCCCCCCCCCCCCCCAGTATTAATCATTGGTGGCAGTGGCCACAGGATCCCCTCTCCCCTGCTCCTCCGATCGGAGCCCCAGCTGTGTAATCCTGGGGCTCCAATCGGTTACCATGGTAAAGCCCTGGCTGCCATGTTCAGCTCCATGCTGCTGTGTGCACTATGCACAGAGCAGCAGGGACAGTGTGAGATCCTATTCACCCTGATAGAGATCTATCAGGGTGAATAGGACAAGGGTTCTAGTCCCTAAGGGGGCTAAAAGTTAGTAAAAAAAAAATATATATATATTAAGTATAAATGAAAAAGAAAAGATTTACAAAAAAAAAACAAAAAACCACACGTTAACAATAAACATAAATTTTCAGCAGATTTGTGCAGGAAATTTTTTTTCTTCAAAAATGAAAATTCCCAGAATATCAGTATAAATTGTTGGCTATCAGCCTGAAAGTTCACAAATTATCGGTATCGGCCCTAAAAAAAAAAAAAAAATCAATATCGGTCGATCCCTAGTTTTCACTGACAATCTGGCACAATAGAAAACTGATCCGTCCTCCATTGACTTTCAATGGAGTTCATGACGGATCCGTCTTTGCTATGTTACAGATAATAAACGGTTCATGACTGATGCATGCGGTTATATTATTGTAACGGATCCATTTTTGCAGATCCATGACGGAACCGCCCAAAACGCGAGTGTGAAAGTAGCCTTAAGCCTCATTCACATCTCAGTGTTCAGATCCAACAGACTGTTCGGCACAGAGCAGCCTGTCGGATCCTCTACTTCACCCCCCGATCCCCATTGACTGCAATGGGGTCCGATGGTGACCTGGACGATTTCCAGCATAAATGCCAGCTTTCGACCAGACATAAACCACTGCATGCAACCGTTTTATTCCGGCCGAAACCAGGCATTTAAGCCGGAAATAATCTGGATCACCCCAGGGCCCATTACAGTCAATATGGATCCGGTAGGCTGCTCTGTGCCAGAACAGACTGTTGGATCTAAAAACGGAGATGTGAATGAGGCCTAATTGCTGATCCTGGCCGTCAGTTATAGCTGGGCACTCCTGGGTCTGTGTATTCACACTGATGTATGTGAATCTGAAACAAGTACACCCTGCAGATGATGTTCCTGCGCGTCATTTCGCATTAAGAAATTAAAAGGCAAAACCAGGAATGGACGCTAAACCAGATGAAGTATAATGGGAAAGTGCACTTCTTATTTGATGCACTTCTGGTTTTAGCTTTGAACATATGGATGCAGACCACATATACCCTCTGAGGCAGTCACTGTCCTAAGGTCATTTTCACCTTACACAAGGGAGAAATCTGAGAGGTAATCAGCAACCACACATTAGCATCCAGCTCCATTATACCCCATTAGTGTAAGTGGAGGGAAAACCTGACAACAGTAAAAGCTCCACATCCATCTCTTGAAGAACTCAGTTTATTTTTCATGTATTACTAACTCGCCACCAGTCTTCTAGCAGTGTCATGTGTTACACCCTAGCTCAGCTGCATCCATATATTTTGAACATTTTCATTATTCAGAATTTGGCCCAAGCCTGACCAGCAGTCCAGAGTAAAGCCTACAATGTAATGGCTCCTGACAGGTTTAGGTCTCATGCGAGTATGAGATGGGGGTGAAAAGTAGCATTTAGGTAAGTATTGTTTTTTTGGGGGCTGAGGGACTTTTTCTAAATGTTGTGGGTGGTCTCTTGTGTGTGTTAGGATTAGGAATACGTTTAGAGTAAGGATAGTTTTGGTTGAGAACATTAGTTCTTACAACAATTTGGGGGCGTGGCTACATTCTCCTAAAATCCCATACATTCTAGGTGCAAGCAGCAGTCCAGAGCTTGCACTAATGTGTAAACAGGAACTCGGTCTCTCCAGTTTGGCTGACTTCCTGTAAACTACAGGATGACCTCACCATTCAAATCCCTCCTGGCAGTTCTCAGGCCGCTCCCTCTGTATTCTGTTGAAGATATTATGTCTCCTATAAGTAAAGGGCCAGGAGTGCAGATACAAATGTGGACAAAATTGTATGTACCCTTCCGTTAAAGAAATAAAAACCCATAATGGTCACTGAAACAACTTGAAACAGTTATGTACTGAAAATCCTGACAAATCTGACATTGCTTTGGAATTGTGGTTCAACAGAATAATTTATAAAGCAAACAAATGAAACTGGCCTGGACAAAAATGATGGTACCCTCAACTTAATATTTTGAGGCAATCACTGCAACCAAACGATTTCTGTAACCTGAGCGGTCTCAAGGGTTGAAGGGTGCCTTGTCCAGACTGCATTTATCAGCTTAAGCTTAATAAGGCCACTTCAGAGTAGTCCAATGCTTTGCTCTTAGCCAGACGCTCTTGGACGTTTTTAGCTGTGTGTTTTGGGTCATTATCCTGCTGGAGGACCTATGACCTACAACCCAGACCAAGATTTTGCTCCAGAATGCATTATTAGTCTTGAGATTTCACTTTACCCTGCACAGATTTAAGCCATCCTGCGCCAGATGCAGCAAAGCAGCCCCAAAAACATAACCAATACTCCATGTTTCACAATACATATAATGTCCTTTTCCTTGTACGCTTCATTTTTGTGTCTGTGAACATAGAGTTTATGCGACTTGCTAAAAAGCTCCAATTTTGTCTCAACTGTCCAAAGGACATTGACCCAGAAGTTTTGTGGCTTGTCAATATTCATTTTGGCAAATTCCAGTCTTGCTTTTTCATGATTTGTTTTAAACAGTGATTTCCTCCTCGGTCGTCTTCCATTAAGACACTTAGGCGTCAAAATCGTAACAATTATCTGCTCATCTAAATCCACCTGACGACAGCAACGGTTGATGTGATCCGACACTGATCTACCTTGACGTTCAGCTCTAATCTCTTTGGAAGTTGTTCTGGGCTCTTTGGTTAACATTCGTATTAGGGCTCATGTACACAGCGTAAGCGTTTTGCAGTCCACAAATAGAGGATCCGCAAAACATAGATACCAACCAAGTGCTTGCCACCATATTTTGTTTTACTCCTGTGGAAATCTCCTATCCTTGTAAGCCAAACGGCAGGAATAGGACACTTTTCTGCAGAGCCACAAAACAGACTTATGGATGTGGACAGCACATCACTGTGCATCTTTTGCGGCCCTATAGAGATTAATGGGTCCGCCAAAAAAAATAAAAAATCAGATGCAGACCAAAATTATGATCGTGTGCATAAGCTAATATCCTCTTGTCTCTTCAATTTTTCAGCAATTTTCCTTTTGCAGCCACATCCAGGGAGGTTGGCTACAGTCCTGCAGTCCTTAAACGTCAGCATGATATGTACAACTGTAGTAATAGGAACATCAAGCTGGAGATAGTCTTCGAGCCTTTACCTTTAACATGTTTGTCTATAATTTTCTTTCTAATCTCCTGAAACAACTCTCTCCTTAGCTTTCTTTGGTCCATGTTCAGAGTAACTGATTTTACCTCACTAAGGAATACCTTTCGCTGATATAGTTAGATATGGTGACATAAAACAAAAAGGCCTTTCTGTTTATAACATACCGAGGTGCAGGTGCAAGATGCAACTTCCCCTCAACGTGCGTTTCGCGGTATTGCTTCTTCAGTAGTTTGGTTCAGAGGAGGCACTTAATGGCCCGATAAATATATAAAACGTACCTAGTATATTGTATACAAGGATTATATCATTCTTTGTATATGAAATAGATGTGGATTATCTATAATTTTTTGGCACCTTTTTTTATTATACAGCTGTAAATGGTGATTTCAATATGGCACTATTGAGTAGATTCCCTACTGTTAGGGCTCATTCACACAGCCGTTGCCCCTCCATTGCCACATTGCGATCTGCACACGGCGGGTCCGCAATACACGGAGCACCAGCTGTGTGCATTCCCCATCACGGATGCGGACCCATTCACTTGAATGGGTCCGCAAATCCGGAGATGCGGTGTGGAATGGAAGCACTGAACGTAACCCCACCGAAGCACTACGGAGTGCTTCCATTCCGTGCCTCCGCACCGCAAAAAGATAGAGCAAGTTCTATCTTTTTGCAGAACGGACAGATCGCAGACCACATTCAAGTGACCTGAGGATCAATTGTAGTAATAATCATAGTTCTATGACTTGTAGCTTCACACTGGTCTCCCTGCCTCCTGCATGTAAGAGCTGACAGGGCAGAGAGGCTCAACCTGTATCACATAGGAGAACATGGAGACCCTACAGTGTGAGGGGATAGAAACTAGGGATCGACCGATATTGATTTTTTAGGGCCGATACCGATAATTTGTCAACTTTCAGGCCGATAGCCGATAATTTATACCGATATTCTGGGTATTTTTATTTTTGAGGAAAAAAAAAAAAATTCCTACACAAATCTGCTGAAAATTAATGTTTATTGTTAACGTGTATTATTATTTTATTTTTTTTGTAAATCTTTTTCATTTATACTTAATATTTTTGTGTTTTTTTTTTACTAACTTTTAGCCCCCTTAGGGACTAGAACCCTTGTCCCATTCACCCTGATAGATCTCTATCAGAGTGAATAGGATCTCGCACTCTCCCTGCTGCCCTGTGCTCTGTGCACACAGCAGCATGGAGCTGACTATGGCAGCCAGGGCTTCAATAGCGTCCTGGCTGCCATGGTAACCGATCGGAGCCCCAGGCTTACACTGCTAGGGGTCCGATCGGAGGAGCAGGGGAGAGGGGATCCTGTGGCCACTGCCACCAATGATTAGAACTGGGGGGGGGGGGGGGCACTGCGCCACCAATGTTTTTACTATTGGGATGGGGGTGGGGGGCGCACTGCGCCACCAATGACTAATACTAGGGGGCTTGAGGGGGGGGGGGGCGCACTGCACCACCAATGTTTTTACTATTGGGGTGGGGGGGCGCACTGCTTGAGGGGGGGGGGGGGGGCGCACTGCGCCACCAATGAAGATACCTCTCTTTCACATACAGGAGGCGGGAGCTGGCTGCAGAATCACATAGCCGGCTCCCGACCTCTATGAGCGGTAGCTGCGATCCGCGGCACCTAAGAGGTTAACTACCGCGGACCGCAGCTGCCGTTCATAGAGGTCGGGAGCCGGCTATGTGATTCTGCAGCCAGCTCCCGCCTCCTGTATTTGAATTAATGAAAGACTCATCTTCATTGGTGGTGCAGCGGCCACAGCCCCTCCCCTCCTCTTGTCTTCCGTCCTGTCATTGGAGGCAGCGGCAGCAGCATCACAGGGGGAGGAGACACTGCTTCCTTCTCCCCTGTGCTGCGGAGGGAACACAGAACGCGCTGAGAGCAGCGCGTTCTGTGTTCCCAATACGTTATCGGTATATCGGCAAAATAGATGCAGATACCGATAACGTTCAAAATCCTCAATATCGGCCAAACCGATAATCGGTCGATCACTAATAGAAACGGTCACTGATCTGTCATGGCTGCCATTACACAGAGCAGTGCAGTGTGGTGAGACTCTGACCTTTATCTATGCATAGCCGGGCATGATGGAAAATGTAGTATTCATTATGAAAACCATATCTGAAGGGAAGAAGAACTTAAGATGGCTGACAACCCACAAAATACACAGGCGTACACATAGCATACAAAAATAATGGCCTATTCTGCAGTATATAGGCAAAGACAAAAATCCTGGAGTGCTTCTTTAACATCAGACTGGTTGTGCACAATTGTTTTAAGATACAGTATAAAATACAAGGTGCATTGATGTTTCAAAATAGTTTTATGATGGGGAAAAAAAAAAAAAAAAAAAAAACACAAATTGGCCTATTTGAGTTATTAGTTGGGCTTAGTAGAAGGAAGCCCCACAGAGCCATGCTGCATGCCTGTGCACTTGGCAGCTGAAGGCATCTGTGTTGGCCCCATGTTCATATGTGCTCACATTACTGAGACAAATGATGTTTTAAAATATGCAAATGAGCCTCTAGGAGCAACAGGGGCGTTAGCGTTACACCTAAAGGTTCTGTTTTTTCTGCAACTGCCAAACCCTCTCCACTATCATTGACAGGGCCAGGCAGTGAAAGTCATTATACCTGGCTCTCTAAATCAAAGTAGGGAGGATGCAGCAGTTGCAGAGAGAGTTGAGCCTCTAAAAGTAACAGCAATGCCCCCATTGCTCCCAGTGGCTCATTTGCATACAATAACATTTTCTCAGCAATGCGGGCACATATGAAGATGGGACCAACACAGATGCCTTCAGCTGCCAAGTGCACATGTAACAGGTCAAACAGTGACATAGGTACAAATCTGCTGACAGATGCCCTTTAAACAAGGATGTAAATTGTAGTCCAAAGCTACACTAGCAAGAAGCTGGCATAGATTGGATTCTCTGGCACAGGGACAGAACATACCCCTACGCTGCGGAAATGCTGCAGATTTTCTCTGGGGAATTCATTCATTGCAATGCAAAGAATGAAATCGGTAACTACATCCGCACCAAAATCTGCATATAACATAAGGATTTAGTTACGGATTGTAAGATCCCTTCCACAGCATAATTTTTACACTGTGTGTACCTAGCCATATAGTGCAACGACCCTAAAGACACAGAGACCACCCTGATCATTATAACAAAGGGGATAAGGAGCTCCTCAGCGTGTCCCTCTCTAATAACCGATGCACTTTCCCCAGTCTACATTGCTTCTATTCAGTTCATCTATGTTCCATTTAGGACTTTAACTTTTTTTTTTTTTTTAAGGCTTTTCTTGCCTTTTTAGCCAAACCCACCATTCATGCATCTGGTAGCAAACACTGGGAATCCTTGTGCTAAACATTAGAGGGTTCAGCTGAACTGGAAACATGCATGTCACTACACCCACACAAGCGAGCCGAGCATATGATATCAGGGAAACACAGGGTGAGATCTTCAGGAATGGAGCACAGAAGATAATACCACATCTGTTCTAGTAGCACAATTTCCAGGCTTCATCATTTCACCACAGAAGAATGACCGGCTGAGAACATGGTGTGTGAGCTCACACAGGCTGCTTGTTCACTACTAGTCCAAGAGGCTGGGACAGAAGCCAGCAGCTGCAGTCAAAGGCTTTAGGCTGGATTTCTGGAACCAATGAGCACACACATTTGTAAGGCAATACCTCAACTAAAACTGACAATGTGTGTGGCCGTTGGCTACCATGGGTATGCGCAGTTGTGCCACTCCATGGAAAGCAAGTCTAAAGGAGACCTGTCAGGAGATTCTTGCTGCCTGAAATTACAAACCGGTATTTTTTATTACATGACCTATATATGTCCAACTTAGGCTACTTTCACACTTGCGTTTGGTGCGGATCCGTCATGGCATCTGTTCAGATAATACAACCGCATGCATCCATTCAGAACGGATCAGTTTGTATTATCTTTAACATAGCCAAGACGGATCAGTCTTGAACACCATTGAAAGTCAATGGAGGACGGATCCGTTTTTCTATTGTGCCAGATTGTATCATAGAAAACAGATCCGTCCCCGCAGCGTTTTGGTGTCTGCCTCCAGAGCGGAATGGTGACTGAACGGAGGCAAACTGATGCATTCTGAGCAGATCCTTTTCCATTCAGAATGCATTAGGGCAAAACTGATCTGTTTTGGACCGCTTGTGAGAGCCCTGAACGGATCTCAGAAACGGAAAGCCAAAACGCCAGTGTGAAAGTAGCCTTAGGCTGAGTTCACACGGGCGAATATTCCGCGCGGATGCGATGCGTGATGTGAACGCATTGCACCCGCACTGAATACCGACCCATTCATTTCTATGGGGCTGTTCACATGAGCGGTGATTTTCACGCATCACTTGTGCGTTGCGTGAAAATCGCAGCATGCTCTATATTCTTGGGTTGCGTGGAAATCGCAAGAATCCGCAATCAAGTGCGGATGCAGTGCGATTTTCACACACGGTTGCTAGGAGACGATCGGGATGGAGACCCGATCATTATTATTTTCCCTTATAACATGGTTATAAGGGAAAATAGCATTCTGAATAGAGAATGCATAGTAAAATAGCGCTGGAGGGGTTAAAAAAAAATAAAAAAAATAATTCAACTCACCTTAATCCACTTGATGGCGGAGCCGGCATCTCCTTCTGTCTTCATCTTAGCTGTGTGGAGCAACAGGACCTGTGGTGACATCACTCCGGTCATCACATGGTCCATCACCATGGTAAAAGATCATGTGATGACCGGAGTGACGTCACCACAGGTCCTGTTGCTCCACACAGCTAAGATGAAGACAGAAGGAGATGCCAGCTTCGCGATCAAGTGGATTAAGGAGAGTTTAAAAAAAAAAAATATTAAAAAAAAAAAAAATTTAACCGATCCAGCGCTATTGTACTATGCATTCTGTATTCAGAATGCTATTTTCCCTTATAACCATGTTATAAGGCAAAATAATACAGTCTACAGAACACCGATCCCAAGCCCGAACTTCTGTGAAGAAGTTCGGGTACCAAACATGCGCGATTTTTCTCACGCGAGTGCAAAACGCATTACAATGTTTTGCACTCGCGCGTGTTCCCGCAACACACCCACACATTTTCCCGCAACGCCCATGTGAACACAGCCTTACTCTGTCAAAACAGTTTCGAGAAGGACCAGTACCAGAGATTTGTGCTGGACTTAGTGTAAAATATCGAGAACTCTTGTGGTGGTGCTTTTTCCTTCCTGGTTTCTGACAGGTCCATCTGGATCGGGGTGTATGAAATGGGGAAGGAGAGTATCAGGTAGGAAAGTTACTGGCCAGTGCTGGACTCTAAAAGGCCACCACCTACACGAAGACGCATGTTCTTACAGTGTTCTTTCCTCCCCCAAGTCTGGGATGTTAAACTGCGGCCCTCCAGCTGTTGTAAAACTACAACTTTTATCGTGTCTACATCTATCAGGGCATGCTGGGAGTTAGTTTTGCACCAGCTGGAGGGCCATGAGTTTGATATCCCAGATCTAAAGTTCCTCATCCAGAGCAGGGTCTTGTTTATGAGGAGTAAGCACCCAGACAGTGCTGTCTACAGATGGGGGGGAGGGGGGGGGGGGGGGGGGGGGGTTTGGCCAGTACATAACCCCAGAATCGAATGCATCTGTGTATTACCAGAGCACCATCATCAAGATGATCAGATTTATGCCGCGTGCAAGTATGCTATGAAGTAATGAAAAGCAATGAACTGGGCAGAACTGGAAGACTAAAGTGATCAAGCAGTGTCATATGGCGTAGGAAACTGAATACAGCCAGACCCTCAGTGCTGCTGCCCACAGGGGCTACCCAAGAATGGAGGAATTTACATTCTGGATATTGTTGCCAGCAACACAAGTGCCAAGGAATTTATGCACCAGAAAACTGTCCTATGACATTTTATAACAGAGCCCTCTGTGTCACAAACTAGAAATGCCAGCATCAATCAATGTGGAAAACATAAGCAACAGATATCATACTGTTCAGACGCCGAATGGGGAGCTCACTGCTTAAAAGGGTTGTCCTTCAAACCAGCACCTGGATCTGAACACTTTTGTAATTGTATGCAGTTAAAAGTGTATTGTAGCCACTGAGTTATTCACTCAAATCTATCGGTATAGCGCCACCTGCTGTTTGTTCTTCTTCTAATTTCTCTGTCCAGCTCACCGAAATGGAAGCACGTGCTCACTTCCATCCTTCAACTGCCGCCAGTTGCAGCAGAAAGGACACATCTATGAGAAAGGACACACCCTGTGAGCTGCCAGCTTGAAATAAATCTAGCAGAGCAATTGCAGCAATGAATGGGGAGATCCCTGGATCCATGTAAGGTACAGGGCTGGTTCTAGCTTTGTTAGAAAATATCATTGTATGATATCCGATTATCATTTTTTTTTTACATTATTCAGGGATCTCACAAGCGGTCAAAAACGGATCAGTTTTGCCCTAATGCATTCAGAATGGAAAAGGATCCGCTCAGAATGCCTTAGTTTGCATCAGTTCCGTCTCCATTCCGCTTTGGAGGCGGACACCAAAACGCTGCTTGCAACTGAGCCAAACGGATCCATTCTGACACACAATGCAAGTCAATGGGGACGGATCCGTTTTCTATGACAATTTGGCACAATAGAAAACTGATCCGTCCTCCATTGACTTTCAATGGTGTTCAAGACGTATCCATCTTGGCTATGTTACAGATAATAAACCGGATCCGTTCTGAACGGATGCATGCGGTTGTATTATCTGAACGGATCAGTCTGTGCAGATCCATGACGGATCCGCACCAAACGCGAGTGTGAAAGTAGCCTTAGCTGCAGCTCTTCCCAGTAGTCACTGACCTCACATTCTTTCTTCGGGTTGCTCTCCTGGTCATTTATATCTTGCTACTTTTACCATTTATACAATCCAGTAAAAGCTGCTCCCATTCCGACAGTGCCCGCATCCCCTTTGTGCCACTCCTGTGGATAGTGAATAACAATGTAACCAGAATAACCCCTTTAATTAGATGCATCTCATGCCAATGCAGGGAGATCAAGACTGGCATATGGGTACACTAGTTTTAAAAGATCTTCCCCAGTATTTGATAACTTTGGTGCATCTTTATAAAGAACTATTTGTGGTCTATACAAGTAGCTCCGTTTTTTACACCACTCCCTAACTGAAGTATGAAGGCACCTTTTTTAAAGTTGCATTTGATAAATCTGGCATGCTTCTAATTATTTTATGCACTTACATAGCGCTGACATATTCCGCAGCGCTTTACAGACATTAGCATCACCCAGCAGAAACACAACAAATCAAATTACAAACTATACAGCTACTGTACATGTGAAGGAAGCTGTGCATGTGCAGCCAGCCAGAGCTAATGCCCCAAAAATGGACCTGGTCTCCTTTCAGTTTTAGCAGTGTCTAGTGGTCTCGCCACACTGGCTGCCATATGTCACCACCTTTTTTTTTTTTTCCCTTAATAGGCAGAGAGGTAGTTTGTGCCTTTGGTGGGCCCTCCTGTAGGTGCCCTGATGCCAGGTGTAAAACATCTTTACCAGTGTAGAACCAAGATAGTTTGTTGGATCACTCCAATATGCCCAGTAGCTATGGCAAATTTACCAGTTCAGCCAGCTGAGAGGCCAAAGGAGCACAGCTCTTTCCCGCATTTGCTGCCACTTCAAGCATTAGATTAATGGGGTTGTCTCACCCCAACAGTCCAGGGTTCCTCAACTCCAGTCCTCAGGGCCCACCTGCCGGTCATATTTTCAGGACTTCCTAAGTATTGAGCAGGTGATATAATAGTGCCCATGCATAAGCACTTCGAACAGGTATTCATTCTGTGGGATATTCTCAAACTATGGCCGGCTGGTGGGCCCTGAGGAACAAGTGTCTTTCCATAGTCTCTATTAGGGGAATATGGCCGTCATAGAAGGGTTCCTCTGCTCATGATCCCAGTCTATGAGGCAGAGAGCCACCAGTAACTATTGTTTTCGTAAGATACTGTCATACGTTGTCACAGGATGCATATACCACAAGAGGATTTCCATGCACAACCCTCATCAGGTCATCATCTCTAGGCAGGGAGGTCATACAATGAAAAGCTGGAAATAGCCACAACGTGAGGATGTTCTGGATGAGATCAGAAGACAATAGGCAATGGCATCTGTAATTTGCCTTTCAAACTGGCCAACAAGTAAGGAAACCGGGATCGAGACGCAGGAAACCATAAAATATATTACAATACAGAAATTCCTTCATGTATTATATGACATTACAATAGGAGTTGCTACAATCTGGTTGTCATCATCTAAGGAATCTGTCACTAGTTTTACTGCCCTGACGTTCACAGGTCCCCTTAGCAAAACACTGGGTCCCTTTCCTTGGCCCAGTAGTTTTGCTAAAATCTATTGAACATCTCAAGTTCTGGAGATCTACAATACAGAGTGCAAGCCAATGAGTCCCAAAACTCATGAGGTCCTGGCGCGCTCTCCCCCCTGTTACCTGTTGTGCGGGTAATCTGCTGCGTGCAAGACAGCCAAGCCCCGTTCCGGACAGCAGAGACACGGAGCAGTAACATGATTGATAATGCTCTGTGCCTCTCTGTGATCTTTTTACTACAAAATCACTGGGACAACTTTATCTCACTGTGATTTTGTAGTAAAAAGATCACAGAGAGGCACAGAGTATTATCAATCATGTTACTGCTCCGGACAGCGGGGCTTGGTTCTCGTTCACGCAGCAGATTACCCGCACGACATCCGCTCGTGTGAAAGAGCCCTAAGGCATTTTACTTCAGGTTTTACGATACAGCAGAGGAGGTCAAAACCTAAATTAGGGTCCATTCACACATCAGTGTGTGTTTGGCGGATCCACAAAACACAGACACCGGCAATGTGCGTTCCGCATTTTGCAGGACGCACATCGCCGGCACTAATAGAATATGCCTATTCTTGTCCGCGGACAAGAATAGGGCATATTCTATTTTTTTGGGGAACGGAAATGCAGACCCGGAAGTGTGGGTCCGCAATTCCGGATCGGGCGGCCCCATAGAAATGAATGGGTCCGCAATTCCGTTCCGCAAAATTCAGAATGGAATTGCGGATGTGTGAATGGAGCCTTAAACTTATCCATTCCATTTAATACATTCTGATGGCTCCATTTCAGCCGGATCCAACTGTATTAAATCAAAACGCAACAAATCGGATGTGGCATGAAAATCATTCTAAGTCAATGGGTGCCGGATCAGTTTTTTCCGGTAACTAAAAAAAAAAAAAACGATCTGGTACTATTGACTTACATTGATTTTCATGCCGGATCTGGTTTGTTGCATTTTGCAAACTGGACACAAATACGCTGCTTGTAGAGGTTTTGTGTCGGCCCCAAAACGCAACTGAACTGAGGGTACTTTCACCCTTGTGTTAAAGTTTTCCGATATTGAGTTCTGTCCTCAGGGCTCAATACCGGACAAAAACTGAAATTCTAAATGGAGAGCAATCCGTTCAGGATGCATCAGTTCAGTCCCTCTTACCTTTTTTGGATGGAGAAAATACCGCAGCATGCTGCAGTTTTCTCTCCGGCCAAAAATACTGATCACTTGCCGGAATGCCAGATCCGGCAGTAATTTACATTTAAGTGTATTAGTGCCGGATCCGGCATTAAGTGTTAGGGCAAAACAGATACGGCTTTCCGGTCTGCGCATGCGCAGACCTTTAAAAATGCAAAAAAAAATAAAAAATTATACCGGATCCGTTTTTTTTCTGGATGACACCGGAGAGACGGATCCGGTATTGCAATGCATTTGTGAGACTGATCCGCATCCGTCTGGCAAATGCATCCGTTTGCGACCGGATTGCCGGATCCAGCAGGCAGTTCCGGCAATAGAATCTGCCGCAAGTGTGAACGTAGCCTTAACCGATGCATCCTGATCAGTTTTGTCCTTACTGACAATGAATGGGAACAAAACTGATCCATTTAATTCAGGTTTTGAGATCTTCTGCCGGGTATAAACCTGAATTAAAAACGCAGATGTGAAAGTAGCCTAATCTTCATACATTTTAGATTTCCCCAAATCCTAACCTGACTTCAAACTGAGGGGATGTAATAAGAGCCTCTATACTACTAATGATACCGCCAAACGTATCCATGGGTCCAGCCACCCCACATATACACAAAGACCGCCTGCGTCACCATTCCTGGATGGATTAGCATGGCCAATGCCACACTTCTACAATACCGCACAGTATACACAGACAGAAAATCAGCAGACTTCACATCACTAGTCTGAATGAGCCCTAATCTGAACTGCCCATTTGAATGGCAGAGGTGACCCCACACTCAGTCCCAGAGTGCTGGTTCTGGCAGACCATTATATATAAGTGGTGGGGATGTATGGTAAGTCTGACTACTGCTGTCATGTTCCGAGAGCAGGGTCCTTGGGCATAGACACAATACACACATAGTAATGGGAGTTATATAAGCCCCCTCAAAGCAACTGAAGTGACAGCTCCGCGCTCAGCTCCAGCCTAGCACAGCGCCACCTGCTGTTCCGCTACTTCTAAATCACAGTTACCTCAGAAGCGCCCGCCACATGGCTTCTATACGGTGCCAGACTATTGCCCGTTCATACTCACCACGGCTCCCGCTAAGTCCCGGTAACGGGCAGTATTCCGGCCACTGGCTCTGCTCTCAGCGCCCTCCGTACACTGCAGCTCCCACACACTCTCCAGTTCGGACAAACCGCCCGCCCCGCCCATCTCCTCACTCTGCGCTGTCGCTGGCTGCTTCTCACTACATTGCTTCGAACCGTCCAATGAGGGCTTGGGTGTTTCTTCCTCCCTGAGCCCCGCCCAGGGGCGTGTCTGCGTGCTCGGCGGCAGCTGGAGGGAGGGGCTTTCTGGACAGGTGCTGCAGAGTAGCGGGGCTGCCAACCAAAATGTGGAGAACTTCTCTCAACATCCCAGAGAGCCAATATTTATCATGGAGAAATTGGAAAACCATAATGAATGATAAAAATGATACGGAATACATGTCTACAGCTCAGTATTACTGATAAGAACTCATTACCAGCATTTACTGTGAGCTGTAAAATGATGATAATTACCTCCAAAATAATCTAGTCCGGTTCCCCCAAACTATTTTTATTTTATTTTTTATGGACACAGGAAAAAAGGTACTAGCGGTACTGCAGGCAGGGGCCTAAAACAGCTGGGTGACTCCGGGCGCTGCCACTTCTGGTCTCTGCAGCCTCATTCAATGCCTACTTACTAACAACTCAGGGATGTAAGCCCTGCCTAGGGAATGCCCCATACCTACACAGAAGCACCCATTTCTGGGAGGAGTTTGTGTAAGTCCCACCCATTTTCATCCCAGGGCAGCGCACATTTGACGGGACTGTCTCTGAAAATCAGGGCAGAAGATGCTCCTGGCTCCCTCTTACTACAGAGCCGCCCTGCTGCTTTCTCCCTGTGACCTTATATCCTATAGAAATACTTCTGCCCTGTCTCCCTGATATCTATACCGTCAGTGGTGAGCTCTGCGACATGCTAACGAGCCGCCAGGGAGATCCAAGAGCGCAGGCAGTCGTCGTATGGGAGGCAGTAAGGGCAGCAGCAGGATGGCTCTGCATGTAAAGGTCCATTTACACGGGCCAATTTTGCAGCCGCAGCATTCCTCTCCGACAATCGCTTTCTCATCAGTGGAGGAGACCTCTGTATGTAAATGTAGAGATCTCCTCCACAGTATGGGGAGAAGTGATCAGTAATGCCTTCTCTCGTCTCCATACTGAATCATTATTTGCTGGCAGCAGAGGCTGCTTAGACGGCACAATCTACTGCCAGCAAACAACATGAATTATGTGATTACCCAATGAACGGGAGTTTTGCTCGTTCATAGGGTAATCAGCGGTACCTTTACACCGCCAGATAATCGCTAATGAGCATTCCTGTGAATGCTCATTAGCGAATCGCGGATTCTCAGCTAGTGTAAAGGACCCTTAAGGGCAGATGAGCAGCAGATTCTCGCAAATAAAGCGTTTTATTTTTTATCAACAGTCGGCTGCTCGTTTAGTGGAGGAGAAAGCTGCATCTACATGCATAGATCACCTCCACAGTATGCGGGATCCCTGTTTCGATCACTCGTCCTCATACAGCTGCATTGTTTCTGGGCAGCAGATCTCAATTTACACAGCAACATCTGCTGCCCAGAAACAATAATTTAGGTGCTGCAGGTACGACAGGATCACCCGATGAACGAGAGTGTGATCTGCTGCCAGGGCCGGCCTTTGGGATGTGCGGCCGCACAGGGCGCCATAGCAACAGGGGCGCTGGGCGGCCGACAGCTCGCAATGTAATATGCAGCAGGCGAGGCTGCACTTGTGTTCTCCCTCGGGGCGCCCCCTCCATCTCCCCCTCCCCTGTCTGACCTGCCTGCTGCCCCCGCCGCTGCCAATAAGAAGAGAGACGGGAGGAGGAGGGGAGGGGCTGTGGCCACTGCGCCACCAATGAAGATAACTGACCTGAAATACAAACACAGGAGGCAGGTGCTGGAATCAAATAGCCGACACCCGACCTTTGTGACAGGGAGCTGCGATCAGCTGCAGTTGAGTTAACCCTTCAGGTGCGGTACCTGAGGGGTTAACTGCCGCTGATCGCAGCTCCCTGTCACAAAGGTCGGGTGCCGGCTATTTGATTCCAGCACCCGCCTCCTGTATTTGTATAAGATACGTTGGTGGCACAGTGCGCCCCCTTTCCCCCCCCCCCAACACCCCAGTATAAGAAACATTGGTGGCTCAGTGGGAAGTGCCAATGAGGGTTATAAAATAATTAAAAAAATTAACTCACCTCCTCCAGTTGATCGCGTAGCTGCCGGTCTCCTGTTTCTTCAGGACCTGTGGTGACGTCACTGAGCTCATCACATGATCCATTACCATGGTGATGGATCATGTGATGTATCATGTGATGAGCACAGTTATGTCACCACAGGTCCTTTGACAGGTCATGAAGAAAGAACAGAGGACGATCAATTGGAGGAGGTGAGTTAATTATTTTTTTATTTTTTAACCCTCATTGGCACTGCCCACTGCGCCACCAATGTTTATTATATTGAGGGGGGGCGCACTGCGCCACCAATGTTTATTATATTGAGGGGGGGGGTGCACTGCGCCACCAATGTTTATTATATTGAGGGGGGGCGCACTGCGCCACCAATGTTTATTATATTGAGGGGGGTGCACTGCGCCACCAATGTTTATTATATTGAGGGGGGGCGCACTGCGCCACCAATGTTTATTATATTGAGGGGGGGCGCACTGCGCCACCAATGTTTATTATATTGAGGGGGGTGCACTGCGCCACCAATGTTTATTATATTGAGGGGGGTGCACTGCGCCACCAATGTTTATTATATTGAGGGGGGTGCACTGCGCCACCAATGTTTATTATACTGGGGTGTTGGGGGGGCGCACTGCGCCACCAATGTTTATTATACTGGGGTGTTGGGGGGGGCGCACTGCGCCACCAATGTTTATTATACTGGGGTGTTGGGGGGGCGCACTGCGCCACCAATGTATATTATATTGGGGGGGGCGCACTGCGCCAATGTTTATTATATTGGGGGGGCACACTGCGCACAACGATGGGTTAGGGAAATTTCACAGCAGAGTGCGCATGCGCTGAGAGCCTCGCCGGCGGTAAGGATAGGGAAAAATTTTGGCCCAGTGCACAGGTGCGGTGATCGGATGGATGTTCTCAGCTGGACACCGGCCGACACTGCGCATGCGCTGGGAGCCTCACCAGCGGTTAGGGTAGGGAAAAAGCACTGGCCTGTACGTAATTTTTTCCCTTCCCTAACCGCTGGTGAGGCTCCCGATGCATGCGCAATGTCGGCCAGTGTCCAGCTGAGAACATCCATCGGATCACTGCGCCTGCGCACTGGCCCATAGTTTTTCCCTACCCTAACCGCCGGTGAGGCTCCTGGCGCATGCGCACTCTGCTGTGAAACTTCCCTAACCTGTCGTTGTGCGCCTGCGCGGCGCTGCACACCTCCTCACGTCATGTCCGGTGTGACCGGAAGTGACGAAGGTAGGGAAATCTCACGAAGTAGGGAAGTATAACATTACACCGGCCTGTGTGGGCTGGTAACTACTTGGTTGGATAGTCAGCCAGCCTATGCCATGATGCCAGCAACAAGCAGTGTTTTTTTTTTTTTTTTTTTTTTGGGGGGGGGGGGGGCGCCACAAGGTTAGCTCGCACAGGGCGCCTGAACACCTAAGGCCGGCCCTGTCTGCTGCACCTTTACACAGGCAGATTGTCGGGAACAAGCGTTCACAACAACCTTCATTCCCAATAATCTGCCCTATTAGCTACATATGTAAATCCACTTTGAGAGTGAGCCAGGATCCTCAGCCACAGGAGTTGGTAGGCTTTCCTGCACCCAGGGCAAGGCTTCAGTATGGCACTCCCAGCCGAACCCCCCCACCCCACCACACACAACTCAAGAGGGGCAATAGCAGTGTACATAGCATGTTGTGGCAAATTATTTTATAGTAAGTCACAACTCTAACTCCGCCTAATGCATAACTATACTCATCCAGTCCCCTTAGGGTGCTGGTACACAGCTCAGTTGTGATGAAAATTGCTGGCAGTAGCCCCGTGGCCTTCTTGCTGCCTCAGCCCCATTGAAATGAATAAGACTGAGCTACGCCCAGACCAGTGAAATAGTCATGATGTCACTGACCTGCGGGAAGCAGTGATGAGAAGGTCACGGCGCTACTGCAAGCGCCGCTGTCTTCTCAAACAGCTGATCGCCGAGGTCCTAGGTGTTGGACCAAGCCGATTAGATGCCTATGCCCACATTCTGCCCCCTCACAGTAGTAATACCCATATTGTGCCCCCTCATAGTAGTTATGTCCACATTGTACCCTGTCACAGTAGTAATGCCCACATTGTGTGCTGTCACCATAGTTATGCCCACATTGTGCTCCCTCACAGTAGTTATGCCAACATTGTGCCCCTCACCGTAGTTATGCTCATACAGTGCCCCCTCCCAGTAGTGATGCCCACAATGTGCCCCCTCACAGTAGTAATGCCCACATTGTGCCCCCTCACAATAGTAATGCCCACATTTTTGTGCCTCCTCCAGCTCCATTAATAAAGTTTAAAAAAAAAACAAACACTGAATACTGTTGCCCAGATCATTTGATCACATCCGGTGTTCCAGCAACGGAAGCACAATGTGGTCATACACACACTGCGTTGCTTAGCTGTGTAGAAGGAGGCTGATTCCCCATTTAGAAGCAAAACAAAAATTTCCAAAACCCAATTTTTTAAGAATCAGTTCAGTTATGAAGTCACTTTGTGGGGCTTGCATATTAGAAACCACCCATAAATCACTTATTTTTAGAAACTACACCCCTCAAGCTATTCAAAACTAATTTTACAAACGTTGTTAACCCATTAGGTGCCCCACGAGAATTAAAGGAAAATGGGAATAAAATTTCAAAATGTTACTTCTTTTAGCAGATTTTACATTTTAATCTATTTTTTTTGCAACACATCAAGGGTTAACAGCAAAACAAAACTCAAAATCTATTACCCTGGATCTGGAGTTTACAGAAACACACGATATGTGCTCAAAAACTGGTGTATGGGCACACGGCAGGCCTCATAGTGGAAGGAGCACTATATGGCTTTAGGAGAGCGGATTTAGCTGGAATGGTAATTGGACTAAATCAGAGATATAAGGTGGTAAAACTACAGGGTACATCATGGGTGAAATTAAATTAATACTCCATGGATTAGAGGTAGATTTTAAAACACTCCTGCATGCACAGGCCAGGTTTTTCAGGGCAAGTTTCGCTGTGGTAAATGGTGTCTTTCCTTATCAACCTTTTGGAACACACCCTGCATCCTTTTTTGGGTCCTTTCCTTCCTTGCTGTCTGGGGGATTTGACATGTTTGAGAGTAGTGGTTGCGGTACCTCGTACAGGAGCAGGGGAGCTGGTGTTAGTGTGAATGGTGGTCAGTACAAGGACGTCCCTCCTGTCCTTGTACTTAACCACCAGCATGTTCTCATGGAGGAGAGCCCTACTTTCACCCATTCTCAGTCATTGCCCTACCAGGGATCTAAGGAGGCCTTTTCTGATTTTTACGCACTGTGCCGCAAGCCACAGTACCTCTGGCAGTTAGGGTCATGAATAGGGTTATGCTGGTATAATAGTTATCCACATAGAGGTAGTAACCCTTATCCAGTAGTGGTTGCAGTAAGTCCCACACGATCTTCCACTAACTCCTAGGATAGGGGGGGGGGGGAATTCTGGGGGTTCTATCTGGAAATCTTTCCCTTCGTAAATGCGGAACTTGTGGTGTACCCGGAGCTACTCTCACAAAGTTAGTATATCTTTATGCCATACCTTGCCTGTTTGCTAGGCAGGTATGGCGAAATCTAATCCTCCATTTAAAAAGTAATAGGGACTCATCTACACTGACAATTTTATCTAGGTTGTACACCTCAGCAAACCTGGTGTTAAAGTGGTCAATGACAGGCCTAACCTTGAATAGACGGTCAAATGTCGGGTCGTTTTTGGGTGGGCACTGTGCATTGTCTGTGTAATGTAGGAATTTCCGAATTGACTCAAAATCGTTTCCGGGGACATGGTCTTATTGTAAATTGGAGTCTGGTAGAAAATGTCCGAACTCCAATATTGTCTAATGTTTGGCTTCTTTACAATGCCCATATGCAGCAACGAGTCCCCAAAACTATATAATCTCTGCTTCACTTACTGGGGTCCAACCTAGGGGTCTAGCGTATGAGAGAATATTTAGAAAAAATCTAGTTCAATGAACCCCGCACAGTCTATCTGTATTCCGGAGCCGCCCACAAAATGCGCAACAATGAGAGAAAAACTGTGATTTATACTAAAATGAGCCTGCTGATTACAAATATGAACTCGAATTTGCCTGACATGTCTAGATTTTAAGTTATACATGCAAAGCCTATTCAGTTATGATATTAATGCATTATATTGGAGATATTCAATGGACATGTCCAGATCTGTCCGGGACGCACTCAGGCTGATTGGTCAGGCATTAAGTATATAAGGCAAGCTGGACAGATTTTGATAAAGTGATCTGTTATAGTGCAGTTTTGAAACGTAAGATGTGTTAACGATCCAGACAATTTGTTAACGATCAAGACAATTTCTGCTACATATGTGGCAAATACACTACTTATGATCAGCGCAAGAATCTGACAAAGCGAGTTACAGCTTGGGATGCATTTGTGCTAGTAGTGCAGAACTTCCTCTGGAACAGACGAGCTGCAAACTATGCTGAATTAGTAGAACAACATGCTTACAGCATATGAACAACTTGGCTGCCAAAAATAACAAGTGGTTATGTGACTGGAGTATATTAATCGGTCAGTGCATCAACAAGGCGGTCAGTGGATAACAATTTTACTGCAGGCCAGTGGAGTACAGGCCCTAAACATTAGGCATTCACCAGACTGAAAAGAACAAGTGATTATGTGGCTGGAGGTATATTAGACGGTCAGTGGACAAAAATTTTACTGTAGGCCAGTGGAGTACAGGGCCCCAAAAATTTAGGCATCACCTGACAGAAAAGAACAAGTGGTCATGTGGCTGGAGGTATATTAGACGGTCAGTGCATACCAAAGCGGTCAGTGGATAACAATTTTACTGTAGCCAGTGGAGTACAGGCCCAAACATTAGGCATTCACCTGACAGAAAAGAACAAGTGATTATGTGGCTGGAGGTATATTAGACGGTCAGTGGACAACAACTTTACTGTAGGCCTGTGGAGTACAGGCCCCAAAATTAGGCATTCACCTGACAGAATAGAAGAAGTGGTTATGTGGCTGAGGTATATTAGACGGTCAGTGCATAACAGATCGGTCAGTGGATAACAATTTTACTGCAGCCAGGGGAGTACAGGCCCTCCAAATATTATGCATTCATTGGACAGAAAAGAACAAGTGGTTATGTGGCTAGAGGTATATTAGACGGTCAGTGCATAACAAGGCGGTCAGTGGATAACAATTTTACTGCAGGCCAGTGGAGTACAGGCCCCAAAAATTAGGCATTCACCTGACAGAAAAGAACAAGTGATTATGTGGATGGAGGTATATTAGGCGGTCAGTGGATAACAATTTTACTGCAGACCCAAAACATTAGGCATTCACCTGACAGAAAAGAACAAGTGATTATGTGGCTAGAGGTATATTAGACGGTCAGTGGACAACAATTTTACTGTAGGCCTGTGGAGTACAGGCCCCAAAAATTAGGCATTCACCTGACAGAAAAGAACAAGTGATTATGTGGCTGGAGGTATATTAGGCCGTCAGTAGATAACAATTTTACTGTAGGCCAGTGGAGTAATGGCCCCAAAAATTAGGCATTCACCTGACAGAAAAGAACAAGTGATTATGTGGCTGGAGGTATATTAGACGGTCAGTGGACAACAATTTTACTGCAGACCCCAAACATTAGGCATTCACCTGAGAGAAAAGAACAAGTGATTATCTGGCTGGAGGTATATTAGACGGTCAGTGGTCAACAACTTTACTGTAGGCCTGTGGAGTACAGGCCCCAAAATTAGGCATCACCTGACAGAATAGAACAAGTGGTTATGTGGCTGGAGGTATATTAGAACGGTCAGTGCATAACAGAGCGGTCATGTGGATAACAATTTTACTGCAGGCCAGGGAGTACAGGCCCAAAAATTATGCATTCACTGGAACAGAAAGAACAAGTGGTATGTGGCTAGAGGGTATATTAGACGGTCAGTGCATAACAAGGCGGTCAGTGGATAACAATTTTACTGCAGGCCAGTGGAGTACAGGCCCCAAAAATTAGGCATTCACCTGACAGAAAAGAACAAGTGATTATGTGGCTGGAGGTATATTAGGCGGTCAGTGGATAACAATTTTACTGCAGACCCAAAACATTAGGCATTCACCTGACAGAAAAGAACAAGTGATTATGTGGCTGGAGGTATATTAGATGGTCAGTGGACAACAATTTTACTGTAGGCCTGTGGAGTACAGGCCCCAAAAATTAGGCATTCACCTGACAGAAAAGAACAAGTGATTATGTGGCTGGAGGTATGTTAGGTTGTCAGTGGATAACAATTTTACTGTAGGCCAGTGGAGTACAGGCCCCAAGCATTAGGCATTCACCTGACAGAAAAGAACAGTTGATTATGTGGCTGGAGGTATACTAGACGGTCAGTGGACAACAATTTTACTGTAGGCCGGTACAGGCCCCAAAAATTAGGCATTCACCTAACAGAAAAGAACAAGTGATTATGTGGCTGGAAGTATATTAGGCGGTCCGGGAATACAATTTTACTGCAGGCCAGTGGGGTACAGGTTCCAAACATTAGGCATTCACACTGACAGAAAAGAACAAGTGATTATGTGCTGAAGGTACATTAGGGCGTTCACTGAATAACAATTTTACTGTAGGCCAGTGGAGTACAGGCCCTAAAAATTAGGCATTGCACCTGACAGAAAAGAACAAATGATTATGTGGCTGGATGTATACTAGACGGTCAGTGGATAACAATTTTACTGTAGGCCAGTACAGGCCCCAAACATTAGGCATTTTACGCGAGCAGAAAAGAACAAGTGACTATGGTGGCTGGAGGTATATAGGCGGTCACTGGATAACAATTTTACTGTAGGCCAGTACAGGCCCCAAAAATTAGGCATTCACCTGACAGAAAACAACAAGTGATTATGTGGCTGGAGGTATATAGACGGTCAGTGGATAACAATTTTACTGCAGGCCAGTGGAGTACAGGTCCCAACATTAGACATTCACCTGACAGAAAAGAACAAGTGATTATGTGGCTGAAGTACATTAGGAGTTCACTGAATAACAATTTTACTGTAGGCCAGTGGAGTACAGGCCCCAAGCATTAGGCATTCACCTGACAGAAAAGAACAGTGATTATGTGGATGGAGGTATATTAGACGGTCAATGGTAACAGTTTTACTGTAGACCAGTCAGGCCCCAAAAATTAGGCATTCACCTGACAGAAAAGAACAAGTGATTATGTGGCTGAAGGTATATTAGGCGGTCAGTGGATAACAATTTTACTGCAGGCCAGTGGAGTACAGGCCCCAAACATTAGGCATTCACCGAGCAAGAAAAGAACAAGTGATTATGTGGCTGGAGGTATGTTAGGGTTGTCAGTGGATAACAATTTTACTGTAGGCCAGTGGAGTACAGGCCCCAATCATTAGGCATTCACCGGACAGAAAAGAACAAGGGATTATGTGGCTGGAGGTATATTAGACGGTCAATGGATAACAGTTTTACTGTAGACCAGTGCAGTAACAGGCCCCAAAAATTATACATTCACCTGACAGAAAAGAAACAAGTGATTATGTGGTCTGGAGTATATAGGCGGTCAGTGGATAACAATTTTACTGCAGGCCAGTGGAGTACAGGCCCCAAACATTAGGCACTCACTGGACAGAAAGGAACAAGTGATTATGTGGCTGAAGGTATACTAGACGGTCAGTGGATTAACAATTTTACTGTAGGCCAGTACAGGCCCCAAAAATTAGGCATTCACCTGACAGAAACAACAAGTGATATGTGGCTGGAGGTATATTAGGCGGTCAGGTGAATAACAATTTTACTGCAGGCCAGTGGAGTACAGGTCCCAAACATTAGACATTCACCTGACAGAAAAGAACAAGTGATTATGTGGCTGAAGGTATATTAGGAGTTCACTGAATAACAATTTTACTGTAGGCCAGTGGAGTACAGGCCCTAAAAATTAGGCATTCACCTGACTGAAAGAACAAGTGATTATGTGGCTGGAGGTATATTAGACGGTCAGTGGATAACAATTTTACTGTAGACCAGTACAGGCCCCAAAAATTTAGGCATTCACCTGACAGAAAAGAACAAGTGTTATGTGGCTGAAGGTATATAGGCGGTCAGTGAATAACAATTTTACTGCAGGCCGGTGGAGTACAGGCCCCCAAACATTAGGCATTCACCGAGCAGAAAACAACAAGTGATTATGTGGCTGGAGGTATATTAGGCGGTCAGTGAATAACAATTTTACTGCAGGCCAGTGGAGTACAGGTCCCAAACATTAGACATTAACTCTGACAGAAAAGAACAAGTTATTATGTGGCTGAAGGTACATTAGGAGTTCACTGATAACAATTTTACTGTAGGCCAGTGGAGTACCAGGCCCTAAAAATTAGGCTTCACCTGACTGAAAAGAACAAGTGATTATGTTGCTGGATGTATATTAGACGGTCATTGGATAACAATTTTACTGCAGGCCAGGGGAGTAACAGCCCCAAACATTAGGCATTCACCGGACAGAAAAGAACAAGTGACTATGTGGATGTAGGTATGTTAGGCGGTCAGTGGATAACAATTTTACTGTAGGCCAGTGGAGTACATACCCCAAGCATTAGGCATTCACCTGACAGAAAAGAACAAGTGATTATGTGGCTGGAGGTAAATTAGACGGTCAATGGATAACAGTTTTACTGTAGACCTGTGGCAGTACAGGCCCAAAAATTATGCATTCACCTGACAGAAAAGAACAAGTGATTATGTGGATGGAGGTATATTAGGCGGTCAGTGGATAACAATTTTACTGCAGGCCAGTGGAGTACAGGCCCCAAACATTAGGCACTCACTGGACAGAAAAGAACAAGTGATTATGTGGCTGGAGGTATACTAGACGGTCAGTGGATAACAATTTTACTGTAGACCAGTACAGGCCCCAAAAATTAGGCATTCACCTGACAGAAAACAACAAGTGATTATGTGGCTGGAGGTATATTAGGCGGTCCGTGGATAACAATTTTACTGCAGGCCAGTGGAGTACAGGCTCCAAACATTAGGCATTCACCAGACAGAAAAGAACAAGTGATTTTGTGGCTGGAGGTATATTAGGCGGTCAGTGGATACAATTTTACTGCAGACCACAAACATTAGGCATTCACCGACAGAAAAGAACAAGTGATTATGTGGGTGGAGGTATATTAGGCGGTCAGTGGATAACATTTTTACTGCAGGGCCAGTGGAGTACAGGCCCCAAACATTAGGCACTCACTGGACAGAAAAGAACAAGTGATTATGTGGCTGGAGGTATACTAGACGGTCAGTGGATAACAATTTTACTGTAGACCAAGTTACAGGCCCCAAAAATTAGGCATTCACCTGACAGAAAACAACAAGTGATTATGTGGCTGAGGTATATTAGGCGGTCCGGGATAACAATTTTACTGCAGGCCAGTGGAGTACAGGCTCCAAACATTAGGCATTCACCAGACAGAAAAGAACAAGTGATTTTTGTGGCTGGAGGTATATTAGGCGGTCAGTGGATAACAATTTTACTGCAGACCACAAACATTAGGCCATTCACCTGACGAGAAAAGAACAAGTGATTATGTGGATGGAGTATATTAGGCGGTCAGTGGATAACAATTTTTACTGCAGGCCAGTGGAGTACAGCCCCCCAAACATTAGGCACTCACTGGACAGAAAAGAACAAGTGATTATGTGGCCTGGAGGTATACTAGACGGTCAGTGGATAACAATTTTACTGTAGACCAGTACAGCCCCAAAAATTAGGCATTCACCTGACAGAAAACAACAAGTGATTATGTGGCTGGAGGTATATTAGGCGTCCGTGGATAACAATTTTACTGCAGGCCAGTGGAGTACAGGCTCCAAACATTAGGCATTCACCAGACAGAAAAAGAACAAGTGATTTTGTGGCTGGAGGTATATTAGGCGGTCAGTGGATAACAATTTTACTGCAGACCACAAACATTAGGCATTCACCTGACAGAAAAGAACAAGTGATTATGTGGATGGAGGTATATTAAGCGGTCAGTGAATAACAATTTTACTGCAGGCCAGTGGAGTACAGGCCCCAAAAATTAGGCATTTACCTGATAGAAAAGAACAAGTGATTATGTGGATGGAGGTATATTAAGCGGTTAGTGAATAACAATTTTACTGCAGGCCAGTGGAGTACAGGCCCCAAACATTAGGCATTCACCTGACATAAAAGAACAAGTGATTATGTGGCTGGAGGTATTCTAGACGGTCAGTGGATAACAATTTACTGTAGGCCAGTACAGGCCCCAAAAATTAGGCATTCACCTGACAGAAAAGAATAAGCAATTATGGGGCTAGAGGTATATTAGACGGTCAGTGATAACAATTTTACTGCAGGCCAGTGGATGACAGGCCCCAAACATTAGGCATTCACCGGACAGAAAAGAACAAGTGATTATGTGGCTGAAGGTATATTAGGCGTTCATGTGAATAGCAATTTTACTGTAGGCCAGTGTAATACAGGCCCCAAAAAATAGGCATTCACCTGACAGAAAAAAGCAAATGATTATGTGGCTGGAGTTATGTTAGGCAGTCAGTGGATTACAATTTTACTGTAGGCCAGTGGAGGACAGGCCCCAAACATTAGGCATTCACCGGACAGAAAAGAACAAGTGATTATGTGGCTGGAGGTATTCTAGACGGTCAGTGGATAACAATTTTACTGTAGGCCAGTACAGGCCCCAAAAATTAGGCATTCACCTGACAGAAAAGAATAAGCAATTATGGGGCTAGAGGTATATTAGACGGTCAGTGGATAACAATTTTACTGCAGGCCAGTGGAGGACAGGCCCCAAACATTAGGCATTCACCGGACAGAAAAGAACAAGTGATTATGTGGCTGAAGGTATATTAGGTGTTCACTGAATAGCAATTTTACTGTAGGCCAGTGGAATACAGGCCCCAAAAATTAGGCATTCACCTGACAGAAAAAAGCAAGTGATTATGTGACTGGAGGTATGTTAGGCAGTCAGTGGATAACAATTTTACTGTAGGCCAGTGGAGTACAGGCCCCAAAACTTAGGCATTCACGTGACAGAAAAGAACAAGTGATTATGTGGCTGGAGGTATATTAGACGGTCAGTGCATAACAAGGTGGTCAGTGGATAACAATTTTGCTGCAGGCCAGTGGAGTACAGGCCCCAAAAATTAGGCATTCACTTGACAGAAAAGAACAAGTGATTATGTGGATGGAGGTATATTAGGCGGTCATTGGATAACAATTTTACTGCAGGCCAGGGGAGTACAGGCCCCAAACATTAGGCATTCACCGGACAGAAAAGAACAAGTGACTATGTGGATGGAGGTATGTTAGGCGGTCAGTGGATAACAATTTTACTGTAGGCCAGTGGAGTACATACCCCAAACATTAGGCATTCACCGAACAGAAAAGAACAAGTGATTATGTGGCTGGAGGTATATTAGACGGTCATTGGATACCAATTTTACTGCAGGCCAGTGGAGGACAGGCCCCAAACATTAGGCATTCACCTGACAGAAAAGAACAAGTGATTATGTGGCTGAAGGTACATTAGGCGTTCACTGAATAACAATTTTACTGTAGGCCAGTGGAGTACAGGCCCTAAAAATTAGGCATTCACCGGACAGAAAATAACAAGTGACTATGTGGCTGGAGGTATATTAGGCGGTCAGTGGATAATTATTTTACTGTAGGTCAGTGGAGGACAGGCCCCAAACATTAGGCATTCACTGGACAGAAAAAAACAAGTGATTATGTGGCTGGAGGTATATTAGGCGGTCAGTGAATAACAATTTTACTGCAGGCCAGTCGAGTACAGGTCCCAAACATTAGACATTCACCTGACAGAAAAGCACAAGTGATTATGTGGCTGAAGGTACATTAGGAGTTCACTGAATAACAATTTTACTGTAGGCCAGTGGAGTACAGGCCCCAAGCATTAGGCATTCACCTGACAGAAAAGAACAAGTGATTATGTGGCTGGAGGTATATAGAACGGTCAATGGATAACAGTTTTACTGTAGACCAGTGCAGGCCCCAAAAATTAGGCATTCACCTGACAGAAAAGAACAAGTGATTATGTGGCTGAAGGTATATTAGGCGGTCAGTGGATAACAATTTTACTGCAGGCCAGTGGAGTACAGGCCCCAAACATTAGGCATTCACCGAGCAGAAAAGAACAAGTGATTATGTGGCTGGATGTATGTTAGGTTGTCAGTGGATAACAATTTTACTGTAGGCCAGTGGAGTACAGGCCCCAAGCATTAGGCATTCACCTGACCGAAAAGAACAAGTGATTATGTGGCTGGAGGTATATTAGACGGTCAATGGATAACAGTTTTACTGTAGACCAGTGCAGTACAGGCCCCAAAAATTATACATTCACCTGACAGAAAAGAACAAGTGATTATGTGGCTGGAGGTATATTAGGCGGTCAGTGGATAACAATTTTACTGTAGGCCAGTGGAGTACAGGCCCCAAACATTAGGCACTCACTGGACAGAAAGGAACAAGTGATTATGTGGCTGGAGGTATACTAGACGGTCAGTGGATAACAATTTTACTGTAGGCCAGTACAGGCCCCAAAAAATTAGGCATTCACCTGACAGAAAACAACAAGTGATATGTGGCTGAGGTATATTAGGCGGTCAGTGAATAACATATTTACTGCAGGCCAGTGGAGTACAGGTCCCAAACATTAGACCTTCACCTGACAGAAAAGAACAAGTGATTTTATATCAAGACACGGAGGCTTCATATTGCTTAACTCTTTCTTACTTAAAATAGCAGCAAAGAAGATAATCTGAAAAAATCATCATTACAGAGGTAACATAAGCCCCTCCCCCTTAGTCCTCCATAAAGGGACCTCCTCCACATCTCCACTTCCTCTTTATTTGCTGCTGCTATTCAGATAAGTACCTCACCATAGTCCTCTGGGCTATGGGGGTAAGATTTGTGTGTATTTATTGATTTTGTTTGTTAACTGCCTGTTTTTTTGCCTTAGACATTGTCTTACAGTTGTTTTTTCCTTAGGGTTTTCTTTTTGGGGTCGCGTTTTCTCCCCCTTTGTGATTTATCTGTATCTGGGTGTCTTTTTTTTTTTTTTTCCCCCCCATTTCTCATTGTTTGTTCCTCGGCGTTTGTCTTTGCCATTCTTCGGCTCCGGAGGCTATTCCAGCTCTCTGGTGGTCTCCGGCCGCATCGCGGCCCTTGGTTATTTCTTACCGCCTCCCGGGGGGTCTCCGGTCCCTTCGGCGGTCCCGCTTTGGCGCCATTTTCTTTTCTTCTCCTCCTTCTCTGCCGCGTCTGTATCGCGGGAGTTCGGCGGCCATTTTGAATTGTGCCCGAGATCTCGCGATTGCGGGATTTCAGGGCCGCGCGCACATCTCACCGGCCCTCATCTCGTTTTTCCCGGCTCTGAGATCGGAAGGAGCTCAGTACAGCGTCCACGTCACCTCGGCTTACCGCTCCTGCCTGTCGCCTGTGTTAGTTGCCTAATAGGGTCGTTATTTTAGGTACCTTTGGTTTACCCACATCTGCCATCATGTCCCTGGTTCCAACCCCCTCTCTGGTTGCTAACAGCCTTTGATAGATCTCAGTAATGTTGCTCCCAGGCTCTGCCCCCCCCTTCTGGGCAGCTATTCCTTCCATGGCAGATGCCCAGGCTAGGGCTTTACAACAGTCCATTTCAGATGCTATCTTGTCTGCTATGGGCTCTGTTTCCTCAGCCCTCACCAGCTCCCAGTCTCAGGTCCCTCTGTGCCCAGACAGTTACCTTGACACAGGATACTACTGTGTCTTTACCTAATACCTCCAGAGAACTCACTGACCGATGGCTTAGTTCCATCATCTGACAGCGCGCTTCCGGTCGCGCAAACGAAGCCTATCCGCGCAAGGCAGAATGTGCACGGAACTGGAAAGCGGCTAGAGCCCAGTCCGCAACCAGACCTCTGACTCTCAGGAGTCTGAGGAGGAGGTTGAGTTACTTTCCCCAGTTAACTCTGAGGGAGATTGAGTTTGACCTGGATGAGGGGGCAACCTGACCCGGTTTCCCGGCCGTCTACGTCTAAGTCGCCTGACCGACGCACAGGCACCCCTTACGGATCCATCTGGTTCCCCATTATTTGACCCGGACTCACTCCATCATCCCAGGTCATCCGAGTGGCTGCCGGCTCCTCATGTCGCTAGCTATATTGAGTCCATGGCCCGCAAGCCCCTTAGCAAGGAGGCTAGGAACAAGCTGCGAGCTGAATGCCCACGTCCAACTATACCAAACAAGGTATGTGAAACGCCCACTGTCGACCCTAAGGTCGTACAATTTCTGTCTAAGTCAGGGTTTAGTCCCCGTAGAGGCCTGAACTCAGCCCTTCGGGCATGCCAGGACAAGTTATTGGACATTATGGGGCCACTCGCCAAAATCTTTGACTTGGCGGAATCTGCTAAGTCTGAAGGCAGGCTAGTCGACCCGGAGGAACTTAGAGGCTGGGTCCAACGGGCCATATGCCTGACAGGCAACGCCAACACTTCTATTGCCATAGAACGCAGGAAGGCCATTTTAATCAAAATGGAACCTAAATTGCCAACATGGCCCTTACTGAGTCGGGCAAAGATGCCAGGGACTCCTTTTTGGTGATCCCTTTATAAAGTGTAGCTGGGAAAAATTTGTGGGCACATTTACTGCCCTTGATAGGCGCAAACCTCTATGCGCAAGGTTTTCAGTAACCGGGTTTCCTCCAGGGCCGGCAGATCACGGGGCCGTCTGGCCGGCCGTTCCTCCTTCCAGTCCCTGGCTCGGGACGAGGCCCCTCTTCGTTCATCCTTCTGGTCCTTTGGTCAGGACCCCAGACAACCTCCATCCTTCTTTCCAGCACAGGGTTCTTTTGGACGAGGCAGAGTCCTATCGGGGACAACCAAACCTTCGACGCCCTTTCGGTAAGTCAACAGTTTCTTCCCCCTTTTTCGACCTATGTATAGGGGGCAGACTCCGTTTCTTTTCCCATGTGTGGGCCACTGTCACTTCAGAACCCATGGATTCTATCCACTATACTAGGGTTCCACATAGAGCTTGTGTCCAAGCCCGTATCTTTTAAGGTCCCTTCACACATTCAGACGTCCATTGTCGGCCCAACTCCTCATTAGTCGAGGAATTAAAATCAGTTGCTCCGGAAAGGAGCCATAGAACCAGCCTCCCGGTCCCCTCAGGGAGTGATCAGCAATATCTTCCTCGTGGAGAAAAAGGGGGTCAATTCCGGCCAGTTATAAACCTGAAGGCCCTAAATTCCTTTGTGAGATACCGCATTATTCAAGATGGAGGGCATCCACCTCCTTCGGGATATGCTTCTACCTCAGGATTGGCTAGTGAAACTAGAACCTAAAGGACGCATACCTGACTGTACCAATTGCTTCCATCCTCAAGAGATCTGTTGCAGTTCCGTTGGCGGAACACCCTGTGGCGGTTCACGTGCCTCCCCATTTGGCCTGTCATCCGCCCCATGGTGTTTCACGAAATTGCTTCGCCCGGTCATGGCCTGGCTCCGCAGCCGAGGGGTGAGGCTTATAGTATATCTGGACGATATCCTGTTCATGGCCAAGGATTATTCCACCATCCTGAATCATCTTCATCTGGCAATGTCCCTTCTCACCAGTTTAGGGTTCATTATCAATCGGGAGAAATCCTGTTTGATCCCGTCCAGGACTTTGGAGTTCCTGGGTTTCCTGGTGGATTCAGAGGCTCTGTCTCTCAGTCTCCCCACAGTAAAGGTCATTCCGTACGCAAGGAATTGCGTCGCACGTTGGCTCTGCCTCAGGTATCTCTTCGCCAGTTGGCCAGAGTGATAGGTCTCCTATCGTCCTCTATCCAGGCGATTTTTCCCCAGCCCCACTGCATTATCGGGCCTTGCAACGCCTGAAGATTGCTCATCTGCAGGTGGGAGCCACCTATGCGGACCTCATCATTCTAGACTCAGACACACTCGGGACTAGCTAGTTTGGTGGATTGCCAATCTGTCAGCGTGGAACAGGAGGGCCATTTTGGCCCTCGCCCAGACCTGGTTGTGGAGTCAGACGCCAGTCTCCTGGGCTGGGGGGCCCATTGCGAGGGGATGTCCACCGGAGGCCCTTGGGCGTCCTCGGAATCATCCCTGCACATCAATGCCCCTGGAGCTCCTTGCGGGATCCTTATGCGATCCGCAGTTTTGTCAACGGACGGGCCAGAGCGTGTGTACGCCTACGGATGGACAACGTCTCGGCGGTCCGGTATATCAACTCCATGGGTGGCACCCGTTCCAAGATGTTAACTCATCTGGCCAAGGAGTTTTGGGATTTTTGCCTCTCCAACAACGTCTCGGTGGTGGCGGAGTACTTACCGGGACTCCACAATACTCGGGCGATTGGAGCCTCTCGTTTCATGTCCGACTCCAGCGATTGGAGATTGGACGAGGAAATCTTCGTTTCTGTGTTATCCCTCTGGGGTTCCGTTTTCCCATCGACCTCTTCGCATCACGTTGGAACGCCCAGCTCCCCAGGTACTTCAGTTGGAGGCCGGACCATCTGCGGAGGCAGTAGATGCCTTCCTACAACGGTGGTCAGGGAACCTGATGTATGCCTTTCCTCCTTTCTCCCTGATTCCACGGGTCCTGGCCATGGTACGTTACCAAGAGGCGGAGTTGGTCTTAGTGATCCCGTTCTGGAACACTCAATCGTGGTTCCCTCAGCTCCTGGAGTTGTTGGTGGACTATCCGCTGTTGTTGCCCCACTCACCGGCCCCCTATTGCGGGGGCCGTTGAATCAATCACACCCTCTTGTAGTTTTCCGGCTCCCTGCGCCTGCTGGCTGCAGGATTTCGGGATCTCCGATCCACCCACGGATGTTTCAGAGACGGCTAGGTTCCTTTTGGAGAGCGCGTGGGCCCCCGGTACCAGATGAGCTTACAAGTCGGCATGGCTGTCTTGGTCTAGTTGGTGCTTGCTCAGGAATCTGGATCCCGTTACAACCTCGGTGAATAATATCATCTTATTCCTTTCTTCTTTGTACAAGGATGGTAAGGCTTATCGTACCATTAATGTTTTTAGGTCGGCCATTTCGTCTGGCCATAGGGGATTCGAAGGTTATCCAGCTGGGCGTCATCCCCTGGTTTGTCGTTTGCTCAGGGGCTCGCGCCTTACGCGGCCTACCCGTCCTCGTTTTTCGAGTTCTTGGGACGTATCTGTAGTTTTATCTTTTCTGTCGTCTTGGCCGGTCAATTCGGAACTCTCTTTGCGTCAACTTTCGGCCAAGTTAGTTACCTTATTTTGTCTGGTTTCCTGTAAGAGGGTTTCGGACGTTCGGGCGTTGGACTACGATGCTCGTTCGTTTACCCCGGAAGGTGTGACTTTTAATATCTCACGTCGCACTAAGACCAGTATTAAGTCTGTGGATTATCCGGCCTTTCGGGAATCCTCTATCCTGTGTCCGGTTGCATGTCTCAGGGAATACGAAGCGCGGACTTCGCATCTGCGTTCTACTCCTCGTTCGCAACTGTTCATCTCTTTCCGTCGGCCTCACCTTCCTGTCACTAGTGTCACTTTATCACGTTGGGTGAAATGGATTTTATCCCTATCTGGCATTGACACCTCCATTTTCACGGCGCATTCGGTTCGAGGTGCCGCGGCCACGTCCCTTACCCTATCGGGGGCTAAATTGGAGGATGTGATGAGGCTAGCAAACTGGTCTCGAGTTTCTACCTTCAGGGATTTCTACTTCAGACCGGGCCTGCATGTGTTTTCATCCATTGTGAGTCGGCTTTAAACTAGCAATATGAAGCCTCCGTGTCTTGATATAAAATTGTAGGATTTTACTAAGTTATGACGTAAAGTCATGATTTTATGAAAGACACGGAGGCGAGTATTGCCCCACCCTCTCTTTTATCCCTCCCTTTATTTATATTTTTGTATTATTTCATATATGTATAAATCGATGATGTCCTTTGCATTACCTGTGACGGTATCAGTACAACTATTTGGAGCTCCTCTTGGCTCCTCGCTATTTATTTCTATGTTTCTTTCCAGGTTGATTACAGAGCCTAGCAGTCTGTGGTTGCTGTTCCCCAGTGTTGTCACGTCCTTCCAGGATTTCGTTTGGGGATTGTTCCGTTGTTGAGCATCGTTTGAAGTCACGCCGGCTGTTTGGATTCCCGGCGGTTTCCAGTTTCGGTTTGCAGATCCGTTACCAAAGAAAGAGGAAGTGGAGATGTGGAGGAGGTCCCTTTATGGAGGACTAAGGGGGAGGGGCTTATGTTACCTGAATGATGATTTTTTCAGATTATCTTCTTTGCTGCTATTTTAAGTAAAGAAAGAGTTAAGCAATACTCTTTCATAAAATCATGACTTTACGTCATAACTTAGTAAAATCCTACAATTATGTGGCTGAAGGTACATTAGGAGTTCACTGAATAACAATTTTACTGTAGGCCAGTGGAGTACAGGCCCTAAAAATTAGGCATTCACCTGACTGAAAAGAACAAGTGATTATGTGGCTGGATGTATATTAGACGGTCAGTGGATAACAATTTTACTGTAGACCAGTACAGGCCCCAAAAATTAGGCATTCACCTGACAGAAAAGAACAAGTGATTATGTGGCTGGAGGTATATTAGACGGTCATTGGATAAAAATTTTACTGCAGGCCAGGGGAGTACAGGCCCCAAACATTAGGCATTCACCGGACAGAAAAGAACAAGTGACTATGTGGATGGAGGTATGTTAGGCGGTCAGTGGATAACAATTTTACTGTAGGCCAGTGGAGTACATACCCCAAACATTAGGCATTCACCGGAAAGAAAAGAACAAGTGATTATGTGGCTGGAGGTATGTTAGGCGGTCAGTGGATAACAATTTTACTGTAGGCCAGTGGAGTACAGGCCCCAAACATTAGGCATTTACCTGACAGAAAAGAACAAGTGGTTATGTGGCTGGAGGTATATTAGATGGTCAGTGCATAACAAGGCGGTCAGTGGATAACAATTTTACTGCAGGCCAGTGGAGTACAGGCCCCAAAAATTAGGCATTCACCTGACAGAAAAGAACAAGTGATTATGTGGATGGAGGTATATTAAGCGGTTAGTGAATAACAATTTTACTGCAGGCCAGTGGAGTACAGGCCCCAAACATTAGGCATTCACCGGACAGAAAAGAACAAGTGATTATGTGGCTGGAGGTATTCTAGACGGTCAGTGGATAACAATTTTACTGTAGGCCAGTACAGGCCCCAAAAATTAGGCATTCACCTGACAGAAAAGAATAAGCAATTATGGGGCTAGAGGTATATTAGACGGTCAGTGGATAACAATTTTACTGCAGGCCAGTGGAGGACAGGCCCCAAACATTAGGCATTCACCGGACAGAAAAGAACAAGTGATTATGTGGCTGAAGGTATATTAGGCGTTCATTGAATAGCAATTTTACTGTAGGCCAGTGGAATACAGGCCCCAAAAATTAGGCATTCACCTGACAGAAAAAAGCAAGTGATTATGTGGCTGGAGGTATGTTAGGCAGTCAGTGGATAACAATTTTACTGTAGGCCAGTGGAGGACAGGCCCCAAACATTAGGCATTCACCGGACAGAAAAGAACAAGTGATTATGTGGCTGGAGGTATTCTAGACGGTCAGTGGATAACAATTTTACTGTAGGCCAGTACAGGCCCCAAAAATTAGGCATTCACCTGACAGAAAAGAATAAGCAATTATGGGGCTAGAGGTATATTAGACGGTCAGTGGATAACAATTTTACTGCAGGCCAGTGGAGGACAGGCCCCAAACATTAGGCATTCACCGGACAGAAAAGAACAAGTGATTATGTGGCTGAAGGTATATTAGGTGTTCACTGAATAGCAATTTTACTGTAGGCCATTGGAATACAGGCCCCAAAAATTAGGCATTCACGTGACAGAAAAAAGCAAGTGATTATGTGGCTGGAGGTATGTTAGGCAGTCAGTGGATAACAATTTTACTGTAGGCCAGTGGAGTACAGGCCCCAAAACTTAGGCATTCACGTGACAGAAAAGAACAAGTGATTATGTGGCTGGAGGTATATTAGACGGTCAGTGCATAACAAGGCGGTCAGTGGATAACAATTTTGCTGCAGGCCAGTGGAGTACAGGCCCCAAAAATTAGGCATTCACCTGACAGAAAAGAACAAGTGATTATGTGGATGGAGGTATATTAGGCGGTCATTGGATAACAATTTTACTGCAGGCCAGGGGAGTACAGGCCCCAAACATTAGGCATTCACCGGACAGAAAAGAACAAGTGACTATGTGGATGGAGGTATGTTAGGCGGTCAGTGGATAACAATTTTACTGTAGGCCAGTGGAGTACATACCCCAAACATTAGGCATTCACCGGACAGAAAAGAACAAGTGATTATGTGGCTAGAGGTATGTTAGGCGGTCAGTGGATAACAATTTTACTGTAGGCCAGTGGAGTACAGGCCCCAAACATTAGGCATTTACCTGACAGAAAAGAACAAGTGGTTATGTGGCTGGAGGTATATTAGATGGTCAGTGCATAACAAGGCGGTCAGTGGATAACAATTTTACTACAGGCCAGTGGAGTACAGACCCCAAAAATTAGGCATTCACCTGACAGAAAAGAACAAGTGATTATGTGGATGGAGGTATATTAAGCGGTCAGTGAATAACAATTTTACTGCAGGCCAGTGGAGTACAGGCCCCAAACATTAGGCATTCACCGGACAGAAAAGAACAAGTGATTATGTGGCTGGAGGTATGTTAGGTTGTCAGTGAATAACAATTTTACTGTAGGCCATTGGAGTACAGGCCCCAAACATTAGGCATTCACCTGACAGAAAAGAACAAGTGATTATGTGGCTGGAGGTATTCTAGACGGTCAGTGGATAACAATTTTACTGTAGGCCAGTACAGGCCCCAAAAATTAGGCATTCACCTGACAGAAAAGAATAAGCAATTATGGGGCTAGAGGTATATTAGACGGTCAGTGGATTAAAATTTTACTGCAGGCCAGTGGAGGACAGGCCCCAAACATTAGGCATTCACCGGACAGAAAAGAACAAGTGATTATGTGGCTGAAGGTATATTAGGCGTTCATTGAATAGCAATTTTACTGTAGGCCAGTGGAATACAGGCCCCAAAAATTAGGCATTCACCTGACAGAAAAAAGCAAGTGATTATGTGGCTGGAGGTATGTTAGGCAGTCAGTGGATAACAATTTTACTGTAGGCCAGTGGAGGACAGGCCCCAAACATTAGGCATTCACCGGACAGAAAAGAACAAGTGATTATGTGGCTGGAGGTATTCTAGACGGTCAGTGGATAACAATTTTACTGTAGGCCAGTACAGGCCCCAAAAATTAGGCATTCACCTGACAGAAAAGAATAAGCAATTATGGGGCTAGAGGTATATTAGACGGTCAGTGGATTAAAATTTTACTGCAGGCCAGTGGAGGACAGGCCCCAAACATTAGGCATTCACCGGACAGAAAAGAACAAGTGATTATGTGGCTGAAGGTATATTAGGCGTTCATTGAATAGCAATTTTACTGTAGGCCAGTGGAATACAGGCCCCAAAAATTAGGCATTCACCTGACAGAAAAAAGCAAGTGATTATGTGGCTGGAGGTATGTTAGGCAGTCAGTGGATAACAATTTTACTGTAGGCCAGTGGAGGACAGGCCCCAAACATTAGGCATTCACCGGACAGAAAAGAACAAGTGATTATGTGGCTGGAGGTATATTAGACGGTCAGTGGATAACAATTGTACTGTAGGCCAGTACAGGCCCCAAAAATTAGGCATTCACCTGACAGAAAAGAATAAGCAATTATGGGGCTAGAGGTATATTAGACGGTCAGTGGATAACAATTTTACTGCAGGCCAGTGGAGGACAGGCCCCAAACATTAGGCATTCACCTGACAGAAAAGAACAAGTGATTATGTGGCTGAAGGTATATTAGGTGTTCACTGAATAGCAATTTTACTGTAGGCCAGTGGAATACAGGCCCCAAAAATTAGGCATTCACCTGACAGAAAAAAGCAAGTGATTATGTGGCTGGAGGTATGTTAGGCAGTCAGTGGATAACAATTTTACTGTAGGCCAGTGGAGTACAGGCCCCAAAACTTAGGCATTCACGTGACAGAAAAGAACAAGTGATTATGTGGCTGGAGGTATATTACGCTACTTTCACTCTGGCGTTTTGGTTTCCGTTTGTGAGATCCGTTCAGGGATCTCACAAGCGTTCCAAAATGGATCAGTTTTGCCCTTAATGCATTCTGAATGGATAGGGATCCACTCAGTTCCGCCTCCTTTTCGCTTTGGAGGCGGACACCAAAACGCTGCTTGCAGCGTTTTGGTGTCCGTCTGGCGAAACTGAGCCAAACGGATCCGTCCTGACACACAATGTAAGTCAATGGGGACGGATCTGTTGTCACTGACACAATATGGCACAATAGAAAACGGATCCGTCCCCCATTGACTTTCAATGGTGTTCAAGACGGATACGTTTTGGCTATGTTAAAGATAATACTAACGGATCCATTCTGAACGGAAGTGCTTGTGCAGATCCATGACGGATTCGCACAAAACGCGAGTGGGAAAGTAGCCTTAACCAGGTATGTCTCTTGAGCACAGATAATCGCAAATTTGTCTGCGGACCTCCTTCCAAAAATTGAGTGTTTAATCAGGCTATTAACCACTTCCCATCTGGGCCCTTTGCCCCCTTCCTGACCAGGCCAAATTTTGCAAAACGGACATATCTCACTTTATGTGGTAATAACTTTGGAACGCCTTTATTTATCCAAGTCATTCAGAGATTGTTTTCTCGTGACACATTGTACTTCATGATAGTCATAAATTTGAGTCAAAATATTTCACCTTTATTTATGAAAAAATCCCAAATTTACCAAAAATTTTAAAAAATCGCAATTTTCTAAATTTCAATTTCTCTGCTTTTAAAACAGAAAGTGATACCTCATAAAATATTTATTATTTAACATTCCCCATATGTCTACTTTATGTTGGCATCATTTTGGAAATGTCATTTTATTTTTTTAGGACGTTAGAAGGCTTAGAAGTTTAGAAGCAATTCTTCAAATTTTTAAGAAAATTGCCAAAACCCACTTTATAAGGACCAGTTCAGGTCTGAAGTCACTTTGTGGGGCCTACATAGTGGATACCCCCATAAATTACCCCATTGTAGAAGCTACACCCCTCAAGGTATTCAAAACCGATTTTACAAACTTTGTTAACCCTTTAGGCGTTCCACAAGAATTAAAGGAAAATGGAGATCAAATTTTTAAATTTCACTTTTTTGGCAGATTTTCCATTTTAATCAATTTTTTTCTCTAACACATCGATGGTTAACAGCCAAACAAAACTCAATATTTATTACCCAGATTCTGCGGTTTACAGAAACACCCCACATGTGGTCGTAAACTGCTGTATGGGCACACGGCAGGGCGCAGAAGGAAAGGAACTCCACATGGTTTTTAGATGCCATGTCCCATTTGAAGCCCCCTGATGCACCCTTACAGTAGAAACTCCCAAGAAGTGACCCCATTTTGGAAACTAGGGGATAAGGTGCCAGTTTTATTAGTACTATTTTTGGGTACATATGATTTTTTGATCATTCAATATAACACTTTATGGGGCAAGGTGACCAAAAAATTGGTTGTTTTAGCACAGTTTCTATTTATTTATTTTTACAGCGTTCACCTTAGGGGTTCAGTCAAGTGACATTTTTATAGAGCAGATTGTTACGGACGTGGCGATACCTAATATGTATACTTTTTCTCATTTATTAAAGTTTTACACAATAATAGCATTTTTGAAACCAAAAAATTATGTTTTAATGTGTCCATGTTCTGAGAGCTATAGTTTTTTTATTTTTTGAGAGATTTTCTTATGTAGGGGCTCATTTTTTGCGGGATGAGGTGACGGTTTTATTGGTACCATTTTGTGGGACATACGCGTTTTTGATCACTTGGTGTTGCACCTTTTGTGATGCAAGGTGACAAAAATTGCTTATTTTGACACAGTTTTTTTTTTTTTTTTTTTACGGTGTTCACCCGAGGGGTTAGGTCATGTGATATTTTTATAGAGCTGGTTTTTACGGACGCGGCAATACCTAATATGTATACTTTTTTTTATTTGTTTCACTTTAACACAATAATAGCATTTTTGAAACCAAAAAAATTATGTTTTAGTGTCTCCATGTTCTAAGAGCTATAGTTATTTTATTTTTTGAGAGATTTTCTTATGTAGGGGCTCATTTTTTGCGGGATGAGGTGACGGTTTTATTGGTACCATTTTGTGGGACATACGCGTTTTTGATCACTTGGTGTTGCACCTTTTGTGATGCAAGGTGACAAAAATTGCTTGTTTTGACACAGTTTTTTTTATTTATTTTTTACGGTGTTCATCTGAGGGGTTAGGTCATGTGATATTTTTATAGAGCTGGTTTTTACGGACGCGGCAATACTAAATATGTCTATTTTACTTTATTTTTTCTATTTTAATTTTTTTTTTTTTATTCCTAACTTGGGAACTTTTTTTTTTTTTACATGTGAAACTTTATTTTATTTTATTTTTTCAACCCTTTATTTTTTTTATTTTTTTTTACACTTTTCGTCCCCCATAAGGTCATACAAGACCTCTGGGGGATATTTGCTTCACTTTTTCTTTTTTTTTTCACAGTTGATTTCTCCTGTAACTGGGGCTGAGATAGTAGCCCCAGTTACAGGACAAATGCACCCCTATAGAGGCTGTACAGCAGCAATCCTGCGCTGTACAGCCTCACAGCAGGGCTGATCGAGGTCTCTGAGAGACCTCACACAGCTCCTGCACACTCCGGTCACGGCGGTCACATGACCGCCGGGCCGGAACAGGAAGCGCACAGCGCTTCCTGCTCTGCAGACACAGCGCTCGGTGAGCGCTGTGTCTGCAGCGATCGTGAATGCAGGGACACCTGGGCACTGTCCCTGCCTTGTCTTAGGGTTGCCCTGCTGTCACTGACAGCGGGCAACCCGATCAGCAGCTGCACGCTTAGCGTGCAGCTGCTATTTCTGACAGGACGTTTTAAAACGTGCTGTCAGAAATAGACGTCCACCCATAGGACGTTTATATCCTATGGGCGGACGTGAGGCGGTTAATCTCTTTAACATTTAAAATAGTGATTTTGAAAAGCATTGTGAAAATAAAAAAGCAATGGCTGATTAAAATCATGACTGTACAACATTAAGCCCTTCAGGACCAAGCCATTTTTCATCTTTGTGACTGAGCCTAATTTTGCAAATCTTGCATGTAATTTTATGAAGTAATAACTTTGGAATGCTTTTACTTATCCGAGCGATTCTGAGATCGTTTTTTCGTGTCACATTGTACTTCATGTTAATAGTAAATGTAAGTAGATATGGTTTACCTTTAGTTTATAAAAAATCCAAAATTTACAGAAAATGTGGAAAAAATAGCAATTTTCAAAATTTGTATTTCTATGCATTAAAGACAGATAGTGATACCTCATAAACTAGTTATTAATTAACATTCACCATGTGTTTACTTTATGTCAGCATAAGTTTGTAAATGTCATTTTATTTTTTTAGGATGTTAGAAGGTTTCGAATTTTAGAAGCGATTTTTCAAATTTTCTATAAACTTTTCATACCAGACTTTTTTAAGGACCAATTCAGTTGTGAAGTCACTTTTAGGACCTTACATAATAGAATCCACCACTAATGATCCCATTTTATAAACTACACCCTTCAAATTACTCAAAATGAAGGTGACATTTAAAATAATATTTTTTTGTAGATTTGAATATTTTTTTCGCCCCTGTAACAGCAAGGGTTAACAGCAAAGCACATCTCAATATGTATTACCCTCATTCTGCAATTTACAGAAACACCCCATATATGATCGTAAACCTCTACATGGGCAAACGGCAGAGTTAAGAAGGGAAGCAGTGCCATATAGTTTTTCGAGGGCAGATTTTGCTGGAATGGTTTTCAGGAGCCATGTCTCATTTGAAGAACCCTGAGGTACCCCTAGAAAGTAACCCCATTTTGGAAACTGCATCCCTTAAAGGTGTTGACAGAGTTATGAAAAAAATATATTTAGCACTGTAAATCTCATGGGCAGCAATATATAACTGAGCTAAGCAAGTTTTAGGTAAAAAAAAATTAAATTTCCTAATTTCCCTGGTTGTCTTCTGGCCCTTTGTTTACCTGCAATAACAACAATCTCTGCCCCTCCCCCTGCTCTGCTAAGGGAGTGAATACAAGAGCTGCCCTGAGTGACATGTCTGCCTGCTGGGAGACTCTGCAGCATGTTGTATGTGTAGGACTACAAGTCCCAGCTGTATAATGACACTGCTAAGGAAGTGAATACAAGAGCTGCCCTAAGTGACATGTCTGCCTGCTGGGAGACTCAGCAGCATGTTGTATGTGTAGGACTACAAGTCCCAGCTGTATAATGACACTGCTAAGGAAGTGAATACAAGTGCTGCTCTGAGTGACATGTCTGCCTGCTGGGAGATTCAGCAGCATGTTGTATGTGTAGGACTACAAGTCCCAGATGTACAATGACACTGCTGATACACACAGGATCTTCTCCCTACCTGTTCTTGTGCAGAACTCCTCTAGTCTGTGAGCTCCTGTGCCCAGCATTTGTCTCCTCACTGTCTGCAGCTACTCAGTAAAGCTTTCAGCCCCGAGTCTGTGCTGCTGAAGGGGTTAAGAATCCAGGGAGAGAGCAATAAGCAGCAGCTGGCAGTGAAGGGGGGTGTGGCCAGCACTGTCTTGTACAGAATCATATCTGATCTCTCAGGCTTTGTGCACGAAACATCATCAGAGCAGGGAGAGAAGCTGACATCACAGGTCATGTGACCCTCTGTGAAATCTGAGAAACCAGCAACTGGAGATAAAGTAAGTCAATTGTAAAGTCCTTTCATTTGCCTAGTTAGAAACATACAAAGAACAAAAAAATAACTCGGACAACCCCTTTAAGGAATTTATCGAGGGGTGCAGTGGGCGCTTCATAGGGTGTAGAAACACTTGGCTGTGAAAATGAAAAATAAAATTTTTGCTTTAGCCCCAAATGTTTCATTTTCACAAGGGGTTATATCTAAGACCCATAACTTTTTTATTTTTCTGTCAACAAAGCTGTTTGAGTGCTTGTTTTTCGCAGTATAAGCTGTAGTTTTTATTGTTAACAATTTTGGGTACAAATGACTTTTTGATCGCATTTTATTTAATTTTTTTCAGCGGTGAGGTGGGCAAAAATTGTAATTCTGCCAGTGTTTTTATTTTTTATTAGGTTCTCCATGCAGTATATTGGACATGATAACTTTATTCTGGCGGTTGCTATGATTATGTCAATACCAAATTTATATTGGTTTTTTTTCATGTTTTTCCACTTTTATATCATAAAATCATTTTTTATTAGCAATCTTTTTTCTTCATTGTTATATCTAAGACTAGAGATGAGCGAACTTCTGTTTTAAGTTCGGCGTCTAAAGTTCGGCTTCCGGTTAGCGGAGGATCCCGATATGGATTCCGAATTCCGTTGTGGTCCGTGGTAGCGGAATCAATAATGGCCATTATTGATTCCGCTACCACGGACCACAACGGAATTCGGAATCCATATCGGGATCCTCCGCTAACCGGAAGCCGAACTTTAGACGCCGAACTTAAAACAGAAGTTCGCTCATCTCTATCTAAGACCCATAACTTTTATGTTTTTCCGTCAACATAGTTGTGTGAGGGCTTGTTTTTTCCAGTACAAGCTGTAGTTTTTATTGTTAGTATTTTGGGGTACATACGACTTTTTGATTGCTTTTCATACCATTCTTTGGGGAGCTGAGGTGACAAGAACTGTAATTCTGTCATATATATATATATTTTTTTTTTACAGAGTTCAACATGCGGGGTATGTAACGTGATTCTTTTATAGATCAGGTCGTTATGGATGGAATGATACCAATTATGTGTAGTTTTTTTTTTACACTTTTACACTAACCAAGTCCTACTTGGTTCTTGAAGATCCAGGAGGCCTGATGGCAGGACACATTTAGCATTTGACCTGATCAGATCATGCCTCTGACAGGGCTTGGCAGGCTTAGGTACATGGCAGGCCTGGAGACATATGTGAGGCCTCCAGCTGCCAGCGAGGCGCGCCAATGAAGGAGAGAGGGAGCTCCCTCCCTCTATTAACCCCACTGACTGCAGCATGTAAAGGGTCAAACGGCCAGGATCGGTGCCAGTGTTACAGCTGACGCTGCTGCCATCACCATTCTATAATGTCCAGAGCCAAGAAGAGGCAGGGTGCACAGAGAGGGCAGCAGGCAGCACTAAGGGGATGGCAGCAGGAGGCACAGAGGGGAAAGTGGCAGGCACAGAGGCTCTGATCCTAGCAGACAGGAACTGTGAAGATCAGAACCTGTAACCGGATTTTTCACAGAATTACTCTCTGAATGTGTAGTGTACGGGGACTGTAATGCCCGTCACTACAGAAGGGTCACTTGTGTGCTGTCGTCCCCCTTAACTATGGGGAAGTTGGTATAAGTCGTCTTTATAAAATTTAATGTAATGTAATGCTATGTATTTCCCTGTTACTGTAAAATGTGCATGTACAGGCCTGCTAGGGGTGTCATTTCAGCTCTTAGTCACTAGAGGGAGCTAGGGAGCCCTAGTTTATATAAGGCCCAGTCAGGGAAAGGAAAGTCAGTCTGGAGTCTGGAGTCTAGAGTTGTAGTTGGAGTCTAAGGTTGATAGTCTAGTCTAACCAGAGATTAGACAATGTCAGAGTCAAGTCCAGGCCTGAAGCCTGTGGACCAGGAGAGGATAATGCAGTCCCTGTAACCGGGTTCCAGATCCAAGGAAAAGGTTCCCCTCCTGAATATATATATATATGCAGAAGCAGGAACCCCACAGCTGAAGAGCCTGAGGAAGCTGAGAGAGAGACAGAGGCATGTCAAGAAAAGCAAGAGGTACTCAAGACTACAGAGGAGGTACTTGATAGAGATAAAACCAAGGATATACGCCAGAGCTAGGGCATTGGACCTTGGAGAAGAGTTTCTATGTTCCAGGATCAGTCAGGAATAGAGTGCAAGCTGCCTGTACTGCAAGTCCTGTGTTTAACACTCTAAAGTCACCTTGCTATATATATATATATTGCCTGCATCAACTGTATTGAAAATCAACTGTCTACAAAGGAACTGCGCTTCCGTGAATGTCCCTAAATGATGACTACTAAAGTTTGAATTCTGTTTTAACATCACGTGGTTCCTCAGTTATTCCTGCTATCAGCAAACGGCGTGCCACCGTTTAATTGGCACTGGCGTCACGAACATTTCTCATCATCACCTGCCCTTGCAGAGAGTCAGCCGTCTCAGGTTAGTGTCTATTGCACTACAACACCCAGGAACATTTCTAAACCTAACTTGAGTACGCTGCACCTCTCTTTTGGCGTCACGAACAGGATGCGCACGCTTTCTAGTGCAAGAGGCGTGAACTTTGTGCCTTATACAGTTGCCCTGTGACCAAGGTGACAAATTGCCTGTTTTATTAAAGTGGACTTTGTGGACTGAAAAACATACCCAAAGTGTGCCTAAAACCTCCAAAAAGCGCTGTGCAGTGTTGCGCTATCAAGAGGAAAGAAATCGCCACACCGGAGTGTGGTTTTATGGACTTTTTATCATCCTGCTTGCTGTCAGTGAATAGACAGCGGATTTTGCTAAAGATGGCCGCTGAGGCTACTGAAATAGCTGCTGCGTCATCTTCATCCCGAAAAAGCGGGAAAAGTTGGCGCCCTTCTGATGAAAAAGCGGGAAAGAGTTCAAGGTCAGGCGCCACTGCTTATCTGGACATTTGCATGTCGGCCAGCATGGACTCCGCCTTCCCCATACTGGAATACCTGGGGGGCGGCCTCCCAGTGCAATGGGAGGGTCTGGCTGATCTTATTGGCGCCACCCTATCGCTCTCCGGAGAAGGATCGAGCATGTTGGAGAGTGAGCACTGCGTTGCTGCAACGTCCGCGCCTGAAATATCAAAAATGGATAATGTTGGTGTCGAGCCAGAGGAGGCTCCACCGGCCTACTCTCCGGGACCGGAGAGACCCGCCTGCCTGCCACGGGAGAAAGAACCAGAGCCCTGCTATGGCTCTTGGAGAGACTTCTTTCAGCCCTCTTTCAAATGGTCCTCATTAATGGCAGAGATCCGGGAGGCCGCTATAAAGCGGAATACCAAGACTAAAATATATTATGAGGAACTGACCAAGACTATCCATGAACGACACACCAACACCCAACCCCGCCTGGAAAGGAGAAAGGGGTTGGTGGTGTCCTTTGACAAAACCCGTGGCTACGGGTTCATCCAAGATTATCTAACTGGCAGAGACTTGTATGTTAACAGAAGATCTGTCAAGAGAGACTACCTCCCTTCCTATCAGCACAGCCTCCGCGAGGGAGAGGAAGTGGAGTTCACCCCTGCCGAGAGCCTGAGAGGCCCTTATGCAACTGCCGTGACCCGTCCCAAGCGAGAACCTGAGGACTGGGAGGCAGAAGAAGACTACTCTGGCTGCGAGCGGGAACCTGAACGCTCTCCAGAGCCGGCCCATCACGCCTTCCAAGAGCGGGGCTCCTTCATTGGGCCTAATGTCTTCTGGCAGCCAACCGTGTTGGAGAAATGGGTGAGCCCTTATCCTTCCCCCGAGCTGCCTCGTCGGGAGAAGACCATACAGGACCTGGAGAATTTAAAAGGACTTCGGGTTACCTTGGAGAATATCCGGAGGGGTAGGAGACCCGATGCGCCACCGGAATCTGCAAAGGCCGAGTCCGAGCCATCGTTGACTGTACCTGCGCCGGCGGCGCCAGCAGAGGACAGCGATTCCGACACAGAGAGCATTGGTGACCAGATCGTCCGGCTGGAGGAAAAGTTGCGGGAGCTGCGCAAGATTGCCACCGCCAGGATCCGGACGCCGCCTAAGGAGGATGAGGTAAGGGTGCCTGTCACCACCCGTAGACCACCTTCTGTCACCCCCGCTCCGTTGCGGCCCCAAAAAGGACCCGCTAGTGCTGTGAACTGCTGCACTGAGCCCACCGGACCGCTTGCGGCGGCGGTACCCTATGCAGCACCACCCACAATCATTACGCCGGGACCGGTACGGTCCACCCGAGGGTCTAACCCTAGGCCCATGGGGCCAATACCTATTAGGGGCCCCTTTACCTTGCAGCTGCCCCCTGACACCGTTATGTGGGCACATCCTCCTGTAGAGGACTACTACAGGCCGTACTTGCCAGCAGAGCCGGGTAATTATGACATGCTACTGTGAATCAGCCTGCTAGGCCTTTGATTTATTTTGTTAGAAAAGATGATGTTGAAAGCTTAACCCTTCCAGGACAGGAGTCCTATGTTTTCTGGTCCTTTGTTGCTGCTGCCAGTTTATCCACGGCTCAGTGGTAGGTGTTAACCACTGAAGTATTAAAGTCAACGAAGCCAAGTTTGTTTCCAGGACCTCCTGCCTGCTTTTGCTATCCCACGCCAAGTTGTGCCTGTTCCTTTGTAGCACCTTTTACCCTTAACCCCTTTTCAGGTTGATCAGGGGTATTACAGCACTTGTTTTATATTGTGCAACTTGAAACCAAGGAACCGTGCCCGGAGATAGACTCAAAAGAACCTGAGCCTCTGAGATTTTTGCTCTTTTAAAAGGAAATGTGCCCAGAGATGGACTCCACCGCATGAGAGCCTCTGTGATTTATAGGAAAATAACCTGGGTACGGACTCATATTTGTTCTTTGAGCCTCCAAGAACTTTTATACTGTTTTACCGTTTCTTGCTGTTCTAATATGGACTTATTCATTGTCATGGACTATCCTGGTATTAATGTCACGCTGTGCCAGGTCAGCGCCCCAGTTCCATTCACTATCCTGAGAGAAGAGAACGACGCCCCTTGTCACCACCCTTCCCCTTTGCCAATTGGACCTGATATGAATGTAAATGCAGATGAATGACATATATGTATGCCTGCATGTGTCTTTTTCTGTTTCAGGTAAAGATTCCAGTTGGGCGGGCCCTGATGGAGTACGAGGTCGTACTCAGCTTAAAGCAGTGGGGTATGTAGTGTACGGGGACTGTAATGCCCGTCACTACAGAAGGGTCACTTGTGTGCTGTCGTCCCCCTTAACTATGGGGAAGTTGGTATAAGTCGTCTTTATAAAATTTAATGTAATGTAATGCTATGTATTTCCCTGTTACTGTAAAATGTGCATGTACAGGCCTGCTAGGGGTGTCATTTCAGCTCTTAGTCACTAGAGGGAGCTAGGGAGCCCTAGTTTATATAAGGCCCAGTCAGGGAAAGGAAAGTCTGTCTGGAGTCTGGAGTCTGGAGTCTAGAGTTGTAGTTGGAGTCTAAGGTTGATAGTCTAGTCTAACCAGAGATTAGACAATGTCAGAGTCAAGTCCAGGCCTGAAGCCTGTGGACCAGGAGAGGATAATGCAGTCCCTGTAACCGGGTTCCAGATCCAAGGAAAAGGTTCCCCTCCTGAATATATATATATATGCAGAAGCAGGAACCCCACAGCTGAAGAGCCTGAGGAAGCTGAGAGAGAGACAGAGGCATGTCAAGAAAAGCAAGAGGTACTCAAGACTACAGAGGAGGTACTTGATAGAGATAAAACCAAGGATATACGCCAGAGCTAGGGCATTGGACCTTGGAGAAGAGTTTCTATGTTCCAGGATCAGTCAGGAATAGAGTGCAAGCTGCCTGTACTGCAAGTCCTGTGTTTAACACTCTAAAGTCACCTTGCTATATATATATATATTGCCTGCATCAACTGTATTGAAAATCAACTGTCTACAAAGGAACTGCGCTTCCGTGAATGTCCCTAAATGATGACTACTAAAGTTTGAATTCTGTTTTAACATCACGTGGTTCCTCAGTTATTCCTGCTATCAGCAAACGGCGTGCCACCGTTTAATTGGCACTGGCGTCACGAACATTTCTCATCATCACCTGCCCTTGCAGAGAGTCAGCCGTCTCAGGTTAGTGTCTATTGCACTACAACACCCAGGAACATTTCTAAACCTAACTTGAGTACGCTGCAAATGGCTATTCTGTACAAACGAATCAGAGTGATCGCTGGCAAGAGACCACTCTGACTGGTTTCTTGCTGGCATCTCCCAAGTCTATGCTGTCTGTGACAGTGGAGACACCGGCTCTGTGACACTTCCTTGTGTCACAACAGCAGTTAGGAGTTTGGGCGTAACTGTATATCCAGGTGCGCAAAGTTATCACTTACCCGGACGTTCAGTTACACCCAGGTGTGGGAAGGGGTTAATCCCTTAATGACCAGGTGATTTTCCATTTTCATTTTTTACTCCTAGCCATCCCAAAGCCATATGAGGGCTTGTTTTTCTCCAGGACAAGTTGCAGGACAGCCCTATCACAGGGGCTTCATAGGTGCTAGTTTGCTGCAGCCTCGTATCACTCAGGAGGACTGAGGCTGCTGCACACTACATCCTGCTCCCAGATCCTTACTAGGGGTAGCTGGCGCACGATCGGGAGCTCCCGGTTATTAATCTCCCAGATGCTGTGGTCACATTTGACCACAGCATCTGAGGGGTTAAATGTGTGCGATCAATGTTATCTTCAATCACATATGTTATTCCCGGGTCCCTGATGTTTAAAACAGCAGGCACCTGACAGCCATGGCGCCTGCTATACTCGTGTATAGGTGCCATATTTAAAGTCCTGACTGCCGATGTAGATATTCGTAAGGCAGTCAGGAACGGGTTAAACAGACTGCATCTATACAGGAGATTGCTACTGATATGGTCAAAGACACAGGTGAACCATCAAAGCTAAACTAAAACCTCATCCTGGAGATTTAGGCCGCTTGCACATCTTGTGAAATATGCATGATTTTTCTGTGCAGATTCCTGAGTGGAAAAGCCGCAGTGTAGTGCAGTACCAGCAAAGTGTATGAGATTACACAAATCTTTTGTGCACTTGCGGATTTTTTCCGTGCGGAAATTGACCTGCATTACGGATTTCCTAATCTGCAGCACGTCACTTATGTTTTTAGGATTTAACCCTTTTGAATGGAAGGGTGAGAAAACCGCATCTAATCCGCACCAAAAATCACAATTAGAAATTGCGGATTTTAGGCCTCTTTCACACGGGCGTCCCGGATTTTCTCCGGATGTGTCACGTGTGCATTGCGGGAAAACCGCGCGAGTAGGCACGCAATTGCAGTCAGTTTTGACTGCGATTGCGTTCTGATGTTCATTTTTTTCCGCGCGAGTGCAATGCGTTTTTTGCACGCGCGTGAGAAAAAACTGATTGTGGTACCCAGACCCGAACCTGGACTTCTTCACTGTTCTGTAGATTTTATTATTTTCCCTTATAACATGGTTATTAGAGAAAACAATAGCATTCTTAATACAGAATGCTTAGTAAAATGTGGCTTGAGGGGTAAAAAAAATAAATAACTCACCTCATTCACTTGTTTGCGCAGCCAGCATCGTCTTCTTTCAGGACCTGAAAAAGGACCTTTGATGACGTAATCGCGCTCACCACCTGGTGAATGTGGTGACGTCAGCGCAGGTCCTGCTGAATGAAGATAGAAGATCCTTCTTATGTGCATTCACCCGCACTTGTATGATGCAGGTGGCCTTAGGGTAAATGCATACGTTCAGGATTTATGTGCGGACAATCCACACTGAAATCCGTGCAGTCAATCCACATCAATTGGTGAGGATTTACATGCGGATTTGGTGCAGATTTTCTGTATGCGGATTTTACTCTCCCTATTGAAGGGAATGGAGAAAATCCGGTCAGGAAAAATAAAATAAATTGACATGCTGCGAATTTTAAAATCCGCACCGTAGGTCAAAATCTACATGGAAAAAATCTGCATCGTGTGCATGAGAATTCTCATAGAATACAATATACATGACCTACGGTGCGGAATTTCTGCATGCAAATCTGCACGTGATTGTGTGCATTAAGCCTAGGGTCTTTAGGAGATCCAACAACGGTCCATTCTGGAGTAAGCAACGCTGGTTTCTTCTGAGGAGGGGACTTACTGCCATCTTGTGGACGAAGCAGGGAACACTTGATCAGGAAATCACCATCATTAGGTGAGTATGTGAATAACTATTCCAGTGACTGGGAAGCCACATCTATAGGAAATATTATGTTCCCTGAGGATCTGTGTGTGTAGCAAATTCTCTTCTTCAAGCTAATGTGGCTAGGGATAGATCTAAAAATAAAGTCACTTGCCTAAAGCGTTCTGAGGGTTCTGTTTGTGACAATGTCGATTTCAATAAAGCCTCTTTAATATGGTAATAATGGAGATTTGCTATAACATCTCTGGCAGTAGTGATAGGAAGGTTTCTGGGTTTTGGGATCTGGTAGACCCTGTCTAGAAAAAAGTCTTCTTGCAATAAGACAGCAAAAAAATCGACAAGGAAATCACATAATTGTGAATCAGAGATATACTCTGGTATACTTCTGAAACAGAGATAGTTTCGGCTTGAGCGATCTCGTAAATCTGCCAACTTAAAGGGAACCTGTCACCAGGGTTTTGGGTATAGAGCTGAGGACATGGGTTGCTAGATGGCCACTAGCACATCTCCAATACCCAGTCCCCATAGCTCTGTGTGCTTTTATTGTGTAAAAAAAACTGATTTGATACATATGCAAATTAACCTGAGATGAGTCCTGTCCCTGACTCGTCTCACATACAGGACTCATTTCAGGTTAATTTGCATATGTATCAAATCTGGGTTTTTACACAATAAAAGCACACAGAGCTATGGGGACTGGGCATTGCGGATGTGCTAGTGGCCATCTAGCAACCCATGTCCTCAGCTCTATACCCAAAATCCCGGTGACAGGTTCCCTTTAAATTTGGTGATGACTATATCTTCTTCTACAATATTGTGAGCATGTACCAGGCTATTGTGGGCTGTAGTGAATTCTTCCATCTTGTCTTCAAGATAGGCAGTGTGTTCACCTAAAGACACTAGTTCAGAGTAAGGCTACATGCACACGACCATTGTGTGTTTTGCGGTCCGCAAATCGCAGACCCGCAAAACACGGATGGCGTCCGTGCGCGTTCCGCAATTTGCAGAACGGCACGGACAGCCTTTAATATAACTGTCTATTCTTGTCTGCAAAGCGCGAACAAGAACAGGACAGGTTATATTTTTTTGTGGACCACGGAATGGAGCAACGGATGCGGACAGCACACGGAGTGCTGTCCGCAACTTTTGCGGCCCCATTGAAGCGAATGGGTCCGCATCTGAGCCGCCAAAACTGCGGCTCGGACGCGGACCAAAACAACAGCCATGTGCATGAGGCCTAAGGCCTCTTGCACACAAATGTTTTTTTTTTCCCCGTTTACGTTCCGTTTTTTGTGTTCCGTATACGGAACCACTCAGTTCGCAAAAAAACTGAATGTACTCCTTATGCATTCCGTTTCCGTATTTCAGTTTTTCTGTTACGTTCAAAGATAGAACATGTCCTATTATTGTCCGCATAACGGACAAGGATAGTACTGTTCTATCAGGGGCCAGCTGTTCCGTTCCGCAAAAAACTGAATGCACACGGACGTCATCCATATTTTTTGTGGATCCGTTTTTAGAGGATCGAAAAATTACATACGGTCGTGTGCAAGAGGCCTAAAGCTTACTTTAAGTTGTGCACTTAAGGCCTCATGCACACGACCGTTCTGTTTTTTGCGGTCCACAAACTGCGGATCCGCAAAAAACGGAAGCCGCCCGTGTGCCTTCCGCAATTTGCGGAACGGAACGGGCGGCCCATTGTAGAAATGCCTATTCTTGTCCACAAAACGGACAAGAATAGGACATGTTCTATTTGTTTTGCGGGGCCACGGAACGGAGCAACGGATACGGACAGCACACAGAGTTGAAGTGAATGGGTCCGCATCCAAGCCGCCAAAACGGCGGCTCGGATGCGGACCAAAACAACTGTCGTGTGCATGAGGCCTAAAATCTACTTTTCTGTACACCACTGACTTCTCAGCAGTGTACGGAGTTGACATTTTAATCAATGGGGCCGCAGAGCAGTGAGTACGGGCAGGAGCAGCAATGTGCCCCCCGGAGGTTTACTAAATGCTGGCATAGCACATGGGTACCCTGTAACCATGTGCTATGCTAGGATTAGCTGAGCAGAGTGAGCTAAGAGCTGACATATAGGACGCTTAGCTTAGAGAAGCAGGCAGAAGCAGTGTACAGAGAAGTAGATTTTAAGCACACAGCGAAATGTGCGCTTTAGGGAGGGAAAAGTGTAATAAAAATACAAAAAAAAACATTAATAAACTATATTACAAAAACTGTTATTAGGGCATTAGGGACAAAATTTATACAAAAGTTTAGTTAACTCTTTCAGATTTCAGGGTAGAAATGGCATACTGAAAATCATTGTGGATGGAACATTTAAGATCCACAAGTTATACTTTCATGACCTCCATAGTAATAATCTATGTGGCCTTATCATTTACAGGGGGCATGGCATCTATTTTACACATCACCCGAAGATTTGCCTGGCGAGATGTTAGAACCCTCTTTTCTCCTTTGTCTGGCAGTAGAAGAAAGCTATGCTGGACTGGAAGCAGGGCTCTGTTGAACACATGCGGGGCTCCCAGCTCTGCCAGCACCATTTTAGGTGGAAGCCACACTGAAGAAGAAGGTAAGTTTAGTGGGAGTTTCTGCTCTCTTCTTGCTTTTGGTCATCTTGCCCTGGTCTGGAGTATAACGAGTGTACTGACTTTAGCCATCAGAAGTCCATGCTGTGAGCCACTGTGCGATGTCTGAGTGCGGAGCTACAGAGAAATGCTGTTGCCTTGGGTCGCTCTAAGCAACGATCTGCCACAATTTCTTCAGATAAGGCGCAATTTACAAATGCCTCTGATTATGAACAGAGATCTCAGGAGAGTGCGGGAGCGGACTGGGAACTTTAAATGGCCCTGGAAGAAAAAAAAAACTAAAAGTGGACCCAAGTTGTAGACGAGTCCAAATTGACAGAAGGCAGGGCAACACAAGTAGGCATGGCATACACAATCCACAAGCAAGCCGGGACAACAGAAGTAGGCGGGGCCAAAAAATACCAAAGTGAGCACAAAATACCATTGCAGCAAATCCAGATACCACAGTGCAACATAAAATCTTCCCCTATCACCATAAGGCCTCTTTCACACGAACGTAAGGGCACCTACCATGGGGCAGCCGCATGCGGATCGCAGACCCATTCACTTGAATAGGGTCCGCGATCCGTCTGTTCTGCAAAAAGATAGAACAAGTTCTTGCGGAACGGAAGCTTCCGTTCCGCACTGCATCTCCGGATTTGCGGACCCATTCAAGAGAATGCGGAATGCACACGACTGGCGACCTGTGTATTGCGGAACTGCCGTATGTGGTCCACAGCACGGGCACGGAGCCCTTACGTTCAGGTAAAAGAGGCCTAAAGCAATTGAATTCAGGAGAGCACCCGGCCAGCAGCCACAGGTACCTGATGCTCCTAGCATTGATTAACCCCTTCTACCCAGAGGTTTTTTTTGTTTTTGCGTTTTTGTTTTGCACACCCTGCCTTCCCAGAGCCATTTTTTATTTTTCCATTCAAATGGCCATATAAGGGCTTGTTTTTTGCAGGATAAGTTGTACTTTCCAATGTCACCATTTAATCCCTTAAGGACCCATGAGGTACATGTACGTCATTTCTTTCCGGGACTTAAAGACCCACGACGTACATGTACTTCATGGTGATCGGGTGGGTGCAGTCACTGATAGGCGGACCCCTGCTGCATGCGCCAGCATCGGTGAAATCATCGATGCCGGTGCATTAACCCTTGATGTGCAGCGGTCAGCCCTGACCGCGGCATGTGCGATGTCGGGCGGGGATCGGAGCGGCCATCGGGTCCCTGTGCTGCTGTGACTCGGACCCGATGGCATGGAAGGCAGCGCGATGCCTTTCTTAGGCATCGGGGCTGCCTTCCGGGGGAGAGACTGAATTACACATATATAGTCAATGCATTCCAATACAGAAGTATTGGAATGCATTGTAAAGGGGATCAGACCCCCAAAAGTTGAAGTCCCAAAGTGGGACAAAAAATTTGGTGAAAAAAAAGTTGAAAAAATAAAGTTTTCCCCCCAAAAAATTTAAAGTTTCAAGTAAAAAAAAAAGACATTTTCCCCAAATAAAGTAAAAAGTAGACATATTAGGTAACTCCGCGTCTGGCTCTATAAACATATAACATGATCTAACCCCTCAGATGAACACTGTCAAAAAAATAAAATAAAAACTGTGCTAAATAAACCATTTTATTGTCACCTTACATCACTAAAAGTACACCACCAAGCGATCACAAAGGCGTATGCCCGCCAAAATAGTGCCAATCTAACAGTCACCTCATCCTGCAAAAAATAAGCCCCTACCTAAGACAATCGACCAAAAAATTAAAAATCTATGGCTCAGAATATGGAGACACTAAAACATTGTTTTTTTTTGTTTTAAAAATGCTGTTACTGTGTAAAACTTAAGTAAATAAAAAAAAGTATACATATTAGGTATTGCCACGTCCATAAGAACCTGCTCTATAAAAATATCACATGACCTAATCCCTCAGGTGAACACCGTAAATTTTTTAAAATATAAAAACGGTGTAAAAAAAGCCATTTTTTGTCACCTTACATCACAAAAAGTGTAATGGGCAAGCAATCAAAAAGTCATAAGCACCCCAAAATAGTGCCAATCAAACCGTCATCTCATCCCGCAAAAATTATACCCTACCTAAGATAATCGCCCAAAAAAATAAAAATATATGGCTCAGACTATGGAGACACTAAAACATGATTTTTTTTTTGTTTCAAAAATGAAATAATTGTGTAAAACTTACATAAATAAAAAAAGTTGACATATTGGGTATCGCCGCGTCCATAATAACCTGCTCTATAAAAATATCACATGACCTAACCCCTCAGGTGAATACCATTAAAAAAAGGTGTAAAAAAAGCCATTTTTTGTCACCTTACATGAAAAAAAGCGTAATAGCAAGCGATCAAAAAGTCATAAGCACCCTATAATAGTACCAATCAAACCGTCATCTCATCCCGAAAAAAATTAGCCCCTACACAAGACAGTCGCCCAAAAAATAAATAAAACTATGGCTTTCAGAATGTGGAGACACTAAAAAAAATTATTTTTTAGTTATATTTGGTATTGTCGCGTCCGTAACAACCTGCTCTATAAAAATACCACATGATCTAACCTGTCAGATGAATGTTGTAAATAACAAAAGATAAAAACGGTGCCAAAACAGCTATTTCTTGTTACCTTGCCTCACAAAAAGTGTAATATAGAGCAACCAAAAATCATATGTACCCTAAAATAGTACCAACAAAACTGCCACCTTATCCCGTAGTTTCCAAAATGGGGTAACTTTTTTGGAGTTTCTACTCTATGGGTGCATCAGGGGGGCTTCAAATGGGACATGGTGTCAAAAAACCATTCCAGGGCCAAGACGGACGCCTGAGCTGCAGTTTCAGCTCCCGTCCCACAGACCAGCTTCTAGCTTGCTATTTAGCTTCAAGACCCACCATCATGGTGAAAATTGGCAGAGACCAACCCGGAGACCGTCCAGAACCCAGTGGGGTAAAGAAAACCCAGGTGGAGATAGCACAGTTCCTAAAAAAGATACCGCTAACCTCTGCAGCGCCTGAAGCCAAGATGGCGCCGAGTCCTAAGCGAGCAGCGGAGATGACAGCAGAGGCGTACGAATCAGATAGCGCTGCCGATTCGGAAGAGGAAGGAACACCATTGGACATAAAAGCGGAAATGCGACATGTTGGCCATAGAGTTGAACTGTTAGAAGAGAATCAGTTTCTACATGTTGCTCACAGCTCAGCCTTGGCAGAAAACTTTGCAGCCCATAACGCTGCTTTAGACACCGCTTTTGGTCTGATAGAGGACCAAGAGACTAGGAGCCGCCGTAAAAATGTGAGAGTAAAAGGCTTACCGGAGACGGTCCCTCATGATGACCTACCAGTGGCCATGTCGAATCTGTTTAGCATTATACTGGCTGCGGAGAGAGCTCAAGCTATTACAATTGAGAGGGTTCATAGATCCCTGAGGCCACCTCCCAAGGAGGGAGAACCGCCAAGAGACGTGGTTTGCGGTCTGTTGAGTTACCTGGACACTGCAGCTATCCTGAAAGGAGCCAGAGATCTCCCTAACTTGTCCCATGATGGCCACCCAGTCTCCTTCTTTCAAGACATCGCAACATCCACGCTACAGAAAAGGCGGATTCTCAAGCCCTTATGCGATCACCTCAGGTCGCTGAAAATGGCTTATCGCTGGCTGTTTCCCTTTGGCATACAAACGACCATAGCGGGCAAGCGGTGTATCATCAAATCCCCAGCGGATCTCGACAAAATCTGGCAGCCGCTTAACATGGAGCCGCTGGACATTCCATCATGGCTACCTCAAGCCCTTCAACTAGCCCAGCTGCCCCCTCTGCCTAAAACGGCCGCCTGGTCCAAAGTTAGAAGAATCAAGCATCCAGGCCAGAGGAAACCACTGGGCTGACCTGCAGAACTGTCCTGGTGGACGTATTTACACTGTTCTTACTAGACCCATGGCTCGCAAGTTATATACTGGGTCTCCTGGACTCCTCTTTTCTTTCCAGCCGCACTACCCTCCAGTTCATATCTGTTGTTCCTTATGTTTGGGTAACTGTGCCTGCCATCTCCAGCCTCCGGTTAGTTAGCAGTTTCTATAACGGTTTCAAAATTACCGAGTTATAGTTTTCTGTAGAACTGGGTCTGGGCAGTATAAACGGGTCTTTTGTCTACAACCTGTTACATATGGGGCTGGTCTGTGGAACCAGGTTAGGAATGACTTGTCTAAGTCCTCCTGCTCCCACACTTTCCCCCCCTGATGCCATCGGTAGGGGGGCTCTATCTATGTTCATGTTCACATTTGTTTTTCGCATGTATATTGCGTTTTTTCATTGGTTTGTATTGTACATTTACTCACCTCATATAAGTATAGCCAGACATCATGAGATTAGAAAATCAGTTTGTATATGGCTGACATCACGTTCACCTCATTCAATGTAAAGGGAATGAACACCCCCCAGAAAAGGTCGCAAATCCTTACTATGCTTAAGCAATCAGGAGCGGGGATATGCTTCCTACAGGAGACACACTTGCGGGGTGATAGAATTCCTAAATTCCCACAGAGGCAATATTCACAATGGTTTCATAGCACCTATATTTCCTCCTCCAGGGGAGTAAGTATAGGCGTAGGCAAAAACATCCCATTCACTTCTACAACTGTCATACCTGATGCGGAAGGGCGATACCTATTTGTTAAAGGTACACTTGGTAACCTTAAACTCACCCTAGCCTGCCTTTACGCCCCTAATAAAGGCCAGGCAAAGTGGATTAAGAACACCCTTATCAAGCTTAGGCAACTAGCGGATGGAGTCATCACGGGTAGCTCTGTACACTCTCAGAAATCCCTTAGTAGGATACACAAATCCCTTAATGAAAATGCGTCTGACGGACTCTTGGATACTCCTCAACCCGTCCTCCAGGGATTATTCGTTCCAGTCTCTAGCTCACTCCTCGTTCCAGAGATTAGATTATATTCTAGTTCCGACTAGTCTAGCAGGTGCACTTAAGAAGGTAGATATTGGTGCAATAACTGTTTCAGACCATGCACCGATTTCTGCTACAGTCTCCTTCAAAGAACTACCTGAGCGGGAGTGGGTCTGGAGACTGAATGAAACGTTGCTTGATAGACCATCAGATGTCTCAACTATTTCTCAAACACTAAACAATTACTTTAAAGAGAATCCTCCAGGGGATACAGCGGTGTCAAACACCTGGGAGGCCCACAAGGCCTTCATAAGGGGGGAACTCATAAGCCTAGGTGTAAGACTCAAAAGGGAATGGCAAAAGATTCTAGACTCTCTCATAGCTCAAATCTTCACTATTGAAAAGATCCAGAAACGGTCCCATTTCACACAAGCTCAGACAGATCTGGTGTCCCTGCATCAACAACTGAAGGACCTCTTGAATGTCCAATATGCTAAACAATACCAGTATGCCAAATATAAGTTTTACGCCTACGGGGATAGAGGCAACAAAATGATGTCTCATCTGAAATAAAAAACACAGGGAATCGGGGTATACAGTCTTGTGAAAAAATTAGGACACCCTTTGAAAGCATGTGGTTTTTTGTAACATTTTTAATAAATGGTTATTTCATCTCCGTTTCAACAATACAGAGAGATTAAAGTAATCCGACTAAACAAAGAAAACTGAAGAAAAGTCTTTTCAAGATCTTCTGTAAATGTCATTCTACAAAAATGCCTATTCTAACTGAGGAAAAAGATAGGACACCCTTGCCCCTAATAGCGAGTGTTACCTCCTTTGGCTGAAATAACTGCAGTGAGACGGTTCTTGTAGCCATCTACCAGTCTTCGACATCGGTCTGAGGAAATTTTACCCCACTCCTCAATGCAGAACTTTTTCAGCTGTGAGATGTTTGAGGGGTTTCTTGCACGTACAGCCCTTTTCAAGTCACCCCACAGCATCTCAATGGGATTCAAATCTGGACTTTGACTTGGCCATTCCAGGACTCTCCATTTCTTCTTTTTCAGCCAATCTTTGGTTGATTTACTAGTATGTTTTGGGTCATTGTCATGTTGCATGGTCCAGTTCCGCTTCAGCTTTAATTTTCTAACTGATGGTCTCACATGTTCTTCAAGCACCTTCTGATACACAGTAGAATTCATCGTGGATTCTATGATGGTGAGCTGACCAGGTCCTGCTGCAGCAAAGCAGCCCCAAACCATGACACTTCCACCTCCATGCTTCACAGTTGGTATGAGGTTCTTTTCTTGGAATGCTGTGTTTGGTTTACGCCAAACATGTCCTCTGCTGTTGTGTCCAAATAATTCAATTTTGGACTCATCTGTCCAAAGAACATTATTCCAGAAGTCCTGGTCTTTGTCAACTTTATCGCTGGCAAATGTCAGTCTGGCCTCGATGTTTCTCTTGGAAAGCAAAGGTTTCCTCCTTGCACACCTCCCATGCAAGTTAAACTTGTACAGTCTCTTTCTGATTGTAGAGGCATGTACTTCTACATCAACAGTAGCCAGAGCCTGCTGTAGTTCTCGAGATGACACTTTAGGGTTTTTGGTTACCTCTTTTAGCATCTTGCGGTCTGCTCTTGGGGTGAACTTGCTGGGGCGACCAGTCCTGGGCATGTTGGCAGTTGTTTTGAAAGCCCTCCACTTGTAGACTATCTTCCGGACAGTGGAATGGCTGATTTCAAAATCTTTTGAGATCTTTTTAAATCCCTTCCCAGACTCATAGGCTGCTACAATCTTTTTTCTGAAGTCCTCTGACAGCTCTTTTGCTCTCACCATGGTGCTCACTCTCACTTCAACAGTCAGGAGCACACCAAACTAAATGTCTGAGGTTTAAATAGGGCAAGCCTCATTCAACATGCAGAGTAACGATCTACTAATTATGTGCACCTGGTGTGATATACCTGTGTGAGATCTGAGCCAATTTAAGAGGGAATACATGTGAGGGTGTCCTATCTTTTTCCTCAGTTAGAATAGGCATTTTTGTAGAATGACATTTACAGAAGATCTTGAAAAGACTTTTCTTCAGTTTTCTTTGTTTAGTTGGATTACTTTAATCTCTCTGTATTGTTGAAACGGAGATGAAATAACCATTTATTAAAAATGTTACAAAAAACCACATGCTTTCAAAGGGTGTCCTAATTTTTTCACATGACTGTATACATTCCATTACAACTAGCTCGGGCCGCAAGACGGTAGAAACGAAAGAAATTGCCAAAGAGTTTGCGACCTTTTATAGCCAACTTTATAACTTATCCGATAACACAGTAGTTGAAGGAGACCCACCTTAATCGGCTGCTATAAACAAGTTTTTGACCAAACTCACATTACCCAGTCTCTCAGATGAAGCAAGAACACAACTAGTGTCACCGATATTGGAGGAGGAGATTTCAGAAACCCTGAAATCTATGCCTCTGGGGAAGGCCCCAGGTCCTGATGGCCTTCCCATAGGCTACTACAAAAAATTCTCCCCAATTATGATTCCCAGATTGACAGCCTGGTGCAACGCACTCCTTTTAGGAGATACGCTCCCCAAGCAAGCTCTCAATGCCACAATAACCATTTTGCCAAAAGATGGGAAAGACCCTAGTTTATGTGCTTCATACCGTCCTATATCCTTGATAAACGTGGATGTTAAGATCTGGGCAAAGGTGTTAGCTAGTAGACTTAGTCCTCTAGTTCCTGGCCTGGTTCACCCTGAACAGACCGGGTTTGTTAAAGGTAGGGAGGGTAATCACAACTCCATACGGCTCATACATGCCATAAAGCACGCAGTGTCAAAAAAAATACCTTTGGTCTTACTCAGAACTGATGCTGAAAAGGCCTTTGTTAGAGTGTGCTGGGCTTACCTCCGTCTTACTTCATTTTGGAATGCCGAACAAATTTGCACAAGCAATCATGTCCCTTTACAAGCACCCTAGTGCCAGGATCAGGGTTAATGGCACCCTGTCTGCTACCTTTGAGATTTCGAATGGGACCAGACAGGGGTGCCCTCTGTCTCCAACCTTATTCATATTAGTCATGGAAACGTTACTCCAAGCCATAAGAGAACACGAGCATATACAAGGATTACAGGTTGGAGGAGTATGCCATCAAAATGCTGCATTTGCTGATGACTTGCTAATCCTCATCACTAATCCTGACACAGCATTCCCACATATATTGGAATTATTCAAAGAGTTTGGGACTGCCTCCAACTTCAAAGTGAACTACACTAAATCGGAAGCATTCAATATATCAGCGCCTTCAGAGTTAATCAGTAAACTGAAAAAGACACTTCCTTTTCAATGGCAGCCGTCCAAATTGAAATACTTAGGCATATACTTGACCAGGGACATTTCAGATCTGTATGGGGTGAATTACACCCCTTTGATGGGGGACATCAAAAGGATGCTGTCATCTCTCTCAATACCCTATGTCTCCTGGATGGGTAGAAAGAACCTGTTGAGCACCTATGTTATGCAAATGGTCCCCATTTTAAGGTGAAGTCCCTTAAGGACGTCCTTTATGGGGTAGGTCTAGAAGGCAATGTCTCAGGCTATTGCTCTGGGGTGTTATCTACAGGAAATTTCCTGGATGTCCATGAACTATCGTGCTCCTTGAAGAGGATCATTCCCCAGAGCAATGTGCCTAAAGACTCCACATGGTTGGAGAGAGCTTTGAACCCACAAGCCAAACGTCCCAGGTGGATCTCATTGCTATACCACTCCTTGCTTTCGAAAGCCCTATCAAAACGACCTGCATTCATTGGGAGTTGGGAACGGGAGCTGAAAAGGTCCTTTACGGATGCAGAACTGGTCACAATAAAGCTTAAATCACATGGGTTTTCCAAATATGTACGCATACAGGAACACTCCTTCAAAGTTTTGACCAGGTGGTATAATTACCCGACCAAATTATTCATAGCTGGCCTATCTCAAAGTGACAAATGCTGGAGATGTGGGCAGAGTTCGGGCTCCCTCCTCCATATCTTCTGGGAATGCCCTCTCATCCAGAGATTCTGGAAAATGGTGGAAGGCGAGGTTAATCGTTTGTGTGTGACACAAATCAAGTTGTCCCCAGAATCAGTCCTGCTGTGGTTACCCAATGAGACGTGGAACCCAGTCAAGTCAAATTTGCCTACTCTTCTTGTGCAAGCCGCTCGCTTGCTTATTCCCCTCAACTGGCACAGCGTAGACACTCCCTCTAAGGAGCAATGGTTTGACAAGGTTAATCAAATATACAGGTTAAAGGAGTTGGTTGGTTGGGCTGCTAGGAAACACGATCGCTTTGTCAAACTGTGGCTACCCTGGAAACAAATTCAAAAGCTGAGATTATAGTCTACAATTAGTCCACTCTCTTCCTGTCCATGCCGCCTCACCCTTGGGGGGCGCTGTGGACCGTGGCGGGGTGGGTCTCCTGGCCAGGCGCCCTCCTTTTAGTCTCTTTTACTCCCTACGTCATTGAATGGCTCTTTATGATTTTGGGTGCTAGTAGTAGATTATTTCCTAGCTTTGTATTGAAGTTCCCATATTTGTGCTCATATCACTATTTTCTTGATGCAGCCTGTCTTCTGCAACAGTAATTACGGATTTATTTGTCTCAACCTCATTGTAAGGCCTAGTTCACACGAACTTTTTTTTGCGGGTGTACGGGCCGTTTTTTTGTGTTCTGTATACGGTCCGTATACGGAACCATTCATTTCAATGGTTCCGCAAAAAATACGGAATGTGTTCCATATGCATTCCGTTTCCGTATTTCAGTTTTTCCGTTCCGTTGAAAGATAGAACATGTCCTATATTTGGCCGCAAATCACGTTCCGTGGCTCCATTCAAGTCAATGGGTCCGCAAAAAAAAACGGAACACATACGAAAATGCATCCGTATGTCTTCCGTATATGTTCCATTTTTGCTGAACCATCTATTGAAAATGTTATGCCCACCCCAATTTTTTCTATGTAATTACTGTATACTGTATATGCCAATACGGAAAAACGGAATTGAAAAACGGAACAGAAACGGAAATACAACGGAACTCAAAAAACGGAACAACGGATCCGTGAAAAATGGACCGTAAATAACTATAAAAGACATACAGTCTTGTGAAAAAATTAGGACACCCTTTGAAAGCATGTGGTTTTTTGTAACATTTTTAATAAATGGTTATTTCATCTCCGTTTCAACAATACAGAGAGATTAAAGTAATCCGACTAAACAAAGAAAACTGAAGAAAAGTCTTTTCAAGATCTTCTGTAAATGTCATTCTACAAAAATGCCTATTCTAACTGAGGAAAAAGATAGGACACCCTTGCCCCTAATAGCGAGTGTTACCTCCTTTGGCTGAAATAACTGCAGTGAGACGGTTCTTGTAGCCATCTACCAGTCTTCGACATCGGTCTGAGGAAATTTTACCCCACTCCTCAATGCAGAACTTTTTCAGCTGTGAGATGTTTGAGGGGTTTCTTGCACGTACAGCCCTTTTCAAGTCACCCCACAGCATCTCAATGGGATTCAAATCTGGACTTTGACTTGGCCATTCCAGGACTCTCCATTTCTTCTTTTTCAGCCAATCTTTGGTTGATTTACTAGTATGTTTTGGGTCATTGTCATGTTGCATGGTCCAGTTCCGCTTCAGCTTTAATTTTCTAACTGATGGTCTCACATGTTCTTCAAGCACCTTCTGATACACAGTAGAATTCATCGTGGATTCTATGATGGTGAGCTGACCAGGTCCTGCTGCAGCAAAGCAGCCCCAAACCATGACACTTCCACCTCCATGCTTCACAGTTGGTATGAGGTTCTTTTCTTGGAATGCTGTGTTTGGTTTACGCCAAACATGTCCTCTGCTGTTGTGTCCAAATAATTCAATTTTGGACTCATCTGTCCAAAGAACATTATTCCAGAAGTCCTGGTCTTTGTCAACTTTATCGCTGGCAAATGTCAGTCTGGCCTCGATGTTTCTCTTGGAAAGCAAAGGTTTCCTCCTTGCACACCTCCCATGCAAGTTAAACTTGTACAGTCTCTTTCTGATTGTAGAGGCATGTACTTCTACATCAACAGTAGCCAGAGCCTGCTGTAGTTCTCGAGATGACACTTTAGGGTTTTTGGATACCTCTTTTAGCATCTTGCGGTCTGCTCTTGGGGTGAACTTGCTGGGGCGACCAGTCCTGGGCATGTTGGCAGTTGTTTTGAAAGCCCTCCACTTGTAGACTATCTTCCGGACAGTGGAATGGCTGATTTCAAAATCTTTTGAGATCTTTTTAAATCCCTTCCCAGACTCATAGGCTGCTACAATCTTTTTTCTGAAGTCCTCTGACAGCTCTTTTGCTCTCACCATGGTGCTCACTCTCACTTCAACAGTCAGGAGCACACCAAACTAAATGTCTGAGGTTTAAATAGGGCAAGCCTCATTCAACATGCAGAGTAACGATCTACTAATTATGTGCACCTGGTGTGATATACCTGTGTGAGATCTGAGCCAATTTAAGAGGGAATACATGTGAGGGTGTCCTATCTTTTTCCTCAGTTAGAATAGGCATTTTTGTAGAATGACATTTACAGAAGATCTTGAAAAGACTTTTCTTCAGTTTTCTTTGTTTAGTTGGATTACTTTAATCTCTCTGTATTGTTGAAACGGAGATGAAATAACCATTTATTAAAAATGTTACAAAAAACCACATGCTTTCAAAGGGTGTCCTAATTTTTTCACATGACTGTACGTTCGTGTGAACTAGGCCTAACTCTGACTTTGCAAGAATATGATTGTCTGACAATGTACAGTCGTGGCCAAAAGTTTTGAGAATGACACAAATATTAGTTTTCACAAAGTTTGCTGCTAAACTGCTTTTAGATCTTTGTTTCAGTTGTTTCTGTGATGTAGTGAAATATAATTACACGCACTTCATACGTTTCAAAGGCTTTTATCGACAATTACATGACATTTATGCAAAGAGTCAGTATTTGCAGTGTTGGCCCTTCTTTTTCAGGAAAATCAAAGGGGCAGTAACAATTAAAACAAGGTGTTTATTGGTATAACTAAAACATATATGTATTATCCCCTTACAAACGAACAATGGACAAACAGACACAGTCGGGACCTGTGTACTAGAGAGCCGCAAATGCGGGTCGCGGTACACTGAGTCCCTAGGGCAGACCCTTATAAGAGCTGTGTGGACCCCAAGGGTCAAGAGGAGCCACAAACAATACTGAGAACCGCCCCGGCGTGGGCGTCCTGACACCCAGGTGCGAACAGGTATGCCCGGTCAGGGTAAATGAGGATAGATCTTACCGGTGTAAGGTCAGACCGAACAAGTGTCCAGCGGACACAGATGACACCCGGACAAAGGATCTGTTCCCAGTACGTTGAATAAGGTGTTCAAATTGCGGGGGAGGGAATCTTCATAGAGATGGTCAATCTTGGTTAGGGTCCGCAGGGAGAGTGAACTGTCCCTGTTGTACCCTGCTTGACCTGCTATGTCCCTGATACCCTAACACGGGATCCGTGCCCCGCAAGGGGTGGTCCCGTCCGGAACCTGACCCTGGTATAAGGTCCCTGAGAGACCCTGCCAGGGTAGTGTGTGGAACACCTAATCTAGTGAGACTAGAATCAAAGATGGAACCGTGGATAAGGAGGGGTATGTTCCTATGTCCCTACGCGTTTCTTCAAATAGAACATACACGGACAATATCTGGCACTACAAACCACCCCTAGAATCGTCAGGGGACGGGGGTGAGTGCTAATAGCTGCCTCCTAGAGCGCTCAGTGTCAATGATGTACTACTGAGCCTAGGTGGACAAGGGCAGTCTGGAAGAACTTAGTCTATTTACACTAAGAAAGACCTCATAGCCACATAAGAAACTGTGCTTATGCTAGGCAGGTGAGAGGGAGGTGTTGGCTACCTCTAACCACTACTTAATAAGTGGCGTGGTTACTGTAACTAGAGTGCGTATGGCAAAGTCCAGGTACATAGTGGGCCTGGGTGCGTGTGGCATCCGTCGGGCCGGACCGGCGTCAATTGGTTTATATGAGGCCGGGTGTGTGGCGGCCTCACACCCGGCCTCATATAAACCAATTGAGGCAGCTATTAGCACTCACCCCCGTCCCCTGACGATTCTAGGGGTGGTTTGTAGTGCCAGATATTGTCCGTGTATGTTCTATTTGAAGAAACGCGTAGGGACATAGGAACATACCCCTCCTTATCCACGGTTCCATCTTTGATTCTAGTCTCACTAGATTAGGTGTTCCACACACTACCCTGGCAGGGTCTCTCAGGGACCTTATACCAGGGTCAGGTTCCGGACGGGACCACCCCTTGCGGGGCACGGATCCCGTGTTAGGGTATCAGGGACATAGCAGGTCAAGCAGGGTACAACAGGGACAGTTCACTCTCCCTGCGGACCCTAACCAAGATTGACCATCTCTATGAAGATTCCCTCCCCCGCAATTTGAACACCTTATTCAACGTACTGGGAACAGATCCTTTGTCCGGGTGTCATCTGTGTCCGCTGGACACTTGTTCGGTCTGACCTCACACCGGTAAGATCTATCCTCATTTACCCTGACCGGGCATACCTGTTCCCACCTGGGTGTCAGGACGCCCACGCCGGGGCGGTTCTCAGTATTGTTTGTGGCTCCTCTTGACCCTTGGGGTCCACACAGCTCTTATAAGGGTCTGCCCTAGGGACTCAGTGTACCGCGACCCGCATTTGCGGCTCTCTAGTACACAGGTCCCGACTGTGTCTGTTTGTCCATTGTTCGTTTGTAAGGGGATAATACATATATGTTTTAGTTATACCAATAAACACCTTGTTTTAATTGTTACTGCCCCTTTGATTTTCCTATTACGCTTTCTAGCAGTACCTTGGGGAGAGGTGCGACCTGCACCGTCTCAACCACATAAGGACAACCCCCTCCCTCTTTTGCACCTTCTTTTTCAGGACCTCTGCAATTCGACTGGGCATGCTCTCAATCAACTTCTGGGCCAATTCCTGACTGATAGCAACCCATTCTTTCATAATCACTTCTTGGAGTTTGTCTTTTTGTTTTTGTTTGTCCACCCGCCTCTTGAGGATTGACCACAAGTTCTCAACCGGATTAAGATCTGGGGAGTTTCCAGGCCATGGACCCAAAATGTCAACGTTTTGGTCCCCGAGCCACTTAGTTATCACTTTTGCCTTATGGCACGGTGCTCCATCGTGCTGGAAAATGCATTGTTCTTCACCGAACTGTTGTTGGATTGTTGGAAGAAGTTGCTGTTGGAGGGTGTTTTGGTACCATTCTTTATTCATGGCTGTGTTTTTGGGCAAAATTGTGAGTGAGCCCACTCCCTTGGATGAGAAGCAACCCCACACATGAATGGTCTCAGGATGCTTTACTGTTGGCATGACACAGGACTGATGGTAGTGCACACCTTTTCTTCTCCGGACAAGCCTTTTTCCAGATGCCCCAAACAATCGGAAAGAGGCTTCATCGGAGAATATGACTTTGCCCCAGTCCTCAGCAGTCCATTCACCATACTTTCTGCAGAAGATTAATCTGTCCCTGATTTTTTTTTGGAGAGAAGTGGCTTCTTTGCTGCCCTTCTTGACACCAGGCCATCTTCCAAAAGTCTTCGCCTCACTGTGCACTGTGCATGCAGATGCGCTCACACCTGCCTGCTGCCATTCCTGAGCAAGCTCTGCACTGGTGGCACTCCGATCCCGCAGCTGAATCCTCTTTAGGAGACGATCCTGGCGCTTGCTGGACTTTCTTGGACGCCCTGAAGCCTTCTTAACAAGAATTTAACCTCTTTCCTTGAAGTTCTTGATGATCCTATAAATTGTTGATTGAGGTGCAATCTTAGTAGCCACAATATCCTTGCCTGTGAAGCCATTTTTATGCAACGCAATGATGGCTGCACGCGTTTCTTTGCAGGTCACCATGGTTAACAAAGGAAGAACAATGATTTCAAGCATCACCCTCCTTTTAACATGTCAAGTCTGCCATTTTAACCCAATCAGCCTGACATAATGATCTCCAGCCTTGTGCTCGTCAACATTCTCACCTGAGTTAACAAGACGATTACTGAAATGATCTCAGCAGGTCCTTTAATGACAGCAATGAAATGCAGTGTAAAGTTTTTTTGGGGATTAAGTTAATTTTCATTGCAAAGAAGGACTATGCAATTCATCTGATCACTCTTCATAACATTCTGGAGTATATACAAATTGCTATTATAAAAACTTAAGCAGCAACTTTTCCAATTTCCAATATTTATGTAATTCTCAAAACTTTTGGCCACGACTGTACTATGTGTTGTCTAAACATTTAATAAAAAGATTTATAAAAAAAAAAGAAAAAAAAAACAGTCCAGCAAAATCTGCCTTCCAAAAACCGTATGGTGTTCCTTTCTTTCTGCGCAATGACATGTGCCTGTACAGCAGTTTACAACCACATATGGGGTGTTTCTGTAAACTACAGAATCCGGGCCATAAATATTGAGTTTGGTTTGGCTGTTAACCCTTGCTTTGTAACTGGAAAGTGAAATTTTGAAATTTTATCTCTATTTTCCATTAATTCTTGTGGAACACCCAAAGGGTTAACAAAGTTTGTAAAATCAGTTTTGAATACCTTGAGGGGTGTAGTTTGTAAAATGGGGTCATTTTTGGGTGGTTTCTATTATGTAAGCCTCACAAAATGACCTCAGACCTGAACTGGTCCTGAAAAAGTGGGTTTTAGAAATATTCTGAAAAATTTTAAGATTTGCTTCTAGACTTGTAAGCCTTCTAACGTCCCCCCCCCCCCCCCCCCCCCCCACCAAAAAAAAAAATGGCATTCACAAAATGATTAAAACATGAACTAGACATATGGGGAATGTAAAGTAATAACTATTTTTTGAGGTATTACTATCTATTATAAAAGTAGAGAAATAGACATTTGGAATTTTTTTTGACTCAATTTTACCACTGTCATGAAGTACAATATGTGACGAGAAAACAATCTCAGAATGGCCTGGATAAGTAAAAGCTTTTTAAAGTTATAACCACATAAAGTGACATGTCAGATTTGCAAAAATTGGCCTGGTCCTTAAGGTAAAAAATGGCAGGGTCCTGAAGGGGTTAATATTGCATATGGTGCAGTGGGAAGTGGGAAAGAAATTCCAAATGGGGTGAAATTGTAAAAAAAAAAAAAAAGCAATTCCGTCACAGTTGTACGGGTTTTTTATTTACGTATTTACGAAGTTCGATTTGCGATAAAACGTACAAGTTACTATTATTCTACAGGTTGGTACGAATCCTGTGATACCTTATATGTATAGTTTTTCTTGCTTTGCGTTTTGATAAAATAATAAAAATGAGGGTCACCATATTTTGACCCTATAACTTTTTTGTAGTTATGTGTGCGGAGCTGTGTGGGGGCTCATGTTTCGCGGGGCGATCTGTACTTTTCATTCTGGGTTATTTATGACTTTTTGATCACTTCTTATTTAATTTTTTGCAGAAAATGAGGCGACCAAAAACAGCGATTTTTTTTTTTTCGTTTTACCATTTGCTGTATGGGGAAGATATTTTTATACTTAAGAGCGTTTTCGCACATGGCGATAGCCATGATGTTTATTTTAGAATTTTTTTAGTTTTATAAAAAAAATTTTTTACACTTTTTTATAGTCCTTATAGGGAACTATAACAAGCAATCATTAGATTGTTATTCTCATTGCCACCAATGCATTAGGATTACATGCAAGGGCTCCATAGGAAACACTGTGCAGCAGCCTCCTGTCATTCACTAAGGCCTCCTGCACACGAAATTGTGCGTCCCGTTGCCGTATTGCGGACCGCATTTGCGGTGCCGTTCCGTGGGCATTCTGCATCACAGATGCAGACCCATTCACTTCAATGGGTCCGCAAATCCGGAGATGCGGGACGGAAGCACGAAACGGAAGCACTACGGAGTGCTTCCGTGGGGTTTCGTCCCGTACTTCCGTTCCGCAAAAAGATAGAACATGTCCTATCTTTTTGCGGTACGGCCGGATCGCGGACCCATTAAAGTGAATAGGTCCGCAATCCACTGCGGCTGCCCCACAGACGGTGCACGATTTGCAGGCTGCAGCACGACCACGGGGCGCACACGTTCGTGTGCAAGAGGCCTAAGACAGGGGCTGCTGCACACAAGCTCCAGCTCCTCAGATCGCCACACAGGGAAGCCGCAGCATCACCGCAAGCACGCGATTCCGGTATTTTGTGCTGTCAGATGCTGTGGAGCAACTCCATCTTTAAAGACCCAGCCAGCCGCCAACTACTACTGGTTGGGAAGGGGTTAATGCTGAGAGCATCAGATCATTATATACGTAGTCTAGGGCTGTGAGGAGGGTTCAGGTGGCCCTGTGGACATCAGCCCAATGGGAAATTTTCCTGCAGGGTATATAGCCAGTCCGACCCTGGGAGGGTATCGCTCAAAAGATGATGATGGTCCGCTTTGTAACTAACTATGCTAGAGATAGAGACCAATTGAAAACATTTTTGCAAACACTGGCATGTTTTGATGAGTTGTCAGAGGCTGATCCCGCACTAAGATGAAAAACCCAAATTTGTGTGACTAATGAAGTGATGATGTTTTTTTTCTGTGTATAGGGTAATTAAAATGTAGTCTACACAGAAAGGGGAAGCATAAAGGTGAATCTGTTGGATATTTTATTTTAATACAAATCCTATCCAGTAGTCATTTTTCACCTTCTATCCCCCGTCCTGTCTGCCTTCCGGCTTCCATGGAGTGGCATAAACTAGGAAGCCTGAATCCTCAGAGGGTCACTGGCCAGAACTTGAGAAAAACCTGCTGTGGAAGTTTCATGCTATAGGAAGGAGTGGGCCCTGTCTGAGGAGACCCTAGTACAGGAGGAGGAGAACTCTGGACAGTCTCGCAGTATCCTACTATGCAAGCAGTTTTGCATTTTGAAAAGAAAAGTGACTGTTCAGATCCGGGATATTGTGTTTTCTATTTCTATGATCCCCTAGCTACTTCTAATCCCAAGGGATAAGTGAAATATTTTATAAGTTTTATTTTTAGGAAAATATTCTATGATGGATGCTAAATGTATCACATGTATACTACAGAGCTGTGTAAGGCTACTTTCACACTAGCGTTCGGGGCTCCGCTTGTGAGCTCCGTTTGAAGGGTCTCACAAGCGGCCCCGAACGCATCCGTACTGCCCCATGGCATTCTGAGTGGACGCGGATCTGCTCAGAATGCATCAGTCTGGCAGCGTTCAGCCTCGACTCCGCTCAGCAAGTGGACACCCGAACGCTGCTTGCAGCGTTCGGGTGTCCGCCTGGCCGTGCGGAGGCAAACGGATCCGTCCAGACTTACAACGGAAGTCAATGGGGACGGATCCGTTTGAAGTTGACACAGTATGGCTCAATTTTCAAACGGATCCGTCCCCTATTGACTTTCAATGTAAAGTCTGGACGGATCCGTCTGAACTACTTTCACACTTAGAATGTTTTTTAAACTATAATGCAGACGGATCCGTTCTGAACGGATCCAAACGTCTGCATTATAGGAGCGGATCCGTCTGTGCAGACATCAGACGGACCCGCTCTGAACGCAAGTGTGAAAGTAGCCTAACCCCTGTTTTAAAAGTTCGCCGCCATCTGCGCCTGAAATACGCCTAATTTAGGTGTATTTCAGAATAGTAAATGACCCCCTTTGTACCTATTTTGGGGAAAAAATTTACAGGAAATAAACACCAAGACTGCAATGTGTGAACTACACACATTATAAAAACAGATACTTATTAAAGGGGTTGTCCGAGTTATTAAAAAAAAATATATATATATAGCACTGTAAGGCCTCATGCACACGGCCGTTGTATGGCCGTTTCATGTATTGGGGACCACAATTTGCGATCCCCAATGCACAGGCAACGTCCGTGCGGCGGCCGGGACTGATCGAGACCCATTCAGACTCAGGGCTCTCACAAGCGGTCCAAAACTGATCAGTTTGCATTCTAATGCATTCTGAATGGAAAAGGATCCGCTCAGAATGCATCAGTTTGCATCAGTTTGCATCAGTTCAGTCTCCATTCCGCTTTGGAGACAGACACCAAAACGCTGCTTGCAGCGTTTTGGTGTCCGTCTGATGAAACTGAGCCAAACTGATCCGTTCTGACACACAATGTAAGTCAATGGGGACGGATCCGTTTTCTATGACACAATCTGGCACAATAGAAAACGGATCCGTCCTCCATTGACTTTTAATGGTGTTCAAGACGTATCTGTCTTGGCTATGTTAAAGATAATACAAACGGATCCGTTCTGAACGGATGCAGACGGGGGGTATTATCTGAATGGATCCGTCCATGACACAAAACGAGAGTGTTAAAGTAGCCTTAGCTAAGCAAGTTTTCAGCAAAAAAATATCTATTTTCTAATTTAAAGGACTATTGTTGTGTCTGGCAGCAATATATAGTTTTAGCGCTAAATTGTGTGCGATTAGAGACCCAAAAGTCCTTTTAAGGACTATTGTTGTATCTGGCAGCAATATATATTATTATATTATGTGATATCCAGTGTACTTTTTCCGTAGACGCTGTGGACAGCGACATTATCTGCGCTACATCTCCTGTATAATGTTTGCGCATCCCAAATAGCTGTGACATTCCCTTTAATTTTTTATTAGCCGCTGGTGACAACAGCGACATTACCTGCGCTACATCTCCTGTATAACGTTTGCGCATCCTAAAAATATCTGTACCATCCAGTGTACTTTTTCCGTAGACGCTGCAGACAGTGACATTACCTGCACTACATCTCCTGTATAACGTTTGCGCATCCTAAAAATATCTGTACCATCCAGTGTACTTTTTCCGTAGACGCTGCGGACAGCGACATTATCTGCGCTACATCTCCTGTTTAACGTGTGCGCATACTATATCTGTGACATCCAGTGTACTTTTTTCATAGACAGTTTCAGGTGCAGAGAGTTACATTACCTGCGCTACATCTCCTGAATAACGTTTGCTTATCCAAATAGCTGTGACATTCTCTGTAATTTTTTATTAGTCGCTGGTGACAGCAGTGACATTACCTGCGCTACATCTCCAGTATAACGTTTGCGCATCCTAAATATCAGTGACATTCAGTCTAATTTTTTTGCTGCTGGTGGCAGCAACATTACCTGTGCTACATCTCGTGTATAACGTTTGCACATCCCAAATAGCTGTGACATTCCCTGTCATTTTTTATTAGCCGCTGGTCACAGCGACATTACCTGCGCTACATCTCACATATAACGTTTGCACATCCTAAATTTCAGTGACATTCAGTTTAATTTATTTGCGCATACACTTACAAAACCTGCGCTAGTGTACGTGTGACATACTTGAAAGCATATATACCATTTTATATGCAGAAAGCGAGCAGTAAGGGACGGGGAAGTGGCCGTGCTACTGATGGTGCACGCAGAGGCCGTTGCCCTTGGCACAGTGAAACTGTGCCTGCTGCCAGAGCACAAGAAACACACTCATCCACAATACCTAGCTTCATGTCCCAGTTTGCAGGACGGCGAAGGATACCACTCTCGAAGTCAGACCAGTGCGACCAGGTGGTCGGTTGGATTGTAGAAAATAATGCTTCCAGTCGGTTAAGCACCAGTCCAGTCTCAGTAGCCAAGAGTCTGGTCAACAGAATCCTCACCCTGATCCTCCTTCCTCCCACCATGAAGAGTCTTGCCAAACAAGTGATCCCACACGGATATTCTGAGGATCTCTTTTCATCGCCATTCCTTGATTTGGGCCTCTCGCCAAGCCCACTTGAAGAGGGACAAGAGGAGATCGTGTGCACCAATGCCCACACTCTTGTGGGGAACGGCAATTAGTGTTTTACGAGGTGGATGATAATGATGAGACACAGTTTCCAATAAGTCAACGGCAATTAGGATGAGACACAGTTGTCAATAAATGAGGTTGTTGTTAGGTCAACAAGTCAGGAAGATGAAGTGGAAGAGGAGGTGGTGGACGATGAAATCACTGACCCAACCTGGGAAGGTGGTAAGCCGAGCGAGGACAGCAGTACAGAGGGGGAGGGATCCACATCACCACAACAGGCTGGCAGAGGCAGTGGGGTGGCAAAATGGAGAAGGCAGGCCATACCAAACATGCCCGCAACTTTTCCCTGAAGCACCCCCTTGCGGAAATCTCCCTTGCCAAGGGGTAGGTGTTCCGCAGTCTGGCGCTTTTTTGAGGAAAGTGCGGACTATAAAAGAATTGTCATTTGCAAACTGTGCCGTACCAAAATGAGCAGGGGCGTAAACACTAGCAACCTCACGACCACCAGCATAATCCGCCACATGGTATAAAAGCACCCTAATAGGTGGGCCGAACGCCTGGGTCCACAATAGGCGTCTGCGTGTCACACCACTGCCTCCTCTTCCCCTGTGTTATGTGCTGGCCAATCCCCTGTCCAAGACGCAGGCCCAGATGCCTCCCGCCCTGCACCTGGACCTTCGCAAGCACCATCAGCTAGCACATCCACTTTTGTGTCCCAGCGCAGCGTACAGATGTCCATACCCCAGGCCTTAGAACGAAAGCGCAAATACCCAGCCACCCACCCACAGGCCATAGCGCTAAATGCGCACCTTTCCAAATTTCTGGCCCTGGAAATGTTGCCATTTAGGCTTGTGGACACTGAGGCTTTCCGCAGCCTGATGGCGGCGGCAGTCCCTCGTTACTCAGTCCTCAGCCACCACTATTTTTCCCGGTGTGTCATCCCCACCTTACACCAGCATGTGTCCCGTAACATCACCTGTGCCCTGACCAATGCAGTTATTGGGAAGGTCCACTTAACGACTAACACATGTACAAGTGCTTGTGGCCAGGGATGCTACATTTCCCTGACGGCACACTGGGTGAACGTTGTGGAGGCCGGGAGTGAGTCGTACCCTGGGATGGCACAGGTGCTACCGATGCCAAGGATTGCGGGCCCTACTTCCATCAGGATTTCCGCCACCACCTTCATTAGTAGCTACAACCACTCATTCTCCTCCTCCACTTTCATCTCTGAATTCTCATCTTGCAGCACCAGTCAGCCATCAGTCAGTAGCTGGAAGCAGTGTAGCACTGCAGTGGGGAAGCGGCAACAGGCCGTGCTGAAACTAATATGTTTAGGTGACAAACAGCACACCGCCGCAGAGCTGTGGCAGGGTATAAGGGACCAGACTGAGCTGTGGCTCTTGCCACTCAACCTACAACCAGGCATGATTGTGTCTGATAATGGCCGTAACTTGGTGGCGGCTTTGGAGCTTGGAAAGCTCACAAACATACCATGCCTAGCCCACGTGTGTCACGCCCTGCCCTGTGAGTGATCTGAGAAGATCTGTCAGACTTGCTGCATGTGAGTCTATCTGACAGATTGCTTTGTTGTGGCATTGGGCAGGATCCCACCCCCTCACAGGTTCTGCTCATTAGTTAGTGATGCTATTTATACCTGCCTCTCAGTTTAGCCCTTGCGGTTTATAGTTTCTCCTGGAGTTCTGTGCTGGTGTTTTGTGGATCTCCTGTTCCCAGTTCGTCTTCAGTTAAGTCCTCGTTCCTTCCCTTCTGTTGTTTGTACTGGCTAGGCCTTAGGTGGATGCTGGTTCCTTCATCTTGTGCAAGGAACCAGTTGTCTTTTCGCCTGCTCCCTAGCTGAGGGTTTGTGTCAGTGCATGAACACTTCTACCATCGAGATTTGTTCATGTTGGTAGCAGTCAGGGAAAGGTTTAGGGATTGTCAGGAGGTGACCTTTCCCTGTTCCCTAGCTGTGGGGCCTAGCCTGCTGTTTTGTTTAATTCTGTTGTGTTTGGTTTGCTCCCCTTCCCTCACCTTTACATGACATTATAAACCGCCCATACCGTCATTTTTTTCCCTTGCTCCTTGCAAAATGGAAGCCGTTGATACTCTGGTCTATCACATGCAGGAATTATCTTGGGAGGTAGCAGACCTCCGTAATTCAGTTTCACTGTGTCAGAGATCTCTGGCGTCTGGTGCCGCTGGTGGGAACCAGATCAGCCTTGAACCAAAGGTCTCTCTCCCAGATAGGTTTTCCGGGGGAAGTGATAACTTTGTTCGGTTCAGGGAGTTTTGTAAATTATATTTTCGTCGGCGTCCGATTTAATCTGGAGACGAAAATCAAAGAGTGGGGATTATCATTTCTCTGCTAAAAGGTTATGCTTAGTCCTGGGCTTTTTCTCTGATGATCGGTTCGCAGTCCCTCCGATCGGTGGACGAATTTTTCAGAGCCTTGGGCCTGATTTATGATGACCCAGACCGGGTCTCTCTGGCCGAATCTAAGCTGCGTAGCATGTGTCAGCGAGAACATACTGCTGAGTCATATTGTGCTGAATTTAGAAGATGGGTGACTGACTCGGGGTGGAATGACCCTGCACTCCGTAGTTATTTCTGTCAGGGCTGTCTGAGAAATTAAAAGACGCACTTGCGTTTCATGAATATACTGATTCTATGGAGGCGGCCATGGCTCTAGCCGTAAGGATTGATAGACGTCTGAGGGACAGGTGAAAGGTTCCCTTCAGGCAGGAGGCACTGTCATTTGGGGAATCTGTCCCTCCTGTCCCTCGGTGTCAAGTGACACTTGAATCAGGGACTGGAGAGGAACCTATGCAGTTAGGTCAGGTCTCTTCTTGTCTTGGTAATAGGAACTCTAGAGTGCAGAGAAAACTGTGTTATTTCTGTGGTAAAGAAGGTCATTTCGTTAATGTGTGTCCTTTTATTAAGCCTCCAAGTGGTAACGAAAAACAAAAGGGGAAATCTTTAAAAAAAAAAAAGTTCCCTTACTCTTTGTAGCGTGAATGAAGAGTCAGAACAGGTATATTTCTATTTCTGGTGTTACCTCCGTTTCTTTCAGATTTTTCGGACGTATTCTCGGAGGGTGGAGATCAGGAGTTGCCCCTCCACCGAGAGTATGATTGTCCGATCAATCTTATTCCTGGAGCAAAATTGCCAAAATCTCGGTTATATAATCTTTCCCAACCTGAAAGAGTATCTATGCAGGAGTATATTGCCGAGAGTTTGACAAAAGGACATATTAGACCATCTAAATCACCTATGGCAGCGGGCTTCTTTTTTGTAAAAAATAAATAAAAAGACGGGTCCCTTAGACCGTGCCTAGATTTCCGGGAACTGAATCTCATTACTGTCCATGACCCTTATCCCCTTCCCTTGATTCCGGATATATTTGATCAGATTGTCGGTGCCAAGGTGTTTTCTAAGTTGGATTTAAGAGGAGCCAATAATCTGATAAGAATGGAAGACGGCCTTCAATACCCCTGAGGGTCACTTTGAGAACCTGGTTATGCCCTTTGGTTTAACTAATGCCCCGGCAGTCTTCCAGCACTTTATCAATTACATTTTTGATCATTTGGTGGGGAGATTTATCGTTATTTACCTCGATGACATACTGATTTACTCACCTGATATGGAGACTCATCAGGATCATTTAAGACAAGTATTATTGATCGTTCGGGAGAATAAATTGTATGCTAAGTTGAAAAAATGTGTGTTTGCTGTTCAGGAACTGCAGTTTCTGGGTTACTTACTTTCTGCCTCAGGTTTTCGCATGGATCCCGAAAAGGTCCATGCTGTACTAGAATGGGACCGGCCGGAGAATCAGAAAGCTCTGATGCAGTTTTTAGGATTTACTAATTACTACAGGAAGTTCATCCTGAATTATTCCACTATTGTCAAACCTTTGACCGATATGACTAGGAAGGGTGCTGACTTCTCTGTCTGGTCGGAAGAGGCATTACAGGCTTTTTCTGCAATTAAGGAATGTTTTGCTTTCGCTCCCATTCTGATGCATGCAACCCGATGTGTCTCAACCCTTCAATGTGGAGGTTGACGCATCAGAAGTGGGAGTCTGAGCAGTTTCGTTGCAGGGTCCCTCTCCTAGTAAATGGCGTCCGTGTGCTTTTTTTCTCGAAGAAATTCTCTGCTGCGGAAAGAAATTATGATGTTGGGAATAGAGAGTTGTTGGCCATCAAATTGGCCTTTGAGGAATGGCGTCATTGGCTAGAAGGAGCAATAACGGTAATTACTGACCATAAGAATCTGACTTACCTGCAATCAGCAAAGTATCTGAACCCTAGGCAGGCCAGATGGTCATTGTTCTTTACCAGGTTTAATTTTGTGGTCACTTATTGTCCTGGGATCAAAAACGTCAAAGTGGATGCTTTATCACTTTCCTGGGGAAGGGGGGGGGGGGGGGGGGGGGAGATTCGGAGGATCCCGCTCCAATTTTGACTGATGGGGTGGTGGTATCCGCTCTTTATCCTGAGCTGGAGGTGGAAGTGTTGGGGGCTCAAGGTGAGGAACCTGATTCCTGTCCTCCAGGGAAGTTGTTTGTTCCTTGAATACCTTGTGTCGCAGTTCTAAAGGAACATCATGATACAGCCTGGGAGTAGATCCACAGTGGATCTTATTTCCCGAAGCGACCTGGGAGTCCAAGATGCATCCAGACATCCTCCCCATGCTGTTCCCAAACCATTTCAGTGTTGTTTCCATTAATTTCTGACCTTTTCATGTGAACCAGACACCCTCCCCTCTTCAGAGCAGGGGGTGCCTGGTTTAATGCTCGGGTTCTCCCATTGACTTCCATTGTGCTCGGGTGCTCGGTAGATCACCCCGAGGTGTTGTACTCGAAAACCCGAGCACTTTGGTGCTCAATCAACACTAGTGAGGAGTCTTGTCTGACTTAACCCCTGCTAGGGGAAGGCAGCAGACCTGGTCCTGTGTGGACAGGCACTGTTAGTCCTACGCCAGCCTTATCACTGGAGGTTGTGCACATCCAAGCTGAAGCTTGAGGCAGAGCCAGGACAAGAAGTTCCTAGGATTACAGTAAGGGCTCATTCAGACGGCCATATGCTGTCCGTAAAAATGTGGATCAGTTTTTTTTGCGGATTAAATGCTGTTCCATTCACTTCTATGGGGCCCTTTTCTTCCATTGCACAGCTCAGCAAAAAAATTTAACATGTCCTATACTTGTCAGTGAAATTCAGGAAATGGCCCTATTGAAGTCTATTGATCAGCAAAAAAACTGAATGCAATCCGTTTTTTTCCGTACAACTGTCCGTAAAAAAAAGAATCCGCATTTTTGCGGACAGCATACGGCCATCTGAATGAGCCCTAAGAAACAGACTACAGCTAACCTAAGTTCCAGCAGAAGAGGAAGAGTTCCTATTTATTCCAGCTAGCCTAGCAGAGCTGAGATTGTTGCAGAGAAGCATTTGCCTGCAAAGTTAAGCCAATACCTGCTTATGACCAAGATACCATTTGGAAATTGTTTGGATTACCCATTTATGTCAAGTAAAAGCAACTGTTCTGCTACAAAGTCTGGACTCCATTTATTGTACTTACTCACAGGGCCCTCTTTAATATTGATTGGACAATGGGCAAGAATTTACTTGGGCCCCCTGGATCCCGCCTTCCTACACCCAAGGTTGCAATCACGCCCTCCACCACAACCAGGGCCGTCTTTAACTCGGGGCAAAAGGGGCAGCTGCCCGGGGCCCAGTTGCTGCTGGGGGGCCCAAGGCAGCTGCCTCTTGATCCCCGACGGCCAGTGGCATAGCGTGGGGGGGGGGCCTGGGGGGCGCTAGCAGGGCCGCTTCGCCAATTAGGCAACGTGCGGCAATGGCTCCAGGCTGTAAGGCCCTGGTGACAAGTGGGGGGGGGGGGGGCGGTGGCAGGGCACAGGGAGATGAGCACTTACATTGTGGAAGCGCTCATCTCTATAGTCATCTGTATCGCCGTCCTCAGGACAGCGATACAGATAGATGTGCTGCGGCAGGGCAGGGAAGGGAGAGGCGTCTTACTTCTCCGTTCCTCTGATAGGCTGCAGGCACTATGACATCATTGCGCCGCCTGAGCCGTACAGCGTGGGACAAAGGCCGGAAGTGGCCTGCATCGCATCGCTGCCAGCCTGATGGAGGTAAATATAAGTGTTTATTTTTTTATATGGTACTACTTACTGGCACATGATTGGGGGGCATCTATGGGGGAACTTGTTACTGGCACATGATTGGGGGGCATCTAAGATGGGGCATTTTATACTGGTACATTATGGGGGCACTAGGAAGAAGGGGGGAGAGGGGTACTATGGGAGCATTTACTGGGGGCACTATATAAGGGTATTTTATACTGGCACATTATGGGGGCACTATGGGGACATTAGCTCAACTGGGGGCATTAAAAGGGGGTATTTTTTGCACTGGCACATTATAAGGAGAATTATTATTACTGGGGGGGCATTATGATGGGCTTTATTACTACTGAGGGTCTATGGGGAACATGATTACTAGTATGGGCACTATGTGAGCATTATTACTTCTAGGGCACAGTGGGGACATGTTGGGGGCACTGTAGGAGCACTATTACAACCATGTGTGCTCCAGCAGAGAATTATTCCTATTGGTGGGACTTTTGGAAGCACTATTACTGTGGGGGCACCTTGGCACAGTATCAGCTTACCGCAATTATTTTTGGGGGTGGAATGTTTACACTATTAGTGTCAGGGGCACTATTTGCTGGGCGCAGTTATTTTAGGGCACTGTGTGCCAATAATTATTGAAGGGCACTATCTGCATGGTACCACTATTATCAGGGGGTTTATCTGTTTCCGCAGTATAGTATTGGGGAGCACCCCGGCACAGTATTGGGGGTGGTAGGAGGATTTGTCCAGAAGATGGGAGGATGATGGAAAAGTAGTAAACTAAGATTTTGTTTGTCAAACTGTAGAGACGAGAAATGGCTGAAAAATTGTGGTCTGAAGGTCTGAAAGGAGAAGATGAGGAAAGAGAATATCTACATCAAAGGAGACATCACTGAATGAAGAGGTATGTGGCGCTGTATTACCCTGTATGTAGGGGTGGATGGAGGGGTTAGTAGTATAGTACTATCTGCACATTGTAAAAAAATAAATAAAATTAATCTGCAAAATACTATATATTTGTGTCAGAAGTTGTTCTTTTTAAATTTTTAGAATAATGATACAGCCATTTTATTTGATACTTTTGTGCTGATTCTTTTTTTTTTAATATATATTAACCTCTTAAGGACATAGGGCGTACAGGTACGCCCTTGTGCCCTGGTACTTAAGGACACAGGGCGTACATGTACGCCCTGTGTATTTTCGATCACTGCCGTGCGGCTGGCAGTGATCGGAACCCGGTGCCTGCTCAAATCATTGAGCAGGCACCTAGGCTAAATGCGCGGGGGGGTCCCGTGACCCCCCCATGTCGGCGATCGCGGCAAACCGCAGGTCAATTCAGACCTGCGGTTTGCTGCGATTTCTGAAGTTTCTGGTCCCCGCAGTCCCTGACCGCAGGGATCAGAAACTTTATATGCCAAAAAAAAAGTTTTATTTACCCCCCCCTGCACCCCCGAATGATTTTTATGGTGGCGGGAGGTGCAGGGGGAGGGTTGCGGGCGGTGTGGGCGGTGCGGGAGGCGGGATCGGGATCCCCCGCCCGCCTCCCCTTGTATAATCGTTGGTGTCTAGTGGGGATACCAGGGTGCCAGCACATTGCTGGCACCCTGGTATAAACGGCTGACATCTGCGATGCGATGTCAGCCGTTTAACCCTTTCCATACAGCGGTCCGTACGGACCGCTGTATGGAAAAGGTTAACAGCGCAGGGAGCTCCCTCCCTCTCCCATCGGGGGGCTGCTGTGCCTTTGCAGCCCCCCTATGGGGAGGGAGAGAGCCCCCAGAGAGCCCCCCGAGAGATCCCCTCCTTACCCTTCCCCGTCTGCGAAGTTCTGAGCAGTACTGAGCAGACGGGGAAGGTTCCCATGGCAACAGGACGCCTCTCAGGCGTCCTGCTGTCCATGGTGCTGAACAGATCTGTGCTGAATGGCATAGATCTGTTCAGTGTAAGTAAAATACAGTACAGAACAATATATATTGTACTGTACTGTATTATTCAGACATCAGACCCACTGGATCTTCAAGAACCAAGTGGGTCTGGGTCAAAAAAAAGTGAATAAAAGTGAAAAAAAAGTAAAAATCAAAAAACACATTTATCACTGATAAAAAATGAAAAAAATAAAATTCCCTACACATGTTTGGTATCGCCGCGTCCGTAACGACCTGATCTATAAAACGGTCATGTTACTTTACCCGAACGGTGAACACCATAAAAATAAAAAAATAAAAAACTATGATGAAATTGAAATTTTGCCCACCTTACTTCCCAAAAAAGGTAATAAAAGTGATCAAAAAAGTCGCATGTACGCCAAAATTGTAACAATCAAACCGTCATCTCATCCCGCAAAAATCATACCCTACCCAAGATAATCGCCCAAAAACTGAAAAAACTATGGCTCTTAGACTATGGAAACACTAAAACATGATTTTTTTTGTTTCAAAAATGAAATCATTGTGTAAAACTTACATAAATAAAAAAAAAGTATACATATTAGGTATCGCCGCGTCCGTATCGCCCGGCTCTATAAAAATATCACATGATCTAACCCCTCAGATGACCACCGTAAAAAAATAAAAATAAAAACGGTGTAAAAAAAGCCATTATTTGTCATCTTACGTCACAAAAAGTGTAATAGCAAGCAATCAAAAAGTCATATGCACCCCAAAATAGATGCCAATCAAACCGTCATCTCATCCCGCAAAAAATGAGACCCTACTTAAGATAATCGCCCAAAAACTGAAAAAACTATGGCTCTTAGACTATGGAGACACTAAAACATTTTTTTGGTTTTAAAAATGAAATCATTGTGTAAAACTTACATAAATAAAAAAAATTGTATACATATTAGGTATCTCCGCGTCCGTGACAACCTGCTCTATAAAATTACCACATGATCTAACCTGTCAGATGAATGTTGTAAATAACAAAAAAAAAAACGGTGCCAAAAAAGCTATTTCTTGTTACCTTGCCGCACAAAAAGTGTAATATAGAGCAAGCAAAAATCATATGTACCCTAAACTAGTACCAACAAAACTGCCACCCTATCCCGTAGTTTCTAAAATGGGGTCACTTTTTTGGAGTTTCTACTCTAGGGGTGCATCAGGGGGGCTTCAAATGGGACATGGTGTCAAAAAAACCAGTCCAGCAAAATATGCCTTCCAAAAACCATATGGTGTTCCTTTCCTTCTGCGCCCTGCCATGTGCCCGTACAGCTGTTTACGACCACATATGGGGTGTTTCTGTAAACTACAGAATTAGGGCCATAAATAATGAGTTTTGTTTGGCTGTTAACCCTTGCTTTGTAACTGGAAAAAAAATATTAAAATGGAAAATCTGCCAAAAAAGTGAAATTTTGAAATTGTATCTCTATTTTCCATTAAATCTTGTGCAACACCTAAAGGGTTAACAAAGTTTGTAAAATCAGTTTTGAATACCTTGAGGGGTGTAGTTTCTTAGATGGGGTCACTTTTATGGAGTTTATAATCTAGGGGTGCATCAGGGGGGCTTCAAATGGGACATGGTGCCAAAAAAACAGTCCAGCAAAATCAGCCCTCCAAAAACCAAACGGCGCACCTTTCACTCTACGCCCCGCTGTGTGCCCGTACAGTAGTTTACGGCCACATATGGGGTGTTTTTGTAAACAGCAGAGTCAGGGCAATAAAGATACAGTCTTGTTTGGCTGTTAACCCTTGCTTTGTTAGTGGAAAAAATGGGTTAAAATGGAAAATTAGGCAAAAAAATGAAATTCTCAAATTTCATCGCCATTTGCCAATAACTCTTGTGCAACACCTAAAGGGTTAACGACGTATGTAAAATCAGTTTTGAATACCTTGAGGGGTGTAGTTTCTTAGATGGGGTCACTTTTAGGGAGTTTCTCCTCTAGGGGTGCATCAGGGGGCTTCAAATGGGACATGGTGTAAATAAACCAGTCCATAAAAATCAGCCTTCCAAAAACCAAACGGCACACCTTTCACTCTACGCCCCGCTGTGTGGCCGTACAGTAGTTTACGGCCACATATTGGGTGTTTCTGTAAATGGCAGAGTCAGGGCAATAAAGATACAGTCTTGTTTGGCTGTTAACCCTTGGTTTGTTAGTGGAAAAAATGGGTTAAAATGAAAAATTAGACAAAAAAATGAAATTCTCAAATTTCCTCCCTATTTGCCAATAACTCTTGTGCAACACCTAAAGGGTTAACAACGTATGCAAAATCAGTTTTGAATACCTTGAGGGGTGTAGTTTCTTAGATGGGGTCATTTTTGGGTGGTTTCTATAATGTAAGCCTCGCAAAGTGACTTGAGACCTGAACTGGTCCCTAGAAATTGAGTTTTTGTAAATTTCAGAAAAATTTCAAGATTTGCTTCTAAACTTCTAAGCCTTATAACATCCCCAAAAAATAAAATATCATTCCCAAAACAATTCAAACATGAAGTAGACATATGGGGAATGTAAAATCATCACAATTTTTGGGGGTATTACTATGTATTACAGAAGTAGAGAAACTGAAACTTTGAAATTTGCTAATTTTTTTCAAATTTTTGTTAAATTAGGTATTTTTTGGTGCAAAAAAAATTTTTTTTTTGACTCCATTTTACCAGTGTCATGAAGTACAATATGTGACGAAAAAACAATCTCAGAACGGCCTGGATAAGTCAAACCGTTTTAAAGTTATCAGCACTTAAAGGGACTCTGGTCAGATTTTCAAAAAATGGCCTGGTCCTAAGGTGTAAAAAGGCTGTGTCCTTAAGGGGTTAAAGGGGTTATCCGAGTTATTTTTTTGTTCTTTCTATGTTCCTAACTAAGAAAATGTAACAGCTTTCCAATTAGCTCACTTTATCTCCAGTGGCTGGTTTCTCAGATTTCACTAAGGGTCACATGACCTGTGATGTCAGCTTCTCTCCCTGCTCTGATAAAGGTCGTTTACAAGCCTGTAAATGAGACGTCACTGTGCTGGCCACGCCCCCCCTCCACTGCCGTCTGCTCTCTTTCCTAGGATTCTTAACCCCTTCAGCTGCACATTCTGGCTAGCTGCAGCAATGACAATTCTGGGCACAGGATCTGACAGACTAGAGAGAGCATTGAACAAGAAGGTAGGGGGAAGAGCCTGTGTGTATTAGCAGTGTCATTATACAATTGGGACTTGTAGTTCTACACTTACAAGTTGCTGTTGATTCTCTCAGCAGGCAGACATAGCACTCAGGGCAGCTCTTGTATTCACTCCCTTAGCAGTGTCATTATACAGCTTGGACTTGTAGTCCTACACATACAACATGCTGCAGAGTCTCCCAGCAGGCAGGCATGTCGCTCAGGGCAGCTCTTGTATCCACTCCCTTAGCAGTGCAGGGGGAGGGGCAGAGATTGTTTTTATTGCATGTAAACAAAGGGCCAGAAAAGAACCAGGGAAATGAGGAAATAGATATATTTATTTTGCATAAAACTTGCTTAGCTTAGTTATATATTGCTGCCCATCAGATTTTCAGTGCTATATTATTTTTTTTCATAACTCGGACAACCCCTTTAAGGGACACTATAGTCACCAGAACCACAACAGCTAAACGTAGTAGTTCTGGTGTCTGTAGCATGTCTCTGCAAGCTTTTTAATGTAAACACTGCCTTTTCCGAAAAAAAAGGCAGTATTTACATTACTGCCAAGGAACACCTCTAGTGGCCACTCATCATTGTTAAAGTTTACTGCTCTACGAGGTGTGTGCATTTTTTGTGTGAGTGTGTGTTGTGGTGGAGGGCGTGATTGCATGCTAGGGTGTGGGAAGGCTGGATCCAGGGGGCCCAAGTAAATTCTTGCCCATGGTCCAATCAATATTAAAGACGGCCCTGACCACAACACACACACACACACACAAAAAATGCACACCCAAAGAGTACTCTGACTTTAAGTTATTTAAGCACTTTATGATCTCTCTGAGAGGTATATCTGAGGTCTAACTAATAGTTAACTTGCTGAATTTGGTCACAATTTGCAGTATGCAGTCAGCACTCCTCCCCATTCGGCTTAGGTGCTTTGAATTAGCAGAAGTCTGCAAAGGGTTTATAAATTCCTACCACCTCTCAGTTGGTGTTCCTGAGAGGCTGTGAACAGGTGAGCTCTTTGCACCTGTTCACATTATGCGGTGCTGGACGGTGGCCGTCGCTGCTTTTGTGCTGTGCTGGTGGAGTGATGGGGCCCAGGGCCTAGGTGGCTTTGCCGCCCAGTGAGGGCGCTGTGTGGCTGCTGGGTCCCGTTGCCTGCTGGAGCGGTGTGGGGGCACGATAGTCGCCGCACAGTTCCGCGCCATAGTTAGAGTAGGTCCCCACTTGAAGAGGCAACCTTGTCGTGGTAAGTGGGCCTATGCTCTTTGATCAAACTGTATACTAATGCCTCCTAATAGTGCATAGCAATAGATTGATAATAGTGCTGTATAGCTATGTTTTATCATGCTGAAATTTAAAACAGTTGTTATATCAAAAGCATAGTAATGAGGATGTGCGATTTAGATTCTCTCTCACATATTGAAGCAGTTAGCAGTAACTATTTGCAGATTGGTTGAGTATGATCTGGTATGGTTGTATGCTATTTGGATTGCAATATGGAATTTGAATTTGGATTGTGAACTTTGTAGTTTGCAATTGGTGGAACTGTAAGTAAACACACATATAACTGGTTCAGTATACAGTTCTAATCACAATACTAAAAATAGGAACATTATATAACATTTTAAATACCTATTTTGGTCTCTCTGCTTCCATAAAACACAGCTCTTAGTGGAGTGAATGTCTGTTTAGCTTCTCTCCTCTGGTGTAATGAATCTAGAAGCTCCTGCTAAGGGGATTTCCCACACAGACTGTGTGTGAGGCTGGCTGTGATTGGTCAAAACTCCTGCTGTGTATGAGGCTGGCTGTGATTGGTCAAGACTCCTGCCCAGCAACAACAGTTTAACTCTATGCTTTCTGTTTCTGCTGTGTCATTGAGCTTACCTCACATCCATATAATGAATCTTAAAGGCATATTATATTTTCTGCTTCTGGGAACACAATATATAACAGTTATATGACATCCAAACATGAAGTCACTGTAAATAACTCTGCTTTTGTCTTTAGCACACAAACATGGGAACTGTATTAAGGTTATTGGCAGGTTTAGCTGTATAAACATATAAGCTATATTAGCTGGCCAGCTACACATCTTAACTTGGTCGTGCCCCAGCGTGTCACGGCCTGTGCGACCTCCGCGTGGGACTACCGCAAAGCGGTCAAGGACTGGGTCGTCCCCCTATTGGAGTGGCCGCGACCTGAAGACCCCCAGCTGGAGAGGAGAGTGTGAACCGTGATCTGGTTCTCCGTAGAGAGCGGCTCTGAATTTATCTGAGACAACGAGACCGGGACGGAATATTTTGTTAATAGACGGTTAGTAAAGCGTCCCCACCTGCCTCAGGCCCCGCATAGCCTCTACCAGGGAGACCAATTAGAGTTCACGCCTATGAACTCTGAGAGAGGCCTTTTTGCTACCGGGGTGAACTTGCTCCAGAGGTCTATGATCCCAGTGTCCGCCCCAGAGGTATGGGAGGAGGATCCCTCCGCTGAAGGGAAGGTCGACGCCTTGAGAGAGATGGCAGGCGGAGTGCTCCGCTACCGGAAAAGCCGGAGCCCCTCCTTCCTGGACTACCGCCTCCACCCGTTTGCCAGATGGGGTGTGTGTCGGCTTCCACTTTCACCTTCAGCCCCAAGGTTGTTTACTAGCTGCCTTGGAAGATGACTGCAACCCTGGAGGATTTGCTACTAGCACCACTACAGCCGGAGGTGCTAGATCCCTTACAGATGGCTGGAGCATCTGCTCCAATTAGACAAAAAATGGCTGCACAGATGAAAAGCGTGCCCACCCAGTCAGTTCCGACTTCTGCCACAGGAGGACAGTGGCGCTCCACTACCTAAGCTAAGTTGGACTATAAGGCCTCATGCACACGACCGTTGTGTGCATCCGTGGCCGTTGTGCCGTTTTCAGTTTTTTGACTTTCAATGGGTCCGTGGAAAAATCGGAAAATGCACCATTTTGCAGCCGCATCCGTGATCCGTGTTTCCTGTTTAAGACCTGTCCTATTTTTTTTTACGGACAACGGTTCACGGACCCATTCAAGTCAATGGGTCCGTGAAAGAACAAGGATGCACACAAGATTGGCATCCGCGTCCGTGATCCGTGGCCGTAGGTTACTTTCATACAGACGGATCCGAAGATCCGTCTGCATAAAAGCTTTTTCAAAGCTGAGTTTTCACTTTGTGACAACTCATATCCGACAGTATATTCTAACACAGAGGCGTTCCCATATTGATGGGAACGCTTCTAGTTAGAATATACTACAAACTGTGTACATGACTGCCCCCTGCTGCCTGGCAGCACCCGATCTCTTACAGGGGGCTGTGATCCGCACAATTAACCCCTCAGGTGCTGCACCTGAGGGGTTAATTGTGCATATCATAGCCCCCTATAAGAGATCAGGGGCTGCCAGGCAGCAGGGGCAGACCCCCCTCCCTCCCCAGTTTTAATTTCATTGGTGGCCAGTGCGGCCTCCCTCTATTGTATTATTTTCATTGGTGGCACAGTGTGCGGCCCCCCCGGCCCCCCCTCCCTCCCTCTATTGTATTATTTTCATTGGTGGCACAGTGTGCGGCCCCCCCCGGCCCCCCTCCCTCCCTCTATTGTATTATTTTCATTGGTGGCCAGTGTGCGGCCTCCCCTTACTTACTAATATTAGAAGCATCATACTTACCTGCTGCGCTGTCTGTGACCGGCCGGGAGCTCCTCCTACTGGTAAGTGACAGATCATTAAGCAATGCGCCGCACAGACCTGTCACTTACCAGTAGGAGGAGCTCCCGGCCGGTCACAGACAGCGCAGCAGGTAAGTATGATGCTTCTAATATTGCTAAGTAACCATGGCAACCAGGACTGCAGTAGCGTCCTGGTTGCCATGGTGACCGATCGGAGCCCCAGCGAATAAACTGGGACTCCGATCGGAACTCTCCGCTGCCACTAATGATCGGGGGGGGAGAGGGGAGGCCGCACACTGTGCCACCAATGAAAATAATACAATAGAGGGAGGGAGGGGGTGCTGGGGGGGGGCGCACACTAACCACCAATGAAATTAATACAATAGAGGGAGGGAGGGGGGGCCGCACACTGGCCACCAATGAAAATAATACAATGGAGGGAGGGGGGAGACCGGGGGGGGGGGGCCGCACACTGCCACCAATGAAATTAATACAATAGAGGGGGGGGCCGAGGGGGGGTCTGCCCCTGCTGCCTGGCAGCCCCTGATCTCGTACAGGGGGCTATGAAACGCACAATTAACCCCTTCAGTGCGCACCTGAGGGGTTTAATTGTGCGGATCACAGCCCCCTGTAAGAGATCGGGTGCTGCCAGGCAGCAGGGGGGCATCATGTACACAGTTCATAGTATATTCTAACTTGAAAGCGTCCCCATCACTTGGGAACGCCTCTGTGTAGAATATACTGTCGGATATGAGTTTCACGATCTAACTCAAATCCGATGGTATATTCTAACATAGAGGCGTTCCCATGGTGATGGGGACGCTTCAAGTTAAAATATACCATCGGATTGGAGAAAACTCTGATCCTATGGTATATTAACTCCTGACTTTACATTGAAAGTCAATGGGGGACGGATCCGTTTGCAATTGCACCATATTGTGTCAACGTCAAACGGATCCGTCCCCATTGACTTGCATTGTAAGTCAGGACGGATCCGTTTGGCTCCGCACGGCCAGGCGGACACCAAAATGACTTTTTTTCATGTCCGTGGATCCTCCAAAAATCAAGGAAGACCCACGGACAAAAAAACGGTCGCGGATCACGGACCAACGGAACCCCGTTTTGCGGAGGGTGAAAAAATACTGTCGTGTGCATGAGGCCTAAGAGAGAGGATAAGCCTCTCATTCAGTTTTCAATTTCAAGCAGTGAATAGGACTTCTAGTCCCTCCTTAAGGAGCTGGACTATCTCTACCTTCATTTAAAAGAATATTGACTCTGGGAACCACGGCGTGGACTGTTCCTGAAGGGTGAGGACCTGTTGGCATTATTAACATGTTTTTATTTCCCAGTTTTTTTTTTATTTTTTATTCCTCATTCAGATGGTCATGTTTGTAAGGACTCCCCCCAGTGGTCATTGTCTCCAAGTTGCGCTCAACACCGCCACCTACCTTTATTTTTATTTTTTCCCCCTTCTCAGGTTATTTGAGAGCTTGCTAATGGTTCTCATGACCTGTGCTGCTATACTACTACCCATATGGATTACAAATGACTCTCTTACCCATGTGGATTACAATTACCTTTATTACCTCATTTGGATTACAACTAATGACATTGTTCCCATGGATTATAATTGTTTTCACTTGGATTACAAGAAACGTTTATTGCACTTAAAGTGACAGTTCCGTGCACTTTACCTTCAAACCTCCAAGAAGAGACTCTAAAGTGACTCTTTATTGCATTATTAAAATGTGCCTTATGTATGTTTTACCTTTCCGCAACGTTTAAAGTAAATTCTGCCTATTGTGTGTATTTCTTTGCAGATGCCACAGTATGTTTTACTATGCATCAAGTCATAAATCTCACCATCTTAGCCATGTGGTCATCACCTTACTTCATTGCTCGCAATGGACTGCCTCTGAGTGAGTCTGGTAAGTTCCAAGCTCGTCCTATATTTGATTGCTCACTACTGTTTGCCTCTGAGTACAATTTTAACTAATGGTCTTAAACCAAGTGGTATTGTGCTAAGCTAAGAAAGTACATGTAGAACTAATGGTCTTAAGCCAAGTGGTTATGTTCCAAGCAAACTAAACACCGTTAAGGGTAACCTGCTGTTAATATATCTACCTGGAGTTGTAGGAGAAAATGTTCCTCCTCCTAAGAGAAGTCTTCATTGGAGAGATTATAGTGTGTTGCCTCATCCTCCTAGTCCTAAGGCCTTGTGCACCAAGCTTAGGAAAAATAATATTTTCTACCTGTTTTAATCTTCAATGTGACAAAACGTAAAGCATGATTAGACCTAGTTGCCGGAAGGGAATACAGGATAACGCCACCCTTCTATCTGTGGGCGTTTTCATTACATAGTGGTGGGACTACAGAGTAAAGACACCCCGCACTTTCTTTGGTGTTCATGGTCTGAATACACAGAGTTAGTCTGTAATGATCGCTTAATGCACACTATTTTGGCTCTCTGGCTATACCTGAGAGGGAAACTGTTGCCGGACTCCCTAATCATTCAGGCAGAGACCCTGTAGTAGCTGTTACTAATTTTATGACTATACAGCACTTTATATTTATGCAATACCCTGCTTGCCTCTTAAGTAAGGGGTAATGTAATGTCCCGGAGTGCCATTACCACTCTTTTTGGCACCTTGCTACTGTCTCCTATGTGCTAATGTATATTATCTAATGTATTACATGTCATCTCCTAATAATGTGCATATTTATTCCGGAAACTGGTTATGTTCATGCAATTACCTAGTCTACCAACAGATGGCGGCAACATTGGCAAGGTTAGTTTCCCTGGAGAGGAGCCTTCTGGTTACTTCCAGCCCTCTCTATAGAGGGAGGAGATTAGGTAGCGGTAGGTCAGTCTACCCTACCCTATCGTGGGGAGAGGTTGTGTGAGGAGTCTTGTCTGACTTAACCCCTACTAGGGGAAGCCAGCAGGCCTGGTCCTGTCTGGACAGGCACTGTGAGTCCTAGGCCAGCCTTAACACTGAAGGTTGTGCACATCCAAGCTGAAGCTAGAGCTTGAGGTACCATTACAGGAAATATGGCTTTCAGCCAGAACCTCATCCTGATAACCTCACAAATATGCCTAATAATTGGACCCAGTGGTATTCACCCATTCAGTATGGCCAGTAGCATTGTGTCCCTTGTTAGCATATCTAAGGCAGAAAGGGCACATTGTAAAAGCAGTTGAACAACATTTTCTTGTCCAAGAGATGGGGAAAGATATTTGGGTGGTCACAGGGTGGAGTCTATGGTGGGGGGCTGGGACACAGGAACATATAGGAGAAAGTTGGGAGTCGGGCTCGCTCTTCTCTTCCTGGACACCCTTGGATGAACTGCATTTCAGGAGCAAGCTAAGTTATATACAGTTGTGTTCCAAATTATTCAACCCCCAATGCTGTAAAGGGTTTTAGGGATTTAGTGTACAGTCTTGGCCAAAAGTTTTGAGAATTACATAAATATTGGAAATTGGAAAAGTTGCTGCTTAAGTTTTTATAATAGCAATTTGCATATACTCCAGAATGTTATGAAGAGTGATCAGATGAATTGCATAGTCCTTCTTTGCCATGAAAATTAACTTAATCCCAAAAAAACCTTTCCACTGCATTTCATTGCTGTCATTAAAGGACCTGCTGAGATCATTTCAGTAATCGTCTTGTTAACTCAGGTGAGAATGTTGACGAGCACAAAGCTGGAGATCATTATGTCAGGCTGATTGGGTTAAAATGGCAGACTTGACATGTTAAAAGGAGGGTGATGCTTGAAATCATTGTCCTTCCATTGTTTACCATGGTGACCTGCAAAGAAACGCGTGCAGCCATCATTGCGTTGCATAAAAATGGCTTCACAGGCAAGGATATTGTGGCTACTAAGATTGCACCTCAATCAACAATTTATAGGATCATCAAGAACTTCAAGGAAAGAAGTTCAATTCTTGTTAAGAAGGCTTCAGGGCGTCCAAGAAAGTCCAGCAAGCGCCAGAATCATCTCCTGAAGAGGATTCAGCTGCGGGATCGGAGTGCCACCAGTGCAGAGCTTGCTCAGGAATGGCAGCAGGCAGGTGTGAGTGCATCTGCACGCACAGTGAGGCAAAGACTTTTGGAAGATGGCCTGGTGTCAAGAATGACAGCAAAGAAGCCACTTCTCTCCAAAAAAAACATCAGGGACAGATTGATCTTCTGCAGAAAGTATGGTGAATGGACTGCTGAGGACTGGGGCAAAGTCCTATTCTCCGATGAAGCCTCTTTCCGATTGTTTGGGGCATCTGGAAAAAGGCTTGTCCGGAGAAGAAAAGGTGAGCGCTACCATCAGTCCTGTGTCATGCCAACAGTAAAGCATCCTGAGACCATTCATGTGTGAGGTTGCTTCTTATCCAAGGGAGTGGGCTCACTCACAATTTTGCCCCAAAACACAGCCATGAATAAAGAATGGTACCAAAACACCTTCCAACAGCAACTTCTTCCAACAATCCAACAACAGTTTGGTGAAGAACAATGCATTTTCCAGCACGATGGAGCACCGTGCCATAAGGCAAAAGTGATAACTAAGTGGCTCTGGGACCAAAACGTTGACATTTTGGGTCCATGGCCTGGAAACTCCCCAGATCTTAATCCCATTGAGAACTTGTGGTCAATCCTCAAGAGGCGGGTGGACAAACAAAAACCCACTAATATCTGACAAACCCAAAGAAGTGATTATGAAAGAATGGGTTGCTATCAGTCAGGAATTGGCCCAGAAGTTGATTGAGAGCATGCCCAGTCGAATTGCAGAGGTCCTGAAAAAGAAGGGCCAACACTACAAATACTGACTCTTTGCATAAATGTCATGTAATTGTCGATAAAAGCCTTTGAAACGTATGAAGTGCGTGTAATTATATTTCACTACATCACAGAAACAACTGAAACAAAGATCTAAAAGCAGTTTAGCAGCAAACTTTGTGAAAACGAATATTTGTGTCATTCTCAAAACTTTTGGCCACGACTGTACATTGGTAGTGGCTGTGCAGTTTTAAAGGGTTTCTGTCACCCCATTAAACCGTTTTTTTTTTTTCTTTAATAATAATCCCTATAGTGCGATCTCATGATACATAATCAAATTAATAATTTTGGTTCAGTAGATTTTGCTAAAAAACGATTTTTAAAATATGCTAATTACCTTGCTACCAGCAAGTAGGGCGGCTACTTGCTGGTAGCAGCCGCATCCTCCGATGGTAATGACGCCCCCTCGGCATGCTGATTGACAGGGCCAGGGAAGGTAATCCTTCTCTGCTGGCGCTGTTAGAATTTGAAATCTCGCGCCTGCGCCGTACCTGGCTTCAATCGGCGCAGGCGCACTGAGAGGCGGCCGCTCTGCTCGACCGCTCCATCCTCAATGCGCCTGCGTCGATGACGTCATCGCATACACCCGGAAGAGAAGACGCCGGCTGGTAGCAAGGTAATTAGCATATTTTAAAAATCGTTTTTTAGCAAAATCTACTGAACCAAAATTATTAATTTGATTATGTATCATGAGATCGCACTATAGGGATTATTATTAAAGAAAAAAAAAAAAAACGGTTTAATGGGGTGACAGAAACCCTTTAACCACCTCAGCCCCCAGTGCTTAAACACCCTGAAAGACCAGGCCACTTTTTACACTTCTGACCTACCCTACTTTCACCGTTTATTGCTCGGTCATGCAACTTACCACCCAAATGAATTTTACCTCCTTTTCTTCTCACTAATAGAGCTTTCATTTGGTGGTATTTCATTGCTGCTGACATTTTTACTTTTTTTGTTATTAATCGAAATTTAACGATTTTTTTGCAAAAAAATGACATTTTTCACTTTCAGTTGTAAAATTTTGCAAAAAAAACGACATCCATATATAAATTTTGCTCTAAATTTATTGTTCTACATGTCTTTGATTAAAAAAAAATGTTTGGGTAAAAAAAAAATGGTTTGGGTAAAAGTTATAGCGTTTACAAACTATGGTACAAAAATGTGAATTTCCGCTTTTTGAAGCAGCTCTGACTTTCTGAGCACCTGTCATGTTTCCTGAGGTTCTACAATGGCCAGACAGTACAAACACCCCACAAATGACCCCATTTCGGAAAATACACACCCTAAGGTATTCGCTGATGGGCATAGTGAGTTCATAGAACTTTTTATTTTTTGTCACAAGTTAGCGGAAAATGATGATTTTTTTCTTTTTTTTTTTTTTTCTTACAAAGTCTCATATTCCACTAACTTGTGACAAAAAATAAAACTTCCATGAACTCACTATGCCCATCACGAAATACCTTGGGGTCTCTTCTTTCCAAAATGGGGTCACTTGTGGGGTAGTTATACTGCCCTGGCATTCTAGGGGCCCAAATGTGTGGTAAGGAGTTTGAAATCAAATTCTGTAAAAAATGACGAGTGAAATCCGAAAGGTGCTCTTTGGAATGTGGGCCCCTTTGCCCACCTAGGCTGCAAAAAAGTGTCACACATCTGGTATCTCCGTATTCAGTAGAAGTTGGGGAATGTGTTTTGGGGTGTCTTTTTACATATACCCATGCTGGGTGAGATAAATATCTTGGTCAAATGCCAACTTTGTATAAAAAAATGGGAAAAGTTGTCTTTTGCCAAGATATTTCTCTCACCCAGCATGGGTATATGTAAAAAGACACCCCAAAACACATTCCCCACCTTCTCCTGAGTACGGAGATACCAGATGTGTGACACTTTTTTGCAGCCTAGATGGGCAAAGGGGCCCACATTCCAAAGAGCACCTTTCGAATTTCACTCGTCATTTTTACAGAATTTGATTTCAAACTCCTTACCACACATTTGGGCCCCTAGAATGCCAGGGCAGTATAACTACCCCACAAGTGACCCCATTTTGGAAAGAAGAGACCCCAGGGTATTCGCTGATGGGCATAGTGAGTTCATGGAAGTTTTTATTTTTTGTCACAAGTTAGTGGAATATGAGACTTTGTATGAAAAAAATAAATAAAATAAAAATCATCATTTTCCACTAACTTGTGACAAAAAATAAAAAATTCTAGGAACTCGCCATGCCCCTCACGGAATACCTTGGGGTGTCTTCTTTCCAAAATGGGGTCACTTGTGGGGTAGTTATACTGCCCTGGCATTTTCCAGGGGCCCTAATGTGTGGTAAGTAGGTAAATGACCAGTGAAATCCGAAAGGTGCTCTTTGGAATGTGGGCCCCTTTGCCCACCTAGGCTGCAAAAAAGTGTCACACATCTGGTATCCCCGTACTCAGGAGAAGTTGGGGAATGTGTTTTGGGGTGTCTTTTTACATATACCCATGCTGGGTGAGATAAATATCTTGGTCAAATGCCAACTTTGTATAAAAAAATGGGAAAAGTTGTCTTTTGCCAAGATATTTCTCTCACCCAGCATGGGTATATGTAAAATGACACCCCAAAACACATTCTCCACCTTCTCCTGAGTACGGAGATACCAGATGTGTGACACTTTTTTGCAGCCTAGGTGGGCAAAGGGGCCCATATTCCAAAGAGCACCTTTCGGATTTCACTCGTCATTTTTTACAGAATTTGATTTCAAACTCCTTACCACACATTTGGGCCCCTAGAATGCCAGGGCAGTATAACTACCCCACAAGTGACCCCATTTTGGAAAGAAGAGACCCCAAGGTATTCGCTGATGGGCATAGTGAGTTCATGGAAGTTTTTATTTTTGTCACAAGTTAGTGGAATATGAGACTTTGTATGAAAAAAAAAAAAATCATCATTTTCCACTAACTTGTGACAAAAAATAAAAAATTCTAGGAACTCGCCATGCCCCTCACGGAATACCTTGGGGTGTCTTCTTTCCAAAATGGGGTCACTTGTGGGGTAGTTATACTGCCCTGGCATTTTCCAGGGGCCCTAATGTGTGGTAAGTAGGTAAATGACCTGTGAAATCCTAAAGGTGCTCTTTGGAATGTGGGCCCCTTTGCCCACCTAGGCTGCAAAAAAGTGTCACACATCTGGTATCGCCGTATTCAGGAGACGTTGGGGAATGTGTTTTGGGGTGTCTTTTTACATATACCCATGCTGGGTGAGAGAAATATCTTGGCAAAAGACAACTTTTTCCATTTTTTTATACAAAGTTGGCATTTGACCAAGATATTTATCTCACCCAGCATGGGTATATGTAAAATGACACCCCAAAACACATTCCCCAACTTCTCCTGAGTACGGCGATACCAGATGTGTGACACTTTTTTGCAGCCTAGATGCGCAAAGGGGCCCAAATTCCTTTTAGGAGGGCATTTTTAGACATTTGGATACCAGACTTCTTCTCACGCTTTGGGGCCCCTAGAATGCCAGGGCAGTATAAATACCCCACATGTGACCCCATTTTGGAAAGAAGACACCCCAAGGTATTCAATGAGGGGCATGGCGAGTTCATAGAAAATTTTTTTTTTTGGCACAAGTTAGCGGAAATTGATATTTTTTATTTTTTTCTCACAAAGTCTCCCGTTCCGCTAACTTGGGACAAAAATTTCAATCTTTCATGGACTCAATATGCCCCTCACGGAATACCTGGGGGTGTCTTCTTTCCGAAATGGGGTCACATGTGGGGTATTTATACTGCCCTGGCATTCTAGGGGCCCTAAAGCGTGAGAAGAAGTCTGGAATATAAATGTCTAAAAAATTTTACGCGTTTGGATTCCGTGAGGGGTATGGTGAGTTCATGTGAGATTTTATTTTTTGTCACAAGTTAGTGGAATATGTGACTTTGTAAGAAAAAAAAAAAAATTCCGCTAACTTGGGCCAAAAAAAAGACTGAATGCAGCCTTACAGAGGGGGGGGGGGATCAATGACAGGGGGGTGATCAATGACAGGGGGGGTGATCAATGACAGGGGGGTGATCAGGGAGTCTATATGGGGTGATCACCCAACTGTCATTGATCACCCCCCTGTAAGGCTGCATTCAGACGTCCGTATGATTTTTACGGATCCGATCAGTCTATCAGTGGATCCGTAAAAATCATGCGGACATCTGAATGGAGCTTTACAGGGGGGTGATCAATGACAGAGGGGTAATCAATGACAGGGGGGTGATCAGGGAGTCTATATGGGGTGATCACCACAGTCATTGATCACTCCCCTGTAAGGCTGCATTCAGACGTCCGTATGATTTTTACGGATCCGATCAGTCTATCAGTGGATCCGTAAAAATCATGCGGACATCTGAATGGAGCTTTACAGGGGGGTGATCAATGACAGAGGGGTAATCAATGACAGGGGGGTGATCAGGGAGTCTATATGGGTGATCACCACAGTCATTGATCACTCCCCTGTAAGGCTGCATTCAGACGTCCGTATGATTTTTACGGATCCGATCAGTCTATCAGTGGATCCGTAAAAATCATGCGGACATCTGAATGGAGCTTTACAGGGGGGTGATCAATGACAGGGGGGTGATCAGGGAGTCTATATGGGGTGATCACCTCCGTCATTTATCACTCCCCTGTAAGGCTGCATTCAGACGTCCGTATGATTTTTACGGATCCGATCAGTCTATCAGTGGATCCGTAAAAATCATGCGGACATCTGAATGGAGCTTTACAGGGGGTTGATCAATGACAGGGGGGTAATCAATGACAGGGGGGTGATCAGGGAGTCTATATGGGGTGATCAGGGGTGATCAAGGGCTAATAAGGGGTTAATAAGTGACGGGGGGGGGGGGTGTAGTGTAGTGGTGCTTGGTGCAACATATTACTGAGCTGCCTGTGTCCTCTGGTGGTCGATCCAAACAAAGGGGACCACCAGAGGACCAGGTAGCAGGTATATTAGACGCTGTTATCAAAACAGCGTCTAATATACCTGTTAGGGGTTAAAAAAATCACATCTCCAGCCTGCCAGCGAACGATCGCCGCTGGCAGGCTGGAGATCCACTCGCTTACCTTCCGATCCTGTGAACGCGCGCGCCTGTGTGCGCGCGTTCACAGGAAATCTCGCGTCTCGCGAGAGGACGCACCGGCGCGTCCACCCAGAACAACAGGACCGCCGCAAAGACGCAATCCTGCGTACGGCGGTCCTGAGGTGGTTAAGGTTTACCACGCAGACATTATCAAGGAAGACAGAAAAACAATGCAGTTGTAATTAGTTAATGAGCTGCGCCTCTAACGGATGTGCGGTACTCGGCCTCAGGTGGTCATACAGGTGAAACTCGAAAAATTTGAATATCGTGCAAAAGTCCATTTATTTCAGTAATGCAAATTAAAAGGAATTGCATTAATGCAGCTTAAAATGTACATTTTGTGAAAAGGTTCAATATTCTAGGCTCAAAGTGTCACACTCTAGTCAGCTAATAAATCCTTACCCCCTGAGCAAAGGGTACCTCAAAATTGTGACTTTGGGGTTTCATAAGCTGTAAGCCATAATCATCCAAATTATACCAACTAAAGGCTTGAAATATCTCGCTTTGCATGTAATGAGTCTATCTCATATATTAGTTACACATTTTAAAGGGGTTGTCCGGGATTGGGGACATTGCTGTTAGAGAACACCAAGCACATAAATATTACATACAGTCCTGTCGTACCTTTGCAAGACTTTTCTGATGCCCCGTTTTCTTGTCCTAAATTCTCTGCCAGAAGTGCCACTTTTCAATGATTCAGTGACGTACTGGGTCCCTTTCTGCAGAGCGAAGCCTCTGCTTCCGCTTCTCAGGGAGCCCGGTGACGTCACAGCCAGCCTCAGTGATTATGCAGAGTGCACTGAGGGGCGGAAACTAGGCGGCAACACATTGCACCAAGCCCCACCTCTCTGGTCCGGTTACGTCACCGGGCAGGGCGTATTCTTAGCAAGGATGAAGGGACTGAGCCAGGAGGCGCTTAGGGGCGTGACTAAGAGGGAGGAATAGTTGCGGCAGGAGGCGGCATGTGAATTAGGGGGATGGCTGCACGAAGGAAACAACGCGATGCTGCGCTGGAAGTTACCGCACACATAAACATAGAGGTAAACAATCAGTGGGGGACTGTAGGAGCCCAGCTGAAGTGTAAAAATACCTAAAAACATCTGGGGGGACCTTCAATCCACTATTAACAGTGATTTAACTAGTAGTGGGATTTAACTGATTTTTAAAAAAAAAAAAAAACAATCTTGATCCCGGACAACCCCTTTAAGTTGCATTACTGAAATAAATTAACTTTGCACGATATTCAAATTTTTCGAGTTTCACCTGTACTCTTAAATTAGTCTGAAGCACCATCTACAGGGCCATCAAAAGAATAAATTTTTCTTGTTATTGAAGCTGTCGTGCAGTTTGTGGAAGTTAGATATTTTCCCTACAGTGTGTATATTCATTTAACCCCTTCAGGAAATCCGACATACATGTACAAGCACATTGGGCTACAAAGCAGACGCCTAGGGCTAATATCTGCAATCGCTTAATGGCAATCTCAGAAATTTAACCCCTCAGATGCCATGGTCAAAAGTGACCACGGCATCTGAGTAGTCAAAATGCGGGAGCCGCGTACTCTGGCACGGTAACAGCTTCCCTCTGCTGAGATCAGGGAAGCTGTTACATTACAGTGATAGGCTGGAGCCATTGAGGCTCCAAAGTCTGTCACTAGTATATTTCAATACAGGCCTGCAGGTGGCAGCACTGCATAGAAACATACTGAATGCTGTATTCTGTGATGGATAAATATCCATTACAGACTACAATCTAATCATTGCTTGTCGTAGTCACCTAGAGTGACTTAAAAAAAGGAAAAAAGTACAAAAAAGCTTTCAAAATTATAAAAAAAATATAACTGTTTAACCACCTCAGCCCCCAGTGCTTAAACACCCTGAAAGACCAGGCCACTTTTTACACTTCTGACCTACACTACTTTCACCGTTTATTGCTCGGTCATGCAACTTACCACCCAAATGAATTTTACCTCCTTTTCTTCTCACTAATAGAGCTTTCATTTGGTGGTATTTCATTGCTGCTGACATTTTTACTTTTTTTGTTATTAATCGAAATTTAACGATTTTTTTTGCAAAAAAAATGACATTTTTCACTTTCAGTTGTAAAATTTTGCAAAAAAAACGAGATCCATATATAAATTTTGCTCTAAATTTATTGTTCTACATGTCTTTGATAAAAAAAAAATGTTTGGGTAAAAAAAAAATGGTTTGGGTAAAAGTTATAGCGTTTACAAACTATGGTACAAAAATGTGAATTTCCGCTTTTTGCAGCAGCTCTGACTTTCTGAGCACCTGTCATGTTTCCTGAGGTTCTACAATGCCCAGACAGTACAAACACCCCACAAATGACCCCATTTCGGAAAGTAGACACCCTAAGGTATTCGCTGATGGGCATAGTGAGTTCATAGAACTTTTTATTTTTTGTCACAAGTTAGCGGAAAATGATGATTTTTTATTTTATTTTTTTCTTACAAAGTCTCATATTCCACTAACTTGTGACAAAAAATAAAAAGTTCTATGAACTCACTATGCCCATCACGAAATACCTTGGGGTCTCTTCTTTCCAAAATGGGGTCACTTGTGGGGTAGTTATACTGCCCTGGCATTCTAGGGGCCCAAATGTGTGGTAAGGAGTTTGAAATCAAATTCTGTAAAAACTGACCAGTGAAATCCGAAAGGTGCTCTTTGTAATATGGGCCCCTTTGCCCACCTAGGCTGCAAAAAAGTGTCACACATCTGGTATCTCCGTACTCAGGAGAAGTTGGGGAATGTGTTTTGGGGTGTCATTTTACATATACCCATGCTGGGTGAGAGAAATATCTTGGCAAACGACAACTTTTCCCATTTTTTTATACAAAGTTGGCATTTGACCAAGATATTTATCTCACCCAGCATGGGTATATGTAAAAAGACACCCCAAAACACATTCCTCAACTTCTCCTGAATACAGAGATACCAGATGTGTGACACTTTTTTGCAGCCTAGGTGGGCAAAGGGGCCCATATTCCAAAGAGCACCTTTCGGATTTCACTGGTCATTTTTTACAGAATTTGATTTCAAACTCCTTACCACACATTTGGGCCCCTAGAATGCCAGGGCAGTATAACTACCCCACAAGTGACCCCATTTTGGAAAGAAGACACCCCAAGGTATTCCGTGAGGGGCATGGCGAGTTCCTAGAATTTTTTATTTTTTGTCACAAGTTAGTGGAAAATGATGATTTTATTTTTTTTTTTCATACAAAGTCTCATATTCCACTAACTTGTGACAAAAAATAAAAACTTCCATGAACTCACTATGCACATCAGCGAATACCTTGGGGTCTCTTCTTTCCAAAATGGGGTCACTTGTGGGGTAGTTATACAAGTGACCCCATTTTGGAAAGAAGAGACCCCAAGGTATTCGCTGATGGGCATAGTGAGTTCATGGAAGTTTTTATTTTTTGTCACAAGTTAGTGGAATATGAGACTTTGTATGAAAAAAAAAAAAAAAAAAATCATCATTTTCCACTAACTTGTGACAAAAAATAAAAAATTCGAGGAACTTGCCATGCCCCTCACGGAATACCTTGGGGTGTCTTCTTTCCAAAATGGGGTCACTTGTGGGGTAGTTTTACTGCCCTGGCATTTTCCAGGGGCCCTAATGTGTGGTAAGTAGGTAAATGACCTGTGAAATCCGAAAGGTGCTCTTTGGAATGTGGGCCCCTTTGCCCACCTAGGCTGCAAAAAAGTGTCACAAATGTGGTATCGCCGTATTCAGGAGAAGTTGGGGAATGTGTTTTGTGGTGTCATTTTATATATACCCATGCTGGGTGAGAGAAATATCTTGGCAAAAGACAACTTTTCCCATTTTTTTATACAAAGTTGGCATTTGACCAAGATATTTATCTCACCCAGCATGGGTATATGTAAAATGACACCCCAAAACATATTCCCCAACTTCTCCTGAATACGGAGATACCACATGTGTGACACTTTTTTGCAGCCTAGGTGGGCAAAGGTGCCCAAATTCCTTTTAGGAGGGCATTTTTAGACATTTGGATACCAGACTTCTTCTCACGCTTTGGGGCCCCTAAAATGCCAGGGCAGTATAAATACCCCACATGTGACCCCATTTTGGAAAGAAGACACCCCAAGGTATTCAATGAGGGGCATGGCGAGTTCATAGAAAAAAAATTTTTTGGCACAAGTTAGCGGAAATAGATTTTTTTGATTTTGTTCTCACAAAGTCTCCCTTTCCGCTAACTTGGGACAAAAATTTCAATCTTTCATGGACTCAATATGCCCCTCAGCGAATACCTTGGGGTGTCTTCTTTCCAAAATGGTGTTATTTGTGGGGTGTTTGTACTGCCCTGGCATTTGAGGGTCTCCGCAATCATTACATGTATGCCCAGCATTAGGAGTTTCTGCTATTCTCCTTATATTGAGCATACAGGTAATGAGTTTTTTTTTTTCCGTTCAGCCTCTGGGCTGAAAGAAAAAAATGAACGGCACAGATTTCTTCATTCGCATCGATCAATGTGGATGAAAAAATCTCTGCCAAAAAAAGAAAAAGGAGGGGAAAGGCGTCTGCCAGGACATAGGAGCTCCGCCCAACATCCATACCCACTTAGCTCGTATGCCCTGGCAAACCCGATTTCTCCATTCACATCAATCGATGTGGATGAATAAATCATTGCCGGGATTTTTTTTTTTATATATACAAAGTGTTTGCCAAAGTATATGAACACCGCCACCTCCTCAGCTCATATGCCTCGGCAAACGTATCTTTTACTGCAGAGGAGAAATCTCGTCTTGCAGCGCCGCATACACCGACTTGCGTGTAATCTGACAGCAGCGCAATGCTTCTGTCCGAATGCACATCAGTGCTGCAGCTAGTCGATCGGTTGGTCCACCTGAAAGGTAAAAAAAACAAAACAAAAAAGAAAAAACCAGGCCGCAACGCAATAACTTTATTAACTTTAGAACAGAACATATTAACTTTTTTTTTAACTTTTTTAACTTTTTTACTTACCGGTAATTTTTTTTTTGTTTCGTTTTTTTTACCTTTATGGAACAAACCTCTCCTTCCCCATGGGACAATGTGCAAAGCGCAAATCGCCCAAAGATGTGGCAAAGTACGTTATGCACTTTATCCCAGGTGAAAGGAGAGGTTTGCAGCAGCTGTGAGTAAAAGGGCCCTAATAGCCCTGTGTGCCTGTCCTGTGAGATGCAATCCCTATGCTAGGTGTACCTGTGTGTGGTACTTCCGGAAACACTCACCAAAGCATAGGGCAGGGTGGTCAGGACAGTCAGGACAGAAATAGCGGGTGTCACGCCTTATTCCACTCCTGCTACAGACACAACATCTTTTTCGGGGTGACGGTTGGGTTGAGGTACCAGGAACGACACTGGGGAAACGTCGCTCGTGTAGACGGCTAACTACACTGGTGGATGGGGCCACGGAACCTCCTGGGTAAAGGAGGTTCTCGATGATATCTTCCTGGAATTTGAGGAAGGATCGTGTTCTCCCAGCCTTACTGTAGAGAACAAAACTATTGTACAGCGCCAATTGAATTAAATATACAGACACCTTCTTATACCAGCGTCTGGTTCTGCGGGAAAATAAATACGGAGACAACATCTGGTCATTGAAGTCCACCCCTCCCATGAGCGCATTATAGTCGTGGACACAGAGGGGCTTTTCAATGACACGGGTTGCTCGCTCAATTTGGATTGTCGTGTCTGCGTGAATGGAGGAGAGCATGTAAACGTCACGCTTGTCTCTCCATTTCACCGCGAGCAGTTCTTCGTTACACAAGGCAGCCCTCTCCCCCTTGCAAGACGGGTGGTTACAAGCCGTTGGGGGAAGCCCACGCGACTAGTTCGCGCGGTGCCACAGGCGCAAATCCGTTCTAGAAACAAATGCCTAAAGAGGGCCACACTTGTGTAAAAATTGTCCACATAAAGATGGTACCCCTTGCCGAATAAGGGTGACACCAAGTCCCAGACTGTCTTATCACTGCTCCCCAGGTAGTCAGGGCAACCGACCGGCTCCAGGGTCTGATCTTTTCCCTCATAGATCCGAAATTTGTGGGTATAGCCTGTGGCCCTTTCACAGAGCTTATACAATTTGACCCCATACCGGGCACGCTTGCTTGGGATGTATTGTTTGAAGCCAAGGCACCCGGTAAAATGTATTAGGGACTCGTCTACGCAGATGTTTTGCTCGGGGGTATACAAATCTGCAAATTTCTGGTTGAAATGGTCTATGAGGGGCCGAATTTTGTGGAGCCGGTCAAAAGCTGGGTGGCCTCTGGGACGGGAGGTGGTGTTGTCGCTAAAATGCAGGAAACGGAGGATGGCCTCAAATCGTGCCCTGGACATAGCAGCAGAGAACATTGGCATGTGATGAATCGGGTGCGTGGACCAATATGACTGCAATTCATGCTTTTTAGTTAGACCCATGTTGAGGAGAAGGCCCAAAAAAATTTTAAGTTCAGAAACTTGGACTGGTTTCCACCGGAAAGGCTGGGCATAAAAGCTTCCCGGGTTGGCGGATATAAATTGTGTGGCATACCGGTTTGTCTCTGCCACGACTAAGTCCAAGAGCTCCGCAGTCAAGAACAGCTCAAAAAATCCCAGGGCCGAACCGATTTGAGCCGTCTCAACCCGAACTCCAGACTGGGCGGTGAAAGGGGGAACTACAGGTGCGGCTGAAGTTGGTGACTGCCAATCAGGGTTTGCCAGCACCTCAGGGATTCTAGGGGCTCTACGGGCCTGTCTGTGCGGTGGCTGCGACGGGGTAACTACTGCACGTGCCACCGTACCAGCTTCAACTGCCCTTCTGGTGTTTGCCACGTCACCATGTTGTACGGCAGTGCTGGTACTAGGTCCAGGGAGGGCTGCGCTGCTGGTGTATGCCTCACCACGTGATCCGGCAGCGACAGCCCCACTCTGCTGCTCTTGAAGCGGATCCTGCGTAACCTGTGGTCTAGCGACACGGGGCCGGGTACGCCTGGTGCTGCCAGGGACCTCAACCTCCTCGTCCGAACTTTGGGTCAGAGAGCCACTGCTTTCCACAGGTTCATATTCTGACCCGCTAGATTCGTCAGATGAGGGTTCCCACTCCTCATCCGACTGGGTCAGAATCCTGTAGGCCTCTTCAGAAGAATACCCCCTGTTTGACATTTTGGACTACTAAATTTAGGGGTATTCCCTGAGACTACCCAAGAAAAAAAGCAAACCTGTCTTACAAAGGGGAGGCTAGCGAAGTACCGGAGGCCGCTGCGGTTGATAAAAAATATCAAAACTGATTTTTTTATCGCCGCAGTGCGTGTAAAATTAATGTGCAGTGATCAAAAAAATATATATTTTTTGTCACTGCGGTGGGGTGGGCGTGGGTGAACGCACGTGTGGGAGACCGATCATGCCTGATCGGGCAAACACTGCGTTTTGGGTGGAGGGCGAGCTAAGGTGACACTAATACTATTATAGATCTGACCGTGATCAGTTTTGATCACTTACAGATACTATAAAAGTACAAATGCTGATTATCGATACGCTAATCAGCGAATAAAAGTGACTGCGGTGCAGTGGGCTGGGCGCTAACTGACGCTAACTACCTAACCAAGGGGCCTAAACTATCCCTAAAACCTAACAGTCAATACCAGTGGAAAAAAAAAAGTGACAGTTTACACTGATCACTTTTTTTCCTTTCACTAGTGATTGACAGGGGCGATCAAAGGGGTGATCAAAGGGTTAATTGGGGTGCAGGGGGGTGATCTGGGGCTAAGGTGTAGTGTTTGGTGTACTCACAGTTCAGTCTGCTCCTCTGCTGGATCCAACCGACGAAAAGGACCAGCAGAGGAGCAGAGAAGCCATATAACAGATCATATTTACTAATATGATCTGTTATATGACTTGTGATTGGATTTTTTGAAAATCGCCAGCCTGCCAGCCAATGATCGTTGCTGGCAGGCTGGTGACGAACTTGTTCTTTTAATTTTGCCGGCCCGCGATGCGCATGCGCGGGCCGGCTTTGAGCGAAATCTCGCGTCTCGCGAGATGACGCGTATATGCGTGATTGTGCGCAGCGCTGCCACCTCCGGAACGCGAATCTGCGTACAGCGGTCCGGAGGTGGTTAAATCATGCCCCCTTTACCCAAAATTCAAATAAACAATTTTTAAAAATGATAGGAATCACCGTGTCCAAAAACGCTTGTACTATTGAAATATAAAAATATTTATCCCATATGGTGTAACAGGAAAACAATTCAAAATAGCCACTTAATTTTTTTATCACTTCAGCTCCCCAAAAAATTGAATTAGAAGTGATCAAAAGTCATACTCACCCCAAAATAGTATAAATGATCCCGCCCCAAAAAATTAGCCCACACAGTTCCATAGACACAAATATAAAAAAAAATTATGGGGGTCAGAATATGGGGATAAAAAGAAAAAATTATTTTTCCCAAAATTTTTTTATTTTGCAGTATTAAAACACAAGAATAACTGTGGCCCAGTTGTTGTTGTTTTTTTTACCGTTCCATTTGGATTTTTTTTAATGTAAACAGAAAAATAAAAAAATTATGGCTCTGGGAAGTCAGGGAGTAGAAAACAAAAACAGAAAATCGCCCAGTCTTAAAGGGGTTAAATGATACATTGTCTCACCAAGTGCTTCAGAGCTCTGTTTGCAATAGCTATCTACTCTAGGTAATGGGGAGGTTGCAAACAGGTAACCTCCCTCTATGATATCCATGAGCCCTAAAAAAAAGCATATTAAATGGGGCTCATCAAAATCTCTTTCTTGAGCAACACAATCATTAGTCAAATTGATACGAGATTCATTATGGGGTTAATTACTAATCATAAGATCCAAAACTACCGGTATATTGCAAAGTAAAAATACATTTAGTTTTTTAGGCAAATTTATTATGCTTCAGATTTTTTATGCCTACCTCAATGGTTTTAAAAAGGACTATGTAAGATATTGGTTTGCATATATGGTAGCCATGATGTCACACAAGGAATAGAATATAACTAGCAAGTTACATTAAACATCTTTGCTCATACAGTGAAATCCTGATACCAATCAGAAGTACAACCATAGTACATTGACCCCACAACTATGGTCCCCAGTAGATGGATAAACTCAGAATATGTCCATTCCCAAGACAAAAAACATAGCTTAGTTATTTATTATGCAAATTATATAATCTGAATGAACAAGTCCATATATTTTAATTCCTCATTTCAAGAACTGTCTCAACTAAAAAAAAAAGAAAGAAAAGAAAACGGTTGTGCAAAGATACTTATATATACAAATACAAACATAAATGTGAATTACTCTTATGTATTTAAATATATTTATATCCCATTAGAATGACAATTATGTCTAGTTTATAGATGACATGTGTGACATAAAAAATCCAGATGAAATTGCAGTTTTTGAATAGAAACATCTTCACTATTGAACATCCCAGATTTCACACAGAAGGGGTGTAAATTTGTGATCTCTGACTCTCCATGACATCACCATGTCTGTATGGTGGTGGCTAAATGTCCTTAACTCAGTGAGACGTCCCAAAAGTCGAGCAAACTGTTGAGGATGGTCAGGGTGATATTGCTTGCATAGCTTTTCTAGAATATGCAGAAACGTCTCTTGAAGGCTTTCCACAGATTCCTTGTCTTTGATGTACGGTCGATCTGCAGTTAATAGTGAAAAAAATAAAAATATTAATGTCACCACATTCTTCTAAATTCCTGTAAATAACGGCTGTAGAAAGGCGAATCAGCAAACACTATTCTTTATGAGAAAAATACCAGAAAAGTCGCTGAGATCCTTATGCACTAGCTTATGTGGGAACTGCAAAAGCTTTTTGTTATCATCTGTATATGATGCTGTATTATGTCATCCTGTGATATTCCTATTTACCAGGCTGTCTGGTGCACTACATACATCCACCACTAGATGGGGGTAGCAACACAGTATAAATACTGCAGTTCAGGCCTAGTTAGAGGAGATTGTGGGTTCTCTCTAAGGAGATGGAGTGAGGAGCTACAGGGGGAAGGAGTGGTTCCCTCTCCTCCCAGCTATCTGGAGCTTCACGGATCTAAAGGATCTAAACCAGGAAGACAGGCAGAGGGAAGTCTTCAGGAGCAACAAGTGGATTTCTGATATTTAGTGGATCAAGACAAAGGAAGGACAAGGCCATTATTATAGGCTCTAGGCGCCTTTGTAATTTGGTGAAGGACTTAATAGCTTCTGGCAGCCTCACCGTTATTCTTAAGACAGATAAGGATTTTGTCATATCACTTGTGTAGAAGATCAAGATTAGGACTAACTCAACTAAGACTGAAGCAAGGCATAGAGCTGTTTTCTCAGTGAGTACATAACTTATCACCCTAGCCTGACATAGTATCATCAGCACAGCCTGTTATTAGGATTTATCACATCCTACTTGCATGTGTATCACAGACTGTCTTATTGCTGGATGTAAACTGCTATAAAGAACCTGGTTATAGTAAAGTTTATCGTTGGATTCAGACTTGCCTCATTCTTCTGGCTCCACACCACTATTACTCTCAACATTTTGCACTATCAAGGTGCTGGTGCAAACCAGGGGCCCAGCCACACAACCATTCACCATCAAGGGCACCTCAACCACCACCTGGCCTGTGTCCCCTGTAACCGAGTGTGCCCCGGAGAATCCAATGCTTTTCTCCCCTTCACTGCACATTCCGGCCCACCGTGTACCTCACGTGTTCTACCCCTGCGGACTGGCACGTTGCACTTACAAATTTCCACTTTTCTTATATTAATGGGAGTGATTCAATAATAACATACACAGCCACAAAGATATTCCTAACAGCTCTGCATAATACTAACTAGAGTATTGTTTTGTATGCATATAACCATAGTTTTACCTGGCACTAGCCAGCAGGGACCTAAGTGTTGTGATCGGGAGGTAGCATGTTCTTGAGTAATGTAATGTACAATAATAATGTTGTCACACTTAGCATTTTAGGAGCTACGCTTCTCACTAAATATTGAAGCAGGTTTTTTACAGTAATTTTATTCTATGCTTCTGTTATCAAATGGCATGGCAACTATCATGGCAAGTGAACAGTTAGGTCTTGAAGCTGATGTGTGGGAAGCAGGAAGCAAGTAAATGTAGATTTCTATGGTATCCTTATACGTTCCACTCATTGCTATGCATTTTATTTCAATATACTGACAACATACCTGGTGTAAGAATGACTATTGCCGCCAAAATAGCATATTCTTCCTCAATCATCTTCAGTTCTCCAAGACTTTTATAAAAGTTAAACATTGGAATAAGGTAATCATGTGATATCCCTAGAAAGGAGCACAGTACCAATCATTCGTCCTTGAGAAGAACTATACACGTTCTTACATAGCTCAGTCACTTTTCCTTCTATATTTATCATAACCTTACTGTGTTATACCAGAAATCATGACATTTACAACATATTGCCCATTTCTTATGAATGATCACTAACCACAGTCATAGGCTTGATTAAAACATTTGAGTTTGTTTTACCTCTTTTTAGCTATACTATGGATTTGGTGCAGGTCTTGATGCAATTTTTTTGAGCAAAAGACAAAAGTGGGCCCAGCAAAAGTGGGAGCAGTGGAAGTCATTCCTTTATATTTCCCATTGTTTTTGATCCACTTATGATTTTGGCTCAAAAGACTACATGAAAACCTGTGATTCCAGCTTTAAGTTGGGAATGCACATACCATGGCTGATGACTGTCAACCCTCTGTCTCAATGTTCCATGCATATGCATGTTCAACTGAAACGAGCCTGCATTTGGGCAGTTGAAATCGAACATGCCCGATTCTTATCTCCAATGAAATAAGCCAAGAGTAAGGATCTATTCAGACCTCCGCACTTTGGGTCCGGATCCGTTCTGCAATTATGCGGAACGGGTGCGGACCCATTTCATTTCCGGTCAGCAGCCCTGATCTTCCGGACCACGGCTCCGCAAAAACCGCCCGTGTGCCTTCCGCAATAATAGAACATGTCCTATTCTTGTCCGCAGCAGCGAACAAGAAAAGGCATTTCTATTGGGGGGCCGGCCTGGTGTTTTGCGGATCTGCAAAACACTGCGGACATGTGAATGGACCCTAAGAGTCAGGAGGCCCACTGTCTACTGGATCTGCCAAAATCTGTAGGTTTTGCTGACATAGATCTAATGTGTGTGGCCAGCCTTACAGTTTTTTTGTCTTCTCAATATACAAATGTGCAGCCTTTCCAACAGTTTTTGTGGTTCTAAAGACATCAGACTTGTAAACCCCAAATTGAGAACCCTGGTGGGCAGATTTTTTACAAATACTATGTGCTCCATACACCATTTTCATTAAAATGTTTACACCCCCAGTTTGTTTGGTTGTTTTGTTCCTTTTCAGCCCCACTAGGGTATACAGTATACTGTGACTAAAATCTATCCTTTTCATGCAAATAATGTTATTTCTACAGTACAATGCATTCAGAAAGTCTTCAGACACTTTTTTAAAAATATTTTGTTATGTGTATGAATCTGTATAAATGCATGACTTATACTGTGATACTTAAAGGGTTTCTACCACCTCATTTTGACCTAATTAGCTCTCAGACACTAGCGATCCGCTAGTGTCTGATCTACCTAACCATGCTATTCTCAGACCTGTGTGTGGATCCATTTCACAAAAAAACGAACTTTTATTAATATGCTAATGAGCCTCTAGGTGCTATGGGGGCGTCTTTTCAGCACCTAGAGGCTCCGTCTACTCACATTGTATGCCGCCCCGCTGGTCCGTTAAGCCCGCCCATCTCCTCTTGAATGCCATCCTCCATCTGAGCCAGTGGACGAATTCTCTTGTATTCGGCGCAGGCGCAGTGAATGTCTGACCGCTGCCTGCACAGACATCTCGGTCATCGGCGCAGGCGCAATGGAGATGTCTGTGCAGGCAGCGGTCAGACATTCACTGCGCCTGCGCCGAATACAGACGCGCACGGCGCAGGCGCGAGAATTCGTCCGCTGGCTCAGATGGAGGATGGCATTCAAGAGGAGATGGGCGGGCTTAACGGACGAGCGGGGCGGCATACAATGTGAGTAGACGGAGCCTCTAGGTGCTGAAAAGACGCCCCCATAGCACCTAGAGGCTCATTAGCATATTAATAAAAGTTCGTTTTTTTGTGAAACGGATCCACACACAGGTCTGAGAATAGCATTGTTAGTTAGATCAGACACTAGCGGATCGCTAGTGTCTGAGAGCTAATTAGGTCAAAATGAGGTGGTAGAAACCCTTTAATATATTCATGTGTCTACTCGACTGGAGCATCTGGTAAACTGTAATAAAGTACTTGTAGTATTCACAATCTGGATCATGACATGATAATCCACTAGATGGCACTATATGCACAGCCAACCTTTTACAATAGTTACCTGTAGCTTATAAACAAAACTTTCCATAATGTAACACTCTGGATTGGATAGGGAAAGATGCATTACATGGAGAAAAAGTGTTTGGACACCTACCCATTAACCCTACAGGAGTTTTTATGACATCCCATTCTAAATCCATAAGCATTCATTTGGAGTTGGTGCCCCCTTTGCAGCTAAAATGGCCTTCTAGAAGAGGTCAGAAACTGATGATGGACAAAAGGGCTTGGCTTGCAATCTCCATGCTAGTTCATAAGGTAGGTGTTCGATGGTGTAAAAGTATATGTAGTCATGCTTGTTTCAGGTCTACATTTTGTCTTTAAAGGGGTTTTCCAGATTTTAATATTGATGACCTATCCTCATCAATATCATAGGTCATCAATATCAGATTGGCAAGGGTCCGACACCCGGCACCCCCATCAATCAGCTGGTTGAAGAGAAAGACGAGCGCAGCCTTCTCTTTATTGTTTACCTGCTCACCATCGAAATCACAGTGGCGAGATGGTGTAAATACAAGAAGCCAATCACTTGAATAGGAAGGGGCTATCCCATTGAAGTGACTGGGATGTCTTGTAGATACACCTCCTCACCGCTGCGATGTCGACAGCATGCAGGTAAACAATGAAGGGTTGGCTGCACTCTGTGCAAGCGCAGCGTTCTCTGCAACCAGCTGATCAGCGGGGGTGCTGGGTGTTGGACCCCCACCAATGTGAAATTGATGATCTGTCCTGAGGATAGGTCACTAGTATTAAAATCCCGGTAATGAGTTAATATAATATTGCTTTGCGCTGGTCGTATATCTCTCTAAGGACACCAATTTGACTTATTATAATAATGCTTTGTTCTCTTTTTCTTGCTCTATCCTTGAAAATGATGAGTTAATATATCCGTATGGCCAGAAGATTGGAAGCTTCTTCACACGCATATCAGTATGTATGTAAGACCTTATTAAAAAGCCCCTTCAAACAGCTTATCAATGGGAATGTCAGAATTCAGACCCCCACCAATCTGACATTGATCACCTATTTTGAGGATGTCATCAATATCTGTAGCCCAGACAACCCCTCTAACTGAAATATATGAGATTTATGGAACATTTAAATGGTTTTTCCTTTAGTCTACGGACTAGTGGGGATCTCAGATTTTGAAACCCCACCAATTAGAATTATATGCCATATCATAATGATATGCTATAACATTCTTAGATGGCATAACCCTTTGATTGCATAACAAAAGAACTGTTCTGACTATACATTTGCAGGATTGAAGGGGATTCATTTACATGCAGCGATCTCCTTCACAGTTCTGAGGACGAGTTATGATGTCCTTATGACCTAATAAGATATTTGGACAGATGTTGTCTTTATTAAACAACGGCAGGGCAAATAGAAAAAAAAATATATACCATATTTTTGTTTGGGAGTACTCACTGTAGTCCTTTCTAGACTCCTCTTTCTCTAGTGTCTCTGAAGCAGCGTCGGAACGAGGCTTCTCTTTAGGCTACATGCACATGAACGTTGTTTGTTTTCATGTCCGTTCTGTTTTTTATTGCGGATAGGATGCGGACCCATTTATTTCAATGGGTCTGCAAAAAATGCGGACAGCACACCGTGTGCTATCCGCATCAGTATGTCTGTTCTGTTGCCCCTCAAAAAAAATACAACATGTCCTATTCTTGTCCCTTTTAGGCATTGTTACAAGGGATCCGCAAAATAAACGGATGGCATCTGTTTTTTCTTTGCAGATCCGCAATTTGCGGACCGCAAAATACATACGGTCGTGTGCATGTAGACTTAGACTGTTAGCTAATGTTTACAGGGATCTTTCGTAGTGTACCTTGAGGCTGGTTTCAAGCAGATTTGCCTAGGAAACTATACATAATTTTTATCTTTTGTATTATATTATATCAGGGTTGAACTGGCCTACCAAACAATCATGTAGCAGGTCAGGTTCTGGCATGATAATCGACTCTGGCACCTGTTCACAGTTGTGTTGGTTATCCAGCAGGCTATTCTATTAGCCTGTTCGGACATAAATGCCAGCTCTCGGCCGGACAAAACGGTATGTCTGCCGGAACCTGTTAAAGAAGCCTTTCAGAGCTGTATATATATAATATATACAGTATATTCATAAAAACTTCATTTGGACAGTAGGTCATTTTCTGGGGATGCATCCTGTATAAAAACATGAAATAGTTTTCTCTCTGTGAAACATAACCATTTATCTAATTTTTATGCATTTTTATTCAGCAACCTATTAGATTAATTAGCAAATATATGAAAGCATTTGAATTTGAAAAGATCCGGTGCCCAAATTCCAGGTTATTGTTATTCAAATAGCAATGTATGTTTTACAAACACAATGATATCAGCTCTAGATAGACAGCTGAAAGACGGCTACTTGATGTGCTCTTCTTATCACAACAATCAAGTCAATCCAATACAAAAAGCAACTGGAGCAGAACATTGTGAAGTATTCATGAGCAGAGATATGTTTTCTAGACTAAACTTACCACTATTTCGAATTTTCTCTTCAAGGATGTCTGTGTGTCCATCAAGGAGCTTCTTATTAAAAAACTCAGCTGAGCGAAGGAACATTGCTTCAACTGCAGAGCCTTTTAGCAGAGCAATCTGATCTTCATGATCTAATGTTTGAAAACCTAAAAAAGTGAGACATTAATGAGTCTTTGGTACAGATTTATATTGAAAATTCCCCGCATCGTGCGCCAAAAAAACTAGCGTGCATCCTTTGCATCACATTTTCTGTTTTGCACTCTTTTCTAGCCATTTTACTCCTAATACAACAAGGGTGCATGGCTTCCTGAGAAAAGGACTTGAATTGTGACAAAATGGGTGTGGTCTAAATGCACCTCTGTGCCCCTAAAATGTGCCAAAATTTTGATAACTTATAGGTGGCATAAAACTTAAACTATGTACTGATAACAGGCTGGATGGTCCCTCTCCACTTTTATCCACAGACCTGGCGTCCTTGGTTTCCAGAAAGAATTTAAAATTTTCATTAATTTGACCACAGTTTTCCATTTTGCCTCAGTCCATTTGTAATGAGCTTTGGCCCAGAGAAGACAGCAGCGTTTCTGGATCATGTTGACATGATTTCTTCTTTGCATGATACAACTGTAACTTGCATTTGTGGAGATAGTGATTTCTGGAAGTGTTCCCAGTCCATTCAGTGATTTCCTGTACAGAATCAGCCAAACAACCCCTTTAATGACTTTTTTTTATGCTGTTTAGCATATTTGTTGGTTTAATGGCTCTTAATAATTTATCTCTTAGGTTAACAAAATAAACTTTTCAGCGTTTTTTATGTGACACATAGGACTCTGTTGCAATGGTTTTTTGGGACATTTTTGGTATAGAGTTTGACAATAGTGTATATCAATACATCTCATTTATCATCCAGCCTGAGCCACTGTGATAGATCCAGTGCATGACTAGACAGCCTGTCTAAGTTTAAACCCAGGGTCGCTATTATGGCAGTACCAGAGCACCTGAGGCTTAGCCTCTTTGGGTTGTCAGCCTCATGTGTATTCACTTCAGTGCAGCAAATACTAATTAAGCTGTTTGGCCCTTCACTTAAATATGAGTTTGGGGGGAAAGGTTGCTCTTCCAGGACACATTTACTAAAGAAATTATTTTGTAGCTCTTTATTGGGAACTGAACCCCAGAATCTCACTGTTAAAAATATAGTATTTTCTGTGCCTATAAAGCTACTAAACAGTATTACTATTTTCTTCACAGGCATATTAAATAAATAGCAATACTGTTTAGTAGTTTTTAGGCACTTTTACTTTCCAGATTTCCTTTTGCCAGGAAAAAGATGGAAAGTAAACGTTCAGTTTTTCTGCCATAACCTTTACTAAAAAAATATATTACAGGTCTCTGCTAGGAATTGCACCCAAAACCTTCTGCACAGCAGGCAGCAAGTTTACCACTATACTATAGAACCTGTTTCAAAGGTAGGATTTTCTGTGCCTAAAAAGCTTTTCTTTTATGGTAAAAAGTTACTAAAAAGAGTGGAGCAAAAACCATTGCAATAAATGCATTTTTTAAACATACTTACTATTAAATATCACAAAACAGCATTTGTTATTCCTGTAATAATAATAACGTATTTATATATTTTTTTTATTCCATCAGAGAAACAGAAAAAAATAAACTGATTCATTTCATTTTGAGCATCAGTTGTGGTCAGTTTGAGTTTTTTTGATGGGGAAAAAAGTAAGACAGGATGTTTTCTTCCATCAAAAATAACTGAAACCTGACAGAATTGCCACAAACTGAGCTCAACTGATGCTCAAAATAACTCATTCCAACAAATGGGGATAGGGTTTTTTCCAGTTACTCTGACATGTAGTTTAAAACCTTGAAATCTCCATGACATAATTCTAAAAATCCCATATTGTGCAAAACAACTCTGCTCTAATGGGCAGCCTCCTGATTGACTGAGAGGCCGTTTCCTGCTTGTCAAGGCAGGAGCAGTAATTAGAGAGCAGCAGTGATGGTCAGTTCGCAGTGTTCGCCAACGAACACATGCGGGCCGCCATCTTGACTCACCCGTCCGGCGATGCACAGGTAAGCCCTTACCTGTGCCTGTGTCAGGAGACGGTCTGAAATCAAATGCGGTCACCAGGAGCAGGCAGTTTCGAGAACAGCCCGATGAAGGCCCCCAGCGGCTGTTCTCGGAACTGCCTGCTCCCGGTGACCGCATTTTATTTCAGACCGGCTCCCGGCACAGGCACAGGTAAGGGGTTACCTGTGCATTGCCGGACGGGTGAGTCAAGATGGCAGCCCGCAGGGTTAGGCATCCAAACAGTGAGGATGTGTGGCCCTGTCAATCAGGTCATGAGGGGGAGTAGTGATGGGGAGAGAAGGAGGTAAATTGGTTAGACCAGCCCCTTAGTGCTCCGATCACCTCATTTGCGCAAAAATAATAATAATAAGTAATAATTACAAAAATTAATAATTATGTTGCAACAGTATGTCCATTTGTAGCAATAGAGGGCTTATTTAATTCAACATGATCAATCCTACCAGACAGTATGCCTGGTTTAATAGGGTTGATCATGGTGACAGATGCTATATAAGTATTTAGGTTTTATTAAACATTTTCAACAGTTTTTCTTGTGCAGCCTGCATGTATTCTCTTTATATTGCAGGTTGCTCAGTCCTTTTCATTGTAAAATAAATCAAACAAGCTCTTTAAAAACTTGGTCTGTAGCTTATTTGAATGTCCTTAAAGCTGACATCTTTTGATTTAAGTTTATTTTATTTGGTTGTAAGGATGTGAGTTCAGGAGAGCAGAGTGAGGGGTTACAGACAGAGCTGTCAAATCTTGTTTCGCCAGTGATTGTCAAAATAGTATAACCTCATTAAGAAAACATGTCATTATATTCATTGATCTAAACTTGAATACCTGGTATCTTTTTAGTAAATTCTACTAAGATCTGAACATGGCTTGTAGCCATAGTTGTCAGGAATACAAAGTTGTCATCAGTGTTAAGGTCTTCCTATAAAAGAACAAAACATTACTTTAGTATATTATTTTGAACTGAGAAATATCTGTCAATATGTCAAATTTGGCTCCAGTCATTTTTTAAGCTTTGAAAACCTTGAAATGGGATTCCGTGGAGGTTAATTTATCTGCAGTTCACATCGTGATTGTAGATCTTATCACAGATTGACATTCATGCCTGAATGACACATTTATAGTGTTCCTACCCTAAGTACAACATATCTGATATGCATCTAGTTTATGGACTTATCTTTATCTGATCATTATCTTTACGACCTCCAGGAAATGTTGTAGCACACCTTAAAAAGCACATGGAATTTAAAAGATGTGTCATATATACAATATATTACCAAAAAAAAGGTGCATTGAAATGGAGAATACTAAGGCCCCTTTCACACGGGCGAGAATTCCGCGCGGGTGTAATGCGTGAGGTGAATGCATTGCACCTGCACTGAATCCGGACCCATTCACTTCAATGGGGCTGTGTAGATAAGCAATGATTTTCACGCATCACTTGTGCGTTGCGTGAAAATCACAGCATGTTCTATATTCTGCGTTTTTCACGCAACGCAGGCCCCATAGAAATGAATGGGGCTGCGTGAAAATCGCAAGCATCCGCAAGCAAGTGTGGATGCGGTGCAATTTTCATGCATGGTTGCTGGGAGATGATAGCAATGAGCAACCCCATTAAAGTCTAATCACTGTATTATTTTCGCTTATAACATGGTTACAAAGGGAAATAATAGCATTCTTAATACAGAATGCTTACTAAAATGTGCCTTGAGGGGTTAAAAATAAAAAAAATTAACTCACCTCATCCACTTGTTCGCACAGCCGGCATCGTCTACTTTCTTCTTCTTTCAGGACCTACAAAAGGACCTTTGATGACGTGGTGAGTGCAGTGACGTCAGCGCAGGTCCTGCTGAATGAAGAACGCTATTACTTTCCTTTATAACCATGTTATAAGGGAAAATAATAAAATGAATAGAACACCTAACTCAAACCCGAACTTCAGTGAAGAAGTCCGGGTTCGGGTCTTGGTACCACATTCAGTTTTTTCTCACACGCGTGGAGAAACGCATTGCACTCGCGCGGAAAAAACGGAACATCGGAAAGCAAAAACTGACTGCAATTGCTTGCCTACTCGCGCGGTTTTCCCGCTATCTGGCTTTTATTCACTTCCATTAATGGTGGGGGGCAGTGGCGTAGCTACCAGGGAAGCTGGGTCCCCGAAGCAGCCGCTTCCCCTGCTTCCCTGGTAGCTACGCCACTGCACCCCACCATCAATGGAAGTGAATGAAAGCCAGATAGCAGAAAAACTGTTGTATACTGCACAATGGGTTATATGAAAAGAGGAAACAAAATACACAGAATCAGCAGCTATAGCTAGACACTAATACTTTATACTTAAGACAAGATTATGAAATGCACCAAGGATTAGTGCTTAAACCCCAAGGAAGTAAATAGTTGTTATCGCCAGAAAGTAAGCATTAGATTACCTCTTTATGATACCACCTAAGTTCTTTAAAAGTTTAAATCTCTAAAATAATTTAATGACTTAATTGGAGCTCAAAAAAAAAAAAAAGATTCAACATACATGAGTCAGACCTTTATGGAAAATGGTGTAGTGGAATAAGGTGATAGCTGTTTGCTTTTGTAATTATTATTTTTTCCATATATTTATCTATATTTTTTTCTAAACAATTTTCGGAAAATGTAAACCTAATCTAGTATGAGCTAGTAATATCATTCCATAATTTCATAATATATTGAAAAACAGTTGTCAATATCTATTCAGATAAACTAAGCAATGCACATGGTTGTTTCAATAGAAGATGAGGTTATTCATTTATGCTCCATTCATACAGACGATTGCAAATATAAATAACTAAAATGGGTCATAGGAAATAGCATGTGTAGTGCCCTGGAGATAGGCTACTTTGGACTATGGACGTTTGTGGACATTTGCCCCTACTGCTACTATGCTAAACCATCAACTCCCTACTTTATTGCATTTGGAAGGGTTAACGTGTACTGTAATTTATGCTGTTGTGTGCACTTGTAATGTTTTATGTTTTTGAACTGCATTTTATATGCTTATTGTAATATATCTTGTTAATTTGCACGGTTATTGCATATATCTATATCATCTGCACTGGACTGTGGAAACAGTTAATGCAAGGCCAGCTGGTGCTGAGAGACTTTGGGACTTTCTATCTATGCTCTGGGAAGTTAGAAATATTCCACAGTTACTCTAAGGGACTATGCAAAGTTTTGACTGTCTGGTTTAGCTCTGTTGTTTATGTCTAAAGATTTGTTTATGTCTGGGAAAACTGCTTAGTCACTCCCATAGACTGTACTTGTCTATGGCAGACTTTAATTGATACAATGTTTCTGATAGGCTTCTCCACTCCACCCCTCCCACTAGAAGGTTGTGGTTTAGCTAGAAACTGTATATAAGGAGATTAATTAACCACTTCCCGCAACTGTAACGCCGAAAGGCGTCATTGCGGCGGCTCCCCCAGGCTACGCTAACGCCAATAGGCGTCATCTCGCGTGAGCCGAGATTTCCTGTGAACGCGCGCACACAGGCGCGCGCGCTCACAGGAACGGAAGGTAAGAGAGTTGATCTCCAGCCTGCCAGCGGCGATCGTTCGCTGGCAGGCTGGAGATGTGTTTTTTTTAACCCCTAACAGGTATATTAGACGCTGTTTTGATAACAGCGTCTAATATACCTGCTACCTGGTCCTCTGGTGGTCCCCTTTGTTTGGATCGACCACCAGAGGACACAGGTAGCTCAGTAAAGTAGCACCAAGCACCACTACAGTACACTACACCCCCCCCCCGTCACTTATTAACCCCTTATTAGCCCCTGATCATCCCTGATCACCCCATATAGACTCCCTGATCACCCCCCTGTCATTGATCACCCCCCTGTCATTGATCACCCCCCTGTAAAGCTCCATTCAGACGTCCGCATGATTTTTACGGATCCACTGATAGATGGATCGGATCCGCAAAACGCATCCGGACGTCTGAATGAAGCCTTACAGGGGCATGATCAATGATTGTGGTGATCACCCCATATAGACTCCCTGATCACCCCCCTGTCATTGATTACACCCCTGTCATTGATCACACCCCTGTCATTGATCACCCCCCTGTAAAGCTCCATTCAGATGTCCGCATGATTTTTACGGATGCACTGATAGATGGATCGGATCCGCAAAACGCATACGGACGTCTGAATGAAGCCTTACAGGGGCATGATCAATGACTGTGGTGATCACCCCCCTGTCATTGATTACCCCCCTGTAAAGCTCCATTCAGATGTCCGCATGATTTTTACGGATGCACTGATAGATGGATCGGATCCGCAAAACGCATCCGGACGTCTGAATGAAGCCTTACAGGGGCATGATCAATGACTGTGGTGATCACCCCCCTGTCATTGATTACCCCCCTGTAAAGCTCCATTCAGATGTCCGCATGATTTTTACGGATGCACTGATAGATGGATCGGATCCGCAAAACGCATCCGGACGTCTGAATGAAGCCTTACAGGGGCGTGATCAATGACTGTGGTGATCACCCCATATAGACTCCCTGATCACCCCCTGTCATTGATTACCCTCCTGTCATTGATTACCCCCCTGTAAAGCTCCATTCAGACGTCCGCATGATTTTTACGGATCCACTGATAGATGGATCGGATCCGCAAAACGCATCCGGACGTCTGAATGAAGCCTTACAGGGGCATGATCAATGACTGTGGTGATCACCCCATATAGACTCCCTGATCACCCCCCTGTCAAGCTCCATTCAGATGTCCGCATGATTTTTACGGATGCACTGATAGATGGATCGGATCCGCAAAACGCATACGGACGTCTGAATGAAGCCTTACACGGGCGTGATCAATGACTGTGGTTATCACCCCATATAGACTCCCTGATCACCCCCCTGTCATTGATTACCCTCCTGTCATTGATTACCCCCCTGTAAAGCTCCATTCAGACGTCCGCATGATTTTTACGGATCCACTGATAGATGGATCGGATCCGCAAAACGCATCCGGACGTCTGAATGAAGCCTTACAGGGGCATGATCAATGACTGTGGTGATCACCCCATATAGACTCCCTGATCACCCCCCTGTCATTGATTACCCCCCTGTAAAGCTCCATTCAGATGTCCGCATGATTTTTACGGATGCACTGATAGATGGATCGGATCCGCAAAACGCATACGGACGTCTGAATGAAGCCTTACAGGGGCGTGATCAATGACTGTGGTTATCACCCCATATAGACTCCCTGATCACCCCCCTGTCATTGATCACCCCCCCTGTCATTGATCACCCCCCCTGTCATTGATCACCCCTCTGTAAGGCTCCATTCAGACATTTTTTTGGCCCAAGTTAGCGGAATTATTATTTTTTTTTCTTACAAAGTCTCATATTCCACTAACTTGTGTCAAAAAATAAAATCTCACATGAACTCACCATACCCCTCACGGAAACCAAATGCGTAAAAATTTTTAGACATTTATATTCCAGACTTCTTCTCACGCTTTAGGGCCCCTAGAATGCCAGGGCAGTATAAATACCCCACATGTGACCCCATTTCGGAAAGAAGACACCCCCAGGTATTCCGTGAGGGGCATATTGAGTCCATGAAAGATTGAAATTTTTGTCCCAAGTTAGCGGAACGGGAGACTTTGTGAGAAAAAAATTAAAAATATCAATTTCCGCTAACTTGTGCCAAAAAAAAAAAATTTCTATGAACTCGCCATGCCCCTCATTGAATACCTTGGGGTGTCTTCTTTCCAAAATGGGGTCACATGTGGGGTATTTATACTGCCCTGGCATTCTAGGGGCCCCAAAGCGTGAGAAGAAGTCTGGTATCCAAATGTCTAAAAATGCCCTCCTAAAAGGAATTTGGGCACCTTTGCGCATCTAGGCTGCAATAAAGTGTCACACATCTGGTATCGCCGTACTCAGGAGAAGTTGGGGAATGTGTTTTGGGGTGTCGTTTTACATATACCCATGCTGGGTGAGAGAAATATCTTGGTCAAATGCCAACTTTGTATAAAAAAATGGGAAAAGTTGTCTTTTGCCAAGATATTTCTCTCACCCAGCAAGGGTATATGTAAAATGACACCCCAAAACACATTCCCCAACTTCTCCTGAATACGGCGATACCACATGTGTGACACTTTTTTGCAGCCTAGGTGGGCAAAGGGGCCCATATTCCAAAGAGCACCTTTAGGATTTCACAGGTCATTTACCTACTTACCACACATTAGGGCCCCTGGAAAATGCCAGGGCAGTATAACTACCCCACAAGTGACCCCATTTTGGAAAGAAGACACCCCAAGGTATTCCGTGAGGGGCATGGCAAGTTCCTAGAATCTTTTATTTTTTGTCACAAGTTAGTAGAAAATGCAGATTTTTTTTTTTTTTTTTTTTTTTCATACAAAGTCTCATATTCCACTAACTTGTGACAAAAAATAAAAACTTCCATGAACTCACTATGCCCATCAGCGAATACCTTGGGGTCTCTTCTTTCCAAAATGGGGTCACTTGTGGGGTAGTTATACTGCCCTGGCATTCTAGGGGCCCAAATGTGTGGTAAGGAGTTTGAAATCAAATTCTGTAAAAAATGACGAGTGAAATCCGAAAGGTGCTCTTTGGAATATGGGCCCCTTTGCCCACCTAGGCTGCAAAAAAGTGTCACACATCTGGTATCCCCGTACTCAGGAGAAGGTGGGGAATGTGTTTTGGGGTGTCATTTTACATATACCCATGCTGGGTGAGAGAAATATCTTGGCAAAAGACAACTTTTCCCATTTTTTTATACAAAGTTGGCATTTGACCAAGATATTTATCTCACCCAGCATGGGTATATGTAAAAAGACACCCCAAAACACATTCCTCAACTTCTCCTGAATACAGAGATACCAGATGTGTGACACTTTTTTGCAGCCTAGGTGGGCAAAGGGGCCCATATTCCAAAGAGCACCTTTCGGATTTCACAGGTCATTTTTTACAGAATTTGATTTCAAACTCCTTACCACACATTTGGGCCCCTAGAATGCCAGGGCAGTATAACTACCCCACAAGTGACCCCATTTTGGAAAGAAGAGACCCCAAGGTATTTCGTGATGGGCATAGTGAGTTCATAGAAGTTTTTATTTTTTGTCACAAGTTAGTGGAATATGAGACTTTGTAGGAAAAAAAATAAAATAAAAAAAAATCATCATTTTCCGCTAACTTGTGACAAAAAATAAAAAGTTCTATGAACTCACTATGCCCATCAGCGAATACCTTAGGGTGTGTACTTTCCGAAATGGGGTCATTTGTGGGGTGTTTGTACTGTCTGGCCATTGTAGAACCTCAGGAAACATGACAGGTGCTCAGAAAGTCAGAGCTGCTTCAAAAAGCGGAAATTCACATTTTTGTACCATAGTTTGTAAACGCTATAACTTTTACCCAAACCATTTTTTTTTTACCCAAACATTTTTTTTTTATCAAAGACATGTAGAACTATAAATTTAGAGCAAAATTTCTATATGGATCTCGTTTTTTTTGCAAAATTTTACAACTGAAAGTGAAAAATGTCATTTTTTTGCAAAAAAAATCGTTAAATTTCGATTAATAACAAAAAAAATAAAAATGTCAGCAGCAATGAAATACCACCAAATGAAAGCTCTATTAGTGAGAAGAAAAGGAGGTAAAATTCATTTGGGTGGTAAGTTGCATGACCGAGCAATAAACGGTGAAAGTAGTGTAGTGCCGATTTGTAAAAAAGGGCCTGGTCTTTAGGGGGGTATAAACCTGTGGTCCTTAAGTGGTTAAAGAGTGTCTGCAGATAGGGACCAGTGTTTAGTAGAAGAGACTCTGACAGACTGCATTAGTGACTAGAAGAAAATGCTGAGATGGGGATACTCTGCCACATACCCTGGGTCACTAGCCCTTTGACCAGAGGACCAGTCAGACAACGTAAACAAAGACTCTGGGCTACAAGCCCTTTGGCCAGGGCACCAGTCTTCTGAGATAGAGAGAGAGAGAGGGACAGCTATCTCAGGTCTTTCCTCGGCACACAACCTTCTTCTGTCAGGGAAGAGATTGGAGAAGCTGCTCAATGCATTGCCTGAATTGTTTTCCACTTGAGCTCTTCCAGTAAAGAAACACAGTGGTTTACTGTAAACCCTGACTCTCTGGATTTATTTCCCATTTAATTGCACCACACCTTAGCATCCTCTCCGGAGGGCAGCAACAGGCGATGACACCTCAACGGTGTCCAGGTGACCCAGTGTAGCGTTGGGACCACCCCAAAACCTTGCTTCTACACATGCAACATCTTGCTTTATTCCAATGTGTGAAAGCTGGTAACCTGATCATAAATGAATGAACATCTCCTCAACATCTGGTACCTGTAGTCTCTTTGTTCCACCAGACAATTGCAGGCTACCAAGTCTCATGGAGAACATTTTCAGCATGCTGTAAAATCTGTATGTACCATAAAACGTGTATCCAAAGGTTGAACATTTTTAAGTGTTCTTCACCCAGTTGTTAAGCCTTCTCAGTGGGCCAGCTATTTTAAACCTGGTACTGTAGGTACATATCTAACAAGCTTTTTATTGTATTAAATGCTCTTTTATGGGAAATCTTGACAATTCTCTGATTTAATACGGTACACTGTGAATGAGAGTACATCTAATGTAAAAAAGATGTGAATAATGTAATTTGGATAGTAAGATAATTACATTTTCCTATCAATACAGGACATATACAAGATAATATCATTCCACTTCTAGTAAGGATGGATTGTCACGTCTTGTGGCAGCTGCTGCATGATACCTATAACTATAAATATAAATTGGTTGCATTAAAAAAAGCTTCTTACATATGCTATTTACTGTCAGTAAATGCTTAAATTATTTAGAGAGACCAATAAGATTTTATAAATGAGATTATTTCAATCAAGTATCGCATGGTTATACTTACTATCAGTTTTGTAGCTAGGTCCTGAGGCAGTCTTTGCTTGTTATATGCTTCCATCACATACTGAAGCAGTTGGATCTGATCCTGTGTTAGTTCTTCTTTGACCTGTTTCAACATCAAAAGACAATACATTTAGTACTAGTCTGGCTCCCCAAATACCTCACTGATGGAATGTTGTGGTATAGATCAGACAGCCCATGAGGGTGCATAAAAGGGATTACACAGTTCTCATATATCACTAACCATGTAGAAAACATGTGGCAACATAATATCGCAATACCAGATGGAAGGTCTTCTTTAAAGGGGTTGTCCAAATTAACTACAAACTCGGGGAGAAACAGAAAATATAGTAAAATAAAAAGGAAGTTATACCACTTTTTCCACTGCTGCTTCCAGAATCGTGGTCCTGTCGTGCAGCCAAGTGCCATACACACCAGGTCATCATGCAGTCAGTCATTGGCCTCAACAGTATATGGCAAGTGACAGCTGAGGCTAGTGATTGGCTGCAGCCGTGATGTGGTGTGTCATTGAACCCCTCAGATGCCACGTTCATTGCTGATCGCAGCATCTGATGCTACAATTGAGGCCTTTCCGGGGTTAATCAGGTTAAAAAAAAAACATACTTACCTCATCTATTTTCTTGTGGATAGGCCTTTGCAGCCATCTTGATTGAAGATACTACTCTAAATCTTGCGGGGGGTAATGTTATGACCTCACCATGCCCCGCGCTGGCCGCCATCACGTCACCACGCGAGATTTCACACAGCGTCATCAATCAATGGCTGCAACGGCCTCTCTCCAAGCAAATGGATAAGGTGAGTATATTTTTTTTTAACCTGATTAACCCCTGAAAAGCCTCAATTGTAGCATCAGATACCGCGATCAGCCATGAACACGGTATCTGAGGGGTTCATTGATGGGGGGGGTGGCACGATCACCGTTCCCTGTCATTACAAAGGAATGCACTTCGTGACTAAGTAATTCATCACGAATTGAATTTCTTTGTGAAATTCGGCAAAGCAGCTGAATCAAATTTTTTATAACTTCGCTCATCACTACTGGCCATTGCTACAGCGCAGATACGAGTTGGTCAGGACGGGGCTGCTGCGCATGTATGTCTATGCACGCTCCAGGCCACCAGAGAGTCCAGCACTTTTTAATATAGTGTGCAAGCACGGCCACACTGATGCTGGATTGTAGGGTGATTGTTGAGGGAAGTGTTGGATTTAAATATATATGTGTATATGCCCCTACATATATGCATATATATTGGCCCTTTTGCATGGGCCAGTCCAGGTGGTAGGTGTATACATAGAGATGTATGTATGCCCCCTTGTCAGCATACATCTCTATGTATATAATATATGTGTAGGTGGGCTAATTGCTGCCCATTCAGACCCCCTGTTATATATATGTGTATATATATATATATATATATATATATATATATATACTTATGGATGTGCCCCAAGCATCTATAAGTATATATGTACAGTTAAAACTGTGCTCCCATGGATGCCCCCCCTCTGGAATGTGCCTGCTGGGGGGGGGGGGGGGAGACCGACAACTGGACAATTATGTCCAGTTTCAGCCTCTTCAAAGGACAGATGATCAATTAAGATCCTCTGCCCTTTGTCATCATCTCCGGCAGCGGCAGAGATGGTATGACTAACAGGGACATGAGTACAAAGAGTTCCCATGCCCCTGTGTGCCGCTCACCTCCGGCGCTGTAATTACAGCGCCAGAGATGTGCGATATCTCCACAGGCAGGAGGATCAAAGGATCCCCCCGCCTGGGAGTGCGGGCTGGTGCGGTGATGTCATATCACGTGGTCCTGGCTGCAGGCGTGCGCACGCACGCCTGCAGGGCGGGAAAACGGGAGTGAGCGCCACTGGGTTTAAATACCCCAGCGGCACTGCGCTCTGGGTTTGAGTTCCCCTACCGGCCTCCCTGAAGCAGAGCACTGGGTTGCGCTCTGAAGATTAGAAGAGCGCAGCCAGCGCTCAGACAAGGTCGGAACCCCCCCCCCCCCCAAGGTGAGCGCATCCGGCGCTAAAGTGCGGGATCCCTTCCTCCCCCTACATAGAAGAGAGCGCAGGCAGCCATCCGGGCTGCGCTGCGCTAGGACACAGGACCCCCGACACCCCCTTGAAGGAGAGCGCATCCGGCGCTGAAACACAGAGAAGAATGCAGGCAGCACTCACAAGCTGCGCTGCATTAGACACGATCTCCACCAGTCTAGAGGAGGGGAAGACCGAGCAGTCGATCTGCTCCAGTGAAGAATGCAGAAAGGAGGGAGGATCAAGCAGTGTGCTGAGTCCTGCTGGATGGCTAAGTAGCACTGCCCCATTAACCCCTTCAGTGCCCTGTTCCCCTGCCCTGCATCAACCCTGTCCTGTCCCTGCAGAGCATTAACCCCTTCAGTGTCCTGTTCCCCTGCTCTGCATCAACCCTGCCCTGTCCCTGCAGAGCATTAACCTCTGCATTGCCAGTCCCTGCAGAACCCGTGCATTACCCTGTCCCTGCAGTGCCCTGAACCCCTTCACTGCATGCTGCCCTGCCTCAGCATTAACCCCTGCTGACCTCCTGTACCCTGGCAGACCTCTGCAGCAGTATCTCTGCTGCCCTGATAACCCCTGCCATACCAGGTGTTAACCCTTTCCTGAGGTACCCCTTGCCCTGCCCTTCCCAGAACCCTGTGTACCCTGGCCTGCAAGTATTGACCCCTGCAGTGCCACAATTGTGTTTAACCCCTTGTACCCCGTAGGGACAGTGAGTAGCCAGGCGGGTGGGTTACTGATATTTGTGTGAATGTAAGTGTATTATTGTAGGTATGGTTAGTTTGTGGGTGGAATTTGGGATTGTGTAGTGTAGTTTAGTACTGTACATTTAGTACTGTATTGTTAGTGTATTGCTTGCGTAGTGTACTGTAGGTATTAATAAATATCTTGTTTTATTTGTAACTATCTGTGTAACATGTGGTTATTAGCGATAGTTAGTTCAGTAAGGCACATGCAGCTAGCCTAGTGATTAGCGTAAGTCAAAGTGAAAGTAGTGTTATTAAAATAAATGTAAAAATAGGCGGAGTCATCAATAGACGGCTCCTCCTATTTATGCATATTAATTATTGACATTTGCATAAATATTGGTGATTAATATTCCCCCTTTACAGTGATCATAACCCCTGCATATTAGAAGTGTATAATGTGATGGAAAAATGTATCCAGCCAGAATAGGAGGCAATATGCAGAATCACAATACATTAGTAAGTGTCTTGTAATAAGTTTCTCTACATGATAAATGCCATTTGCTGAAGTGAGACAAACCCTTTAGTTTTCCCTGTAGTGGCATGCATGAAAAATAACGTACTGACAGTTTTCCATACAGATAACAGTTGATCGATCACTGATCACTGATCATCTTATTGTTAAGTGATCCTTCTAACAAGTAGGGATTTCCCAATGTGAACAGCCTCTTTAAAGGGGTTTTCTGGGATGAGAAAAAACATGGCAGTTTTTTTCCAAAAGCAGCACCATGTCTGTCCGTTGGTTGTGTGTTATATTGGAGCACTTCTGCTTTGAAGTCAAAAGGGCTTGTATGTGTCAGATCTGTTCACATGCAGCAGATTTTCCAGACATTTCTGTGACAGTCCTATTCATGTTAATGGGGATTCCATAAATCCATGCATATGCTGTTGAAGCATCCAATTCAGATGTAAAGAGCAGGTTTTCAGCTGTAGAAATTTCTGCAAAAAATCTTTCACACCTGACAATACCCTATAGCAGGGGTGTTCAACCTGCGGCCCTCCAGCTGTTGCAAAACTACAACTCCCAGCATGCTCAGACAGCCTACTGCTGTCAGCCTACAGCAAAGCATGGTGGGAGTTGTAGTTTTACAACAGCTGGAGGGCCGTAGGTTGGGCATCACTGCCCTATAGAATTCAGCTTGACTTTGGTTTATGGCAGATTTAAGAACTGATTTATTTTAAGCACAAAGGATTAACTTTACTCATTCATAACAATCAATGTGTTAATTAGAAGAACCAAAATGCCTTCTGCAAGTCACAGACTGTAATATATTTGCTTTGGTCAGAAGCAAAGTAGACAAATGACAAATATTAGTTCTGATGAGAACATGGAAAGTTTGACCCTTTTATTTGGTCAAGGTGTGACGGGGTGCTAGGTTGAAATCCAACCAAGGACAACATCGGCATGGAGTTTGTATGTCCTCCCTGTGTTTGCGTGGGCTTCCCCTGGGTACTCTGGTTTTCTCCCACACTCCAAAGACATACTGATAGGGAACTTAGATTGCGAGCTCCACTGGGGAGAGCAGGAAATGATAATGTCTGTAAAGCGATGAGGAATATGTCTGCCTGGCCCTGTCAATCAAAGCAATCAGGCAGGAGCTGGCCACAGAAAGGAGTGCAGCTTGGGTACAACAAGAGCAACAGTGATGTCCTCATTGCACCAAAGGCCTAATTTGCATATTAAGAAAAAGTGTCATTACTTGGGAATGGAGCCTCAGATAAAAAAATTAATAAACTGTGTTTTAATTAGGTGAAACACAGCTATGTGTCTATCTAAACAGTTTAATAGGAAGGTCCAATAATGTAGATTACATCATAGATGTAGACATAGATTATCAATCTTTATGAAGGCAAACATATCTAAAAGCCTTATATTTGGTATGCTACTTTTCATAGAGATGAAATTCTATGATAAGGTCCATGGTCCACACTTCAGGTTGCACTTGCTGCATTACAGATGCCTCTCACAACAGTGTTACCTGCAAAAGCCTTTCATCTGCCCAATGGTGTCTGCCCAGAAGCCCCTTATGATAAGTGGAAGTCTCTGCTGCCAGATAATCACGTTACTGTATGATCGCAGCCTTGCGTGGATGTGCGCTGTGACTGTGGTTTGATAAATGTCTGAGCTGTTTCCTGTATTACACTGTCTGACACAACTTATTTATGCTGCGTTTTATAGATTTTTGAAAAATCTATTAACAAAGTCACATGTTTATTATTGACTTTAGGGCCATGAACAACATTTTCACAACCTCTCATGCCTGTTATGTAGAAGAAATACACGCACAAGGCGGAAAACCTTTACTTATACTGACTTTGTAAAATGTCATCAATCATATATAAAGGTCATATGTCACATGGCAAATATTTAGATGTCACTGCTTGCAAACATGTATGGTGTATTTATTCATATTTTTCGACATCATATCATGTGTGATATTTATTTTGTAAAATCTCAAATACGAAATGTACTATAGAATACTATCCACAATTCTGTATATATGTTAATGCCTAGGAACGTCTTAAGTTGATGAGTAAGTACTTACTGATTTGACAACCCTGCCCCTGAAGGAATGCTCAATGATTAATGTTAATCGAGCACCAAAGTGCTCGGGGGCTTGAGTAGAACACCTCGGGATGCTCGGGTGCTCCACCGAGCACCTGATCACAATGGAAGTCAATGGGAGAACCCGAGCATTAAACCAGGCACCCCCTGCTCTGAAGAGGGGAGGGTGTCTGGTTCATAGGAAAAGGTCAGAAATTGATGGAAACACCACTGAAATGGTTCAGGAACAGCATGGGGAGGATGTCTGGATGCATCTTGGACTCCCAGGTCGCTGCTGGGAACGATGTTGTCCGAGTAGTACGCCAATTGTACAGACTGACAATAATACGCACAAAACCAAGATAAAATCGATTTTAGAGGAAAAATTGTTAGGAAACATTCTTTCCTGTATATTTACTTGTATATAAAGTGCAAGTGCTGCCAAAAATTACAAGGAAGAGGCACTCCGATACATCCTGTATATCACATAAGGGAGAGCCTCATTCACATTGTGGTACAATTGTTCAGGTAGTGGGACTTCTACACTCTTAAAGCCTATGCACTAAGTGAAAGGGCTGCCAAATCTTACAAGGAACCGGCACTACAATACACCCTTTATTACACATAAAGGAAGACATCATACACACCCTTGAAAAATTATGATTAATGGCCTGCTGGTGACCCTCAAAAACATTAGGAGCAAGGGCTCCCGCTCCAGCTGGTGACCCTCCCGCTCCAGCTGGTGACCCTCTAAAACATTAGGGGCGAGGGGCTGCTGCTGATCTGACAATCTAAAAAATTAGGGGTGAGGGTCTGCTGCTGATCTGACCATCTAAAAAATTAGGGGTGAGGGTCTGCTGCTTAGCTGACCATCTAAAAAATTAGGGGTGAGGGTCTGCTGCTGATCTGACCATCTAAAACATTAGGGGTGAGAGTCTGCTGCTTAGCTAACCATCTAAAAATTTAGGGGTGAGGGTCTGCTGCTGATCTGACCATCTAAAACATTAGGGGTGAGGGTCTGCTGCTGAGCTGACCATCTAAAAAAATAGGGGTGAGGGTCTGCTGCTGAGCTGACCATCTAAAAAATTACGGGTGAGGGTCTGCTGCTGATCTGACCTTCTAAAACATTAGGGGCGAGGGCCTGCTGCTGATCTGACCATCTAAAACATTAGGGGTGAGGGCCTGCTGGTGACCATCTAAAACATTCGGGGTGAGGGTCTGCTGCTGAGCTGACCCTCTAAAACATTAGGGGCGAGGGCCTGCTGCTGATCTGACCATCTAAAACATTAGGGGTGAGTGTCTGCTGCTGAACTGACCCTCTAAAACATTAGGGGCGAGGGCCTGCTGGTGACCCTCTAAAACATTAGGGGCGAGGATTTGCTGCTGAGCTGACCCTCTAAAACATTAGGGGCGAGGGCCTGCTGGTGACCCTCTAAAACATTAGGAGTGAGGGTCTGCTGCTGAGCTGACCCTCTAAAACATTAGGGGGCGAGGGCCTGCTGGTGACCCTCTAAAACATTAGGAGTGAGGGTCTGCTGCTGAGCTGATCCTCTAAAACATTAGGAGCGAGGGCAGCCTAATAGGCATGTTGATATGATGGAGGAGGAGGACGATGAGAAAAGGAAGATTAAACCATATACCCTTTTTTGTGGTGGAAGGGGAGCATGGGAATACAGTGTATTCAATACACCATAATAGCCACATTTAAAGTGCTTTTATGATCAGCCGCTTTCCTCTTTTTTATTGCCTGAAACGCATCAAGCTATTTGAATTAAACAAGTTACTTCGTACCTTGGAAGTCCGTTGTGTCATCCATTCACAGGACGACGAAAGAGCCACCTACTTACAGGCGGTCTCGGCGGGGGAAAGTCTGGTGTCAAGTGTCATGTGCTTGTACTTCTTTTTATTGATAACTCTGGAAATCGTTCTAGACTGATTTTAAGGTCATAACCTCATGTCATCTTTTTTTACATATCTATATACTGCTCAAACTTACCTTACCCTCTGGATTTATGGGGGCACGATTCTAGTATTCCCCCATGGCATTTAGGGGCATTCACTAAAGTTATATAGAGGTGTACTGTTCACCATCTCCCCCCCTTTTTTTCTTGGTGCCACTATCTCACCGATTCTTGACCATAGGCGCTCCACCAACCTTTCTTTCCTTTTTCTCATATTGTTTCCTCTGGTGGAGTAGAGAACTCAGGGCCAATCCAGGCCTTGTTCATTTTGATAAGAGTCAAACTGTCAGCATTTTCAGTTGACAGTCGGATGCGCTTATCAGTTATTATGCCCCCAGCAGCAATAAATACCCGCTCTGACAAAAAGCTGGCGGCAGGGCAGGCCAGCACCTCCAAGGCGTAGAGAGACAATTCGTGCCATGTGTCCAGCTTGGACACCCAATAGTTGCAAGGCACGGAGGGATAACTGAGGATGCTGACACGGTCTGCTATGTACTCCTTCGCCATCTTCCAAAGCTTTTCCCTACTTGTGACACTAGGCCACGCATCAGGGTGAGGGTGCTCGCGGGGTGTCATGAAACTGTCCCAGGCCTTGGAGAGTGTTGCCCTGCCTCTGTTTGAACTGCTGTGTGTTCCCCTCCCCTCCTCGGATGCCCAAGGAACTACGTACTCTGCCGCCAGCGTTGTTGGCTGGAAATTTTTGGAGCAATTTTTCCACGAGGACCTTCTGGTATTGCACCATTTTGCTAGTCCTCTCCAGGCTCGGACTGGCCCACAGGGGTACAGAGGAATCCCCCGGTGGGCCCCTGAGCAAGGTGGGCCCCTAGTCTCCCACCCCCTGCACAAGTGGCACATAACACATTAGATTTAGTACACTACATACATATATTCAATGTACAGCACCTCAACCAGCTTATGTTCATATAAAAACTTGTTAGATTATTTATTATATTTGAATGTATCCGTACGATGGGCCCCCAAAATAAATTTTACTGGTGGTCCCTAGGTACCCCAGTCCGACACTGGTCCTCTCCACCACAGGAATGAGAGATGAGAAGTTCTCTTTGTAGTGGGGGTCGAGAAGGTTGAACAACCAGTAATCGGTGTTGGCCAAAATGCGTATAACGCGAGTATCACGGAAAAGGAAGCATAATATAAAGTCAGCCATGTGTGCCAGAGTCATAACAGACAAGACTTCGCTGTCCTCATCAGGAGGATGACTTTCAATCTCCTCATCCTCTTTCTCCTCTTTGGCCCATCCACGCTGAACATATGGAATAAATCTGCTATGGGTACTACCCTCTGTAGCGGAGGCAACCGTCTCCAGCTCCTCCTCCTTATCATCATCCAATTTGCGCTGAGAAGACGAACGGAGGATGGTCTGGCTATCACCCTGTGTACTGTCTTCCTCTATTTCCACCTCTTCCACATGCAAAGCGTCTGCCTTCATTGTGAGCGGTGAGCGTTTCAGTAGACACAGAAGTGGGATGGTTACGCTGATAATAGCGGCATCGCAGCTCACCATCTGTGTTGATTCCTCAAAGTTGCGTAAAACCTCACAGAGGTCAGACATCCATGCCCACTCGTCGCTTGTGAAGAACGGAAGCTGACTGGAAAGGCGACGAACATGTTGCAGCTTGTATTCCACTACTGCCCTCTGCTGCTCACAAAGACTGGCCAACATGTGGAACGCGGAGTTCCAGCGCGTACAGTCAGTGAGCTCGCAATTGCAAGCTCTGTTGCAGAGTTGCCAGACCGGCGGCAGCTGTAGATGACTTTTGGAAATGGGCACACACGCGCCGCACCTTCACCAGTATCTCAGGCAAATTGGGGTAGGTTTTGAGAAACCGCTGAACCACTAGGTTGTATGCATGGGCTAGGCATGGTATGTGTGTGAGCGCCATCAGGCTGCGGAAAGCCTCAGTGTCCACAAGCCTAAATAACAACATTTCCACTACCAGCAATTTGGAAAGGTGCGCATTCAGTGCTATGGCCTGTGGGTGGGTGGCTGGGTATTTGCGCTTTCGTTCAAAGGCATGGGGTATGGACATCTGTACACTCCACTGGGACACAGAAGAGGATGTGCTAGCTGATAGTGCTTGCGAAGGTCCAGGTGCAGGGCGGGAGGCATCCGGGCCTGCGTCTTGGACAGGGGATTGGCCAGCACGTAACACAGGGGAAGAGGAGGCAGTGGTGTGACCCGCAGACACTGATTGTGGACCCAGGCGTTCGGCCCACCTATTAGGGTGCTTTGATGCCATGTGGCGGATCATGCTGGTGGTGGTAAGGTTGCTAGTGTTCACGCCCCAGCTCATTTTGGTACGGCACAGGTTGCAGATGACAATTCTTCTATCGTCCACACTTTCCTCAAAAAAGCGCCAGACTACGGAACACCTACCCCTTGGCAAGGGGGTGCTCCGGGGAACAGTTTCGGGCCTGTTTGGTGTGGACCGCCTTTTCCCTTTTGCCACCCCACTGCCTCTTCCAGCCTGTTGCGGTGCTGCGGATCCCTCTCCCTCTGTACTGCTGTCCTCGCTCGGCTTGCGACCTTCCCAGGTTGGGTCAGTGATTTCATCGTCCACCACCTCCTCTTCCACTTCCTCACTCTGATCATCCTCCTGACTTGTTGACCTAACAACAACCTCACTTATTGACAACTGTGTCTCATCATCATCATCCACTCCGTGAAACACTAATTGCTGTTCCCCACCGTCATCTTTTTCTGACTGTGGATGCTCAAGAGTTTGGGAATCAGTGCACAAGATCTCCTCTTGTCCCTCTTCAAGTGGGCTTGGCGAGAGGCCCAAATTAAGGAATGGCGATGAAAAGAGCTCCTCGGAATATCCGAGTGTGGGATCACTTGTTTGCCAAGACTCTCTATGGTGGGAGGAAGGAGGATCAGAGTGAGGATTCTGTTGACCAGACTTTTGGCTACTGAGACTGGACTTTGTGGAAGACAGGGTGGTGCTTAATTGACGAAGCATTATCTGCTGCAATCCAACAGACCACCTGATTGCACTGGTGTGAATTCGAGAGTGGTGTCCTACGCCGCCCTGCAAGCTAGGTATCGTGGATGAGTGTGTTTCTTGTGCTCTGGCAGCAGGCACAGTTTCACCGCGCCTAGGGGCACGGCCTCTGCGTGCACCATCAGCAGCACGGCCACTTCCCCATTCCTTACTGCTCACCTTGAGCATATTAAATGGTATAAATGCTTGCAAGTATGTCACACGTACAGTAGCGCAGGTTTTGTAAGTGTATGCTCAAATCAATTACACTGAATGTCACTGATATTTAGGATGCTCAAACGTTATACATAAGATGTTGCGCAGGTAATGTCGCTGTCACCAGCACCGAAAAAAATGACACTGAATGTCACTGATATTTATGATGCGCAAACGTTATACAGGAGATGTAGTGCAGGTAATGTCGATGCCACCAGCAGCGAAAAAATTTAACTGAATGTCACTGATATTTTGGATGCTCAAATGTTGGACAGGAGATGTAGTGCAGGTAATGTTGTTGTCACCAGCGCTGAAAAAAATTAACTGAATGTCACTGATATTTCGATGCTCAAACGTTATACAGGAGATGTAGCGTAGGTAATATCGCTATTACCAGCGCCAAAAAAATTTAACTGAATGTCACTGATATTTATGATGCGCAAACGTTATACAAGAGATGTATAATGTCGCTGCTGTCACCAGCAGCCAAACAATTGCATGCAATTTAGCGCACGTTGCATTAATATATTTCGCAACCAGATAAAACAATAGTCCTTAAAAGGACTGTTGGGTCTCTAACACCTTTCAACACTCAAAACTCCCTAAAAAAACAACAACACAATTCCTCTCCCTACACTATCTGTCCCTTCTGCTGCAGCTCACCCTGACTAAGGGCTCGTTCACACGAACGTGTGCTGCCCGTTGTCGTATTGTGGCCCGCATTTGCGGATCCACAATACACGGGCACCGTTCCGTGGCTATTCTGTATCACAGGTGCGGACCCATTCATTTCAATGGGTCCGCAAATCCGGAGATGCGGAACGTAAGAACGGAACACTACGGAAGCACTACGGAGTGCTTTCTGGGGTTCCGTTCCGTGCTTGCGCACCGCAAAAAGATAGAACTTGCTCTATCTTTTTGCAGAACAGAAGGATAGCGGACCCATTCAAATGAATGGGTCTGCGATCCCGATGCGCCTGCCCCACGGACGGTGCCCATGCATTGCGGACCGCAATTTGCGGTCCATAGCACGGGCTTCACACGTTCATGTGAATGAGCCCTAAGTCTGAGCCGAACCACGTGTCATCGGGTGCTATATAGCACCCGATGACGCGTTCTTTTCAGCCAATCACTGTAATGCCAGTAACCAACATGGCTACGGCATTACAGTGTGTGCCACTACTTCCCCACACGTTTATTGGCTGCGTACAAACGTGCGGGGAGCAGACTCAAGCATCGCACTTGGGCACACACGGTTTTCAGCCGAACACCGTGATGTGCCGAGCACGATGCTCGAGTGAAAATGGTGTTCAACCGAGCATGCTCGCTCAACACTATCAATGATTGATCATTTCAAGCAAATATAATGTAACAAAAGATCAAAAACTAGTATAATACAATTACAGTGAGCCAAACTGTGACCACTGTTCTATGATTTATGCAGGGCATTAGCAGTAGTGTGGTGGGCCATCTGGTCAATCAAAACCAAGTTAAAGAGGACATTTCATGTTTTTTTTTTAATTCCAGATAAATACCTTTACTTGCGCGGTACCCCCCGCTGATGCTGCCACCCTGCCTGTTTTTTTTAAATATCGCTCCTACACCCTACTGTGCCCCCTGTAGTTTTCCCGCTCAGTATGTTAATACTGAGCAGCAGTACAGGGAGGAGGAGACGCCAGGGTTTCTCAATGGGTGTCTCCTTCTCCCTGGCTGTGCCGCGATCCAATCAAAGCAGAGAGCGTCACAGCCAGGGAGAAGGTGAGTCTTTTTCTCTCCCTGGCTGTGCTGCGATCCAATCAAAGCCAGGGAGAGAAAAAGACTCACCTTCTCCCTGGCTGTGACGCTCTCTGCTTTGATTGGATCGCGGCACAGCCAGGGAGAAGGAGTAGCCCATTGAGAAACCCTGGCGTCTCCTCCTCCCTTTACCGATGCTCAGTATTAAAATACTGAGTGGGAAAACAGCAGGGTGGCACAGCGGGGCCGTAGGAGCAATATTTTTTTTAAAAACAGGCAGGTTGGCAGCATCAGCGGGGGAAGGGGGTACCCTGCAAGTAAAAACCTATATTTCAAATCATGTTTTTGCATTAAATAACATTTTTTTGTGAATATTTTTAATTTTCCATGCCACTATATTTTAAAAAAAAAATGTATATCAACCTGCGATTTTCACACTGCCCACTAGGTCATGATTTCCTCTTCTGTACACAGGCTCGGACTGGCCCACAGGGGTACAGAGGAATTCCCCGGTGGGCCCCTAAGCAAGGTGGGCCCCTAGTCTCCCACCCCCTGCAAAAAATCACTTAACACAGTAGATTTACAGCACTACATACATATATTCAATGTACAGCACTTCAACCAGCCTATGTTCATATAAAAAAAACTAAGAAACTCCCCAGTTTATTATTATAGACACAATCAGATAGCTGAGGTGACTTCTAGGTATAGAGGAAAGCCACCAGTGTCCTCTTCTCCCCAGGACCTACCTTCTCAAAGTTCCTGCAGGGACCCACATATTCAATTATCTGGTAGCATCTTGCTGCTGTATGAGCAGGTAATACTTGAATGAATCCGTATGGTGGGCCCCCTAAATAAATTTTACTGGTGGGCCCTAGCACCCCAGTACGACAATGTCTGTACAGGTAAGGCTACTTTCACATCTGCGTTCGGTGCGGATCCGTCTTGTATCTGCACAGACTGATCCGCACCTATAATGCAAACGCTTGTATCCGTTCAGAACGGATCCGTTTGCATTATTCTTTCAAAAAAAGTCTAAATGGATCCATCCTGACTTACATTGAAAGTCAATGGGGGACGGATCCGTTTTCAATTGCACCATATTGTTTCAGTGAAAACGGAAGTCAGTGAAAACGGATCCGTCCCAATTGACTTACATTGTAAATCAGGATGATCCGTTTGGCTCCGCATCGTCAGGCGGACACCGAAATGCTGCAAACTGCGTTTTAGTGTCCGCCTCAAAAGCGGAACGGAGACGGAAAGCAGCCAAACTGACGCATTCAGAGCGGATCCTTATCCATTCAGGATGCATATGGGCTGAACTTATCCATTTTGGGCCGCTTGTGAGAGCCCTGAAACGGATCTCACAAACGGAAAGCCAAAACGCCAGTGTGAAAGTAGTCTAACTTTTCAGTAGCTGTTATCACAGGGGGAATTAGTAACACCTCTATATAGATAAGACAGGATCTACCATTCACTATAGGCGATATCACAGCTTATCAACTCCCTCCTGACCTCTGCACAGGTCACAGCATGCCTAGAAAACTCTCCCATATCAGTCAATGGGGTCAGCTCATGTACATTGTGTCTATGTCCCATGTAGCTGCCTAAAAAAAAACAGGAAGTCTTAACATATTTTAGGCCTAGTGGCCAGTAACAAAACTGCAGGATTTTAGGTTTTTTTTTAATATAGAAGTGACATAGAAGATTAAAAAAAAAAAAAAAAATCTTTAAAAATGTGTTTAACATAAAAATGTGATTTACAAATAGTTAATTTTTTGATGAAACATTCCCATTAACACTATTGAACCCTTTAATGACCTGGCCTCAAAAGCCGTTAATGACCAGACAATTTTTTGTGATTCAGTGCATGTGGTGGTTTAAGGCCCCTTTCACACGGGCGAGTATTCCGCGCGGATGCGATGAGTTGAACGCATTGCACCCGCACTGAATCCCGACCCATTCATTTCTATGGGGCTGTTCACATGAGCGGTGATTTTCACGCATCACTTGTGCGTTGCGTGAAAATCGCAGCATGCTCTATTTTGTGCATTTTTCACGTAACGCAGGCCCCATAAAAATGAATGGGGTTGCGTGAAAATCGCATAGCATCCGCAAGCAAGTGCGGATGCGGTGCAATTTTCACGCACGGTTGCTAGGAGACGATCAGGATGGAGACCCGATCATTATTATTTTCCCTTATAACATGGTTATAAGGGAAAATAATAGCATTCTGAATACAGAATGCATAGTAAAATAGCGCTGGAGGGGTTAAAAAAAAAAAAATAATAATTAAACTCACCTTAGTCCACTTGCTCGCGCAGCCCGGCTTCTCTTCTGTCTCCTTCTTTGCTGATTGCCGGAACAGGACCTGTGGTGACGTCACTCTGGTCATCACATGATCCATCACATGATCTTTTACCATGGTGATGGATCAAGTGATGGACCATGGGATGACCGGAGTGACGTCACCACAGGTCCTGTTCCTGCACACAGCAAAGAAAGAAGACAGAAGAGATGCCGGCTGCGCGATCAAGTGGATTAGGGTGAGTTCAATTTTCTTTTCTTTTTTTTTTAACCCCTCCAGCGATGTTTTACTATGCATTCTGTATTCAGAATGCTATTATTTTCCCTTATAACCATGTTATAAGGCAAAATAATACAATCTACAGAACACCGATCCCAAGCCCAAACTTCTTACAATGTTTTGCACTCGCGCGGAAAAATCGCGCATGTTCCCGCAACGTACCCGCACCTTTTCCTGCAACGCCCGTCTGAAAGAGGCCTAATGGTTGTAACTTTTTTATATGTTGGACTACCAAAATCATGCAATGTTTTTCATGTGACACATATTTTTGTATTAATATATTTTTAGTGATTTATTTTAGTTAGGTTTGGAAAAAACTGTACACAATTTGTTTAATTTTATTTTTATTCTTTAAATATGCAAACTGACACCAAAATAAATTATTAAAATGAGTTCACTATTTTGAATACAGTGCTGCCCATAATTATTCATACCCCTGGCAAATTTTGACTTAAAGTTACTTTTATTCAACCAGCAAGTAATTTTTTGGACGGGAAATGACAAAGGTGTCTCCCAAAAGATAATAAGACGATGTACAAGAGGCATTATTGTGGAAAAAAAAACATTTCTCAGCTTTTATTTACATTTGAGCAAAAAGTGTCCAGTCCAAAATTATTCATACCCTTCTCAATAATCAATAGTAAAGCCTTTATTGGCTATTACAGCAATCAAATGCTTCCTGTAATTGCAGACCAGCTTTTTGCATGTCTCCACAGGTATTTTTGCCCATTCATCTTTAGCAATGAGCTCCAAATCTTTCAGGTTGGAGGGTCTTCTTGCCATCACCATGATCTTTAGCTCCCTCCACAGATTCTCAATTGGATTCAAGTCTGGACTCTGGCTGGGCCACTCCAAAATGTTAATGTTGTTGTCTGCTAACCATTTCTTCACCACTTTTGCTGTGTGTTTTGGGTCATTGTCATGCTGAAATGTCCACTGGTGCCCAAGGCCAAGTTTCTCTGCAGACTGCCTGATGTTGTTGTTGTTGTTGAGAATCCTCATGTATTGCCCTTTTTTCATGCCATTTACTGTGATTAGGTTCCTTGGTCCATTGGCTGAAAAACACCCCCAAAGCATTAGGTTCCCACCACCATGTTTGACAGTGGGGATGGTGTTCTTTGGGTTGAAGGCTTCTCCTTTTTTTACGCCAAATGAAGGAAACATCATTGTGACCAAACAATTACATTTTTGTTTCATCTGACCATAACACAGAAGACCAGAAGTCTTCTTCTTTGTCCAGATGAGCTTTTGTAAAGGCCAAGCAAGCTTTTGTGTGCCTTATTACTTGACGGTTGAATAAAAGTAACTTTAAGTCAAAATTTGCCAGGGGTATGAATAATTATGGGCAGCACTGTATATATATACTGTGTATATATATATATATATATATATATATATATATATATATATTCTAATGTTTCATGTGAACGGGGAGATAATGGTGACAATTTTGGTTGGTGTGGAGACATTTTTCTATAGATATACAGTACAGACCAAAAGTTTGGACACACCTTCTCATTCAAAGAGTTTTCTTTATTTTCATGACTATGAAAATTGTAGATTCACACTGAAGGCATCAAAACTATGAATTAACACATGTGGAATTATATACATAACAAACAAGTGTGAAACAACTGAAAATATGTCATATTCTAGGTTCTTCAAAGTAGCCACCTTTTGCTTTGATTACTGCTTTGCACACTCTTGGCATTCTCTTGATGAGCTTCAAGAGGTAGTCCCCTGAAATGGTTTTCACTTCACAGGTGTGCCCTGTCAGGTTTAATAAGTGGGATTTCTTGCCTTATAAATGGGGTTGGGACCATCAGTGGCGTTGAGGAGAAGTCAGGTGGATACACAGCTGATAGTCCTACTGAATAGACTGTTAGAATTTGTATTATGGCAAGAAAAAAGCAGCTAAGTAAAGAAAAACTAGTGGCCATCATTACTTTAAGAAATTAAGGTCAGTCAGTCAGCCGAAAAATTGGGAAAACTTTGAAAGTAAGGGCTATTTGACCACGAAGGAGAGTGATGGGGTGCAGCGCCAGATGACCTGGCCTCCACAGTCACCGGACCTGAACCCAATCGAGATGGTTTGGGGTGAGCTGGACTGCAGAGTGAAGGCAAAAGGGCCAACAAGTGCTAAGCATCTCTGGGAACTCCTTCAAGACTGTTGGAAAACAATTTCAGGGGACTACCTCTTGAAGCTCATCAAGAGAATGCCAAGAGTGTGCAAAGCAGTAATCAAAGCAAAAGGTGGCTACTTTGAAGAACCTAGAATATGACATATTTTCAGTTGTTTCACACTTGTTTGTTATGTATATAATTCCACATGTGTTAATTCATAGTTTTGATACCTTCATAGTCATGAAAATAAAGAAAACTCTTTGAATGAGAATGTGTGTCCAAACTTTTGGTCTGTACTGTATATATTAAAGGGGTATTCCGGTCACCATAAATATAACTTATGTTTTAGACTAATTCATCATCAATAATTACCTAATATAATGTAAATTTCACATATTTACCATTCAGTAGTTATAAAAGTAGTTTTCTTCCTCTGCTACCCACTGTGTTTCCTCATAAATTACCATGGCATCGACCTGTAGTTCTGAGCCTTTGACATGCTCACTGTGTTGCTATCAATTCTCTAGCTAAATGTCTTGTGAAACACAGTGTGCTGGTGATTACTGAGAAGGGCTGTGACTGCACTGTATATCAGGCAGCCAATCAACAAACATCAACACTCATGAACAAGCACAAACTCACAGCAGGAAAGTTAGGGATTGTGGGGATTGTAGTTTTGTGAGGGAAGATCAGGCGCCATGATACAATCAGTGTGTTGTAGGCTCACACAGGAGCTAGACAAGTGGATTGCAGGGTAATTTGAAACTCTGGTTATATGTATAGGTATGGGTTCTGGTTGGGTCATAGCTTGCAGCCTTAATGCAGTTTTTGAAAAATTTAGTTACTTTACCGGAATACCCCTTTAAAGAGGCTCTGTCACCAGGATCAACTCTATTAAAGCAGGCATACTCCCTGGTAGGGCTCATCATGCTCATTAAAACTATACCTTTCTTTTGTCTGTATGATAAATAGCTGCAGAGAAATGTGTGTGTTTTATTCATATGCAAATGAGCAATTCGAGCACCAAGAGGCGGGGCTGAATCATCTGCCTTGTAACACCCCCTGTGCTCTGCACACTCCCCCTTCCCTTTGATTGACAGGACTAGACATCAGGCTGAGGGCAGAGCTGTGTCCTAGAGCTGTGTGCTAGCATTTAAACAGTGGTGTCGCTACAGGGGGGGAAGGGGGGGGCAATTGCCCTTCCCAGGTCATTCCTTGCCGGGTGCCCACCCCGCTGATTCACTGCTGTGCCCACACTACTGATTCCCAACGACAGACAACATACACATGACAGATGGGGGTGGTGGCGGCTTCGGACCCAGCGTGCAGGGCGAGCGCAGGCTGGGAGTGCGGCAGCCGCAGAGTTGACGTCACCACGTAAAGCTGCTTGCCTGTGTAGTGTACCACTAGGTAAAGGTGGGCGCTACACAAGGGTTAACATGTCTATTGCATTAATGTGATGTTTAATGTGCATTTCCCTGTGTTATCTGGGTGTCAGGCCTGTTAGGGTGTAGTTCAGCCTCCTAGACGTTAGAGGGAGCTAGAGAGCCCTGAGTATAAATAGTTAGGCCCAGACAGGGATGAGTTAGTTCAGTCCAGGTGGCTAGAAGTGTAGCCTAGTCAGCCTGAACTTCCGGGGTCTAAGTTTAGCTCAGAAGAGTCACCCCAGAAGAAGAACTTGCCTCCTGGGAGAAACCTGCAGACACCCTCAAGCCAAGCAGTGCCAGTACAACCAGTTCAGATAAGTAAGCTAATGGGCAGAGGTACTATAAAGTGAGAGCAAGGGTCAATACGGGAGGAAGATTAACTACCAAGGATTAAAGTCAGCATTTAGGCATCCGGGCCTTGGGATACAGCCAGCCAGAATAGCTGTGAGATAGTGCAGCCTGGACTGTGAAGCATTAATTATGTACCCTCCGAGTATCTTGCAAGATTATTACCTGCCATATTGTTGAGAATAAGCCTGCTTGTGGAACATTGACATAAGGAACTGCATCATCATCTGTATGTACAAAGTTGGACTGTTTAAAGTAAAGCAACGTTTGGTTCACTATACCACCTGTGTACCTCACTTATTGCTACTGGAAACCGGTGTGCCACCGTTACAGGCACTGGCGTCACGATCCTTAAAGGGACCTTGCCCCAGGCACTCAAAACACCTGCAACATCCAGGGCACCTCATCCACCATCAGGCCTGGTCCTTACATACAGAGTGTGCCCCAGAGGAACTTTGTGTCAGCCTCTCCTTCACTGTCGCATGCCTGCCCAGGGTTCTCCTATGAACAGTGAGTAACCCTCGATTGCCCATAACCGTGACCTCACTTCACAATACCCTGCAGGTCTGGCATGCTGCACCTGCCCGCCCGCGCGAACGCTTTCTTCTGCAGCTCTGCTACTGCTAGTGAGCCTGTCTGTGCCCAGGCCCCAGCTTCGGACAGGAGAGGAGGACTATGTGTGGCAGCACTGGCACTGCTGCGCCTGCACCAGAGGGCGAGGCACTCTCCCAAGAACTCTGCCTGGCCCTGCCCTGGCTGGCCCCTAGGCAGGCTAAGAAAAGTAAGAATAAAAAGTTTTAAAAAAAAGTATGTACCCCCACTACCTCGCCTCATGGCCTGCCTGCTTGCGCCCAGCCCTTCCTCAACCCTGATACCTCTATAACTTAGGGGTATCAGGGTACATTATACAGGGGTAATATAACTGAGGACCCTGTATAATGTCCCCTGATAGCACTGAGTCCTCCTCAGTTATATTACCCTTGTATAATGTACCCTGATACTCCTTAGTTATAATATTACCCATAATGTCCCCTGATACCCCTCAGTTATATAACTGAGGGTAATCAGAATACATTATACAGGGCGTAATATAACCAAGGGGTATGAGGGTACATTATACAGGGGGTAATATAACTTATATTACCACCGTATAATGCCTGATAGGCCTCCTGAGTTATATTACCCTTGTATAATTATGTACCCGGATACCCCTTAGTTATATGATCCCGGCGGGGTCATATAACTAAGGGGTATCAGGATACATTATTATACAGGGGTAATATAACTCAGGAGGCCTATCAGGCATTATACGGTGGTAATATAGCTTACATCACCCCTGTATAATGTCCCATGATATCCCTCCTCAGTTATATTACCCTTGTATAATGTACCCTGATACCCCTCAGTTATATTACCCCTGTGTAATGTACCCTGATATCCCTTAGTTATATAATATAACTAAGGGGTATCAGGGTTCATTATACAGGGGTAACATAACTGAGGAGTGCTATCCTATCAGGGACGTAATACAGGGGTAATGTAAGCTATATTACCCCTTTATAATGTCTGATTGCCCTCCTCAGTTATATTACACGTAATGTACCCTGATACTCCTTAATTATATTACCCCGGCACCAGGGGCGTAGCTGCAGGGGCAGCGGCTGCTTTGGGGCCCTGACCTAGAAGGGGCCCATCCAGGAGGAGGAGGACTAAAAGATTTTGTCAGGGCCTCCTCAACAGTATTACACTATGAAAAAATATACAGATAGTACAGACAGAGTAGGAAAAGGATGGAACAGCTGCCGGGCCTGGTCTGAGAGAGATATCTTTACTAGCCACAGGAATGGGGGCGGCATGAAAGGAAGGGGTTGCGAAAAAGTTAGTGGGGGCCCAGTCATTTCTAGCTATGCCACTGCCCGGCGGGGTCATATAACTAAGGGATATCAGAGTACATTATTATACAGGAGTAATATAACTCAGGAGGCCTATCAGATACTGAAGAAGTAATGAAGTAGTATGATTAGCTGGTGAAAATTATTAGTGCCCCCCCATTTTTGACTGTGTATCTTCTGTGCCCCCCCATATAATGATCCTAGAGTCGCCACTGCATTTAAATATCATATACACTATGTACTATAGCTTCACCACACTGAGATCTGCTCAGAAAGCTAATCTACATATTACTACTTTATTCACAAGCACAATAAATGATCATATGGACACCAGTAATATGTATCAGCTTCTAAGCATAGAAAAAACATGCATCTCTATGTGGTAATGCTATAGCTTAGAGGTTAAGCTATTGGTTTTGCATGTAGAGATCCTTGGTTTGAATTTTAGGAGATACTTTGTTTTTTTCTTCAGATATTTTAATTCTTCAACATTTGTCCCATAAGAAAAGTCTATATCCTTATCATATTGAGAATAATTTTTTTTTAGAAAGCTAATAAATATTACTGGCTTCTTTATACTCATATATTGTGTCTGTGAATACACAGTAGTAAGGCCTTAATATTATTATTATTATTATTATTATTATTATTATTAGTAGTAGTAGTAGTAGTAGTAGTAGTAGTATATGATTATATCTTATTTATTATAGTATAGCCTTTGAATATGGTTTTAAATAAAAAAGAAAAAAAATAACAGAAAGAAAACATATATCTCTCCTGGGGCTATAGCATTACCACATTGAGACACATGTTTTTTCTATACTTATAAGTTGACACAAATTACCAGAGTCTGTATGATCATATATTGTATATATTGTGCCTGTAAATAAAACAGTAATAGGTATATTAGCTTTCTGAGCAGATCTCAGTGTGGCGAAGCTATAGTACATAGAGTGTATAATACACATAAATATAGTAGATATGTATAAGCCAGGACACAGCTCTGTCTTTAGCCTGATGTCTAGCCTTGTCAATCAATGGGAGGGAGGAGTGTGCAAAGCACAGGGGGTATTACGAGGCAGTGCACAGAATATTCAGCCTGGCTCTTGGTGCGCCAACTGTTCATTTGCATATGAATAAAACACATATTTCTCTGTAGCTCTTTAACATACAGACAAAATAAATATATAGTTTTATTCAGCATGATGAGCCCCACCAAGCAGTATGTCTGGTTTAATAGGGTTAATTCTGGTGACAGAGCCACTTTAAAAGGCCTTTTAGGGACACTAAGACTTTTTTTTTTTTACTCTTTTTCCTCTATAATGGGGCATCCAAAAGAGCCCCAGTTACAGGGCTCTACAGTTTACATATGCAGAGCTGCTCAGGGTCTGCTAAGACCCATCTGCTCTCCTATGCCCGAGACACCCTGTGATCACATAATAGCACTAGGTTGCTTCCTCTATTCACTGCTTAGCACTAGGTGAGCGCTATGTACAGAAGAAAAGGCAGATGCAGTAAAAAGTTTCTATCTTCTCAGAAGGGGTCCCTGGCTGTCGTTAATAGCAGGGGACCCAACCTTGTATGAGTTCTTGTATGAGTACTGCTTCTTCGTTAGGGCTACCTGTATGTCATCTCCTTTGTAGAAGAGGGGGAATGTAATTACAACTACTCATCCCATTCTCATGAGGACCACTACCTCTTCGAACAGTTGATCAGCATGGGGTGCTGGGAATCAGACCCCTCCAATCTGATATTGATGACCTGAGGATTCGTCAATATCTTTGCACTGTACAACCCCTTCATATCCCGCGCTGTATATTTATAGAGCTCCAGATTAAAGCCCTGCCCCAAGCACTGTACATATGTGGCGCTAAGGTTAAACTTGTCATTGGTTCACTATTTGGGACAAATGTGTCTAATTAGTAAACCTGTTTCTGTGTTCTAGTTGAAAAACTTTCACCTACTATATTAACTATCCTTTATGCCAGTGTTGCTCAACTCCAGTCCTCAGGGCCCACCTGCGTGACCTGCCGGTCATGATTTGTGAATGTCCCACAGAATGAATACCTGTGGTAACTCCTGATACATTGACAGGTTTGACACTAATTATATCACCTGCTCAATATTAAGGAAATCCTGAAAACATGACCACCAGGTGGACCCTCAGGACTGGAGTAGAGGAACACTACCTTAGGCAGTCCATTTTGCAGACAGAGTTGCCAAGAAGTGAAGAAATTGTGGCATGCACACGATGCATGAAGCTTTAAATTGCTGTCTGAACTTCTATTTAGAACTCCATAGCTAAGTTTGTGCCTGACCAACAGTAGATAGATTTACAGCGAGAGAGACAGACGATAGATAGATCGATAGTGTGTAATATAAGGTTCTAATGGAACAATGGACCACATTTACTAGTGAGTACGCCTAGATTTTGGAACACAATTTGTGCCACAAGGTCGAAGAGTTGGGCTCATCCAGACTTAGAGACAGTGTCTTAGCCTTTTTGTGGCTTACCAGGAAAGGGGTATGACCCATGATGTGTTTTGCACCAAAATTACACCACAATTCTGGAGCAAAATTCTGTCTGAAAGTAAGCCAACCAATAGTTGGTATAGAGTCAGTGAAAAGTGTCTATCCCTGCACCACATTTATCATCCAGCCTGAACGCCTGTGATAAATCTGCTGCAGGTCTAGACAGCCTAAGTTTACACCATCTACAGGATTAGTAAATCTGCCCCAATGTGCATACCCGATTTGTCTTTGTGGTAGATGTAACTTGCTTTATCTCAATTCCGTCATTATCTTCACCAAATGATTTTTCAGGGAGCTTGACATTTTTTCGTAGCCGTTTTGACTTGCACTGTATCTCTGTTAGTAAACCTGTGGTATGGAATAGAAAAATGTTCAGCTGCATAGTATGGTTATATATATTGTTGTAGTCTTTAAAGGGCTCTGAACCCGGACATATCCTCATTTTCACCCAGGCAGCCCCTTTGATTTGAGCATTGGAGTATTTAATGCTTTGATGCTCTCCCTTGCTCTGCGCATGCGCAGACCTTTAAAAATTAGAAAGAAAGAAATACCGGATCCGTTTTTCTGGATGACACCCGGAAAGACGGATCCGATATTGCAATGCATTTGTGAGACGGATCCGTCTCACAAATGCATCTGTTTGCGTCCGGCGACGGAACTGCCTGCTGGAATCCTCTGCCGCAAGTGTGAAAGTACCCTAAAGGAGGTAAAAGTGAGACCAATTTAAATAGCATCACCCATAATGTGGCACTACAAAATTACAGTTTTACTGAACAATTTCCTATTAGATGTAAATTTGAGTAAATATTATGAAGAACAAGAACATGTTAACCTTTTTAAATGCAAATTATTGAGAAAATCTGGATTTGTCTTGTCTACCTAAATGTGATTACATTTACCGGTAGATTTAAAATCTTACAGCTACAAAATGTGGTCTTAGCACTGGAGGACCAAGCTCATCTTTTGTGAGTTACATGGACAGTATTGTGATTTCAGTGGACACTGTGTAACACTTCATTTCACCTGGGGTGGTGCTGCAGGTAAATGACAAGCTTACTGAATAATTTATGCACAGAATAGCTGGTCGCTGGGGGTTTACAGCTTTTTGGAGGACCCTTCTAACAAAAAGACATTTCCATAGCGGACAACCCTTTTATGAGAGATTATATGATGTAATTGTAAGTCCATGTGTCTCCATGTAAATTTATTTGCCACAATAGTTTCTATTATATCTTCTGTATACTGTGCTAATGGTAGTATTATCACTTTCTGTAAACCTATTGCTACATTAGTGACACATGTAATAATATATATAATGCAAACTATTGAGAAATCAGTCCCTCTTATAAAGGATACTTCAACTAATAAGTAAAGCTGTATATGCGGTCAGCATTCAGATCAGCGGTGCACGTGGCAGGGTGGGTCTCGATATGGTTTGAAATAGAAAAATCCCATCACTCGCTTTCTTTGTTTGGATGGACAAATGTCTTTTTTCGGCCTTATGTACTATGTTACTAATATATTTATTCATACATCAGTTACAATTAGGGGGCACCTTTCGGCCCGTCCTGAGCCTTTTTCAAAGAAAATGGCTCAGGACGGGCCGAAACATGTCCCCTTATTGTAACTGATGTATGAATAAATATATTGAACGAAGAAAGCGAGTGCCGGGATTTTTCCTATTTGCAACTAATAAGTAGACAGTTTACCAATTTACTCACATTCAGCAAGCATGCCTTTCTCTTTACATTTCCGTAGGCGACATTCCTGGCATTTTCTCCTCATGTACATATCCATTTCACAGTTGCCTCCATTTTTACACTTGTAAACAGCATTTTTAGTAATACTTCTTCTGAAAAATCCTGCAGATTGGAAGCAGAGTGGGCACACTTATCACAGGTTTGTCTGAACAGTTACTTTAAGCATAAAATTGTTATGCTACTTTCATATCTGTGTTTTCAATTCAATTCAGGTTTTAGGATCCAGCAGAGGATCTCAAAACCTGAATTAAAAAGTTCAGTTTGGTCCCCATTCTTTGTCACTGGGGACAAAACTGATCAGGGACCTTTCCATTTTGTTGCGTTTTGTGAAAGTAGCCTTAGTCCTTCAAAATTTTCACCTAAATTGCGCAGATCTCCATAATTATAGATAAACATAAAAAAGTTTACTTTTTCATTCATGTCTTGCTTATTAGGATTTAAATATTGTTAGAAACGTATGTAAACTTCAAAGATAATCAGTTTAAGTAAAAATAGTCCTGAAATGAATGTCCATCTGTGCCATGGTGATTTTGGCAAGTTGATTTGTTGGTTTCGCTTTCCTTTACGCCAGTTTAGGTGAGCAAGTTGTCCCCGCGTGGGATCCTGATTTCCAGCCCTATTAAACCAGACATACTGGCTAGTAGGGCTCATCATACTGATTAAAACTGTACCTTTCTTTTGTCTGTATGATAAATAGCTGCAGAGAAATCTGCGTTTTTATTCATATGCAAATGAGCAATTCGAGCACTCAGATGCGGGGCTGGATATTCTGAGCACTGCTACATAGCACCCCCTCTGCTCTGCACACTTTCCCCTCCCATTGATTGACAGGGCTAGACAGTAGGCTGATGGCAGAGCTGTATGCCAGCAAATAAATATATCACTATGTACTATAGCTTTACCACATTGAGATCTGCTCAGAAAGGTAATCTACATATTACTGCTTTATTCACAGGCAGAATGTATGATTATACAGATGCCAGTAATATGTGTTAGCGTATAAACATAGAAAAGACAGTCATCTTCATTAGGTAATGCTATAGCTTAGTGGTAGAGGGGTTTACCCTGTATACAGAGATCCCTGAAGAGAAATACATTTTCTTTCTGTTATTTTTTTCTTCTTTTATTCAAAATCATATTAAAAGGCTATACTATAATAAATAATATATAATCATATAATAATAATAAGGCCTTACCATATTGAGAAAAGTAATTTTTTGCTAAAACCTATTACTGGTTTATTCACAGACACAATATATGGTTATATAGAAGCCAGTAATATTTATTAGCTTTCTAAAAAACATTATTCTCAATATGATAGGTAGTGTTGATCGCGAATATTCTAATCGCAAATTTTTATCGGTAATATCGGCACTTCGAGATTTCGCGAAGATGTAGAATATAGTGCTATATAGTCGTAATCTCGAATATTCTAGATTTTTTTTCCATCAGTAACCTCCCTTCCTGCTTGTGGGCCAATGAGAAAGCTGCAATATCTTTGTCAGAGCTTAGCAACATCCATAGCAACCAATAGGAAAGTTGCCTACCCCTTACTATATCAGAAACTCCCCAGCAGCCATTTTCTGCTGTTTTTTTGCAGTTCTGAGAGAGAAATCACTGTCATTGCTGTGCTCTGTGCTTTCATCTGTTCACCTATTCCAATTACATTAGATAGTTAGTTAGCTCATATATATAATACAGATAGTTAGTGGGAGATATTCAGTGTAGGTTAGATTGTGATATAGTGTAGCTGATAGGTTCCAGTGCAGGGTGTTAGGCAGTGTGATAGGAATTACTGTACTGTGCATTTTCTCCAGGAAACGTCTAGCAGCTTGAAAATGTAGCAAAAGTGACCCACACCTGTATTGAGCGCGCAATGCGCGTATATTACACTGGCGATTTTTGCAATCAAAAAAATAATGACGAGGTCACGAATTCTAGAATTTCGCGAATATTAGGCCAAAAATTTGCGAAAACGAATATTGCCCATGCTGCTCATTACTAATGATAATTCTCATTTGTATATGAATAAAAACACTGATTTCTCTGCAGCTGTTTATCATACAAACAAAAGAAAGGTATCATTTTAATCAGCATGAAGAGCCCTATCAGACAGTATGGTCTGGTTTAATAGTGTTGTTCCTGGTGACAGAGCCTCTTTAATGCAACTATCCAGTCAGAATCTCAAAAATTATATGTAAGACGATACATCCAGATGGTGACCATCCGTAATTCATTCTCTTCAGAACTTGCTTCCTGGCTGCTTTTTAGTTGAGCTTCATTAGGTCAGAGCTGTGATCTGTGACTACATCTACTGTTTCTGCAGGGAGTCTGAAGTAGTCTGAAACACGCACCCCTGTTTTGACATTGGGGGGTAGCCCTGACTCTCCCTCTGCAGCTCTGCCTCCTCATATTAGCTGCTGTGTATAAAAAAAACTATCGCATTTTTATTTATTTATTTATTGATAGCAAAAGACATACATACAAAATTATAAACGTAATCTTCAACAATATTAAATTTCTCGTTTTCACCCCAAAACTCCCCCCCATCCCTATCTTGTGATGCGTCTCCCATCCCCTCGGTCAACCAAGACAGAAAAAGGGATTATGGTGGAGTGAAAGCAGGAAGACTTATGACTTCCAAATACCCCATACCTTATTCCATTTCTCCTCAATATTTCTTTGTTTATATAAAATTCTTTCGTAATTCTTAATCTTATTACCCGATTCAACCATATATGCACACTGGGGATGTTTTGCGAAAACCAGCTTCGCGTGATCAAAAGTCTTGCCCAAATTTTTTTTTAATCAAGAGGAATCTTTTATACTTATCACAAATAATTTGGGAAAGATCACCCAGGATCCAACATTCCACCGTATAAGGAATCCCTATTTTCAGTTTTTTAGTAATATGTTTAGCTATTGTCTCCCAATATTCTGTTAATTGTGTACAAAACCAAAACATGTGTAAATAATCAGTCCCAGGTAAATCACACCGTGGACAATTGGACGTATTTCTCAACCCACATTTATTGAGTCATAGTGGTGTGACATGTACTCTGTGTAAAATATCAAATTGAACCAAAACATGAATAAAATTAGGCACTGTAATAAATATAACGATACTGCGCTCTGGGACTTTAAGTATATGGAAATTAATGCAGGAGTATCATAGATTATTTTTTACAATCTGCATTTTGTAATAATTCTAGAAAATTTCTGGGGCAGAAGTTAAAAATTTCTGAACTTTATAAATTCCTTCTTGAAGTATTATTTAATAGTATACGTTCCCCCAGACAAAAGGCTTGGGAACTTGCTTTAGGGTTTCAACCAGATGATTGGGGGAAAATAATTGACTAATTTAAGAATAGTGTCACATAATTTTATTCATAATTTAAATAACGCTTCAAAGGCGCTCAGTGGATGTACTAGGTGGTAGCAGCGGTATCGCAGCAGAACCGCAAAGTCAGCCGCATAAAGGAAGGCACTGTAATAAATATAACGATACCGCGCTCTGGGACTTTAAGTATATTGAAATTAATGCAGGAGTATCACAGATTATTACAATTCAGCACATGAGTATACACTGTTATACAAGTCTTTATCTGGCTTTGCCAGTATACCTGTAGTGTGAACTCCTGTCTGTATGTTGATCCTCCTGCTTGTGCTTCTGTATTTGGTGCGCTGGTGCGGCTTTCTGAAAATCGGAGATTGCCGATTGAGTGATTGTTGCTCACCGAATCCTCGATGCTGGAGTCCGGGAAATGAGGTGGTTCAGGTTTCGTATGAGTCGGCGTGCAGGTCAGCGTGCAAGTCAGTGTGTAGCTTCGTGTCCCGGCCGGTGACGCGATGCTGCAATCAGTAGAGATTTAGACTAAAACTTTTTTAGCGCTCACTAAGAGAAATGAGTGACGTCACTACCACGGTCATCAATGACCATAGGTCCCAGTTATCTTTACTCCAACATGTTTCGAACAGACGCTGTTCTTCATCAGGGAATGAAGAACAGCGTCTGTTCGAAACATGTTGGAGTAAAGATACCTGGCACCTATGGTCATTGATGACCGTGGTAGTGACGTCACTCATTTCTCTTAGTGAGCGCTAAAAAAGTTTTAGTCTAAATCTCTACTGATTGCAGCATCGCGTCACCGGCCGGGACGCAAAGCTACACACTGACTTGCACGCTGACCTGCACGCCGACTCATACGAAACCTGAACCACCTCATTTCCCGGACTACAGCATCGAGGATTCGGTGAGCAACAATCACTCAATCGGCAATCTCCGATTTTCAGAAAGCCGCACCAGCGCACCAAATACAGAAGCACAAGCAGGAGGATCAACATACAGACAGGAGTTCACACTACAGGTATACTGGCAAAGCCAGATAAAGACTTGTATAACAGTGTATACTCATGTGCTGAATTGTAATAATCTGTGATACTCCTGCATTAATTTCAATATACTTAAAGTCCCAGAGCGCAGTATCGTTATATTTATTACAGTGCCTTCCTTTATGCGGCTGACTTTGCGGTTCTGCTGCGATACCGCTGCTACCACCTAGTACATCCACTGAGCGCCTTTGAAGCGTTATTTAAATTATGAATAAAATTATGTGACACTATTCTTAAATTAGTCAATTATTTTCCCCCAATCATCTGGTTGAAACCCTAAAGCAAGTTCCCAAGCCTTTTGTCTGGGGGAACGTATACTATTAAATAATACTTCAAGAAGGAATTTATAAAGTTCAGAAATTTTTAACTTCTGCCCCAGGAATTTTCTAGAATTATTACAAAATGCAGATTGTAAACCACTGTGAGAAACAGATGGGCAACCATGAATTTCTGCAAATATACTGAGGCAAATGGACCTTAGTAATGAGCATCCCTTAACCACTTCTCGGCCGCCCATTGCCTATAAATGTCCTGGGCAGTCAGGTTTATCTCTGATCGGATGTTTCTAAACTTCTTTTCAGAAATCACAGCTGAACTCTAATCGTCCAGCTGCTGTGTCGGGGGCCCACTGTCAGTGACAGCAGAACAACCCAGAGAGAAGGCAGGGACCATTCCTGGGTGTCCCTGCCTTCTAGATCGCTGTATACACAGTGCTAAATGAGTGCTGTGTATACAGCAAGGAAGCGATGTGCTGCTTCCTGTCCCGGCCTGGTGGTCATGTGACTGCCAGGGGAGTGCAGGAGCTGCCGGGTCTTCCACAGACCTCGATCAGCCCTGCACTGAGGCTGTACAGCACAGTTATATAGGGGGAGTGGTGTTGGCTGCAGTGTTATATATACGTGCATTACTGGTGTTGTTACCCCCGAGCTCAGTGCACGTCAAGTGGTGTGTTTACAGTATCACACCCACCTGAGCGAGGTCGGGCCTATTTCTCACCAGTTGAGCACATATACATTCCCCTGTGGGCGATAGCGGGTGCAGGGGTGTAGCCATAGGGGGTGCAGAGGTAGCAGTCGCTACCGGGCCCAGGCGTCTGAGGGGGCCCAAAGACCCTTGTGCCACATAAGAAGACACTGGTATTAGAGAAAGTGCATGCTGTTCAAGTTACCCCTCTGGCTGGGGTTAGGGTCAAGAATTTGGCTAGGAGTGTGATGCCGTTTCAATTTTTACCTCAGCCAGTAGAAAGGCTATGCGCTTCCCTGCCCCTGGCCAAAAAGCACTGAAGGAACGGGGGCCCAAGCTGAACTCTTGCACCAGAGCCCATGAGCCTTTAGCTACGCCCCTGAGCAGGTGGTGTAGGTTTTGGCTTACATCCATCTTTAGTTATTACCACATAAAGGTGACCTTGATAGTTAACCGTTTGGTGGAGCTCAAGGTAGGAGTATGGATGCAGAGGGCCAGCTCATGTATGATGGAGTCAATAGCCAGGCTGCAGGTTGTAGTAAATAAATGGGGTCATTTATCAAACTGATTTAAAGTAGAACTGGCATAGTTGCCCATGGCAACCAATCAGATTCCACCTTTCATTTTCCAAAGGAGCTGTCAACAATGAAAGGTGGAATCTGATTGGTTGCTATGGGCAACTTAGCCAGTTCTACTTTACACCAGTTTGATAAATGACCTCAAAAATACAGATGGACAGTCCATGTCAAAGTGTGGTGGGTGCCAAAGGCAATAATCATTTCCACAACAGTAAGGTCTCTCATGCCCTAAACAAGCATATACTTTGCTGACTGCAGCCTGCACAGCCTGGTTGGTTCTGGACCTTCTTATTTCCTTCTCTCAGGAGTACTCTGGTAAGGAAGCTGCTGTCTTGGCAGCTGAAGTCTGAGATGAAGGTTGTTTGAGCTTGGACCTAGATAGCAGGAGCTTTCACACACGTCTTCTCTCTTGTTCTGTTCACACTAGACTTCTCACCAAGTGGTGGAACCAGTGGCGGACACAGACAGCAGAGGGCCCCTGTGCAAAGAATGTGCCTGCCCCCTCCCCAGCCAAATTCTCAACATAACCTATTCCGTCCTAACATTACTTATAGCAATACAAAACATACAGGTTAAGGCTACTTTCACACCTGCAGCACTACGCTCCAGCCACCTGATCCGGCAGAGAATGCATGGAATTGGCCGGACACAAACTCAGGCATGCAGCGGTTTGTGTCCCGCTGATTCTCTGCATTTTTGCCAGATTGTGGCCATATCTGCCAGACCCTATTATAGTTAATGGGGCCGGCGGACATTCTGTCTGCATTCAGCAGTGCTGGAGCATTCCGTCAGGCTGTTTTCTGCTGGAAGAACCTACCAGAATCACTAACTCAGATGTGAAGGTAGCCTAATACAGGTCCACATACCTCTTACATCCAGGGACATCTTCTTTGATGTAGATGTTCTCTGTCCTCATCTTCTCCTTTCAGACCACACCGCCATGATGATTTATTTCAGTCACCTCTTCTCTCTGCAGGGTTTGACAGACAGACATCTTAGTTTCCTAGTTTTCCATCATCCTCCCACCTAATCAACATCCCTCTAATATTGTGCCTGCTGTGCTCCCTACAGTCAGGTCCATAAATATTGGGACATCGACACAATTCTAACATTTTTGGATCTATACACCACCACAATGGATTTGAAATGAAACAAACAAGTGTGCTTTACCTGCAGACTGTCAGCTTTAATTTGAGGGTATTTACAGTACAGACCAAAAGTTTGGACACACCTTCTCATTCAAAGAGTTTTCTTTATTTTCATGACTATGAAAATTGTAGATTCACACTGAAGGCATCAAAACTATGAATTAACACATGTGGAATTATATACATAACAAACAAGTGTGAAACAACTGAAAATATGTCATATTCTAGGTTCTTCAAAGTAGCCACCTTTTGCTTTGATTACTGCTTTGCACACTCTTGGCATTCTCTTGATGAGCTTCAAGAGGTAGTCCCCTGAAATGGTTTTCACTTCACAGGTGTGCCCTGTCAGGTTTAATAAGTGGGATTTCTTGCCTTATAAATGGGGTTGGGACCATCAGTTGCGTTGAGGAGAAGTCAGGTGGATACACAGCTGATAGTCCTACTGAATAGACTGTTAGAATTTGTATTATGGCAAGAAAAAAGCAGCTGAGTAAAGAAAAACGAGTGGCCATCATTACTTTAAGAAATGAAGGTCAGTCAGTCAGCTGAAAAATTTGGAAAACTTTGAAAGTAAGGGCTATTTGACCATGAAGGAGAGTGATGGGGTGCTGCGCCAGATGACCTGGCCTCCACAGTCACCGGACCTGAACCCAATCGAGATGGTTTGGGGTGAGCTGGACCGCAGAGTGAAGGCAAAAGGGCCAACAAGGGCTACGCATCTCTGGGAACTCCTTCAAGACTGTTGGAAGACCATTTCAGGTGACTACCTCTTGAAGCTCATCAAGAGAATGCCAAGAGTGTGCAAAGCAGTAATCAAAGCAAAAGGTGGCTACTTTGAAGAACCTAGAATATGACATATTTTCAGTTGTTTCACACTTGTTTGTTATGTATATAATTCCACATGTGTTAATTCATAGTTTTGATGCCTTCATAGTCATGAAAATAAAGAAAACTCTTTGAATGAGAATGTGTGTCCAAACTTTTGGACTGTACTGTACATCCAAATCAGGTGAACGGTGTAGAAATTACAACAGTTTGCATATGTGTCTCCCACTTGTTAAGGGACAAAAAGTAATGGGACAGAATAATAATCATAAATCAAACTTTCACTTTTTAATACTTGGTAGCAAATCCTTTGCAGTCAATTACAGCCTGAAGTCTGGAACGCATAGACATCACCAGATGCTGGGTTTCATCCCTGGTGATGCTCTGCCAGGCCTCTACTGCAACTGTCTTCAGTTCCTGCTTGTTCTTGGGGCATTTTCCCTTCAGTTTTATCTTCAGCAAGTGAAATGCATGCTCAATCGGATTCAGGTCAGGTGATTGACTTGGCCATTGCAGAACATTCCACTTCTTTCCCTTAAAAAACTCTTTGGTTGCTTTTGCAGTATGCTTTGGGTCATTGTCCATCTGCACTGTGAAGCGCCGTCCAATGAGTTCTGAAGCATTTGGCTGAATATGAGCAGATAATATTGCCCGAAACACTTTAGAATTCATCCTGCGGCTTTTGTCAGCAGTCAAATCATCAATAAATACAAGAGAACCAGTTCCATTGGCAGCCATACGTGCCCGCGCCATGACACTACCACCACCATGCTTCACTGATGAGGTGGTATGCTTAGGATCATGAGCAGTTCCTTTCCTTCTCCATATTCTTCTCTTCCCATCACCCTGGTACAAGTTGATCTTGGTCTCATCTGTCCATAGGATGCTGTTTCAGAACTGTGAAGGGCTTTTTTAGATTTGGCAAACTCTAATCTGGCCTTCCTCTTATTCAGGCTCATCAATGGTTTACATCTTGTGGTGAACCCTCTGTATTCACTCTGGTGAAGTCTTCTCTTGATTGTTGACTTTGACACATATACACCTACCTCCTGGAGAGTGTTCTTGATCTGGCCAACTGTTGTGAAGGGTGTTTTCTTCACCAGGGAAAGAATTCTTCGGTCATCCATCACAGTTGTTTTCCGTGGTCTTCCAGGTCTTTTGGTGTTGCTGAGCTCACCGGTGCATTCCTTCTTTTTTAGAATGTTCCAAACAGTTGTTTTGGCCACGCCTAATGTTTTTGCTATCTCTCTGATGGGTTTGTTTTGTTTTTTCAGCCTAATGATGGCTTGCTTCACTGATAGTGACAGCTCTTTGGATCTCATCTTGAGAGTTGACAGCAACAGATTCCAAATGCAATTAGCACACTTGAAATGAACTCTAGACCTTTTATCTGCTCATTGTAATTGGGATAATGAGGGAATAACACACACCTGGCCATGGAACAGCTGAGAAGCCAATTGTCCCATTACTTTTGGTCCATTAACAAGTGGGAGGCACATATGCAAACTGTTGTAATTCCTACACCGGTCACCTGATTTGGATGTAAATACCCTCAAATTAAAGCTGACAGTCTGCAGTTAAAGCATATCTTGTTCGTTTCATTTCAAATCCATTGTGGTGGTGTATAGAGCCAAAATTGTTAGAATTGTGTTGATGTCCCAATATTTATGGACCTGACTTGTATACAAGTTACACACAGATAGTTCCCCTTCAATAATTATTGGCACACAGTGTCCTAAAAAATAACTGCGCCCAGGAAACAGTGTCCCTGACACTAATAGTGTAAACATAATGTTCACCAAAAATAATTGTGCTAAGCTGATACTGTGCCAGGGTGCCCCCCACAGTAACAGTGCTCCCCAAAGTCCCACCAATAGAAATAATTATCTACCAGACAACACGTAGTAGTAATAGTGCCCCTACAGTAATAATGACCCCACTGTGTCCCAGAAGTAATAATGCTCCCATAGTGCTCATACTAGTATTCAAGTTCCTCATAGTCCCTCAACTGTAATTAAGCCCACTATAATGCCTCCAGTAGTAATAATTCTCTTTATAATGTGTAACAGTAGAAAAATGCCCCCTTATAATGTGCGCCACTACATAAAAGTGCCCTGTTGTGTGGCAGTACAAAAAATACCTCCTCTTAGTGCCCTCTGTAGAGCCAATGTCCCCATAGTACCCTCATAATGTGTGGCAATGCCCCCTACTGTGTGCCCAAAAAACCCTCTTAGTGCCCCCAGTTGAACCAAGGTCCCCATAGTGCCCTATAGTTTGCGCCAGTATAAAATGCTCCTATATCGTGCGCCTCCCCTTTTCCCCATGGTGCCTGACAATGTGCCAGTATAAAATGCCCCCATAATGGGTGCCAGTATATAAGATAGGGTCACCAGTTGATGCCCCCATAGTGCTACTCCCCCTTCTCCATAGTGCCCCCCATGTGTGCTAGAATATAAGGTAGGGCCCCCATAGTGCTACTTCCTCTCCATAGTGCCCCCCCATGTCTGCCAATATATAAGATAGAGCCCCAGAAGATTCCCCCATAGTGCTCCTCTCCACCCTTCTCCATAGTGCCCCCCATGTGTGCCAGTATATCAGATTATGTCCCCATAGTGCTCCTCCCCCTCCATACTACCCCCCATGTGTTCCAGTAACTAAGATAGAGCCCCTTATAGTGCTCCCCCCCTCCATAGTGTCCCCCATGTGTGCCAGTATATAAAATAGGGCCCCAATATTACTCCCCCCTGCATAGTGCCCCCCATGTGGGTCAGTATTTAAAATAGGGCCCCCATAGTGCTCCTCCTCCTCCATAGTGCCCCCCATGTGTGCCAGTACATAAGATAGGGCCCCCAGTAGATGCACCCATGAGTGCCAGATAGGGCCCCTAGTAAAGTGTAAATAAAAAATAAAATAAACTCACATACTTACCTCCTTGCTGCTTTCAGCGATGCGATGCAGGCCTCTTCCAGCCTGTGTCCCGCGCTGTATGGCTCAGGCGGCGTGATGCTGTCATTGCGCCGCCTGTGCAGCCCTCTGATAGGCTACAGGCACTAGGCCTGCAACCTATGAGAAGACTGGGGAAGGGAGACGCCTCTCCCCTGCCCCGCCGCAGCATCCATCCATATCGCCGTCCTAAGGAGAGCGATACAGATGAATAGAGATGAGCGCTTCCACAATGGAAGTCTCATCTTCCCCTGCTGCCGGTAAGAAGGGCCCCCCTCCTGCTCTGGGCCCCTGTGCAGCCGGCTGCACAGGCGGTATGTCCGCCTATATTCCCTCAACATAGTAACCTAAACAGTCTGCCAATTTGTTAACCATTTGATTGCCTACGCATTACTATTAAGAACATAAGGCACAATAATTATTTAACTCACATTACATTAACCCTTTTAGCTTTAGTTAATCCTTGCAGTAGGGGTATTGTATCAATGAAAAATACAGATCACCCTGCAAAAAATTAGCCCTCACACAGCTCTGTAGATGTAAATATAAAAAAAAGTTATGAAGGTCAGAATATGGTGATGTAAAGAAAAATTTTATTTTTTAAGTATTAAAACACAAACACAAGAAAAACTACAAAATATTGTATCGCTGTCATTATATTTACCTGTGGTAAACATGTCATATTTTTCCACATAAGGAATGATGTACAAACAAAACCCATAAAACTATGGCAGAATTGTGCTTCCCCCCCCCCCCCCCTAACTTTTCACTACATCATATGCAATATTAAAATGTGCCATTAGAAAGTACAACCTGTCCAGCAAAAGCAAACTCTCATATGCAGGGCTGGACTGGGGATAAAAACCAGCCCTGGAAAAAGTTGCATACCAGCCCCACAGCATTGCGTCATTATTTACTTGTTTATAATAGGAGAAAGCATTCATTTTAAAACACGTGTGTAAACTAGGGTTGCCACCTTTTCTTCAAGCCAAACCCGAACAGAAGGGAGGGAGGGCCCCCTTCCAGGCCCCGCCTCCAGCCACGCCCATGTCCCGCCTCCAACCATGTCCCGTCTCCACCCTTGGTCGCTGTCGCACCGCGATCGTTACGCCCCTGATCCCACGCCTGCGCCGTCCCGTTTAGTATTCGGCGCAGGCGCGGGATTTACGGGACGAAGAGGAGAACTCGGACGTCAATCAACTGGACATGGGCGTGCCACTGCCAAAGGGTGAATAGACGGAGCCTCTAGGTGCTGCAGGAACGCCCTCATAGCACCTAGAGGCTCATTAGCATATGATAAGTCTTTATTTTAAGAGAACGGCGGCAGCGGCAGGCAGGGAGTTATGTACTGCTGACATCAGCACATCGCTAATGTCAGTCAGCTACATAACATAACGTTTTTTCTGATGATTGACAGATTCAGAAACCTGTTTAAAGGGCTTCTGTCACCCCACTAAACTCATTTTTTTTTTTTTTTTCGGCTTCTTATAATCCCTATACTGCGATATATGAATACATAATGTTATTAGTCATTTTGGTTCAGTAGATAATGAATAAAACAGATTTTTATAATATGTAAATTACCTCTCTACCAGCAGGCAGGGCGGTTACTTGCTGGTAGCATCCGCATCCTCCTATCATAATGACGCCCCCTCCTCATGTTGATTGACAGGGCCAGCGAACGCGATCGTCCTCTGGCTGGCCCTGTCTGCTATCAAGTTATTGCGCCTGCGCCGTAGCGGTCTTCAGTCGGCACAGGCGCACTGAGAGGAGGACGCTCGCTCGGCCGCTCCTTCCTCAGTGCGCCTACACCAATGACGTCACATCTACACCCGGCGCAGGCGCACTGAGGAAGGAGCGGCCGAGCGAGCGTCCTCCTCTCAGTGCGCCTGTGCCGACTGAAGACCGCTACGGCGCAGGCGCAATAACTTGATAGCAGACAGGGCCAGCCAGAGGACGATCGCGTTCGCTGGCCCTGTCAATCAACATGAGGAGGGGGCGTCATTATGATAGGAGGATGCGGATGCTACCAGCAAGTAACCGCCCTGCCTGCTGGTAGAGAGGTAATTTACATATTATAAAAATCTGTTTTATTCATTATCTACTGAACCAAAATGACTAATAACATTATGTATTCATATATCGCAGTATAGGGATTATAAGAAGGCAAAAAAAAAGAGTTTAGTGGGGTGACAGAAGCCCACACTGTTACATACAATTACACAATTCAAATGTTTTAGATTTCTACCTTTTTAGAAGTGAGTGACAGACTAGGACAGGTGTCAGGACTCAGGAGTCAGGACTGTCTTGGTCAGGTTGTCTGCAGGCAGGGCACAGTGGGCACTACATGGGCAGGCTGCTGGAGCTGGACTGGAGAGGAGAAGAAGAATGATTTCTCCCACGGAGCTCCCTCTGCCTCTCTCTCTGATGTCATCACTTCCTTATCAGAGAGAGGGAGGGAGGGACTAGGAGGCAGGGGAGGAGCGAGGGGAGGAGCCTGAACAGTGAGTGAACACAGCGCTGCCTGGCATCACTGTACTGTAGTGTGTAGACTAGAGGAGGGAGGAGGGAGGAGGGGAGGCTCGGGAGCGCTGCGCTCAGCTGATCACCCGGAGTGACAGCTTAAATATGCGATCGGAGTCTCGGTCGGACCACACTGCAGTTTGAATGAATAATCCTGTGCCCGGGTCTAAGAAAGGCTTGTACCCGGGCACAGGATTACAAACCCGGACTGTCCGGGTGAATCCCGGACGGGTGGCAACCCTAGTGTAAACACGAATATGAACTTTGCCCCACGATAGCTCTTTTGTAGAACCCCCATTGTTCATATTATCACATTAGACCAGCTTTTCCCAAGGATGCCTCCAGCTGTTGCAAAACTACAACTCTCAGCATGCTCAGACAGTGTTTTACCATGCCCTTTGACCCGGCCCTTTTTTGTTGGCCACCTATTTAATGATTGTTGCATGCAACATTTTACTTGACCAGCTATTTTACATATTCTACGGCAGTCCTGTTACAATCCCCCCCAATGAGCCTTTCGACCAAATAATAAAAATATTTATAAAATCTCACCCATATGCTGCAAAAAAAAATTAAAAATCTGCAATGTAAAATCGATAATAAAGATCAACTACAAACAAACATATTTCACATAAAAACTTACAGTTACTTGGCTTGGCCCTTGGGGATCTCGGACACCACTTCAACACTTGGCTGGGGGGCTCGGTGGAGCTGATGTGTTTTATCCTAATGAGAAAGATTTCATAATAAGGATTTGGAGAAGGGGCAGAGGGATAGCAGAGCAGGGAAAGGCTGGTGCTGCTACTAGGGGGTCATACCATGGGGGAGTAATAAAGCCCACCATAATGCCCCCCCCAGTAGTAATAATTCTCCTTATAATGTGCAAAACATATCCCTTTGTAATGCCACCAGTTGAGCTAATGTTCCCATAATGTGCCAATATAAAATATCCCTTCTCAGTGCCCCCGTAGATGACCCCCATAGTGCTCCTCCCCCCTTCCCCATAGTACCCACCATAATGTGTCCCAGTATAAAATGCCCCTATACAGAGCCCCCATATATAATACCCCTTCTTTTTAGCCTCAGTAGATGCCCCTATAGTGTCACCCAATAATCTGCCAGTAATAAGTGCCCCAATAGATGCCCCCAATCATGTGCCAGTAAGATGTGCCCCCATAGAGGCCCCCAATCATGTGCCAGTAATAAGAGCCCCCCCACCATCATGTGCCAGTAGCCAGAGCCCCCCCATATCATGTGCCCGTAGCCAGAGTGCCCCCCCTATCATGTGCCAGTAGCCCCCCCTTATTATGTGCCAGTAACCCCCCTTATGTGCCAGTAGCCCCCCTTATGTGCCAGTAGCCCCTCTTATGTGCCAGTAGCCCCCTTATGTGCCAGTAGCCCCCGTTATCATGTGCCAGTAGCCCCCCTTATCATGTGCCAGTAGCCCCCCTTATCATGTGCCAGTAGCCCCCCCTTATCATGTGCCAGTAGTCCCCCCATCATGTGCCAGTAGTCCCCCCATCATGTGCCAGTAGTCCCCCTTATGTGCCAGTAGCCCCCCTTATGTGCCAGTAGCCCCCCTTATGTGCCAGTAGCCCCCCTTATGTGCCAGTAGCCGCCCCTTATGTGCCAGTAGTCCCCCTTATGTGCCAGTAGTCCCCCTTATGTGCCGGTAGCCGCCCCTTATGTGCCAGTAGCCGCCCCTTATCATGTGCCAGTAGCCGCCTTATCATGTGCCAGTAGCCCCCTTATCATGTGCCAGTAGCCCCCATATCATGTGCCAGTAGCCCCCATATCATGTGCCAGTAGCCCCCCTTATCATGTGCCAGTAGTCCCCCTTATGTGCCAGTAGCCCCCCTTATGTGCCAATAGCCCCCTTATGTGCCAGTAGCCCCCTTATCATGTTCCAGTAGCCCCCCATCATGTGCCAGTAGTCCCCCTTATGTGCCAGTAGCCCCCTTATCATGTGCCAGCCCAGTAGTCCCCCCTTATCATGTGCCAGCCCTGTAGTCCCCCCTTATCATGTGCCAGTATTGTACCTATGTAAAAAAAAAAAAAACACTTATACTTACCTCCAGCGATGCAATGCAGGCCTCTTCCGGCCTGTGTCCCTCGCTATACGGCTCAGGCGGCGCGATGATGTCATCACGCCGCCTGCACCGGCCTCTGATAGGCTGCCGGCCTAGTGCTGGCAGCTTATCAGAGGAACATGAGGGGACACACCTCTCCCTCCCCTGCCGCAGCATAGACATCTGTATCGCCGTCCTGAGGATGGTGATACAGATGACTATGGAGATAAGCGCTTCCACAATGGAAGCGCTCATCTCCTGCTGCTGTGCCCTCCCGCCGGCCGCCCCCACTTGTCACCAGGGCCGCGGCCTTGCGGCACTCAGGCCTGCCGGCCTAGCAGGAAATTTCCCGGTATCCCGGCAGGCCAGTCCGGCCCTGCTCATATGTCTATGCAAACAGAAACACTAAAAAGTTATGGCTTCTGGAAAACCAGGAGCAAAAAAAAAGAAAATGAAAATGGCTCCATCAGGAAAGAGTTAAAGGTATTTGACCAGTGGGGATCCGAAAGCTGAGACCTCGACTGATCGCTAAAATGAGCAACAAACAAACAAGCGCAGAGCTGATGCCTCAATAGTAAGTCTTTGAGGTTATCTTCAGTTCCGTCTTCAGCAACGAGGAGAGATAGCGCTCAGATGAGCGCTTCTAAAGATGCATTCACACGTCAGTGTTCGGTCAGTGATTTCCATCAGTGATTGTGAACCAAAACCAGGATTGGATCCTCCACAGACATAAAATATAAGGGAAAGATTTGCACCTGTTCTGTGTTTAGAGCCGCACCTGGTTTTGGCTCAATATCTCTGATGGAAATCACTGACCAAAACACTGACGTGTGAATGAGGCATAACTACTCTTTTTATCAATCAGCAGGGGTCTCAGCGCTCAGACTCCCACTAATTAAAACCCTTGCTTTTTCAAGGGCCTTGAAAAAGTGTGGCAAAACTTGGGTCAGGCTTGCCAGGACATGCCTGGTTTTATTACATGTGTGTTTTATAAAATATCCTGTAAGTATAATAAATATCCTTGACTGAACCTAGTGTTGTAGTACTTCACTATCTTGGATCTTCTCTAGTTTGTCTTTGTGAGGGATTACAGAAGGAGGAAACCAGAAGAGAGAGAGGCTACGTGGCCAGCTTGAGGTGTCTGTGTGCTCGTGTGGAGAGGAACTTGGTCTCACCAGCTGCTTTAGATTTCTGGTTCTTAATATCTGAACTTGTTTGCGGTGAAGCTGGTTTACTTCTATAGATCCTACAGTGCCAGAAAACAGTGGACTCTGGACAATAAGGTTTTTTGTTCTTTGATAGGGCAACATTGAAGGCTGAGGGTTCAGAAAAAGCATCCCTTGATTTCATGTTTACATTTCAGTAGGAAATCACCAATCCACAAATAATGAGCTGAGTTCCTTTTAGTAATCAAATTTTATTAAACATGATTAAAATTTGCAAAATAACTAAGTTATAATAGTAGGGAATCAAAATAGAATGGCACTATTTTGATTCCCTACTATTATAACTTAGTTATTTGTCATTTTAATCATGTTTAATAAAATTTGATTGATTAGTAAAAGGAACTCAGTTAGCTCATTATTTGTGGATTGGTAATTTATATATTGAGTGTTCCAGTGAGGTGTATATATTGTAATTTTGGATCGATTTTGGTGATAATTTCAGTAGGAAATATAAACATGAAATCAAGTTAGTAAAGTCAGTCACAGAAAAACAAATCAATAATGACATTAAAATAAATCCCAAACAAAATTATAACTATATAAATGTCAAAAATCGAAAATATGAATTGTCTCTCTAAAAGAAGACCATGGGAATATTAATTGTAGAGGACAAAGGGAAGGCCCAAATGTTAAACACATAATGAGATATTTATCAACCGTTTTACGCTAGAAATTTGGCATAAAAAAGACGTAGTTTGATGTGTATGCCCATCTACGCAAAATTTCATGAGTTTTTGGTGTTTTTTTTTACAAAAAGTGGACGGAGCAGGGAAAAGAGTGATTAGAGTGGTGACGGGCATAGTGGACGCAGCAGAGTTATTATCATCTAAGCCCCTTTGCTAGTGTAGATTTCATTTCTGGCTCATAAATGCATCAAAATTAGATGTATTCCTTTTAAAGGGGTTCGCTGAGATTTACATATTGATCACCTCCAGATAGGTCATCAATAAGAGATCGACGAGGGTAAAACTCTCGGCACTCCCGACAATCAGCTGTTTGAGGATGCTGCTGCGCTCCCCTGAGTGCCACGCCCTTCTCGCAGCTTACCAAGCACAGATCTGCACATTGTATAGTGGCTGTGCTTGGTATCGCAACTCGGCCGCATTCACTTGAATGGGGCTGAGCCGCACCTAGGCCATGTGACCAATGAACATGAAGTCACATGTCCTAGGAAGAGGGTGAAGCACTCATGGACAGCACAGCCTCTTTGGGTCTCAGGAGTTGGACCCATGCCGATTTCATTCTGATTACCTATCCTGAGGATAGGTCATTAATATGTAAATCCCGGAGAAAACCTTTAATAATTGTGGTGCATCTGAAGCAAGTAGGGGACATATTAAGAGCAGAGTAAAAAATGTGTGTCTTAATGAATGTCCCCCAGACTCTTCATCAGTGTTCCCCAGTGAGCTGGCAGTTCCATGATATCATTCAAGGGGAAAGTAATCAAGGATCTGCACCAAATATCCAATACTATATAACAACACAAGAATGAGTACAGCTATGTCTAAGAAAATTAAATATTGATAAAGCCTACACTGCATTCATCCACGGGTATTGAGGGACTTCTGCCACTGCCACTCTCTGGTCCTACTCATCAACATCCAGTTTGACAGGGTTCCAATGACTGGCTGCAGCATGCTTTAGGTCAATGGCTCAAGTGACCCATTGACAGTGACCTGAGGAGCCGGAGGCCAGTGGCGGGGAGCAGATAAGTATGCTTTCATCTGCAGGTCCAGCGATGTGGGGAAAGGGGCCTGGCCTATATGCCCCAGCAAAAGTAGACAACCCTTTTTATCAATTTTTAGCAGGTCTGACTTACCTGATCTAACTGACTGATCTAATGTTTTGTGTGTATGTTTATGGAGGAGTCGGGAGAGATACCGTAAGTGTCGACTGAATGAGCTTTGGCCAACAGCTATTGATGATATATGGATACCTTTAGACTCATCACAGGATTGGGGGATGAGTGCTGTTTTAGTAGTGTTTAAAGGGGTTGTCTGCTTCTGACAGCAGTTTTAATCATAAATCCAAAGGTGCCCAGCCTAAATAAAAAAGCCATTTTCCTATTCAGGGCTGCTTTATTCCAGTGCCAAGGGTCCCATCCCCACTTTTGTTCCTGTAGACTGTGAGCAGAGCCAACTTTAGAGGAGTACAACTTGTATGGCTGCACATGGTGCATTAGCCTGTGCCCCTGAAGGGGGATCCAGACCAGACACCCTAATGGCAATCAAGGTATGCTTTTACTCTTCACTGCATCCGTCCCTCCTCTTTATTCCCTCAGAATGTATATGGAGCTATCAGCAGCTCTTATCATACAATTGAGACAATTTTGCTCATAGTACAGTGTCTTGTGAACGGGAAGCAGTAACTGCTTCCTCTGATATGCCTCCTTGTTGGGGACAGTTGCTCATGGCTCCCAGGGGGGCACAGTTTTTATGCTGCAATTCCTGCACAGAGGTTCCAGAGTCCTACAAACAGATTACTACTGAAGAGGATGCACATGTTGGTGAATGGTTTGGTGCTATGGCAAAGTGTCAAGTAGGACAATAGAAAGAATACAAAGAGGGTGGGCTCGACTGTCTGTCTATCTCTCATATCTACTATTTAATATCCATTTTATTATGTCTATCCACCTACATATATAGCAATGCTATCATAGATTTGGATTTTTGTGTTCCTAAAGAATTTTAAATACATTTTTATGTACTAATAGGATAGCCCGTGTCCATATGTCACTGGGTCAAGTGAAACATGGGGGACATGTCACCTCTGTGGCCATTCATTGGCAGCAGTAGCCACGTGACCCCTGTAAACCGGATGCTGATGTGCAAAGGCCAGGAGTGGCAGCGGAGACCAAATGAGCTAAAGTGGCGGGGAGCAGGCTAAGTATGCTTCCTTCCATACGCCCACTGTGCCCGAAAGGTCCTCCAGAGTGAACAACCCCTTTACCTAAACTGCTAAAGGTCCCTCCATTCCAGTGCTGCAGGTCTAGTCTCCAAGGCTTCCCAATCCCTGTCAGCCTAGAAATGATGACATCACATCTGTTGTTCACACGACCACTCAGCAAATCAATGGTCCTAGCGGTTATTTGTGTGCATTAATGTTGCATAATGATCTTTACCAAGAGCTACAGAAGGCAGCATTAGAAGTCTATTTGCTGTAGAAAAATATTTTTAATTATGTTTCTGCATATTTGAAACATAAGTGTTGGTTTAGCATGCATTCCATAGGTGCAAACCAAGATTACACTATACCCTAGTGGCCACAACCCACCTGTTATTTGCTTATAAGAACATTTTACAGAACAATTAAACATAGTTACTAATCAATGGAACTGTTTCATAGCTCAGCTATGTACTAGTATAAAGGAGCACAGTATACACAGTGGAAACTAATTACATTTTTCATTTAATCTCTGAGATAATAGAAAATAAAGATAAGTATACTTTCTAAAACCTTTTTTATTGTCCTCGTTGATATGTTTATCTCCCATGCTGAGTGAATCCATCCCAAACCAATAATTTGCTGTAATAATCCGATTCCTCATTATAATACAATAGTTGGTTCCAGTATAATGTTTTAAAATTGCATTCTACAATGTCAAATATTTATGATCACCAAGAGTGTGAAGTACGTAGCTCAGCTAAAAAAATTTATTAGCTTCGTTGTTGCATCAGACTGATATATCACATAATATATATAGCCAGATTAACAGATCACTTCCCTCAAGGAAAACGTTTTATGATGGCTCCTCTTCATACTGAGGAGGGGATCGCTGCATGTAATAGCAGCAGTCTCCTCCGCTGCTAAGCAGGTGATTCCCGGGAAGGAACACTTCCTTCCCAAAATAAATGATCTGCAGGTCTAATATAAGTCTAAGTATCTCACTCCGCCTTAAAGTGTACACTGCTGCGCTCAAAAAGGACTGCGACAGACCTAAAGTAATTCTTGAATACTGTGTACCCTGCTCTCTGTACTGCACAGTCCCTGACAGAAGCATGTCCATTAACCCCTTAAGGACTCGCGCCGTACATGTACGGTGCCGGTGGACGTGACGTAAGGACCAGCGCCGTACATGTAAGGCGGGCTGATCGGGAGGGTGCAGGTGCTGCTCCCGCCCGATCAGCGGCTGGGGTCTGGCAGTCACTGATAGCCAGACCCCTGCTGTATGCCCCCTGGATCTCACAAGCAGGAAGCTGTAAGTGTATTACACTGTGTAATACACTTACAGCCAATGCATTACAATACAGAAGTATTGTAATGCATTGTAAAGGGGATCAGACCCCCAGAAGTTGAAGTCTCAGCGTGGGACAAAAATAAAAAGTAAAAAATACAAGTAAAAAAAAACCCATTGTTTTCCATAATAAAAAAATAAATAAAGCTTCAATAAAAAAAAAAATGCCCCTATCCCAAAATAAAATACATGAAATGGAAAAAAAAAAAAAAATAGAAAAACAGACATATTTGGTAGTGCTGCGTCCGTAACGACCGGCTCTATAAAAATATCACATGATCTAACCCCTCAGATGAACACCGTTAAAAATAAATAAAAGAAAAACGGTGCTAAAGAAAACATTTTTTTGTCACCTTACATCACTAAAAGTGCAACACCAAGCAAAGGAAAAAGGCGTATTCCCCCCAAAATAGTACCAGTCTAACCGTCACCTCATCCCGCAACATGATTTTTTGTTGTTTCAAAAATGCTTTTATTGTGTTAAATGTAAAAAAAATTAAAAAGTAGACATATTAGGTATCGCCCCGTCCGTAACAACCTGCTCTATAAAAATACCACATGATCTAACCCCTCAGGTGAACACCGTAAAAAAATATTAAACGGTGTCAAAAAAGCCACTTTTTTGTCACCTTACATCACAAAAAGTGTAATACCAAGCGATCAAAAAGTCATACGCACCCCAAAATCATACCAATCGAACCTTCATCTCATCCTGCAAAAAAAGAGACCCTACCTAAGACAATCGCCCAAAAAATAAAAAAAAACTATGGCTCTCAGAATATGGATACACTAAAACATGATTATTTTTGTTTAAAAAATGCTGTTATTGTCTAAAACATAAATAAATGAAAAAAGTGTACATATTAGATATCAGGTGAACACCGTAAAAAACATAAAATAAAAACGGTGTAAAAAAATGCCATTTTTTGTCACCTTACATCACAAAAAGTGTAATACCAAGCAATCAAAAAGTCATACGCACCCCAAAATTGTACTAATCAAACCGTCTTCTCATCCCTCAAAAAATGAGACTCTACCTAAGACAGTCACCCAAAAAAAACCAAAAAACTATGGCTTTCAGTATATGGAGACACAAAGAAAAAAAAAATCTTCAAAAATGCTTTATTATGTAAAACTGAAACAAACAACCCAAAAAAAGTCATATTTGGTATGGTCGCGTCCGTAACAACCTGCTCTATAAAAATACCACATGATCTAACTTGTCAGATGAACATTGTAAATAACAAAAAATAAAAACAGTGCCAAAACAGCTATTTTTTGTATTTTTGCCTCACAAAAAGTGTAATATAGAGCAACCAAAAATCATATGTACCCTAAAATAGTACCAACAAAACTGCCACCTTATTCTTTAGTTTCCAAAATGGAGTCTTTTTTTGGACTTTTTACTCTAGGGGTGCATCAGGGGGTCTTCAAATGTGACATGGCAACTTAAAATTATCCCAGTGAAATCTGCCTTCCAAAAACCATATGGCATTCCTTTCCTTCTGCGCCCTGCCGTGTGCCCGTACAGCAGTTTACGACCATATATGGGGGGTTTCTGTAAACTACAGAATCAGGGTAATAAATATTGAGTTTTGTTTGGCTGTTAACCCTTGCTTTGTTACTGGAAATAAAATTGATTAAATTGGAAAATCTGCCAAAACAGTGAAATTCTGAAATTTCATCTACATTTTCCTTTAATTCTTGTTGAACACCTAAAGGGTTACAAAGTTTGTAAAATCAGTTTTGAATACCTTGAGGTGTGTATTTTCAAAATGAGGCCATTTATGGGTGGTTTCTATTATGTAAGCTTTACAAAGTGACCTGAACTGGTCCTTAAAAAGACTTCTAACATCCCAAAAAAAGAAAATATAATTTACAAAAGGATCCAAACATAAAGTAGACATATGGGAAATGTAAAGTAATACCTATTTTAGGAGGTATCACTATCTGTTTTAAAAGCAGAGAAATAAAAATTTTGAAAATTGCGAATTTTTAAAAATTTTTGTTAAATTTTTATTTTTTTATAAATAAAAATGAAATGTTTCGACTCAAATTTACCACTGTCATGAAGTACAATATGTGACGAGAAAACAATCTCAGAATGGCTTGGATAAGTAAAAGCGTTTTAAAGGGTTTCTGTCACCTGAAAAATGGGTATTAACCCCTTAAGGACTCAGCCCTATTTCACCTTAAGAACTTGGCCATTTTTTGCAAATCTGACCAGTGTCACTTTAAGTGCTGATAACTTTAAAACGCTTTTACTTATCCAGGCCATTCTGAGATTTTTTTTTCGTCACATATTGTACTTTATGACACTGGTAAAATGAAGTAAAAAAAATTCATTTTTATTTATTAAAAAATACCAAATTTACGCAAAATAAAAAAAAAAGGCAAATTTCCAAGTTTCAATTTCTCTACCTCTATAATACATAGTAATACCTCCAAAAATAGTTATTACTTTACATTCCCCATATGTCTACTTCATGTTTGGATCATTTTGGGAATGATATTTTATTTTTTGGGGATGTTACAAGGCTTAGAAGTTTAGAAGCAAATCTTCAAAAACCCAATTTTTAGGGACCAGTTCAGGTCTAAAGTCACTTTGCGAGGCTTACATAATAGAAACCACCCAAAAATTACCCCATTCTATAAACTAAACCCCTCAAGGTATTCAAAACTGATTTTAAAAATGTCGTTAACCCTTTAGTGTTCCACAAGAATTAATGGAAAATAGAGATACAATTTCAAAATTTCACTTTTTTGGGCAGATTTTCCATTTTAATATTTTTTTTCCCAGTTACAAAGCAAGGGTTAACAGCCAAACAAAACTCAATATTTATGGCCCTGATTCTGTAGTTTACAGAAACACCCCATATGTGGTCGTAAACTGCTGTACGGGCACACGGCAGGACGCAGAAGGAAAGGAATGCCATACAGTTTTTGGAAGGCAGATTTTGCTGGACTGTTTTTTTTTACACCATGTCCCATTTGAAGCCCCCCTGATGCACCCCTAGAGTAGAAACTCCAAAAAAGTGACCCCATTTTAGAAACTACGGGATAGGGTGGCAGTTTTGTTGGTACTAGTTTAGGGTACATATGATTTTTGGTTGCTCTATATTACACTTTTTGTGAGGCAAGGTAACAAGAAATAGCTGTTTTGGCACCGTTTTTATTTTTTGTTATTTACAACATTTATCTGACAGGTTAGATCATGTGATATTTTTATAGACCAGGTTGTCACGGATGCGGCGATACCTAATATGTATACTTTTTTATTTATTTATGTAAGTTTTACACAATGATTTCTTTTTTGAAACAAAAAAAATCATGTTTTAGTGTTTCCATAGTCTGAGAGCCATAATTTTTTCAGTTTTTGGGCGATTACCTTGGGTAGGGTATGATTTTTGCGGGATGAGATGACAGTTTTATTGGCACTATTTTGGGGTGCGTGTGACTTTTTGATTGCTTGCTATTCCACTTTTTGTGATGTAAGGTAACAAAAAATTGTTTATTTAGCACAGTTTTTTTTTTTTTTTTACAGTGTTCACCTGAGAGGTTAGGTCATGTGATATTTTTATAGAGCCGGTCGATATGGACGCGGGGATACCTAATATGTATACTTTTTTTTATTTATGTAAGTTTTACACAATGATTTCTTTTTTGAAACAAAAAAAATCATGTTTTAGTGTTTCCATAGTCTGAGAGCCATAATTTTTTCAGTTTTTGGGCGATTACCTTGAGTAGGGTGTGATTTTTGCGGGATGAGATGACGGTTAGATTGGCACTATATTGGGGTGCGTGTGACTTTTTGATCGCTTGCTATAACACTTTTTGTGATGTAAGGTGACAAAAAATGGTTTATTTAGCACAGTTTTTATAGAGCCGGTTGATACGGACGCGGCGATACCTAATATGTATACTTTTTTTTATTTATGTAAGTTTTACACAATAACAGCTTTTTTAAAACAAAAAAAAGATGTTTTAGTGTCTCCATATTCTGAGCCATATTTTTTATTTTTTTTTGGGCGATTGTCTCAGGTAGGGGCTCATTTTTTGCGGGATGAGGTGACGGTTAGATTGGTACTATGTTGGTGGGCAAACGCCTTTTTGATCGCTTGCTGTTGTACTTTTTGTGATGTAAGGTGATAATTTTTTTTTATTTAGCACAGTTTTATTTTTTTATTTTTTACGGTGTTCATCTGATGGGTTAGGTCATGTGATATGTTTATAGAGCCGGTCGATAAGGACGCGGCGATACCTAATATGTATACTTTTTTTCCCCCCTACTTTTTACCAATTTTTTTTTACTTTATTTGGGGAAAATGACGTTTTTCTTTATTTTTACTTGAAACTTTAATTTGTTTGGGGGTAAAACTTTATTTTTTCAACTTTCTTTTTCACTTTATTTTTTGTCCTACTTTGGGACTTGAACTTTGGGGGGTATATTCATTTACAATGCATTCCAATACTTCTGCATTGGAATGCATTGGCTGTATGAGTAATACTGTGTGTATTACTCATACAGCTTCCGGCTGTGGATCTCACAGGCTCGTCACCGGAAGCGCGATGCCTTCCTTAGACATCGCGCTGCCTTCCATGCCATCGGGTCCCCCCCCACAGCCCCATGGGGACCCGATGGCACAACCGCCGCCACCACCGCAACTTAGAAAAGCCGCAAACCGCAGGTCTGAATTGACCTGCGGTTTTCGGCGATCGCCAACACGGGGGGGTCACGGGAGCCCCCCGCGCATTTAACCGGTACGTCATGGGTCCTTAAGGACTCGGGAACCATGCCGTACCGATACGTCATGGGTCTCTAAGGAGTTAAGCTGGCTGATGTGCTAATGTCAGCTGAACATAACTATATTAGTGCCATCTCACTGCCTAAAGCCTTTATTGAGAAAAACAAACTTTTGCACACACACCTAGAGGCTCCATTTGCCCACCTCTTTTCACGCCCTTCTTCTCTTGATTGACAGGGCCAAGGCTTGGTATTACACTTTTTGTGATGTAAGGTGACAAAAAAAGGCTTTTTTGACACACTTTTTATTTTATTTTTATGATGTTCATTTATTTCACTTTAGCACAATAATAGCAGTTTTGAAGCAAAAAAAATCATATTTTAGTTCCATTGTCTCAGAGCAATAGCTTTTTTTATTTTTTGACCGATTGTCTTAGGTAGATTCTAATTTTTTTCAGGATGAGGTGACGGTTGGATTTGTACTATTATGGGAGGCATACACCTTTTTGATCGCTTGGTGTTGCAATTTTTGTTATGTAAGGTAATAAAAAATGGCTTTTTTTGGCACTGTTTTTTATATTTTTTTTTTACGGTGTTCATCTGAGGGGTTAGGTCATGTGATATTTTTATAGAGCAGGTTGTTACGGACGTGGCGATACCTAATATGTATACTTTTTTTAATTAAAGTTTTACACAATGATATCATTTTTGAAAACAAAACAAAACATGTTTTAGTGTCTACATAGTCTGAGAGCCATAGTTTTTGAATTTTTTGGGCAATTGTCATAGGTAGGGTATTTTTTTGCGGGATGAGATGACGGTTGATTGGCACTATTTTGGGTGCATATGACTTTTTGATTGCTTGCTATTACACTTTTTGTGATGTAAGGTGACAAAATGGTTTTTTGACACCATTTTTATATTCTTATTTTTACGATGTTCACCTGAGGGGTTAAATCATGTGATATTTTTATAGAGTAGGTCATTACGGACGTGGCAATGCCTAATATGTATACTTCTTTTTATTTATTTAAGTTTTATACACTAATATCATTTTTGAAACAAAAAAAAATATGTTTTAGTTTCTACATAGTCTGAGAGCCATAGTTTTTAAATTTTTTGGGCGGGGTATAATTTTGGCGGGATGAGATGACGGTTTGATTGGCACTATTTTGGGGTGCATGTGACTTTTTTATCGCTTGCTATTACAAATTTTTGTGATGTAAGGTGACAAAAATTTTTTTTTTTTTTTACGGCGTTCACCTGAGGGGTTAGGTCATGTGGTATTTTTATAGAGGTGTTCGATACGGATGCGAAAATACCAAATTTGTCTACTTTTTTTTTTTACTATTTTTTGCAAATTTTTTTACTTTATTTTTGGAAAAGGACGCCTTTTTTTTACTTGAAACTTAAAAAAAAAATTGGAAAACTGACTTTTTATTTCCACTTTATTTTTTGTCCCACTCTGGGACTTCAACTTTTGGGGGTCTGTTCCCCTTTACAATGCATTACAATACTTCTGTATTGTAATGCATTAGCTGTAGGTGTATTACCACTGTAATACGCTTACAGCCTGCTTGCCTGTGAGATCCAGGGGGCTGGATTTCACAGGCTCTCCCGGAAGGCAGCCACAATGCCTAAGGAAGGCATCGGGCTGCCTTCCCTGCCATGGGGTCTCTGTCACAGCAGCGCGGGTCCCCATCGACACCGGCACCCGTGAGGATATCACACGTGCCGCAGTCAGCACTGACCGCGACCGTGCAATGGTAAATGCGCCGGCATCGGTGATTTCACCAATGTTGGCGCATACAGCAGGGGGTCCGTCTATCAGAGACAGCCAGACCCCTGCCTCAGATCGGGCGCACCGTACCTGTATTTCGCTGGGATTTCTGTCCTGCATTTCTGAGCAGTACATGTACAGCGCTGGTATCCTAAGGGTTAATCACTAATTCCAGTGTTTTATTCAGTCCCATTGACACAGATGTGTAAAATCCAGCTCGAAGCCATGTATTACGCGTTTACAAACATTTTTGAAAGAATGTCTCATTCTAAACAGCTCACTGAATTCCATTGCAGTACTGAAAAAGGATGCCACAATTTTAACAAGTCAGTTCATGAAATTTCTTCCCTCCTAGATATTCCACGATCAATTGTGAGTGGTATTACTACAAAGTGAAAGTGTCTAGGAACCATAGACCATGTAAAGTTACACAGCTGGGTCACCGAGTACAGAGGGTAATAGTGCATAAAAGTCACCAACTCTCCACTGACTCATTAGCTGCAGAGCTCCAAGCCTCCTCTGGCATTAACGTCAGCACAAAATCAGACATGTGCCAAGAACTTCATGGCATGGTTTACATGGCCAAGCAACTGCATAAAAGTCTCACACGAAAAAGCACAATGCCAGATGTTGGATGGAGGGGTGTAAAGCAGTGGTCCCCAACCTTTTTTGCACCAAGGACCAGTTTCATGCAAGACAATTTTCCCAGGGACCGGGTGGGGTGGGGGGTTCCGGGCAGGGCTTAGGGGGTGGGCGGGGCTTAGGGGGTGCTAGTCGGCACTGACTGATTCACGCGCATAACAAAACACAAGGTGCATATTAAATATATAAACTGACTAGGGTCTCTGCTGCACTGTACCGTATTTTTCGCCGTTTACGACGCACCGGCCCATAAGAGGCACCTAGGTTTTAGAGGAGAACAATAAGAAAAAAATATTTTTCATTACACCTCAGGTCAGACCAGCAATTAGACCGCCAATGTTAATCAGACCTCAGATCAGACCCCCAATGCCTCAGATCAAACCCCCAACCTTCAGCCATCTATCAGCCCCTGTGTCAGCCATCAGACCCCCATGTCAGCCATCAGCCCCCATGTCAACCAGCCACCATCTCCCATGTCGTTCAGCCACCATCTCCCATATCGTTCAGCCACCATCTCCCATATCGTTCAGCCATCAGCCCCCATGTCATTCAGCCATCAGCCCCCATGTCAGCCAGCCATCAGCCCCCCATGTCAGCCAGAAAGCAGTCCCCATGTCAGCCAGCCATCAGCCCTTATGTCAGCCATCAGCCCCCCATGTCAGCCAGCCATCAGCCCTTATGTCATCCTCCAGCCCTTATGTCAGCCATCAGCCCTCATGTCAGCCATCAGCCCTTATGTCAGCCATCAGCCATCAGCTCCTCACCATCGCGATCCTCTTCATCCTTCTGTCGGCTGTGTATCGCGGGCGCGGCGCACAGTGTGAGGTCATAGTGCGCCCTCACACTGTGCGCAGCCATGCACAGCTGACAGCCAAGCAACATTACCTGCCTGACTGCATTGTGTCAAGTGTAAACTTTGGGGAGGAGGGATATTGCAGTGGGGTTGTTTTTCAGAGGATGGCCTTGGCCCCTTAGTTCCAGGGAAAGGAAGGAATTCTAGACAATTTCCAACTTTGTTGAAACAGTTTGGAAAGGCACTTTTCTGTTTCAGCATGATGGTGCCCCAGTACACAAAACAAGGTCCATAAAGGCATGGTTGGGGGAGTTTGATGTTGAAGAACTTGAATGGCCCAGACAGACCCCTGACTTCAACCCCATCGAACACCTTTGGGATGAACTAGAAAAGAGACTGCAAGCCAGGTACTCTCATTCAACATCAGTGTCTGACCTCACAAATGCTTTTCTGGATGAATGGGCAAAAATACCCACAGACACACCTCAAAATCAAGTAGAAAGCCTTACTAGAAGAGTGGAAGCTATTTTAGCAGCACCCCATCCCGAACTCTGCAGAAATAGGAAGTTGGGTCTTTAAAGCTGGCGCCCACTGCGCTCACAACTTGTGCCATAGCCGCCAGGTTTCTGCTGTTTCATAAAGCAAACAACCGGGGCTAATGTCTTCAATAGGCGATAATGCTGATCTCTGGCATTTAACCCCTCAGATGCCATGGTCAAAGTAACCATGACATCTGAGAGTGCAAACACCAGAAAAGCAGCACTTCTGGTCCTGGAACGTCTCCCCCTCAGGCCTCATGCACACGACAGTTGTTTTTCTCGGCCTCCGTTCCGTTTTTTTTTTGCGGATAGGATGGGGACCCATTCATTTCAATGCTGATAGTTCATCCGTTTGTGTTCCGCTTCCGTTGTCCGTGTTTCCCTTCAGCAAAAAAAATAGTGCATGTCCTACTTTTTTCACATTTGCGGACAAGGATAGGCCTTTATTACAAGGGATCTGTGGGAAAAAATTGATCCTCCCAAAAAAAGGATGGCGCATCAGTTTTTTTTGGGCGGACGCACAATTTGCGGACGCAAAAAACAACTGTCGTGTGCATGAGGCCTTATGGCAATCAGGGGGAGCCATTAATTTCCTGTGAAAGTTCGGAATCTGCTGATGCTCCAACGCCTTTTACAGGTATATTTCAATGTAGGCCTGCAGGTGGCTGCACTACATTTCAATATACTGAATCCTCTATTTGTCAATGGATTTATTTACATTGATATATAGAAATGGCAATCTAACGAATGCATGAGGTTAGGGCCTAAAAGAAAGTAGTACAAATAAACAATGAAAAAAATAAACATCATAGGCCGCATGTTGAAACTCCCATTCTATTAAAATATAAAAATATTTATCCCATATGGTGAAAAGCGTAATGGGAAAAAAAAACTTAAAATGGCTGATTCGCCATTTTTTCGTCACTTCACATCCCCCAAAAATTGACTACAGATCAGGGTTGTTGCGGGTATCAAAATTTCGATACCCATTTGATACTTTTGTCCCGGTATCGATACGATACCGGCATTTCCATTTTTTCGATACTGCCTGCCTATCACAGAACTGTCAGCGCGCTCATGTTCCCTCAGCAGCACGGGGAGAAGGAAGCAGTCTCCCCCTGTTAGCAGGACATGTAGAGCGGCGCCCAGGGATCTCCCTGTACCTACTATTATTCCTGGGCGCCGCTCCGTTAGCCCGCTGTGCCCCAGTTACAGTCTCCTGCTCCATATGCTGATTACTACTATCGGAATGATGGGGAGAAGACATCAGCTTCTCTCCTGGGCGTTCCTTCCGCTAACTCCGTTAACTGCCGCTGATCTGCTGCCGACACCCGCCTCCTGTATTAACGGTTAATTATTATTGGTGGCACAGTGCGCCTGCCCCCCTCAACCCCCCCAGTATTAAAATCATTGCTGGCAGTGGCCACAGGGTCTTCTTCGCCCTCTTCATTGGTGGTGGCAGTGGCAGCTTCTGATCGGAGCCCCAGCAGTGTAAGGCTACTTTCACACTAGCGTTCAGAGCGGATCCGTCTGCTGTCTGCACAGACGGATCCGCTCCTATAATGCAGACGTTTGGATCCGTTCAGAACGGATCCGTCTGCATTATAGCTTAGAAAAAATTCTAAGTGTGAAAGTAGTTCAGACGTATCCGTCCAGACTTTACATTGAAAGTCAATGGGGGACGGATCTGTTTGAAGATTGAGCCATATTGTGTCATCTTCAAACGGATCCGTCCACATTGACTTACATTGTAAGTCTGGACGGATCCGCTTGCCTCCGCACGGCCAGGCGGACACCCGAACTCTGCAAGCAGCGTTCAGGTGTCCGCTTGCTTAGCGGAGCGGAGGCTGAACACTGCCAGACTGATGCATTCTGAGCGGATCCGCGTCCACTCAGAATGCATTAGGGCAGTACGGATGCGTTCGGGGCCGCTTTTGAGAGCCTTCAAACGGAGCTCACAAGCGGAGCCCCGAATGCTAGTGTGAAAGTAGCCTAAGCCTGGGGCTCTGATCGGTTACCATGGCAGCCAGGATGCTACTGAAGCCCTGGCTGCCATAGTCTGCTCTCTGCTGCTGTGTGCACAAAGCACAGGGCAGAAGGGAGCGTGTAAAGTCCTATTCACCCTAATAGAACTCTATCAGGGTCAATAGGACAAGGGATGAAAAAATAGTTATTAAATAAAAAGTAAAAAAAAAAACAACAAAATATTAAGTATTAATTACATATAAACAATAAATAAATAAACATATCACATATCGTCACGTCCGAAAAGTCCAAACTATTAAAATAGAAAAAAATCTATGCGGTGAACGCCGAAACAGGAAAAAAAAAAGTGCAATTTGCCATTTAAAAAAATGCAGAATGCACGTGGCTTTTTTGGTTTATTTTTTCCGTGTGTTATCGAATGGTATCGAGTATCGCAATACTTTTTTATGGTATCGATATCGAATCAAAAATTTGGTATCGCAACAACTCTACTACAGATTGGCCTACAAAAATGAGCCGTCACACAGCTCTGTAGACAAAATCATAAAAAAGTTATATGGGGTCAAAATATGGCAATAAAAATAAAAAAAATATTTTTATTTTTTTAAGTAGTAAAACACAAGAAAAACTATATAAATGTAGTATCGCCGTAATGGTACTGACCTGGAGAATGAAAGTTATGGATGAGTTTTACCACAGGGAATGTTGGAGAAACAAAACCCATAAAACAGTGTCGGAATTGTGTTGTTTTTCCAATTTCAGCCCATTTGGAATTTTTGGGGAATGCAATGAGTTAAAAAAGGAAAATGCAAAAACGGAAAATCACAAGGGTTAGAAGGGGTTAAATAACTGGCTTACCCCGAAAAGAAAAAAAAAAACAGATGCACAACCAGGCAGAAGATCTTGGTTTCTAGGATTTTTTGGAGGAGGCAGCAATAGCACTCAGCACCATGCAGGAGGAAAGACATGACAGGCTTATGTCTTGAAAGGAGTAGAGATCATCTGCGAGAGGGGATTGGACTCCTAAGCTGTACACACATCCTTGTCCCTGGCTGCAGCGGCATCAGTTCCTAGTACAATGTTAGTTTAAGATATAATTTCATGTTGAAGCCTCCCTGCACACCTACAGTTCAGTGATTTGTAAGTGTGTCTGATGGCTGCAGCATGATCTGATATCTTAAAATGACAGAGGACAAGGTGGCACCCCCATTTGCCATCAATCCTGGTTGTGCCTGGAGCAAAAGCACTGTTTATTCCACCCTAGCCTCGCCCCAGTTTGGGTGCATTGTGCAACACAGCCGGTACAATATTAGGGCATAAGGGGTGGCAGCAGGCACAGAAGTGGGAGTAACAGCAGGTTGGAGAGTTTGGGTAAGGGGGGTAGGGAGGGTGCTGAAAAAATACGGGCAAGAGAAGACTGCAAACTCTGCAGATACAAGTTGTGACTGGAAAAAGTTATCATGGCTGTCTGGGCCAAATATAAAAGTGTAAAATGGGAATGACTTCAATCAGAGACAACATCTCCTATACGTCATTGGAATTAACCGTACTGTGATCAGTTATGCAATCTGCAAAATGCCTGCGTGGAACTGGATTTTACCACTATATGGTGGTAAATTAATATTGGATTAAGCGTACAATTATTTATTCACTTTGTAGTGGTAGTATATAGTATATAGTCATGGTGTAGTTGTATTATTTACATGTAGTATCATTAGTAAGATTGGTCATTTTATTGTGTGTTTTCTGCAGGAATAGTTTACTCTCTGAAGGATAGTATTATTTGGTCCTGGTATAGTGGTATCATTTCATAACTACGTATATAAATAATTTTTGTGAGAGTAGAGGACACTGGGGATATTTTAAGACCCTGGAAGTACCAGAGATTAGCACTGCAGCAGTCTGTACTATGCTTTCGGAATTGATTGTGTATGACTGTGTTGTTGATACAACATTTCAGTATTTGGGGGTCCTTTTTATTTTCACCAGGGCCACACTTGACTAAAACTGGCCCTGCCCCGCTTGCTGAGTAATCTGGACAAGTACAGAGCAAGGAGAGGGAGTTATTTAGGAACAGAAAAACAAAAATGACAGCAGTGATGGAGCCATCACATGACAGACACCCTACAGACCCATTTATCATAATGAGCTCCAGCGATTTTGCGTTATGGTGTCCATCGTTTTACCTGAAAAATTAACAGCACCCGCAAAGCAGACTCTGCATACAGCATATCTGCCAAAAGGCATTAGAAGACTTTGGAAATCACATGGTTAACAAGGATTATTGCCAATAGAGCAATAGCAACATACAAAGAGGGACCTGGAAGCAGAAGCGCTCCCCTAACATCATTTGCACTCTCAAACCGGCCCGGCAGATCCCGATCACGTGACCAACACTAGGTCACGTGCATACCTAACAACAGACGCGCGCGCTTGGATACCACGTGGGACGCCGACAGCCAGAGAACAGAGCTGCAAGCAACATCTGTTTGGAGCACCGACGGAAGACATCACCGCGTGGTGGGTAAGTGATCTCTGAACCCAAGACAGTACGGGACGCCGTACCGAGGTCCAGAACACCAATTCCCCCACAGGTTGTTGTTTCTTTCCTCCACAAGCATAAGCTTCACATTGTATACTATACAGGATAGTGCTTTTTTATCCATTTTTCCTTTTAGCGCTACCCTGTATAAGCTATAGTCCCACAAGGGACCATACTGTGTATGATTATATTTTACAAGACTTGACAACTTCTTTTTTTCGCAACCTATATATCTATCTACTTATAAAGGGACATAGACTGATCACCAACTGCTGGGAAAGGATATTATATCCATAGAAGCCCACCAGAAAAGATCCAACTCATGGCCAATAGCACCAGTAGTACATCTTATTGACTTTTCCAACTTTTTTCATCCTGAAAAGTACATTATTTTTCACAGATTTTTTTTATTTCGATGTCCTAATATTTTTTATTTTTTATATTTTTTATTTTTATCATACTTTTTATCATTTTTTATCACCTGTTTTACCACCTTTTTCCCACCACTTTATATACTAATTATCCTAATGGACTAGACACCACTAATTTTCCCACACGGATCCATCCTAAAAAACTGGTACCAGCCACCCCTTATCTGGCACCCACCACAAGTGCCCAGATTCCCCCACTCACTCACCTATGCTATAAAAATCCCTACCTTATTTTTAAACTATTATTTTAAATAAAAACTACCATTATTATTCCCACTTATGAGTGTGCCTGCTATCTCCTTATTGAAATTTTTTTATATGGTTAGAAAAGACCAAGTTAAGCCTTTTGGCCATTAAAATGAGACTGTGTGTGCAGCAAGCTATACATTGCTAAAAACACTTTCTACTGTAATGTATTGCTGGTTGGGACTGTAAGGAAGACATTTTTAGGCTTTGAAAAATGGAGGGAAAGATACATGGAAATCCTGACAAACATGTTACAGTCTGCAAGACAACTGCAATATGGAAAAGATTTCCCAGGAAGACATTTAAGTTGATCATATACATAATTGCTAGAAGTTGGTTCATGGTTGAACAGCAGTTGAACAAACAAACATCTGGTAAACGATCTGTTTGCAGAGACGACCAGACACATTTTACTCCGTATTTACTGTTACAGTTGTACAAATTGGTCATACATGAAACCAGGCGATAGACAAAAGACCTTTCTGGGAACATTCTTTCAAAGAAAGATCTTTAATTTACGAGCAATCTTTCTTTGAACAAAAGGTCTTTCATCCAATTATTGGACAAAAATATTAAACAACGCAGACTCTTTTTCAAATGATAATGCTGTGTCATTGGTCAGCTAAAACCATTGTTAGATTTCAACCGGACGAACGTTCATTTTGGTTGAAATCGTCCGTATTGATCAACTTTAGACTGATGTGTATGGGCACCTTCATTTATCACAATGCAGTTTAATCCCAGAGAGAAACCTTCTCAAGCATTAAGTCAAAATTACACTGAAATAATTTTCTTAGCAATTTTAAACTCTTCTAGTTTAACTAAAATTTCTTATAGGATTAAGATTCACCAATGCAGTCCCACGCAGTTTGTTACATGCAATACTAGAATGTGAAATTCAAGACCCAGTAAGGGCCCATTATATATTTAAAAGCAACTAATTAATGGGGCCATAAAGTTGATGATCTTTGCTTAGGATGGATTATTAATATCAGATTGGGGGGCATAGGTGCCACATCTCTTTCATTGTTTACCAGAAAAAGCTCTGTACATGTTTTAACGGCTGTGCCTGGTATTGCCGCCTAGTCCCATTAAATTGAATTGGACTGAGCTACAATGCGCCTCAGTATCAGACACAGCCACTTCAACATGTTCAGAGCTATGCCTGGTTATCAACAAGGGATGCAGTACTTGCTGGAGTGCTGCGAGGGTACCAGAAATAGAACCCCCAACAATCTAATATTGACATCCTATCCTTAGGATAGGCTACAAATATTGTGGTCCCGTAAAACCGCTTTTATATCCCTTTAGCACTACTCAGAGATTTGTTACTGAGATCTGACAAAACATTCTGTAGCCATAGACAATTTCTGAAGTTGTAGAGTGCAGGAATAGATTGCGCCAACAGAAAAACCAGGCTCTGACACCCACAGGTCCAGCAGAAGACAACTCTAATTAGTGCTGACTTGGACCCAATCACTTGTCACTAGGGTCTATTGTTATGGGTTGTGTCAGAAATAACCTATTAGAAATTATTGATCATATTTACTGCATGTGAAATGATATCAAAGTGCAGGAAGAAATGAAAAGTGTACTGTATGTAGTGACAGACACATTAGCAATTATAATGATGTTTCAGCTTTACTCCATTATAAATGTATAATGTTTAATCATGACAAAGGGATAAACGAAGTTAGAGAAGCAAAAAATAAAGCATACAAAAGACATCCAGTATTTGCAGGAGCTACTGTATAAGTCAAGACAGAGAAACCCACCATTTATCTGTTGTTGGCAATTCTTACATTGTCAGTCTCAACAATTTTTGTTAAAAGTACAAATCTTGTAGACCACAAAAGCTAAAATACATCACATTTTCTGTAGAAAGGAAATAACAGTGAAATAACTTTGATGACCCATTGTTAGGATAGACTGTCAATGTAAGATCAGTAGGGCAGCCACTACCCGGACCTCTAACCAACAGCAGAAAGAACAGGCCTTCACCACAGTACCTAATAACAGCACCACCTTTGTCCATGAACATGGACAGCTCTGTGTTGGCTATAGGTAAGTGCCTCAGTCCCATCATTCTGCTATCTAAAGAGAACCCCACAAACTGTTGGTCTTTTCTGAGGATAGGATATGTGTAATTTCCAAACTAAATGTTTTACTGCTAAAAAATTACAAAATGACCAACTGAGAGAAGAGTATGTGAAGGTGCTTACACTGTTCAATATATTTTTTTTAATTCAGTTTAATTGTTGGATATTAGTATGTTAGTGCCACTATTTCTCAAATAATAAAACTAGTCTCCTGCTTTTGAGTTATTTATTATTATTATAGTTAGAGTCATAGAAAGTGTATTAACTTCATAGAATATATAGATTTATAGAACCACAACTCTGATAATGATTGTTCTGAGAATATGTAATGTAATAATGGATATTCCAATAGATAATGGACACAGACAGAATGGACATATCTATTATCTGTCTATGCTGTCTTTGTTCCATTATCCATTTCTGTATCCATTATTACATTACACTCACATAATTAATGGTGTTGTCCCGACAATGGTGTGAAGTAATAAAATATGTAATACCTTAACGATTACCCCACCTCTACCATTTCCTACCCTGCTGGTCTGTACTTCTTGGTTTCGCTTGACATAGAAATATGACAGTTCTGCCAATCATTGGCTAAAGCTGGCCACGACTGCAGTCAGTTATTGACTGAGCAGTGATATTTCCTGTGTCCAGAAGAACCAGAAAGTAAATACTGGAGAGGGATCCAGGGAGCACTGGTTGGACATCAGTAAGGCTAGTTTCACATCTGCATTTTTAAATCTGGTAGACTGTTCTGGCAGAGGAACAACCTGCCCAAGTTTGCCGTATCTGTCATAGCTGGATAGGGCTGCCCACTGCTGGATCCTCATTGACTACAATGCGATCTGGCTGCTTTCCAGCATTTATGCCGGAAAACAGACAAATCCCATTTTAGTCAATTGAGATCCGACAGTGTATGGCCCAATCAGGCTACGTCAGATACTGTGAGCTTTGGCAGGCCGACATAAAAGTAGCCTAAGGCGAGTATTACTCTTTTTATTATTTTACACCATGTTGAGCCACTAAGAAGATCATTGGCTGAAACAGGTTATGACTGCAGTCAGTTAATGACTGAGCTGTCACATTTCCTGTGTCCAGAAGAACCAGAAAGTAGAGACTGGAGGGGATCCAGAAAGCACTGCTTGGAGATCAGCAAGGCAAGCATTACTCTTTTTATTATTTGACATCATTTTCAGCCACTAAAAGAAAATAATATCAGCTGTACAAATGCCATCCCTTATGACAACTTTTTACATGAAGTCATTCTATAATGATATCTCTTGGTATAATAGCTCTTCATAATTAGTCTCCTGGTTCATGATTTTTACCCAACAACCTGTTATTACAATGTGTATATTATAAACTTGGTCCTTCTTACCTTTGCATCCTTCACAGGTTAGGGCATTGTAATGATATCCAGAAGCCTTGTCTCCACAAACAACACACAATTCATCTCCTTTTACCCTACAGCCATAAGGACTAACCCTGGTCTTCTTAGTCGGGGGCAAATCCACTATTTCAGTATCTATAGAAAACAAGCTGTCAGAGGGAATCCGTTTTATCTCATAAATTCCATTAGGGCACCAGTCTTCTGCTTGTTGTGTGTAATATCCAGAATGAACATGGTAGGGTGAAGATGTGACTGGTTGGTGGATTGTAGGAAATTGCATATGATTGTAGGGAGTTGTATATGAAGGTCCTTGTGAGTCATGGTCTGGTGAAGGAGAATGCACTGAATGTAGGCCTAGAAGAAGAAAAAATTGTGAACAAAATATAAGTGATTCAGTAGAGGAAAATAGGCCTTAAACAAATGTAAGTACTAACAAAATGATGCCCACAACTAGGTATAAAATTACTTCTGCTTCAGATTACTAAAATAAGGATGAATGGCTTCACCACAGTAGACAATACTCAATAAGTGAGTGTACCCAGATGAATAACAATGACAAACTTATACTGAATATTGTAGGAATCAATATCCAATCAATTCTATATATTCTTGGGCCTAATGCTTTACACCAGTGTTTCCTTTTTCCATGTTAAAAACACTATGCAAACCCAATTTTTTTTGCATTGACCCTTAGGGCTCTTTAACACTAGCGGATCCCGTGCGGACAATACGCTGCGTGAAAGAGAACCTAGCCCCATTCCGGACAGCAGAGACACAGAGCATTAACATAACTGATAATGCTCCGTGCCTTTCTGTGACCTTTTTGTTACAAAATCACGGTGACAACTTTATCTCACTGATTTTGCAGTAAAAAGATCACAGAGAGGCACAGAGTATTATCAATCATGTTAATGCTCTGTGTCTCTGCTGTCCGAAACGGGGCTTGGCTTTCTTTCAGCAACGGATTACCCGCACGGGATCCGCTCGTGTGAAAGAGCCCTTAGTGACCAGTCTTTTTTGGGAATTAGTGACCAAGCAATAACTTACTGATTAACTTTTAACTTTAACTATTTCTGGGAGAAGGGAAAAAACAGCAATACTGCCACTGAGTTTCTATGTTATAAATTTTGCAGCATTCATTTTTTGGCATAAATAACACAATAACTTTACCCTCTGGGTCCAAATACATATTTTTTTACATTTTACTAATTGTGCACAATAAAAACCCTTTATTAAAAACAAAGAAAATATTTTTGAATCGCCACATCCCAAGACCCATAACAATTATATTTTTGCTCCATAAGACGCACTGAACCATAAGACACATATAGAGGAGGAAAAGAAAAAAATCTATACTGTATTTTATTAGACTGAAGATAACACCCACAAACTTCATCAGTCTCCGAAATCAGACCCCCATTCCTCATCAGATCTCAGATCAGGCCCCCGAGACCCATTTGACCTCTGTATAAAACTCTCAAGCTGCATCAAACCTCTACATCAGACCCCCAGCTCCTTCAGACTTCTGCATCAGACCCAAGCTCCATCAGACCTCTGTATCAGACCCCCATCTCCATCAGACCTCTGTATGAGACTTTAAAAAAATAAAAGAACTTACCTCTCCTGATCCAGACCTGTGCTGACACTCTACAGATCAAGCTCTTCTTGTCTTTTGCCGACCCTGCGCTGCACTGTCACCTGATGTCGCGCAGTGTCAGATCATAGTGCACACCTATGTGCACTACGTCCTGACACTGTACGCAGTCAGGACATGTGCAGTGTGGTGCCTTGAATAAGACCAAGGAGCAGTGAGTACAGCCAGCGCAGCACTTTACTTACCGTGCCTCCTGCATACTAATGACATAAGAAAATATACAATATACAATAATAACTGACTAGTTCCTTTTAACAGTATCAATCATTTAATTTAATTTAATCCATGTGGGGTCAAAGTATGAAGTTTAAAGATCCAAAAGTATTCCCTATTGATCAAACTGTTGAACCGATTCCTGGCAGTTATTTGTTCAATGATAAAAAGCCATAAGCAAGAGGAGTCTTTATTATGTGTTTGCATAGAATCCACAGTTTAAAATTTAACCTTTAATGAGCAAAATAAAAAAGGGGTTGTGCAGGAGTTTTATATTGATAACCTTTCCAAAGGATAGGTCATCAATATCTGATCGGCAAGGATCTGACACCTGGCACCCCTGTTTGAAGAAAAGGCGGCGCTCCATGTGAGCTTTGCTTCCTGTTCATTACACTAAGTGTCCTCTCCCTTGCAGTGGCGGTGTAGTGCACACTCACTTCTGAGACGACTGGCAGTGTAATGAAGAGGAAACAGCTGATTGGTGGGGGTGCCGGGTGTCATAACCCTGCTCATCATATATTGATGACCTATCCTGAGGATAGGTCATCAATATAAAACCCCTTTACAACCTCTTTAAGACTATAGACTATACACCAGGGGATATTCTCTAAATAGGCCCACCATGTAAAAACCATAGAGGAGTAATCCATCAAAAACCAACTCAAAAAAGCACAGGCAGGGCAGGAAAGAGGGAGGGGGAGATTAGGCAAACGCACCCTACAATGTCACCTAGACCCCTATCTCTGTGGGGCAACCCACAAGGGGAAACCACTGCAGACCACAAATGTACCTGCTACCTCTGTCTGTGCCCTAAGATCACCCTACACTTTTCTGTCCCTGTCTCATCCCAACACATTTCCCCCTACGATACAGGGTTCATCATGGGACCCATAGGGAGGAGGGTGAATCCTCCTAACCAACAAAGAAATAAATAAACACACAAACAATTGGTCTCCTGAACAATAAAAGATGAGCCACAAAAAGGACCAACTGTAAGAAGATAAAAGTTGGCAACAATCACCCAGCCCACAATGGGGCACTTACTGCTACTAAGTGCCCTGTTGATGCAGTGAGGGTGTCAGCCAGTATACATAATTTCCAGTTAGAAATAGGTGCCCAGTATAAGTCCCGCCCATCTGCTTCATGTGCAATCTGCTCATTGGTCAGCGGCCAAGGGCCAGAATCGACCTCTAACATTAAAATAAATATAAAAATAGTAGTGGACAAACAAAATACATAACTAAGGGCTCCTCATCTCTCCATCTTTAACAATTGTCCCAGGGGTCCCATAGGAAAATGCGTTCCATCGTGGAACGCATATGAAAGTGGTAAAAGTGAGTTGCACATTAATATAACAAACACAAATTCCACGATAGTACATAAGTACATAATGGTACTAGTTATAAATAGGTAAGTATATTGAATAGGTAAGTATATTGAAAGTATTGGTATTGGATCCCAATACCTGGGTTATTATCGGTTAACAATAAGAACATGAAGAATAGATGAAGAGGTTGGCATCCACCCTATAGGTAGCAACTGTAAGGAATGTTATTGAGCCATTTGATGTAATGACTGCTACCATTATCCAAATAACTATTTGTATCAACTTGTTTAAAATATGTTTTAGTTACAATATTACCATCAGTTTTGAAGATAATAAGGTAGAAATAAGAAATGGATATTTCTGAAACTTTAGAAGCAAATGATAACCCCATATGATTATTATTGAGATATTATTCTACAAAATCTAGAGTGTGTTTGGCAAACCCCTTCCAAATAAAAAACAAATCATCTATATACCGACGGTAATAAACAATGCAATATTGGTAGAGAGGGCACTGAGCAACGTATTGAGATTTGAAATGCCCAATGAAGAGATTGGAGCAACTGAGGGCGAAAACTGTTTCCATCGCACTGCCCTGCCTCTGGTGGAATATATCAGCCAGGGAAGAAATAACATTATTGTCAAGGATAAAACGCATGCTAAGTATAAAAAATTGATTTGAACTGAGGTAAGAGAAGGATCATTATCCAAATAAAATGTGGGAGCGGTCAGGCCCAAATCATGCATAATATTGGAGTACAAAGAATTAGCATCTATTGTGAGAAAACAATACTAGGGTGGTATGGCAAAGGATTTCATTTCTTTAATTAGTTGTGCATAATATTTTAAAAACACAGGGTGTCTATTATTATTAGATAGATGCCAATTTTTGCCGTATACTCGCAGAATCTGCGACTTTTACCCGCTCACACCAGGTCTAAAAAAAGTAGCATGTAGTGGGCAGGGAAGGGGGTGGGCTGGCCCGTCTCATTTATTATTTTTTGCCTGTTTTAGGAGTAGAAAATGATCTAAATCTACACCAGCAAGGGAGCTGGCGTAGATTTAGGCCAGCGGTAGATGTGCCTAAGTTATGTAAAGGCCGGCACCTCTACATAACTTAGGCACATCAAGCACCAGAGCAAGGGGTATTAAGACCGGCGTCTAAAACGGCTGTCTTAATAAATGACCCCAATATTCTTGTGAATAAAGATCTATATAGTGTGATAATCAGGAAGTGACAAAATTTATCCCGGAGATAATGAGTCTCCCTGAGGGTTTAGTCACACACTTATGTATTTTAGGAAGATAATAAAAAATTGCCAGTTAGCTGTTTGAGACGGAATCTGCACTCACAGTAGCATTGTGGTTTTACCTCGCAGCTTTGGCTAGGCCATGTGACATCACATTCATCGGTCACAAAGTCTAGGCACAGCTCAGCCCCATGGACGTGAATACAATGTATGGGGCAGTGTTTGGTGAGCTGTAAGAAGGCCACAGGACTACTACCAATGCCAGTACATTCTCAAACTGCTGATCTGCTGGGGTCACCCAAGATTTCCACAGATCAGATCCAGATCCAGAGGATAGGTCATCAGTAGGGATGAGCGAACTCGTGTTTCAAGTTCGGCATACAAGGTTCGGGTTATCTAAGAATTCCGTTATGGATTTTGCTACCACAGACCATAACTTATTGTCCGTGGTAGCAGAATCCATAACGGAATTCTTAGATAACCCCAACCTTGTACGCCGAACTTAAAACACAAGTTCGCTCATCCCGAGTCATCAGTTAAAATATCTCAGATTAACCACTTTACAAGGAATAAAAACAACTTCCTAATAAATATCCACTTGGATTGAATTTTTGATGCTTGAATTTTAAAATATAAAAATACAAAAAGGTTTGACATAAGGTAGAAATAACTACAATTTATTTAACATGTTCTCTTTGAGGTGAACCTTGGAATTACAATGTGTCAGGTGTTGAATAGGCAACCCTAAGCTGTAGTACCTCAAACTAGTGACACTCTCCCTGCGTGATACAAAGATACGTTTTACAGTAAAAAAAAAAATCTGCATTACATTTATACTGTACATACTATGAATACAGTCACAGAAAATAATGCACTATAATAATAGATGCAAGCATAACATATGGACTAAGCCCTCACTATATTGATAAAATCTGAGACACTTGGTCAATACATTTTGATCCAAACACATCTAAGCCCACCTACCAAGCGACAAGGTGGTCTCAGTTCAGGCGGGTCCTACGCTGAACCTGCCTATGCCGTTATGCACACACAACTATATGTACCACCTTAATCAAGGTCGCCTATTAGATAGGTGGGGCAAAAGTGCACATGAATACTACTCCCAAGATAGGAGCGTATTCACAAATGAAGGAGCCACTCCTTCAAGACAAGTTAAACAAATCACGGAAAAAAATATATAAAACATCCTGCACGATATGATAATGAATGTTGCGGATGTACATGGCTACATTTATACAGTCACAGAAAATAATGCACTATAATAATAGATTAAGGTGGTACATATAGGTGTGCTTGCTCCTCCTCCCACCGGTTGCTGCTGCACATGGAGGTGACTAGGAGCAACACACTATGTGTGTGGGGTCTGCGCTCCTGAACATAGATGCATAACGGCATAGGCAGGTTTAGTGTAGGACCCGCCTGAACTGAGACCACCTTGTCGCTTCGTAGGTGGGCTTAGATGTGTTTTGATCAAAATGTATTGACCAAGTGTCTCAGATTTTATCTAGAGTGAGGGCTTAGTCCATATGTTATGCCTGCATCTATTATTATAGTGCATTATTTTTTGTGACTGTATACATGTAGCCATGCACATCCGCAACATTCATTATCATATCGTGCAGGATGTTTTATATTTTTTTCCCGTGATTTGTACATACTGTGAAACCAAAGAACATGTAAGATGAATTGATGTTCACATGTGACATACAGTAATCACCTGCTATGAGGACTGAGCAAATGCCTCACGCTCTATTGTTTATGCTAAAGACTTCATACTCAGGTCCTGAGAATCAAGGAAGAAAACCAGGAATATGTGTTCCCTTAGTTTGCATATTGCCCACATTCCCCTGAGTTTAAGTATTATACATGTGACGTTCAGATTTATACAGTGTATATTATAAGATCTTCAACTACTATGTGATATGGTTCCTACTCAATGTTTTCATCATGTAGAAAACATTTTGAAAGTTCTGAATATCTATATTTTACTATACTTTTAATACAAGTGTTTCCCCACACCCTGACTGTAGAGTATGAGTAGTATATACTGTATTTGTCTCACATTGTTTCTTTCTGATGTCACTGTACATTGTGTCCTAAGTTGTACTGTAAACAGTGGGGCCTACAAAAGTACATACAAAATGATACCTACCTTTTGTCTTGCTTATTCTCAGTTTTTCCATTGTAGACACAGGAAACGAATGTTCTCCTTGAAAAGTTTCTTATCGTTGATAGAACAGGTCTTCTAAATATAGTGATCGTTGCCCTTGCATTCTATATTACACTGAAAATGAGAGTTTCCTTCTATATCTCACATGGTAAGGTGTGACAGAACAGAGGTTAAATGTAGATTACTCATTAACCGACTTGAACTAGAGCAAATCATAAATGCTCATGTCTGCTGATTTAAAGTAGCAGAATGTTCAAGGCTTTATTTCTGTTATTTTAACTAAGTTCCACTTCAATGATATATAATTTTGCTCTGTCCAAAAACATATTATTGACACAGAAGGGAACATGCCCAGCAGCACATGGAAACAAGAGTGATCTTGGAAATAGCTCTAGCTGACAAAGCATATAGGTCTTTAAAGGGCATCTCTCATGAAACTGTCTGACCTGTTACATGTGCACTTGGCAGCTGAAGACATCTGTGTTGGCCCCATGTTCATATGTGCTCACATTGCTGAAAAAAATTATGTTTTAATATATGCAAATGAGCCTCTAGGAGCAACAGGGGCGTTGCCGTTACTCCAAGATGCTCAGCTCTCTCTGTGACTGCCACGCCCTCTTCACTTTGATTGACAGGGAGTTTAATTGTAATCATGCCTGCCTGGCCCTGTCAAAGTGCAGAGGGCGTGGCAGTTGCAAAGAGAGCAGAGCCTCTAGGTGTAACGGCAACGCCCTGGTTGCTCCTAGAGGCTCATTTACATATATTTAAAAATAATTATTCTCAGCAATGCAGGAACATATGGACACGGGACCAACACAGATGCCTTCAGCTGCCAAGTGCACAGGTAACAGGTCAGGCAGTTTCATACAAATCTTCTGTCAGGTGCCCTTTAAACCTACTTTTTACTGCTATGGAAGTAAGCCAAATTTACCTTGCCTTGTTCCCTGCATCCTTGGCTGCACCATGGATGACTCCACAGCCTGCAGAACCAGCTCCACAAGTTCCATGGGACTTGGTCCCTCCTCACTCTAATGCAGCCTACCATCTTAGAAGACAAGAGTTGCACCCTATTATGCACAACTTTTCAAGCCTATACCTGAAATGCAGAGGCTTAATTGCTTCCTTCCGATTTTCTATCAAGAGGATAGCTAGAGGATATCTTTGGGGACGCATGAGGCCCATAGAACCACAGTTTGTGGCCACCATCCTGCTGGACAGAAACACAGATGATCACAAGATCAACTTTGTTTCTACCGGGATCGCTGCACAGTGCTGGATTACAGCTCCTGCACTTTAGCAGGAACAGATCAGCGACAGCCAGGGAGCTGAGAAGAAGACAGAATCTGTTTATTACTGGTTCTGCCTTGTCAATGAGCTCTATGCAGTAAATAGAGGATGCCTTTGTTGGACTGTCTTGGGGGCAGAGTCGAGCTGCAGTAGACCCCGATCAACTCTGCCTTGTACAATGCCCCCATAGGAGGCTGGATTCACCTGTAACTGTCCTCCAAAGTTCTTTCAGTGACCTCTTGGGGTAAAAATTATGTGGCAAAAATATTTTTAAAAAAATTAATTAAAAAAGTGAAAAAATAATAAAATCTAAAATATAATAAAATTCAAATAAAAGAAAACAAAAGGAAAAAGTTCAAAATAAAAAAAAGATCCAGTGTCCTCAAAGGTCTTTTAAAGGGGACATATTACTGTATGTGGAAAAAATAATAATAATAAAAAAAATATATATACACTCACCTAAAGAATTATTAGGAACACCATACTAATACGGTGTTGGACCCCCTTTTGCCTTCAGAACTGCCTTAATTATATGTGGCATTGATTCAACAAGGTGCTGATAGCATTCTTTAGAAATGTTGGCCCATATTGATAGGATAGCATCTTGCAGTTGATGGAGATTTAAGGGATGCACATCCAGGGCACGAAGCTTCCGTTCCACCACATCCCAAAGATGCTCTATTGGGTTGAGATCTGGTGACTGTGGGGGCCATTTTAGTACAGTGAACTCATTGTCATGTTCAAGAAACCAATTTGAAATTATTCGAGCTTTGTGACATGGTGCATTATCCTGCTGGAAGTAGCCATCAGAGGATGGATACATGTTCTCATTCTGTTTACGCCAAATTCGGACTCTACCATTTGAATGTCTCAACAGAAATCGAGACTCATCAGACCAGGCAACATTTTTCCAGTCTTCAACAGTCCAATTTTGGTGAGCTCGTGCAAATTGTAGCCTCTTTTTCCTATTTGTAGTGGAGATGAGTGGTACCCGGTGGGGTCTTCTGCTGTTGTAGCCCATCCGCCTCAAGGTTGTGCATGTTGTGGTTTCACAAATGCTTTGCTGCATACCTCGGTTGTAACGAGTGGTTATTTCAGTCAACGTTGCTCTTCTATCAGCTTGAATCAGTCGGCCCATTCTCCTCTGACCTCTAGCATCCACAAGGCATTTTTGCCCACAGGACTGCCGCATACTGGATGTTTTTCCCTTTTCACACCATTCTTTGTAAACCCTAGAAATGGTTGTGTGTGAAAATCCCAGTAACTGAGCAGATTGTGAAATACTCAAACCGGCCCGTCTGGCACCAACAACCATGCCACGCTCAAAATTGCTTAAATCACCTTTCTTTCCCATTCTGACATTCAATTTGGAGTTCAGGAGATTGTCTTGACTAGGACCACCCCCCTAAATGCATTGAAGCAACTGCCATGTGATTGGTTGACTAGATAATTGCATTAATGAGAAATAGAACAGGTGTTCCTAATAATTCTTTAGGTGAGTGTATATATATATAAGCGATGAAAAAAGGGCAGCACTCCAATAGATAAAAATGAAAAAAACTTTATTTACCCATAAGGCTGTAGCGACGTTTCGGCTCTTACACAGGAGCCTTCCTCAAGCAGTGGAGGAAGGCTCCTGTGTAAGAGCCGAAACGTCGCTACAGCCTTATGGGTAAATAAAGTTTTTTTCATTTTTATCTATTGGAGTGCTGCCCTTTTTTCATCGCTTGCATTACTGGATTGGCTTATATCCAAACTGGGCTTTTTGCACCCTTCATTCAATTTTTATCTGTGACGGTGCTGCCATTTCCTTTTTTCTTTTTTTTATATATATATATATATATATATATATATATATATATATATATGTATGTGTGTGCCTTGAAAAAGTATTCACCCCCTTTGACTTTTTTCGTATTTTGGTGCCTCACAACCTGGAATTAACATGGCTTGTTTAAGGATTTGCATCATTTAATTTACAGAACATGCCTACAACTTTGAAGATGTTTTTTTTTTATTTTTTTTATTGTGAAGCAGACAAATTGGACAAAATAACAGAAAAGGTCAATGTGCATAACTATTCACCCCCCTAAAGTCAATACTTTGTAGAGCCACCTTTTGCATCAATCACCGCTTCAAGTCGCTTCGGATAAGTCTCTATGAGCAGTTGCCACATCTTACCACTGGGGTTGTTCCCCATTACTCCTTGCAAAACTGCTCCAGCTTCTTCCAATTGGATGATTTGCGCTTGTGAACAGCAATCTTTAAGTCTGACCACAGATTTTTTATTGGACTGAGATCTGGGCTTTGACTAGGCCATTCCAACATATTTACATGTTTCCCCTTAAACCACTCAAGTGTTGCTTTAGCAGTGTGTTTGGAGGCATTGTCCTGCTGGAAGGTGAACCTCCGTCCTAGCCTCAAATCACGCACAGAGTGGTACAGGTTTTGCTGAAGAATATCCCTGTATTTAGCACCATCCATCTTTCCCTCAACTCTGACCCAGTTTCCCAGTACCGGCTGTTGAAAAACATCCCCACAGCATGATGCTGCCACCACCATGTTTTACTGTGGGGATGGTGTTCTTTGGGTGATGTGATGTGTTGGGATTGCGCCAGACATAGCATTTTCTTTGATGGACGAAATGTTCAATTTTAGTCTTTGCCTTTTCGAAAACTCACAATGTGCCTTTTTGTTTTTAGCTGAAAGTAATGGCTTTCTTCTGGCCACTCTGCCATAAAGCCCAACTCTATGGAGCGTATGGCTTATTGTCGTCCTATGTACAGATACTCCAGTCTCTGCTGTGGAACTCTGCAGCTTCTCCAGGGTTGCCTTAGGTCTCTTCGCTGCCTCTCTGATTAATGCCCTCCTTGCCCGGTCCATGAGTTTTGGGGGGCGTCCGTCTCTTGGCAGGTTTGCTTTTGTGCCATGTTCTTTCCATTTGGTTATGATAGATTTGATGGTGCTCCTGGGGATCCTCAAAAATTTTTTTTTTTTTTTATAACCTAACCCTGACTTGTACTTCCCAACAACATTGTCCCTTACTTGTTTGGAGAGTTCCTTGGTCTTCATGGCAGTGTTTGGTTAGTGATGCCTCTTGCTTAGGAGTTGCAGCCTCTGGGGCCTTTCAAAAAAGGTGTGTATATGTAATGACAGATCATGTGACACTTAGATTGCACACAGGTGGACAATATTTCACTAATTATGTGACTTCTGAAGGTAATTGGTTGCACAAGAGCTTTTTATGGGCTTCCTAACAAAGGGGGTGAATACATACGCACATGCCAACTTTCTGTTTTCTATTTCTGAACAATAGTTTTATTTATATATTTTTCTCATTTTACTTCACCAACTTAGACTATTGTGTTGTGATCCATCACATAAAATTCAGATTAAGAAAACATTAAACTTAAGGCTGTAGTGTAACAAAATACAAAGTCAAGGGGGGGGGGGTGAATACTTTTCAAGGCACTGTATATATGTATATATATATATATATATATATATATATATATATATATATATATATATACACACACACAGTATAGTAAAAAAATGCATGCTTAAAAATAAAATACATAAAAAATGCACACACCGACCAAAACAGTTGCCATTATCCCCCCATTCATGTGAAACTTTACATATTATATACCAAAACAACTGACACAAACTAATTTTAATAACTTATTTTGGTGTCAGTTTGCATATTTAAAGAATACAGAGCTATGGTGTGGAAAAAAATATGAAAAATGTTTTGCCCAGTTTCCCCCAAATAAAACGGAAAAAATATATATATTAAAAAACCCTATGTGTCACGTAAAAAAATGTTGCAAAAATGATTTTGGTAGTACAACAAATAAAAAAGTTACAACCGTTTAAACCACCACTTACACTAAATCACAAAAAAATTTGTCTGGTCATTAAAGAGGATATTTGGCAAATTACATTTATCATGTACCGTAGATAAAGTTACTACAAGGCACTTGCTAATGTATTGTGATTGTCCATATTGCTTCCTTTGCTGGCTGGACTCATTTTTCCATTACATTATACACTGCTCGTTTCCATGGTTTTACTATCACCCTGTAATCCAGCAGTGGTGGCCGTCCTTGCACAATATAGAAAAAAGCATCGGGCTCCCTGGTGGCCAGGACCGTGGGAGCTGACATAGTCCAGCACTTTTTTTTATATTGTACAAGCACGGCCACTGCTGATGGATGCAGGGTGGTGGTAACCATGGAAATGATCAGTATATAGTGAGGGAAAAATGAATCCAGCCAGCAAAGGAAGCAAAATGGACAATCACAATGCATTAGTAAGTGCCTTGTATTAACTTTCTCTACATTATAAATGCCATTTGCTGAAGTAAGACAACTCCTTTAAGGCCTTTTCAGGCCTGGTCATTAAAGGGTTAACCAATAAGCTCTTTCCCTGCAAATAAGGGAACGTGCTTACTGGTTATTGCAGTGCACCTATAACTGGGGGCAGGACGCTGTATTAACCAGTAAGTGCCATCCTCTGCAGTGAAGGAAAGTGCTAATTTGTGACTAGGAGGCAATATGGAAGGAAATGTCGCCACTTAAAGGTATTTCCGGCAACATGGCCCCTGAAACAGAAGATTGATACTTACCTGCTCCTCCACTCTGCCCCCCACTGTCTCTATCTTCCGGTCCCCATGCTCTTTACATCCAGCGGGCTGTGGACATGGTCACATACACCAGTCCAGCCAATGACTGGCTTTAGAGGTGACATGCTGCTTGTGGCCACATCACTGCTGAAGCAGGGGCAGTGCAGAGGACAGGAGCAGTGGGGAGCAGGTAAGTATGAATTTTCTGTTTCAGAGGCGATGCTGCGGGAACTTGTTAAAAAATCATTGTTACCAAGAAGTCCCTGTAAGCCCCTGTTACACTGCATGAAAATTGTTCAATTACTGGGAACAAGTGTTTATAGGATCGCTCATTCCTGAAATCTGGGCTGCTGATCACCCGATAAACAAGCAATCACTCGTTTGTCGGCTGATTTGCATATTTTATCAGGGAGAAAGATGTACGATTATCGTCAGCACATGTCCCTGTGTGGTAGTGATCATTCCCCCCCCCCCATTCACTTTCCATTGGTGTGTGTAATAGGCCAATGCAAACGGGCATCGATCAACTTTTATTTTTATAGCTCCTTGAAATAAAGCAATGTGACAATGTGGCCATGCTCCTTCCACATGTGCCGATTATAGAATTAGCTGCGCATGCGTGGAATTATGGGGCCAGGAAAGAGCACACTTGTCAGTCAAGGAAAGGTAGCATGGCTAAATCAGAAAAGTGGAGGAGCTAAGGCTGATCCTTCGGTGCACTGAAACCCTAATTGGCATAAAAAAAAGGCGCTGGACTATGACAATAAAGTCAAGTTGGACTTTTAAAAGGGTTTTCCAGGATTTTGCTACTGATGACCTATCTGATCGTTGTGGGTCCGACACCCGGGTCCCCCACCGATCAGCTGTTTGAGAAGGCACTGGCGCTCCTGTGAATGCTGTGGCCTCCTCCACGCTCACCAAGCACAGTGTTGTAAATTGTATAGCGGCTGTGCTTGTTATCGCACTCAGCCCCATTCACTTCTATGGGGCTGAGCGCAATACCAGGCACAGCCGCTATACAATGTACGGCACAGTGCTTGGTAAGCGTGGAGGAGGCCACAGCATTCACAGGAGCGCCAGTGCCTTCTCAAACAGCTGATCAGTGGTGGTCTCAGGTGTCAGACTCCCACTAATCCTAAGGATAGGTCATTAGTATCAAAATCCCAGAAAACCCCTTTAAACCTCATTGCCAACCCTGTACCACAAGCCCAGATCCCAGAGAACACCATCTTTACTCTTCAGCTTTTATTGGACTATTTTCTATGTACACTTTACTTACCTACCATGTCTTGCCGGAATGTAATGATGTTATGTCTCTTTAAAATTGCATGCTTTATTACTGTACTGTATAGTGCACGGTGTTTCTGTTTTATTAAATATTTCGAGAAACCAATAAAAATAGAATTTAAAAAAGTGATGCAAACCAGTAACTAGAATTGTTTTTTCGAGCAAGGCTTAAAGGGCTTCTGTCACCCCACTAAACTCTTTATATTTTTTTTTGGGTACTTATAATCCCTATACTGCGATATATCTATACATTATGTAAGAAATTTCGATCTCCTCCTCCGGCTGGCTATGTCTGCATTTCAAAAATCGCGCGCCTCTCTTGATTCGGCGCAGGCGCCCTAAGAGAAGGAGGCTCGCCTCCTCAGCACTCCATCAGTGCGCCTGCGCCGATGACGTCTTCTCTTTCGGTGAAATGCAGACATAGCCAGCCGGAGGAGGAGATCGCTGCTGGCCCTGTCAATCAACAGGAGGAGGGGGGCGGTTTTTTGCGGCTGCTACCAGCAAGTAGCCGCCCTACTTGCTGGTAGGTGGGTAATTTGCATATTATAAAAGTGTGTTTTTTGCATTATCTACTGAACGAAAATGATTAATAACATAATGTATAGATATATCGCAGTATAGGGATTATAAGTACCCCAAAAAAAAAAAAAGAGTTTAGTGGGGTGACAGAAGCCCTTTAAGGGATGACATACCAGGCCACGATTTTAAGTGTTGGACACTTGATTGCACAATTTGCCCCTGGTACAGGTCTAGTTTATTCTAACCCTGCTCACTTATGGCTCTGAGGGTGGATTCACACAGGTTTCTAGTGGCATATTTCAACACTTTAGCTTTTCTGAGTCTTTTTTTCAGGCATTTTTGTTTAAAAATCACCCTATAAAAGCTATAAAAACACATGTAGTATACAAAAAATGCTAGCATTTTTATGACGCAGCAAAAAAAAGGCCACAACAAAGTTGTATGGTGTCAAGTGAGACTAAGGAAAAAGTTGGAAAAAGTTCACACAACTTTTTGCAAAAATGCTGTATTTTTATGCCTGTTTTCAAAGACACACCTCAGACAGAAGTTCTAGCCAATAGAAAACCATAGACTTCCCTATTGAAAAAAAAATTCTAGAAAAAAAAAACTTGCAAAAATGCTTGGCTTTCATGATGTCTTTCACAAGAAAAACCCATAAAAAATAAACTAATGAAGGTATTTTGGCAAGAACAGATTTTGGACTGAGCAGATCTGACGTGGATTTTGAAAATAACCCATTCCAGAAATCCACAGCTGAAACATGAATTTCTGCCACTTATGTCAGGCTATTTTGCTGCGGAGCTTGTCTATGGTATTTTTAGGCTATGTTCACATGGACACAATCTGTCACTGATTCAGGTAGGCGTTTTCCGCTGCATAATCCACATCCATTAAGCCTGTGATGGCTAACCTCCGGCACTCCAGCTGTGTTAGAACTACGACTCCCAAGATGTACAGTTGCTTGGCTGTTCTTAGAACTACACAGAAATAAATGGCACATGCTGGGAGTCGTAGTTTCACCACAGCTGGAGTGTCGGAGGTTAGCCATCAACCATCTTCCTAATTACATCAATGTAAAAAGCTCAACTATAGTATGTGAAGATCATGAGCTTGACCATGTTTTTTTCAGCAGCTGATTTGAAAAACACTTGAGAAGTGGCAATGTTTTTTTGTTTTCTTTTTCATTGACATAATATACCAACACACGAAAGAGAGATACATCATTCTTATTCCCTAAATCCCCAACCATCCCCACTTCCCACTACTACACTCCAGCCAAAGTGCTAGCAGGAAATGTTACTTTGAAGTAGAATATGGTGGATTTCCAGAAGAAGTCATCTAATGGGGAAGCAGAAAAACCTCACTCAAAAAGCACTTCTAAAACTCTTACAAATACTCTTATAAATTGCTAAACTAGAACCAAAAATCACTTGTTTTCTCATTTCTGGATTTTGTCATGTGAACCTAGCCTCTATGCTGCATACACATCAATAAGAAGCATATTATCGATGATATTTTTCCTGAAGCATGCTCTTCATGGGCAGGGGAACTTCACAGTTCATGAGTATTGGGATGCTTGTGGATTTTGTAAAAATTTTGGCAAGGAATCCATGCATGAATCCTAGCAGTATCCACAAAGTGTGAATATGGTTTCAAAGTATGCAGTTTTCAGGGCATTCTTATTGTATCCACAAGGTGCTAATAGGCATTGTTTAAAATCTATGGACAGTCAGAATGAAAAATATGAACATGGAATTTCTCTTTGAACTCTCTTTGAGGTATATTATGGTATATATTACGGGCCCTTTTATACTGTATTATTTGCTATGGATATTCTTGAACTAGTATCCAAACATAATCTGTGATGTACCCAAGGGTTTCTATGCGTCTGGCATATGCCAAAATGTCCTCCTGGCATACAAGGTAACAACTGGATATGTTATTTTGGTATACAGAATAACATAGGCTTCCATGTTGTTCAACAGTCTCAAAATATGTATATTTTAAACTAAAAGTCATTAGCAGATATATTAATCTGTATGGTTTATACAGAAATATCATACATTTGCTAGAATGAGTGTGTTTGTATAACTGTATGCCCAAAATGTGGCCTGAATGGGATGGGACCTTAGAAAGTAGTCTTGTAGGATATCTCACACCAACATCTGCATTACAAAAATTGTAATGTAGACAGCACTATAACTAGTAACTTGTTACTGCTGACCCTGCATATTTTTTTATGAACAGTCACATAACACCTCAACAGTTCAATATGTGTGGTATTGCCTCTGTGATGCATGTGTCTGATATGCTACATCGATTGTATTTGACTTGCACTTTTTTCACAGGGTTGCCAGGTTGAACTTGATGGACGTGTCTTGTAGTAGCGTCTGGTAGACAGACACCTATCAATAGTTGTCATTGTTCAATGGACTCCATTTATTTGATATGTGTAAGGGAAGGAAAATGAAAGGAGTGGTCGCTATAAAATTCTGAAAACAAAAAACGCATACCGTGCACACATGTACATAGATTTTTGTCCTCCCTTTCTGCTTACTCCTATGTCTACACAGGATATAAACACAGCACAATGCTCACATTATCAAACCATTTCTTTATATGCAAATCCAAAACATACAATACAAAAACATTTAAAAATATTCTCCCACGATGCACAGTCCAAAATTGATATTGGGAATAGTTTGAAAGTCCAAACAGTTGTTGTTGGAGGTGGATCAAGTTGGCACGCCATACCAATGCCATGTTTCAGGGGAACCCCCCCCCCCCTTTTCTTAAAGAGGACCTTTCACCACTCCTGACATGTCTGTTTTAATAGCTTCATGCATCCCCCATGTACTAACAATTCTGGAGAATCTATTCTTATGTCTGTATGTTGTCCCATTCCTCTATTATTTCTATTAGAAGTTATGAATAATTGCTAGCAGTCTGCAGTAGGGGTACAGAGGGGAGGTAACCAGTTGGGGGGGGTGTACCTGCACAGTCTGAAAATGGCAGCACTGATTGGATAGAGTCAGTCTGTGCAGGTACACACCCCCAATTTGTTACCATCCCTCTGTACCCTTACTGCAGACTGCTAGCAATTCATTCATAACTTCTAGTAGAAATAATAAAGGAATGGCACAACATACAGACGTAAGAATAGATGCTCCAGAATTGTTATTACATGGGGAATGCATGAAGCTATTAAAACAGGCATGTCAGGAGAGGTGACAGGTCCTCTTTAAGCAACTCCTCAGCCTATTTGTCTTTAAAATGTGTTACTTATATTCTTTATGATTCATAATAGTTTTGCAATTTGTCAGTAAAACTTGTTGGTTGTCCATGATTTTTTGATAAGCTGTCCAGTAAAAAATAATGGGTTCAATGCCCTCTACAGTGGTTCTTCATCTCCCTGCTGCTCTGAAAATCAACATCCTATTGACAGGCTTCACGTGACTGCTACAGCCAATTACTGACTGCAGAGGTGACCTGGTGATGCAAGGGAAGTAGGACAGCAGTGTCCAATGGCTGGCTGCATGGGTTACGTGACCCCATCAACAGGATGTTGATTTCAGTGCAGCAGGGAGAAGAAGAGCCTGCCGTGGAGAGATGCAGACAGAAACCAGAGTTGGGGACCAGGTAAGTACAATCACTACCACAGGTCAGCAACTCTGTGAGGTCTGTTATAGTCTTGGATAACCCCTTTAACAAAATGTGTCATTAATATCAGATTGGTGGGGGTTTGACTCCCAGCACCCCACTGATCAGCTGTTTGAAAAGGCTGTGGTGCTTTGGTGAGCACTGCGGCCTCTTCCTAGGTCAGTGATATCACATTCATTGGTCATGTGGCCTAGGTGCAGCTCAGTTCCTTTCAAGTGATTGCAGCTAGTTTGCAATGCCAGCACAGCCACTACCCAATGGACGGCACTGTTCTTGGTAAGTGACAATGAGGCCACAACACTCACCAGAGAACCATGGCCTCCTCAAACAGATGATCGGTGGGGGTCCCAGGTGTTGAAAATCTGTTGATCTGATATTGATATCGATATCAGAATCTCATGAAACCTCTTTAAGGGTCCATTCACACGTTCGCAACCGTTTTGCGGTCCGCAAATTGTGGATCAGCAAAACACAGACACCGGCCATGTGCGTTCTGCATTTTGCGTACCGTACACGGCCGGCGCTATAATTGAAATGCCTTTTCTTGTCCGTGGCTGCAGACAAGAATAGGAAAAAATTTTTTGCAGGGCTGCAGAACGGAAGTGCGGATGCGGACAGCATACTGTGTGCTGTCCGCATCTTTTGTGGCCCCATTAAAAAAAATGAATGGGTCCGCACCCGTTCCGCAAAATTACTGAATGGATGCGGACCCATTTTGCGGACGTGTGAATGGACCCTTAGACCCATTTCACAGGGGCATCCCGGATTTCCTCCGGATGCGTCCCGGGTGCATTGCGGAAAACCCTGCGCTAGTGTACACGCAATTTCAGTCAGTTTTGACTGCGATTGCGTTGTTCATTTTTTTCCGCGCGGGTGCAATGCATTTTGCACGTGCGTGATAAATAACTGAATTCACTGAAGTTCGGGTTTGGGTTTGGTGTTCTGTAGATTTTATTATTTTCCATTATAACATGGTTAGAATGTAAAATAATAGCATTCTTTAATACAGAATGCTTAGTATAATGTCAATTAAGGGTTAAAAAATTATAAAAACATAATTAACCTCATCCACTTGATCGCGCAGCCGGCGTGGTGAGCACGATTACGTCATCAAAGGTCCTTTTGCAGGTCCTGAAGAAAGAAGACGATGCCGGCTGCGCGATCAAGTGGATGAGGTGAGTTAATTATTATTTTTTAACCCCTCAAGGCACATTTTACTAAGCATTCTGTATTAAGAATGCTATTATTTTCCCATATAACAATGTTATAAGGGAATAAATAATACAGTGAATAGACTTTAATGGGGTCCGGGGTTGCTCATCCCTATCATCTTGTCATGGAAGGGGGTAGGGAAGCGTGCACCCCCTGACTGCCACCCACACCTCTGCCCCTACCTACTTGCACGATCCGTCCTAGGTAACAGGGCGCAACTGGACGGCAGTCCCTAACTTAAGTAAGTGCAGGGGAAAAACAAAAGACAGGACAAACAGAACACAAAGCAAGTCAAAGTACCCGAAGTCAAATACCACGAAGTCAAATCAGTTAAAGGGAGCAACAAGAGCGAGTCCAAACACAAGCCGGAAGTCAGTACCAGGAGATGACGACAAGCAACAGGGGATGAGCAGAAGCGATGTCAAACGAGCAGAGCCGAGGTCAGGATTCAGGAACACAATGCCAGGAATACAGGAGCGTATAAAAACCTTAATCACAGGCAACCTGTGGCCAACAGGCTGCCTGTTTAAATAGGCCTGGCTGGAGAGTCACCTGACGTGGCCAGTGTCATGTGACTCAAAGCAGCCCAACTCAGCCGAGCACCGATCATCATTTACTGTGCTTGGCTCCCCTGCTGCCATACAGGGAGTGCAGAATTATTAGGCAAGTTGTATTTTTGAGGATTAATTTTATTATTGAACAGCAACCATGTTCTCAATGAACCCAAAAAACTCATTATTATCAAAGCTGAATATTTTTGGAAGTAGTTTATAGTTTGTTTTTAGTTTTAGCTATTTTAGGGGGATATCTGTGTGTGCAGCTGACTATTACTGTGCATAATTATTAGGCAACTTAACAAAAAACAAATATATACCCATTTCAATTATTTATTTTTACCAGTGAAACCAATATAACATCTCAACATTCACAAATATACATTTCTGACATTCAAAAACAAAACAAAAACAAATCAGTGACCAATATAGCCACCTTTCTTTGCAAGGACACTCAAAAGCCTGCCATCCATGGATTCTGTCAGTGTTTTGATCTGTTCACCATCAACATTGCGTGCAGCAGCAACCACAGCCTCCCAGACACTGTTCAGAGAGGTGTACTGTTTTCCCTCCTTGTAAATCTCACATTTGATGATGGACCACAGGTTCTCAATAGGGTTCAGATCAGGTGAACAAGGAGGCCATGTCATTAGATTTTCTTCTTTTATACCCTTTCTTGCCAGCCACGCTGTGGAGTACTTGGATGCGTGTGATGGAGCATTGTCCTGCATGAAAATCATGTTTTTCTTGAAGGATGCAGACTTCTTCCTGTACCACTGCTTGAAGAAGGTCTCTTCCAGAAACTGGCAGTAGGACTGGGAGTTGAGCTTGACTCCATCATCAACCCGAAAGGCCCCCACAAGCTCATCTTTGATGATACCAGCCCAAACCAGTACTCCACCTCCACCTTGCTGGCGTCTGAGTCGGACTGGAGCTCTCTGCCCTTTACCAATCCAGCCACGGGCCCATCCATCTGGCCCATCAAGACTCACTCTCATTTCATCAGTCCATAAAACCTTAGAAAAATCAGTCTTGAGATATTTCTTGGCCCAGTCTTGACGTTTCAGCTTGTGTGTCTTGTTCAGTGGTGGTCGTCTTTCAGCCTTTCTTACCTTGGCCATGTCTCTGAGTATTGCACACCTTGTGCTTTTGGGCACTCCAGTGATGTTGCAGCTCTGAAATATGGCCAAACTGGTGGCAAGTGGCATCTTGGCAGCTGCACGCTTGACTTTTCTCAGTTCATGGGCAGTTATTTTGCGCCTTGGTTTTTCCACACGCTTCTTGCGACCCTGTTGACTATTTTGAATGAAACGCTTGATTGTTTGATGATCACACTTCAGAAGCTTTGCAATTTTAAGAGTGCTGCATCCCTCTGCAAGATATCTCACTATTTTTTACTTTTCTGAGCCTGTCAAGTCCTTCTTTTGACCCATTTTGCCAAAGGAAAGGAAGTTGCCTAATAATTATGCACACCTAATATAGGGTGTTGATGTCATTAGACCACACCCCTTCTCATTACAAAGATGCACATCACCTAATATGCTTAATTGGTAGTAGGCTTTCGAGCCTATACAGCTTGGAGTAAGACAACATGCATAAAGAGGATGATGTGGTCAAAATACTCATTTGCCTAATAATTCTGCACGCAGTGTAGAGACGAGGATGCAGGCTACGTCCTCGCCCCTCTGCTTGCGCAGGTTGCCGGCGGTGCTGCAAAGGAAGCACGTGCCGCCTGCCCCTCATTACACATCTCCTAGCAACCATGCGTGAAAATCGCACCACATCCGCACTTGCTTGTGGATGCTTGCGATTTTCACGCAGCCCCATCCATTTCTATGGAGCCTGTGTTGCGTAAAAAACGCAGAATATAGAACATGCTGCAATTTTCACGCAACGCACAAGTGATGCGTTAAAATCACTGCTCATCTGTACAGCCATATTGAAGTGAATGGGTCCGGATTCAGTGCGGGTGCAATGCGTTCACCTCACGCATTGCACCCGCGTGGAAAACTCGCCCGTGTGAAAGGGGCCTTAGTGTAAGGTCTCAAGCACACTGACCTATTATGAATCCTTAATGAAGCACCAATAGGCTCATATTGCAGGTACAAACCGGATTCCAAAAAAGTTGGGACACTATACAAATCGTGAATGAAAACTGAATGCAATGATGTGGAGGTGCCAACTTCTAATATTTTATTCAGAATAGAACAAAAGTTTAAACTGAGAAAATGTACCATTTTAAGGGAAGAATATGTTGAATCAGAATTTCATGGTGTCAACAAATCCCCAAAAAGTTGGGACAAGGCCATTTTCACCACTGTGTGGCATCTCCCCTTCTTCTTACAACACTCAACAGACGTCTGGGGACCGAGGAGACTAGTTTCTCAAATTTAGAAAAAGGAATGCTCTCCCATTCTTGTCTAATACAGGCCTCTAACTGTTCAATCGTCTTGGGCCTTCTTTGTTGCACCTTCCTCTTTATGATGCGCCAAATGTTCTCTATAGGTGAAAGATCTGGACTGCAGACTGGCCATTTCAGTGCCCGGATCCTTCTCCTACGCAGCCATGATGTTGTGATTGATGCAGAATGTGGTCTGGCATTATTTTGTTGAAAAATGCAGGGTCTTCCCTGAAAGAGATGACGTCTGGATGGGAGCATATGTTGTTCTAGAACCTGAATATATTTTTCTGCATTGATGGTGCCTTTCCAGACATGCAAGCTGCCCATGCCACACGCACTCATGCAACCCCATACCATCAGAGATGCAGGCTTCTGAACTGAGCGTTGATAACAACTTGGGTTGTCCTTGTCCTCTTTGGTCCGGATGACATGGCGTCCCAGATTTCCAAAAAGAACTTCGAATCGTGACTCGTCTGACCACAGAAGAGTCTTCCATTTTGCCACACTCCATTTTAAATGATCCCTGGCCCAGTGAAAACGCCTGAGCTTGTGGATCTTGCTTAGAAATGGCTTCTTCTTTGCACTGTAGAGTTTCAGCTGGCAACGGCGGATGGCACAGTGGATTGTGTTCACTGACAATGGTTTCTGGAAGTATTCCTGAGCCCATTCTGTGATTTCCTTTACAGTAGCATTCCTGTTTGTGGTGCAGTGTCGTTTAAGGGCCCGGAGATCACGGGCATCCAGTATGGTTTTACGGCCTTGACCCTTACGCACAGAGATTGTTCCAGATTCTCTGAATCTTCGGATGATGTTATGCACAGTTGATGATGATAGATGCAAAGTCTTTGCAATTTTTCGCTGGGTAACACCTTTCTGATATTGCTCCACTATCTTTCTGCGCAACATTGTGGGAATTGGTGATCCTCTACCCATCTTGGCTTCTGAGAGACACTGCCACTCTGAGAAGCTCTTTTTATACGCAATCATGTTGCCAATTGACCTCATTAGTGTTAATTGGTCTTCCAGCTCTTCGTTATGCTCAAATTTACTTTTTCCAGCCTCTTATTGCTACTTGTCCCAACTTTTTGGGGATTTGTTGACACAGTGAAAATTGGAATCAACGTATTTTTCCTTTAAAATGATACATTTACTCGGATTAAACGTTTGATCTGTCATCTACGTTCTATTACAAATAAAATATTGACATTTGCCATCTCCACATCATTGCATTCAGTTTTTATTCCCAATTTGTTTAGTGTCCCAACTTTTTTGGAATCCGGTTTGTATTTTCTATCATATATTAATATGGAATCCATGATTTAAAAAAATAGTGGCAGAATAGTAAGTCCTTATTGTTCCTTATGCAGCGTCCCACTACCCTCGTGGGTACTGCAAAGTTGTTATATAGTACTTTTATAATGCCTTTTTATAGCCTGTTGTTAAGCTGCAATATGTCCTTATGCATCGCCCCTGTTAACAGGTGTATTAGCATGCACTTACACTGAGCTTACCACTAGGGGAGATGATACCTCCCATATACAGTCTTGTGAAAAAATTAGGACACCCTTTGAAAGCATGTGGTTTTTTGTAACATTTTTAATAAATGGTTATTTCATCTCCGTTTCAACAATACAGAGAGATTAAAGTAATCCGACTAAACAAAGAAAACTGAAGAAAAGTCTTTTCAAGATCTTCTGTAAATGTCATTCTACAAAAATGCCTATTCTAACTGAGGAAAAAGATAGGACACCCTTGCCCCTAATAGCGAGTGTTACCTCCTTTGGCTGAAATAACTGCAGTGAGACGGTTCTTGTAGCCATCTACCAGTCTTCGACATCGGTCTGAGGAAATTTTACCCCACTCCTCAATGCAGAACTTTTTCAGCTGTGAGATGTTTGAGGGGTTTCTTGCACGTACAGCCCTTTTCAAGTCACCCCACAGCATCTCAATGGGATTCAAATCTGGACTTTGACTTGGCCATTCCAGGACTCTCCATTTCTTCTTTTTCAGCCAATCTTTGGTTGATTTACTAGTATGTTTTGGGTCATTGTCATGTTGCATGGTCCAGTTCCGCTTCAGCTTTAATTTTCTAACTGATGGTCTCACATGTTCTTCAAGCACCTTCTGATACACAGTAGAATTCATCGTGGATTCTATGATGGTGAGCTGACCAGGTCCTGCTGCAGCAAAGCAGCCCCAAACCATGACACTTCCACCTCCATGCTTCACAGTTGGTATGAGGTTCTTTTCTTGGAATGCTGTGTTTGGTTTACGCCAAACATGTCCTCTGCTGTTGTGTCCAAATAATTCAATTTTGGACTCATCTGTCCAAAGAACATTATTCCAGAAGTCCTGGTCTTTGTCAACTTTATCGCTGGCAAATGTCAGTCTGGCCTCGATGTTTCTCTTGGAAAGCAAAGGTTTCCTCCTTGCACACCTCCCATGCAAGTTAAACTTGTACAGTCTCTTTCTGATTGTAGAGGCATGTACTTCTACATCAACAGTAGCCAGAGCCTGCTGTAGTTCTCGAGATGACACTTTAGGGTTTTTGGTTACCTCTTTTAGCATCTTGCGGTCTGCTCTTGGGGTGAACTTGCTGGGGCGACCAGTCCTGGGCATGTTGGCAGTTGTTTTGAAAGCCCTCCACTTGTAGACTATCTTCCGGACAGTGGAATGGCTGATTTCAAAATCTTTTGAGATCTTTTTAAATCCCTTCCCAGACTCATAGGCTGCTACAATCTTTTTTCTGAAGTCCTCTGACAGCTCTTTTGCTCTCACCATGGTGCTCACTCTCACTTCAACAGTCAGGAGCACACCAAACTAAATGTCTGAGGTTTAAATAGGGCAAGCCTCATTCAACATGCAGAGTAACGATCTACTAATTATGTGCACCTGGTGTGATATACCTGTGTGAGATCTGAGCCAATTTAAGAGGGAATACATGTGAGGGTGTCCTATCTTTTTCCTCAGTTAGAATAGGCATTTTTGTAGAATGACATTTACAGAAGATCTTGAAAAGACTTTTCTTCAGTTTTCTTTGTTTAGTTGGATTACTTTAATCTCTCTGTATTGTTGAAACGGAGATGAAATAACCATTTATTAAAAATGTTACAAAAAACCACATGCTTTCAAAGGGTGTCCTAATTTTTTCACATGACTGTATATATAGTCCAGTTCAGGCCTAGCCAGAGAGATCAGGTTTCAGAACTAGTTCCAGTGGCAGTCGAGAGAGACCAGTTGTGTCAACTGCAGCCTGTTATTTGGATCCCTTCTCCATATCTCAGCCCAGAGCTGAAGTGCTTTATTCATTCAAAGACTACTTCTGTAAGGAGACCCCAAAGGGTTATTGGACACATCCTCTGAGTGCCCTAGGACCTTTGGACTCCACTGTGAAGGATATTTCAGCCTTTGGCTACTGCACAAGCCTGAATTAGGAAAACCAGGACCATTCCTGAGCTCTACTAACAGTAAGGCTACCATCTCCTTATCTGATATTTAGAGAGGGACATCTTACACCTGTCAGCAGAGGACTAGTAGCAGGTTTATCTCTGTATTGAGACTGTTAAATGATTTGGATGAACTGTAATCAAGAGTCATCTTCAGTAAAGTTCAACTTTGAGTTCTATCCTGCTTGCCTCAGACTCAATTCCTCTATTAACACTATAGTAAATGGTTGTACCTCCATAAAAAAGGTACTGGCGTAACGATTACAAGGGACATTGCCACTGGCACATTAATACAGACCACCAAGGGCACCTCAAACCACCATCTGGCCAGTGTCCCTTACACCAGAGTGTGCCCCAGAGAATCCTTGTGCCATTCTCCTTTTCACTCTTATGCAAGCCTGCCCAGGGACGACATAACCGTGAGTAACCAGAACTGTATTCACCTCGGCCCATCTATTGCTCACACCGTGACCTCACACATAATTCCCCTGCAAGGTCTGGCATACCGCACTTATTGTCCCTTAGAAGTGTTGCTTTTTGTGGAACACACATTGCCTCCTCGGGGCACCATACAGCAGCACAAGAAGTGCCTATGGGTACTTGCTAGGTACATGAGGCTGAACTTTTATTCCCAAGCCATAAATTTATTGGACACATGAACTTTTCTTCAGTTAAGCAAAATAACAGTAACAATCAATGACACATGGACTCTCTGACCTCTGGGTGGTGGCTTCTGTATGTATGACTCTCTCTGCACATGTAGGTAAAAGCTGTCTATAGCTGAATTTACACTGCTGTTCCTACGAATGCTCGTTCCAGATAATCTGCCCGTCTAAAGGTGTTTCAGATCACCAGATGAATGAGTGAAATGCTCGTTCATCGGGTGAAATGATCTGAGATGTGGACACCTCAATCATTGTTCAGGGGTGGCAGATCTTACTGTCTAAGCAACAATTGGCTGCTCCTCGCAGCATCTAATTGTGCCTTATGTACAAAGTAAAAGTGTCAGTTGCCTTGTCCGTTTGTTAGACCTAAATTATACAGCCTTGCTGGAGAGATCCAGCATTGTGACTCATTGGCCATTTGTGAATGAAAAACTGTCTTGCACAATGGCACACATTTGCATTTGTAACATTTTCCAGAGTAATTTCCGTTTGCTTTCTTGTGTTGCAATACTTTGTAATTTTGTAATGTATTTGTAGTGTGTGCATTTAGTAATTGAATAGTTCTTTATGTCAGTGATAAGATACTTGAACAGAAGTTATATTTAGCCAGGCAAAACATTTGAATCACTATACATGTTCTCCACATTCCCTGCAGCCAGTGTGCATGTCACACACACTGCTTTCCTGATAATTATGTTTAAATATACACTTTTATGCTATAAGCTTGCACAACATTGACAGTCTGTAAAATAGGAGACCTTCAATCTGTCCATGGTTGTTTTAAAGCTGGTTATTATTTCACAACTCACTGTCAAATACACAGTTAAATACACAGCTGCAGTACTCTTTTAGGTTGCTATTACATGTGTGGCTTGAGCCATAGGCACCACATAACGGTTGCCGCTAATTGCTGGACTGCCCCTAGGCTTTCCACTCTAAAGAAAGGTGCAGTCCGAACATGGCCCAATTAGAAGAAACTGTGTAACACAAGTAATAGCATAGGGAATAGGGGGGAAAAACTGTGTACTGTGACTGCATAATACATATGATGTAAGTGTCAATACAATTTTATGTATAAAAATGTAAATTAAACCTACTACACTTTTTGGATTGGTGCTTTCATTATGCTGATAGATGAGGGTTCTATATGACAGACTCCCAATGATCCTATGGAACAACCATCAATGTTATTGTCCTGGAGAACCCTATAAAGGTGACCATAAGTCCACAATGGTCTAAGAAAACCGAGTATTACACATCTCACCAATCCCCAAGTTGCAGTGGTCAAAAGTCCATGTTGGAATATGATAACTAGAGGCCAAGATAAAGAAACCTGTGGGGAACCTGGGAAGGGATGACATGAGGGCAGCTGGGGATCTGTGAGTACTACCCTGGTATTTATGAACGTTCAGAGCTTTTGGTCAAACATGTTAATGAGTTAACAACTCCTTTAATGTCCGTGTGTACAGTATATCCTATATGTCAAAAAAGGTCATTGGAGTGAGAAAAAAACTACTTGCTTATTGAAGCTTATTAAATGACCAGAATTCAGAAATCTTCATTGATGTTTTGGATAACTTATCCAGAGCTTTGCTATCTAGACTGTTTTATCCAAAAGTTACATATCAGTTCACATGTCATTGCAAGTTTAATCAATTAAAGCAAATTATTTTTGGTCTGTGCAGGTACACAGTAGTAACTTGTAGTCATATTGCACTGTGTTACACTCCATGACTGTGGTATATTCTCAATATATTGACTGGTTGTCCCATTGCTGGCACTCCTGCTTTACTGTCATTGCAGCTCTGTAAACACTACAATCTGCATTGGCCTGAGCCCTTAAATATTCACAAAAATGCTTCACTTATAGATATTAGTTAAAACTTACCAACAAATTGCTGGCTATCTAAGAGCGAAATTCCTGTGTCCACTGGATGATGGCAGTACCCCGAAATATCAATTTCAGATTCCATCCAGAATTATGCTTATTTTTCTGGGTTTATTTTTCGTTTCTTCGGAATGATCCTAAAAACACAATTATCCTGTTAGTTTTTCAAGCATCCTTAATTTTCTCCCTTCTATATTCTTATCTTTATTCAATATCTTATAGTAATCAGTGAAGGACGTTGGCCTGTATTTTAATGGATATTGTAGCACATATCCAAATATATTATTGGTGGAGTTATCCACAAACCAAGATACAATTTATTAGCTTATTATCATTTTCTAAATTGACTAAACTTCACTTTCAAGAAAGTCTCTCATTTTAGTGAAATGCTTCTAGCATTTTGAAAAATGGCAAAAGCTCTTGTTGCCGATGTGTGACCTGAAGCTTGAACACACCGGAATGTGCCTCTACTCAGCTCCATCAGGCAGACATTAATCTAAGCCATCCACTGATTTAGCCAGGTACATCTGCTCTAAACTGGGTCTCTCAGCATTCCTTGGACCTTCTGATTATGTAGAGGGGTCTCTTGTCTACTCGTTTTTTTATGGCCACCCAGCTCCCAGCAGTACCTCTGATGGTGCCTGCAACAACTAATAAGCCCATTACTCCCTCAATTGAGCCATGGGAGGTTTCCCTACAGCTACTTGAAAAGTGTGGCATACAGTGTCACCACTTCAGAAACAGCAGTGGATGCAGTATGTCCTGCCAGCCATCTGTTGCTTGCCTGTGGCTCCACTGGCTTCCTTGTAAGTAGAGGGGCTCATCCTAGTGCTGCAACACTTAGGGTCAGTCCTTTCTCTGGACATATTGCCACTGGCCAAGTGTGTTGCATTGTTCATACAGTGCTGTGATGCTGATTAGCTGTTTGACTCTCTTAAAGGGGTAACACATCACTTACCTCTAAGGAGCCATGCATTACTGCATTTTAGATGCCTTCAGACTAAACATTGTACTCTTTTTTTTATTATCTTGATCTAACTACATTTTGTGTAAAAAGAAAAATGTCAAGGAGGAAGCAACCAACCAAGGCCTTATTTTTTTCTCAACATGTGATCCTCTGGAGGAAATGAGTGAGGATGCCATTTCTAGAGATGAGCGAATTTCTCAAAAATCCGATTCAGCCGGTTCACGGAATTTTACGAAAATATTCTATTAAAATGTATTAGTGGCGAATCGAGTTATAAAACAGCTATTTCCTGGCTGCAGAGAGCCTGCATAGTGGTGTAGAACACTGTGCCTTGCAGTAACATGCATAGAGAGTCTGCTGTGGTAGTGAAACAATACTGTGAGTCAGTATGACACGCAGATGACAGGAGTCGCTCTTAGAATCAATGCACACTTCACTTATTTGGGCAGTTACAGGGCCAAAATGACCAAATAACTGAAGTGTGAACTCAGCCTTACAGGTCGATGTTAGCGTCAAGAAGAAGCGCACTCCTTTTACCCTGTCGTCAGCTGATTCCATATAGATGTCTACAGAACCTGTTCTATTAAACTCTTATACAAGTAGAGCCCCCCCCCCGACAGAGTGGAGAGGGTGTCAGCAGTAAGTTTGTGTTGACGTCACTGATTATTTTTCCCCTCCTCTGATCCGTCAGAACAATAACCCCCAAAAAACGGATCCTGTCTGTTGAGCATCCACCTTCACTCGGTCAGCATTTGGTCAGTAATCCATCAGTATTGCAAAGCCAAAAAAACAGGAGTGGATCCAAAACAGAAATGGCAGGTAAATGGAATTTGCATATGTGTTTTGTACCCACTCCTGCTTTTGGCTACCAAATCATAAACCAATTCTGATGGGACCATACAGGCCTTACAGCTGCTACATAGACAGGATCCATTTTGCGTCTAATTTTTCATTCCTTCTGACAGATCAGAAGAAGGGTCAAATAAATGATGATGTCAACCAGGCCAAAAAGGCAAAATAGTGGCCCAGTCATGAAGTGGGAAGGGTGGGAACAGCATAAGAAGTTCACAGAGTGGCCCAATGACACAGTGCGGAGGTGGCGGCAGCAGCAGCAGCATGAGGAGGCCACAGAGTGGCACAATGACAGAGCGTGGAGGTGGCAGCAGCAGCAGCATTAGGAGGCCACAGAGTGGCCCAATGACAGAGTGAGGAGGTGGCAGCAGCAGCATGAGGATACCTGAGTTGTGAGGTGGCAGCAGGATCAGGAGACCACAGAGTGACCCGGTGAAAGAGTGGGGAGGTGGTTGGCAATAACAGTACTTGCTGACGATTGTGGGTGTAAGAAGGAGCGCTTGGCATCAGATGTGTGGCATCAGGCGAGTGGCAGCATCAGAATAGTAGCTGAGGCAGGTAGCCAGAAGAAACCGGTCTCTTTTGTCAAATTGTTAGTGTGGCACCATGGATGATCGAATCTGATACATCAGGCATTGGTATTTGAAAATCCTTGCTGATCCACGCCTGATTCATCTTGACAAAGGTCAGTCTCTCCCCATTTTTGCTGGACAGGCGAGTTCTCCTTGGGGTAAATATGGTCCCCGCCACACTAAACACCCGCTCTGATGTCACACTACTGGCTGGGCAGGACAGCTTTTCCAGGGCAAACTCTGCCAGTTGCGACCACAAATCCAGTTTGGGTGCCCAGTAGTCCAGCGGATCTTCAATGTGGGGTGACAGGTTGCTTTCCAAGTATGCCACCACCTGTTGGTTCAGGTTCTGCTCCAGGTCTAGCTGCTGGTGAGTAGTTTCTTCACTAGGTGGGTGAAGAAAGCTGCTCATCAGCGACTCTAGAGTCAAGCTTCTGCTGATGGAGCTGGTACTGCTCCTACCCCCCACCCCGCCACAGCAGCCATGGCAGTGGAACGTGAGCGCAGAGGGCGCCCTTGGACATACCTGCGAGAGGATGGGTGATGGCTCACATAGGCAGCGGCCAACTGACTAAATAGGATGTCTTTATAGTAGTTCAGTTTGTCCTCCCTCTCAGCTGGTGTAAAAAAGGCTCCCATTTTGGACCAGTAGTGAGGGTCAAACAAGGTGGAGCGCCAGAAATCATCCCTCTGCCGAATGGTGACAATTCGGCTGTCACTACCCAAGCAAGTGAGCATGCAGTGGGCCATTTGCGCAAGTGACTCGGAGGGAATCCTTGCCTCCATCTGCACTGCATACTGCCACAGTGTGCCGGAGTCATCTACCTCGTCTTTCTCATCTCCCTCTTGCTCCTCCGGCTGCTCCTGATCATCCTCTCCAGTCACCTGTGTAGAAAAACCACCCATTTAGCTTGTGCTCCAATGTCCTCCTCCTCCAGTTCAGCCCCCACAGGGCTTATGTGGCCATGAGATATAGGCGCCACGTCTTCAGTCCCCTGACCAGCCAGATTTACCAGCATCTGTTCCAGGATATAAAGCAGTGGAATGACGTTGTTCATCCCGTAGTCTTGGCGACTGACAAATAACGTGGCAAACGGCAAGTGTCACGCATGAGCTGCCACTGGCTAACATCGAAGTTACACAGGGGAGTACCTCTGTCTCCCCATATCATCAATAAACCGTTTATGGCCTTTCTCTGTTCGTATAGTCGGTCCAACATATGGAGGGTGGAATTCCAACGAGTGGAAACGTTGCATATCAGCCTATGTTGGGGGATGCCGTTCTGCCGCTGCAGCTCAAGGAGGGTGTGCTTTTGCAGTGTACGAGTGGCTAAAGTGCATGCAAAGTTTCCTGGCCATTTTTAGGATGTCTTGCAAAAGACTTCAGGAACCGCTTGACAACCAGATTGAACACATTCGCCATGGCTCAGCCCTCCTTGACGCAGCGCCAGCACCATGTTCTTCCTATTTCAGGTTACCATGGTTCTGATTTTGAGTTGTTGCAGAGCAAGCCAGGATTCGATTTCTTGATTAAGGACGCGGAGAAGTTCCTCCCCTGTGTGACTCCGTTTGCCCAGGCAAACAAGGCGTAGAACAGCGTGACACCTGCACATGTGGTATGCTGGAGGGGCACTGTGAATTGTCCCTGCAGTGGAGGCTGAGGACACGGTGGAGGATGAGGAGGCAGACATTGTCACAGGACCAACGGCATGAGAACGTGGAGGCGGAAGTGGCGTCACCTGACCAAGTTGCTGGTGTGGCTGGGTAGGAACCACATTTACCCAGTGGACCGTAAAGGACATATATTGTCCTTTCCCGTAGTTATAGCTCCTTACGTCGGCGCTGCCGTGCACTTTGGCAGATACCGACAGGTTCAAGCACTGGCCCACCTTCTGTTCTACATATGTGTGCAGGGCTGGTACTGCCTTTTTTGCTAAGAAATGACGGCTTGGGACTCTCCACCCCGGCTTGGCACAAGCCATCAGTTCTCTGAAAGGTGCAGAGTCCACCACTTGGAAAGGCAGGGACTGCAGCCCAGCAACTTGGCCAGGAGCACGTTCAGCTTCTGCGCCGTTGGATGAGTGCACGCATACTGTTGTCTTTTGGCAAGGGCTTTGGTGATTAATTGCTGATGGAATGACTGACGCGGAGGAGCAGGAGCATCAGGACCAGCAGATGATGGGAAGGACAGACAGCTCCCTTCGGCTGAGGTGGTGGAGCCTTGAGTGCCTGAAATCAGGTGCGTGCCACTGGGTGATGCAGTGGTTGCTGCGGCAGGCTGGACCACCACATCGGAGCCATGGTTCTCCCAGGCCACTTTATGGTGACGCTGCATATGTTAATGCAGGGTCGTGGCGCCAACATTGGCACTCTGACCACACTTCACCTTCTGCCCACAGATTTGGCAAATGGCCATGTTCACCTCCTATTTCCATCTGCCCCATAGAAATTAATGGGAGCAGGGGCACACGTGTGCGGTGCCCTCCCATTCACTTGTATGGGAGCAGCGGGGAGCAGCGCTTGGTGGTGGTTGGACCCGGGAAACCTGGGGTCCTCCAGCCACAGCTCTCCCCGCTCCGTTCTCCTTGTAGGTGCGGGTCCCACCTCTGGGACCTGCACCTATTAGACAATGGGGGCATATCCTAGCGATATGCGCCCATTGTATGTGATGGGTATACCCCTTTAAGTCCATACTATCAGTCTCTTTGCATATGACATCATTATAGCACTGTGAGATCCAGTTTGATCTTTGGCTGCAAAATATCAAAACCTGAAATTCCTTAATGAATGAGCATGTTATAAAGTGAATGAGATGCACGCATGCACGCGAAAATGAACTCTTTCATCTGACCAAAAAAGAGAGGTTCAAGATTATCATTGTGATGATGATTCAGCATTCAACCTGTGGAAGGTTAGGACTCCCTAATCTAATTTCCAGAGAGTCTTAAAGACTGAAGGCTGTAATCTCTGCCAAAGGTGCTTCAACTAAGTCCTGAGTAAAAGGTTTGGATATTTCTATCAGTGCAACATTTTAGTTTTTCCTTTTCAATAAATAGGCAAAGATTTCAAACAATCTGTTTTCACTTTATCATCAAAAAATAAATGTGTCATAAAAAAAATGACCTATTAAGTCATGTTTTTATGCTTAAAGGGGTTCTACGCTTTCCTTTAACTGATGATCTATCCTCTGGATAGATCATCAGCTTCTGATCAGCGGGGGTCCGACACACGGGACCCCCGCTGATCGGCTGTTTGAGAGGGCAGCGGCGCTCTGCTCTCCAGCAGGACCGCGGCCTTCTCACTGTTTACCGCCGGCCCACTGACGTCACAACTAGTATTCACTAGCGTGGGCGGGGCTAAGCTCCGTTCAAGTGAACAGAGCTTATCCCCGCCCACGCTAGTAGATACTAGTCGTGACGTCACTGGGCCGGCGGTAAACAGTGAGAAGGCTGTGGCGCTGCTGGAGCGCTCTGCCTTCTCAAACAGCTGATCGGCGGGGGTCCCGGGTGTCGGACCCCCGCCAATCAGAAGCTGATGATCTATCCAGAGGATAGATCATCAGTTAAATGAAAGTGCAGAACCCCTTTAACATATTTTTTATTTTTGATGATGTTATTTTTAATTTTACATTTCAGTATCTATATTTAAACAAAAAACATAAAATCCTGCAGTTTTCGCACCAGCCACAAAGCCTAATAATAGATGCCACTCTGTGGTCTGTACAGATCACTATTGCAGTTACCTGCTTATCTGTCATTCTAATTCTGCCCATAATGATATCACCTTTGTGTATAGATAAGACAGGATCCACCATTCACAATAGGTGATATTACAGCTTTTGTACTCCCTTCTGACATCTGCACAGGTCACACAGCATAACTAGGAAAATCTCCCAAAATCTCTCCAAGTCAATGAGGTCCCCTTCAGTCCATTGTGTTTATGGCTGCCGAAAAGCAATTTTCCTTAATGCGTTCTAGATGCTGTTAAGGACAGCTCAGACAAGATGGCAGCCCCCATAATCATGTTCAGACAATAGAACAAATAAATCAGCATTCAGAAAATAAAAACAGATTAGAAAAAAAGAATGTTTTACTATATGGTTTCAACTGGTCAATAAAATTTTGGTGCCACATTTCTTTTGAAGGGAATTTACTTGTCGGCCGATCACTGGGCATGTTTACATGTGGTAATGATTGGGAATGAACGGTCAGAGGAATGTTCATTCACCTGATCATTGTCCCAGCTCTCAATTTTTCTACTGCGACGTCAAAGCAGTCACTGCATAACGAAGGGATCTTTTACACGGGCCGATGATCAGGAATGAACATACATACAAAAGTTTGTTCATCAATCATTTCTGCCAATCACCCGACAAACAAGCATTTTGCAGTATTAAAAATCATTGACTATGATGCCAACAATAATGAAACTGTATTTACATGATTTAATGCATAATTGCATTATCAATCTACAGTGCCAAAGACGGTTTCATGTAAATGCAGCTGAAGGAGCATCAATCAGCATGCTAAATGGTAAATCAGTGCACCATGTAGTGTCTGCATCCGTAGCTCTGTTCGGCAGCCCCAAAAAATGCACAAGACACGCGGCTGGTTACCGTATGCCGCAAAACACTTACGGTCGTCTGAATGTAGCCTTATCATGTAAACAGAGTTAATACAAGGCACTTACTAATGCATTGTGATTGTCCATATTGTTTCCCTTGCTGGCTTGATTTATTTTTCCATGACATTATACACTGCTCGTTTACAGGGGTTAAGGTCACCGCTGCAGTGCAGATATTAGATGGCTGGGACAGGATCTGCTTCACATGCATGTCTATGTGAATTTCCACAGTCCCGGCCTCCAGAGAGCATTTTCTGCTATAGTGTGCAAACACGGCCACAGCTGCTGGATTGCAGGGTGGTCGTAACCATGAAAATGAGCAATGTATAATGTGATGGAAAAATGAATCTAGCAATATGGACAATCACAATACATTAATAAGCGCCTTGTATTAACTTTCTGTACATGATAAGCGTCATGTGCTGAAGTGAGACAACCCTTTTAAGGATAGGGAATGCATTGAAATCCCGATCACATGGTGTGGTCAATGGGTGCACAATCTTATTGACAATACTTCAGTTTTGTGTGCAAAATTGTGCAGCCATTGACCACCGCGTGTGTGGGGTTTCAGCCACACACAGATGCAACAACATGTGTCCCTACCATTAGTACAGCTTCAGTTTTTAGATTATTTAAAAACTTTTCACCTTAAGTGTAACCCCCAATTCAGGTTACAATACCAGTGCACATGGTTAAGTTCACAGCATGTATCTCTAGAGCATATCTTTTTGACCCTTGATTACAAACATTAACAATGGTTTTGTTCTGATAAACTGAACACAAAAAAATCCTCTGTATAGTGAAAATATTGGGAAGATCATCAGTTCCAGGACAAAGCATACAAAGGCTAGCATAGCCAAGATGGTACTTTTCCACTGTTATGTGAAACAGCCCAACAAATGGCATGTTCTGTGATGCAAACTGAATAGAGTCTAAGTGTGAGTTAGTGTCTGGACAGAAAAGACAGCAGATGCAAAATATAGGGCTGACACACAAGCCACCCCTGGACCTAGGTACCCCACCAGGGCAAGATCAGAAAGAAAGTTACCTGGAAAAGCAGGCCAGAAGAAAGAAAAAGGTGCAGAGTAGAAGCTCTGTAGTGTTAAGTTGTCTAAAGAGGACCTATTAGCTCTACAGCATATTTGTCTAGGGGTTTTCTTCCAGTGCCTGAACATACATTGGAGCAGATTGGTCATATGCATAAAAGAATATCCACATCCTGCAGAGGACATTGTGAAAGTGTACTGTAAGTACAGCAACCTGTTCAAAAAAGATGTGGAGCATAGACTGACATTTAGGGTCCACCCTGAGGTTGCGTTGCAGAGAGAAAGTGTTGCACTCCATATATGGATGCTTATGTCAAAGTCAGCTAGAGAAGTGCAGTGTAAGGAAGATTGCTTTAAAGGCACACCTTGGTTTATGAATTACCTGTGCAGCTATGTCACCTGTAAGAATTGTCTCATTCATAATTTTCTATGACTGTTTTAAGCGCAGAGAATGGTCAAAATGTAAGACAGCAAGGAAGCTGACTTACATTTAGATTGGTGCTGGATGCGCCGAAGTTATGTAAAGGCCATGTAGACGGCCATGACTTGGTAGGTTTGCAGTTGTGCTATATTCCTGACCTGTCTGGTGTGTTCCTTGGTTTTCTTGATGCAGTTTGATCGCTAATATTCTCTAACAAACCTCAGAAGCCTTCACAGAACAGCTGTATTTATACTGAGAATAAATTACACACAGGTGGACTCTGTTTACTAATTAGGTGCCGCCTGTAGGCAATTTGTCACACTGGATTTTATTTAGGGGTATCAGAGTACAGGGGGCCACACTTTCCAAAAATTTTTATTAAAAATTCTGAAAACCATGCATCATTTTCTTTTCACTTCACACATACATGCTACTTTATGTTGGCCTATGACATAAAATCCCAATAAAATACATTTAAGTTTGTGAGTGTAACGTGAAAAGATGCGGAAAAGTTCAAAGGGTATGGATCCGTTTTCTAAACATTGTAAGTCAGTATTTGTTTGCCCCGCTCTATAAGTTAGCAAGGTCTACTGGATCATGTCTGGCTGAGCTGTTGTTACTCCTAGAAGTGTCTAGTTCACATTAATAGCAGTTAGAAATCACTGGGCAGATCTACTAGATAAGAAAGTTCACAAACTAAGGCTACTTTCACACCTGCGTTCAGGTGTCCGCTCGTGAGCTCCGTTTGAAGGGGCTCACAAGCGGCACCGAACGCAGCCGTCCGGCCCTAATGCATTCTCAGTGGAGGCGGATCCACTGAGAATGCATCAGTCTGCCAGCGTTCAGCCTCCGCTCCGCTCAGTGAGCGGACACCTGAACGCTGCTTGCAGCGTTCGGGTGTCCGCCTGGCCGTGCGGAGGCGAGCGGATCCGTCCAGACTTACAATGTAAGTCAATGGGGACGGATCTGTTTGAAGATGGCACTATATGGCTCAATCTTCAAACGGATCCGCCCCCATTGACTTTCAATGTAAAGTCTGGACGGATCCGCTCAGGCTACTTTCACACTTAGAAATTTTTCTAAGTTATAATGCAGACGGATCCGTTCTGAACGGATGCAAACGTCTGCATTATAGGAGCGGATCCGTCTGATGAAACACCAGACGGACCCGCTCCGAACACTAGTGTGAAAGTAGCCTAACTTGTGGCAAAAATGGCCTCCTTGACAAAGCCACTTAGTAACTGAGCTCTTCAGTACAACCCATAATACTACCAATATTTGTTTATGGAGACCGAATAGCTGTGTGCTTGATTTTATGGATTCATTTGCAATCTGTGTGGCTAAAACATCTGAACTCAATCATTAGGATGGTGTCCACATACTTTTAGCCATATAGTTTGAAGCTTCTTTTCTCTAAAACGTACATTTTTCTTCCCATCATATTGACTTCAACAGCGGGTCCCCAACAATGGCTTAAGGAGGGCACACACAGAGTAAAGCTATTTCTGTCTGCAGCGCGGCACATTTATACACGCCATTGCCTCACATAGGAAAGAATTAGTGAGTACTAGGCCAAACTAGAAGTAGAGATAGCTAACAAAGAACACGAGTACACTCAGAGTCCTAGCACAGAGACCAGAGGTGAGTGGGACGAGGCCCAGAGGAGATATCACCTTCATCTGTTAGAATATACTCAGAAGAAGCTATTGTTTCAGAAACAAGTGGTGTTCTCAGAAGGGGACAAAAATAGGAGGGCCTTGGCTTATTTAGCGAAAACAGAAAATCCTCAGACAGTGGTCTCCCTTATTGCTAATGCGGAAGGAACTTCGTTTTCCCAACCAGGGGATATTTATACTCAATTTGCCTGTTTTTATTCTGATTTATATACCTCTAAAACGCCCTATGCAGCTAGTGATATTCAGGGGCTTCTGAAGAACGTCCAGCTTACGCCACTTTCACACTCGGACAGATCTTTTCTGGATGCTCCCGTTGAGGTGGGGGAGGTTAGGGCGGCAATAGAAAGCATGATGGTGGGGAAATCTTCTGGTCCGGATGGTTTGCCGTTAGAATGGTATAAGACGGATATAGACAAACAAAGTGCGCGGTTGTTAAAACTCTTTAACTACGCCTTTGAGTGCAATAGATTGCCCCCAACATTCATGGAGGCGACTATTGTGGTAATCCATAAACCAGGGAAACCTCCGGACCAGTGCAGCTCCTATAGACCAATCTCCCTTTTAAACGTAGCTGCAAAAATCCTAGCTAAACTTCTCGCTTTGTCAGTGATTGATCCTGATCAATCTGGTTTCATGCCGGGTAAGACCACTGATATTAATCTTAGAAGATTATTTACCAATTTACAGGTCTCACATGATAACGCAGGTTCCCGAGTGATCGCGTCTCTCGATAATGAAAAGGCTTTCGACTCGGTTGAGTGGAATTTTATGTGGGAGACATTACTGTGTCTGGGCTTCCCCCAATCCTTCATAAGGTGGGTACAATTACAATACCAAGCTCCCATAGCAAGGGTTAGGGTAAATGGATACTTGTCGCGTCCCTTTGCCCTTCATAGTGGTACTAGACAGGGGTGTCCCTTATCACCTATGTTATTTGCCCTAGTAATGGAACCACTTACCCAATTAGTCAATAGATCGGGTTTGATACAGGGATGGTCTATAGCTGGAATACAGGAAAAGATTTCGCTTTACGCTGATGACCTGCTAGTGTATTTAGCTGATGCGGGTCCCTCCCTGGAGGCTCTTTTGGATATCATAGATGGCTTTGGGACATACTCAGGCCTCAGAGTTAATTGGAGTAAATCTAGTCTCTGTTTAATAGATGAGATGGATCCCTCAGATATAACACCCCTGTCACGTCTGAAAGTAGTTGAATGTTTTGTCTATTTGGGGATCAAGGTGCACAGAGATCCCAAACAGTTCTATCGGCTCAATGTAGTCCCCACTATGGAGTATATTACTCGTAAACTGGAGGCTTGGGAAAATTTGCCACTGACATTGATAGGTAGAACAAATATGATAAAAATGGTTTTGTTGCCGAAACTTCTATATTTATACAGAGCAGCTCCTACAAAGATCCCCCATACCCATTTTGATTCCCTGGATAAGATTTTGTCCCCTTTTCTGTGGAAACATCAGTCCCCTCGCATTGCTAGGAAATCTCTGAAAGCCCTGTATAATCAGGGAGGTTTAAGACTACCAGACATGCATTTGTACTATATTGCTGCCCAGTTAGTGTATGCCTCCTGGTGGATTAGGGTGGATACTAATAATCCTGCAGTGGTATTTGAGGCGGCTCTGGTGGGCTCTTATGAGGCATTGGCTAACTTGGTATATCGGGGGGGGGGGGGGGCGACCTCAGCCTTGCATTACACTGAAGCAATGGTGATGACTTGGAAGCAGTTTATGGCGACGCACATGGAGAGTGAGGGGAGTGACGCTTGGTCCCCGTATGTACCATTGTGGCGCAATAAGCAATTGCAGGAACTGTGTCATTTACCGGACTATGAATTTTGGCCCCAAAAGGGTGTGACGTACCTCACTCAATTGTATGTAGATGGGGTCTTCTGCTCATTTGAGAGTCTTGGCAGAGAATACAATTTACCCCATACATGTTTCTATCGGTACCTCCAGCTGAGGCACGCCTGTGAGGCCCAATTTAAAGCTTTATCTCTGTGTTTGAAGTGTGGCCCCATTGAGTCTGTGGCTCAGTTGAAACAACCTTATGAACCTATTTTATCATTTTATGTTGAAATGATGAAAATCCAGGACTCTCCGCTCCGTCACTCCTTTGAGCGTTGGAGGGTTGATATCCCAGATCTGGAGGCGTCTCACCTGGAGGAACTGAGCTCTGTTTGGAAGAACACGGTAATAAGCTCTCGTGACCAGCTCATTCAACTTAAGTGGATATACAGGGTTTATCTCACTCCAGTGCGTCTGCATCATATGCGTAAGCTCCCAGACCCCTCTTGTACCAGGTGTGGAGAGCCGAGAGGGTCTTTATATCATATGGTATGGACTTGTCCTGTCATGCGGGGGTACTGGAGTGAAATTTGTGGGTTTATCTCCTCAAAGCTGGGGCTCCCGGGGATACTCTCTCCTACTGTCTGTTTGCTGGGTTTGGTGACAGAAATAGTTCCTACCAAATATGGAAGGAAGTCGCTCCGTCTACTTTTGTTCTATTGGGAGGAAAACAATCCTTTTGAATTGGAAACCACCAAAGAACCTCACACTTGGTTCCTGGATCCAACTAATAAACGCTGACCTGCAGTTGTACAAACTCACTTATGCAGCGAGAGGGACTCCTGATAGGTTCGATCAGATTTGGGGCCTGTGGTTAAGTGCGCAGGGCACTATCTGATTGTAGATGCAGGGCTCTGGGACTCCAGGATGTATGTGTGTGTGTGTTTGAATGGGTGTCTCGTCCTGGACTCGTAAATATGCCATGATGTAACACGGGACTGCCTACTTGTCTAATAATACATTGTCATTGATTTATTCTGATGTATATCCCGGTTAGGGATCCTTGTATGAGTACAGGATTGCGGACTTGTCTGCTGTCTTTGTTTTTTGTATCCCCTTGGGATTTGGTGTAGTTTGGAATCTTAAAATGTTTTCTATAAATAAACACTTTTAAAAAAAAGCTATTTCTGTCAACACAATTGAGCACGCATGTTTTTTCAGTAGGGATAGGGGGATAAGCCATTACAAGACCACCTGGCAGCAGTTTATTTGATGTAGGAATAAGGGTACTTCCACACTAGCGTTATTCTTTTCCGGCATTGAGTTCCGTCCTAGGGGCTCAATACCGGAAAATAACTGATCACTTTTATCCCCATGCATTCTGATTGGAGAGCAATCCATTCAGGATGCATCAGGATGTCTTCAGTTCAGTCTTTTTGACTTTTCAGGACGGAGATAATACCGCAGCATGCTATGGTTTTATCTCCGTCCAAAATTCTGGAACACTTGCCGGAATGCATTTTTCCCATTTACATGCATTAATGCCGGATCCGGGCCCGAGTGTTCCGGCAAAACGAATCTAGCATTGCGGTCTGCACATGCTCAGACCGCAAAAAATGTGAAAAAAAATAAATGCTCGATCCGTTTTTCCAGATGACACCGGAGAGACGGATCCGGAATTTCAATGCATTTGTCATACGGATCTGGATCCTGATCCGCCTGACAAATGCCATCAGTTTGCATGCGTTTTGACGGATCTGGCAGGCAGTTCCGGCGACGGAACTGCCTGCTGGAATCATCTGCCGCAAGTGTGAATGCACCATTAGGGATCAGGCATGTTGACATCAAACACACCAAATTCTATCCTCAAGCATTTGCCATACACATTAGATAAATGACTTTGACAGAATTAAATATTTAATATATATGGGTACCTTTAGAGGTAGATTGCCAAAAGTATTACAAAAAAGTAGGGAAGTACATTGTTCAGGCCTGAAGGTTCAAAGTAGGCAAGCAGGCAGTGCAATCTGATGTGGAGACCAAAGACCAAGCCGGCTTGATTATAGTAAAATAAAGTTTCTTTATTACTGAAAAAATAGTTGGTGCCATAGTGCAAATCAAAGTAGTAGACACAGCTCTGGAGTACTTCACAGACTATGCTTTTCTAAAGAATGTGTCTATTTAGCTTCAGCAGTCTCTTTGATGTCTTTTGTGGAGTCCTGTCTCACTCAGCTGTTGCTCACTCCTTCCCTCCGATCTCCATATATTTTTTTTTACATGTGTAATCAGATACATCAGTGAGCTGGTCCATCCTGGATGGCTTCAAGTGCAATTTCAAAGAGAAAAGCATTTAGCAAATGGGAGGGGGGCAGCTCATAACAAAAGAACTGATATTTGTCTTTGATAAGATATATTACAAGGTTTATTATGGTTGCTTGTACTATTGGGGATTAACTCAGAAATGATACATCAGTTTGCGTTACCATCAAAACAAAATGACTTACTACAGAAAAACGCTTAAGAACTAATTTATTTTTATTACCTTTAAAAACGCGGCTATCCGCCAAAATGCTTAAATCAGGCTGAGCGCAGGAGAGCGGCTATTGTCAGTTTTAAATATTCATCATATAGCCACCCCATCTGTCACACATAAACACTGTTATCCAATATGGTAATATATACAGTATATTTACCATCAGTGTGTTGTATTCTTGGATACTATGCCACACCTGTGAGGTGGGATGGATTATCTCGGTAAAGGAGAAGTGCTCACGAACACAGATTTAGACAGATTTGTGAACAATATTTGAGAGTAATGGGTCTTTTGTGTATGTAGAAAATGTTTCAGATCTTTGAGTTCAGTTCATGCAAAATGGGAGAAAAACCGAAAGTGTTGCGTTTATATTTTTGTTCAGTGTAAGTTAACATATACTTACAGGGGCATATCGCCACGTACAGAAGGCAGGGAGGATAGAGGACTTACCACTCCTCATCAATCACTCGCTTCCCGCCTCTCTGGCTTTGCCCAGTGGACGTGGCTCCATCTATGAAAGCAGCGGCTCTTTGTGGCCGCGCTATGGCCAGTACAGCAACGGAGGCTGCACATCATCATTGCTGCACGCCCGCCATCAAAGGCGTGCAGTGTTCTTCTTGTGTCCACAGTGTTGCTGCACGCCAAGTGTATGGGCGGGCAGCGCTCACTTAACCTTATGTTTTGTTTTTTCTGCTCCTGAGGACATGCCAATATAAATCAAGGTGGCATATAAATGTGTCGAGCAGACGCAGAATCATACAAGGGTTTATGTGGAATTAGTGTAGTGGCAATTGGGAGTTATTGGGGCTTGTGGTTAGGGGTGCTGGAGGCTTTGTGAGCTAGAAACAATAGCACTCACCAAATAAAATATCCCGTAATAGCTCCCCACAATTTATATGCTATCCATGTCATAAGTGGAGAGAGATACATTGTGTGGTGATACATAGTATCCAAGAATACAACACACTGATGGTAATATACAGTCAGGTCCATAAATATTGGGACATCGACACAATTCTAGCATTTTTGGCTCTATACACCACCACAATGGATTTGAATGAAACTAACAAGATGTGCTTTAACTGCAGACTGTCAGCTTTAATTTGAGGGTATTTACATCCAAATCAGGTGAACGGTGTAGGAATTATAACAGTTTGCATATGTGCCTCCCACTTGGTGAGGGACCAAAAGTAATAGGACAGAATAATAATCATAAATCAAACTTTCACTTTTTAATACTTGGTTGCAAATCCTTTGCAGTCATTTACAGCCTGAAGTCTGGAATGCATAGAAATCACCAGACGGGGTTTTGTCCCTGGTGATGCTCTGTCAGGCCTCTACTGCCACTGTCTTCAGTTGCTGCTTGTTCTTGGGGCATTTTCCCTTCAGTTTTGTCTTCAGAAAGTGAAATGCATGCTCAATCGGATTCAGGTCAGATGATTGACTTGGCTATTGCATAACATTCCACTTCTTTCCTTTAGAAAAACTCTTTGGTTGCTTTTGCAGTATGCTTTGGGTCATTGTCCATCTGCACTGTGAAGCGCCGTCCAATGAGTTCTGAAGCATTTGGCTGAATATGAGCAGATAATATTGCCCAAAACACTTCAGAATTTATCCTGCTGCTTTTGTCAGCAGTCACATCATCAATAAATACAAGAGAACCAGTTCCATTGGCAGCCATACATGCCCACACCATGACACTACCACCACCATGCTTCACTGATGAGGTGGTATGCTTTGGATCATGAGCAGTTCCTTTCCTTCTCCATACTCTTCTCTTCCCATCACTCTGGTACAAGTTGATCTTGGTCTCATCTGTCCATAGGATGTTGTTCCAGAACTGTGAAGGCTTTTTTAGATGTCGTTTGGCAAACTGTAATCTGGCCTTCCTGTTTTTGAGGCTCACCAATGGTTTACATCTTGTGGTGAACCCTCTGTATTCCCTCTGGTGAAGTCTTCTCTTGATTGTTGACTTTGACACACATACACCTACCTCTTGGAGAGTGTTCTTGATCTGGTCAACTGTTGTGAAGGGTGTTTTCTTCACCAGGGAAATAATTCTTTGGTCATCCACCACAGTTGTTTTCCATGGTCTTCCGGGTCTTTTGGTGTTGCTGAGCTCACCGGTGCGTTCCTTCTTTTTAAGAATGTTCCAAACAGTTGTTTTGGCCATGCCTAATGTTTTTGCTATCTCTCTGATGGGTTTGTTGTGTTTTTTTTCAGCCTAATGATGGCTTGCTTCACTGATAGTGACAGCTCTTTGGATCTCATCTTGAGAGTTGACAGCAACAGATTCCAAATGCAAATAGCACACTTGAAATGAACTCTGGACCTTTTATCTGCTCATTGTAATTGGGATAATGAGGGAATAACACACACCTGGCCATGGAACAAGCTGAGAAACCAATTGTCCCACTACTTTTGGTCCCTTACCAAGTGCGAGGCACATATGCAAACTGTTGTAATTCCTACACCATTCTCCTGATTTGGATGTAAATACCCTCAAATTAAAGCTGACAGTCTGCAGTTTAAGCACATCTTGTTCGTTTCATTTCCCATCCATTTTGGTGGTGTATAGAGCCAAAAATTTTACAATTGTGTCGATGTCCCAATATTTATGGACCTGACTGTATATCACCATATTGGATAACAGCGTTTATGTGTGACAGAAGGGTGGCTATGTGATGAATATTTAAAACTGGCAATAGCCGCTCTCCTGCTCTCAGCCTGATTTAAGCATTTTGGCGGATAGCCGCGTTTTTAAAGGTAACAAAAATAAAATAGTTCTTAAAGGGAACCTGTCACCAGTTTTATGGTGTCCTAACTAAGGGCAACATAAATAAGTGACTGATTCTCTTAGCAAAATGCTGGGTCACTTTCTTTAATTGACCCAGTCAATCTGCCCACATCTTGTATTGAAAAGCTCCAGCTGATAATGATGAGTCATGAATATTTATGAGCTCCTGACTCTCCCCGCCTACCTGCTGCTGATTGACATTTTTTTTCCATATGAATCAGCAGCAGGTGGGCAGGAGAGTGGCTATAGCTCTGAATTAAATGACATCACGCTGGACTCAAATCAGCTCATTAGCATGCGGCATGCTGCATCTTTGTGTGTATATTATGAGGTAACCATCTGTCACATCAGTAAGTGAATACATCTAAGGTACTTTTTAGTAGTTAATGATTGTATATAATTAGTTAGATTATAATCAAATATCCACATGACAGGTTCCCTTTAAGCATTTTTCTTTTGCTTGTACTACTGATTTATACAAAGTTGTGTGCAACGTTATTGGCCATTAAAAACCCATTTCACTGTCCAAGTATTGATATGGTATGCTTGTTTTCAAGGAATTGCAAAATTAATTAGCAGCATATGAAGAAGATAACAAACCATGAATTATTGATCTTCTTTGTTCATGCCCCTGTAAAAATTATTATTGACAGTGCTATTGGTAAAAGTTAAAGCTGCTCATTGATGTATACATTACTGCCCAGAACATGACTCTTTTGAGAGCTTGAAGAGGTGTGATGACGAGTTGCCAGATGGTCTGGCAGCACTTGAATGGCACTGAGCTGCGCCTAGGCTGCATGACATCACAGGCCTTGTGTAAGCTATGAGGAGGCTGCAGAACTCACTGGACCACTGCAGCCTCTTCAGGCAGCTGATCGTGGGGTAGTCCGGAGTCAGACCCCACCGATCAGATACTAATACCCCGTCTTAACGATAGGCTCATCAGTAAACCACTTGGAAAACCCTTTTAATTCATGGGCCCCGGAATACATACATAATACAAAAATAAGCATAACAAATATGAACTGAGTGGCAGATTAGTACAGAGAAAAAGGGGACCCTGACTGCAATTTTAAATTTATAACTTTGATACTTCTATCTCAGATCATATATGTTTACATAATGTCACATGATCTTTTCCTTAATTGCTGGCTGAAATGGTTGCATGTTGCAGCTCGAATCGTTCTCAGAAGGTGTAAAAAAGGCCCCCATTTTGGACCGGTAGTGAGGGTCTAACATTGTGGAAAGCTAGTAGTCATTCCTCTGGTGATAATGCAGATCTCACTATGCAAGCAACTCAGCATACATTGTGCCATTTGCGCTAGGGACTCGGAGGGACTCCATGACTCCATCTCCACTGAACACTGACGCGATCTGTCAGGGTGATCTGCATCATCTTCGTCATCACCCCCATGCTCCTCTCCTATCGCTTGGGCAGATAAACCACATAGTTCTATATAGAATTCCTGGTTACTGACAAATAAAGTGGACTCCTCAAAGGGCCTGAGCAAACGGCAGGTGTCACATATGAGCTGCCATTGTCTAACGTCAAAGTTACACCTGGGAGTAGTCCTGTCCGTCTGCATAATCAAGAAATCAGTCATGGGTTTCCTCTGCTCATACAGTCGGTCCAACATATAGAGTGTGAAGTTCCAACATGTGGAAACGTTGCATATGAGGTGATGTAGGGGAACACCATTCTGCGGCGACCATGGTTCCTATCTCCAGTTGGGGAGGAGACAGCCAGGATTCGATTTCTCGGTTGTTGATGCTGAGCTGTTCATCTCCAGTGTGGATCCATTTGCCCAGGCTGACCAGGTGCAGAATCACGTGACAACGCCGTGCTTTGCATAGGTGTATGCTGGAGGACCACTCTGACCTGTGCCTACAGTGAAGGCTGAGCACAAGGTGGAGGATGAGGAGGCAGAGGACGACATTGGTGCAGACATCCCATGATTACAACGTGGAGGCGGCATTGCCATCACCTGGCCAAGTTGCTGGTGTGCCTGGGCCGGAACCACATTTTCCCAGTGGGCTGTAAAGGAAATACATAGTTGACCATAGTTACAGCTCCACATGAACTGTACCAGACGCCGGCAGGCTCAAGGACTGGCCCACCTTCTGATTAACATGCAGGGCTGGCACAGCTTTTTAGAGAAGTAATGATGGCTTGGGACTTTCCACATTGGCTGGGCACAAGCCATCACCTCTTTGGAAGGTGCAGAGTCAATAATATAGAAAGGGAGGGACTGTAGTACCAACAACTTGGCCAGGTGCACATTCAGCTTCTGCACCGTTGGATGGGTGCACACATACTGTTGTCTCTTTGCAATTGCCAATTTTTTGACAAAACACGTGATGAGGAGTAAGAGGAGCAGCATCAGGAGTAATAGACGAAGGGAATGAATGACAGCTTCCTTCTGCTGCGGTTGAGAAGCCCTGACTGCTGGAAAAAGCATGCAGGCTGCTGGGAGATGCAGCGGTTGCTGCGTTAGCCTGTACCACTACATTAGTGCCACAGTTTTCCCAGGCCACTTTATACTGATGCTTTATGTGTCGATGCAGGGCCGTGGTGCCAACATTAGCACACTGACTGTGCTTCACCTTCTGCCTACATATCCTGCATACCACCACGCTAACATCCTCCGACAACTTAATAAAAAAATACCACACTGGCGAGTATGGCATTTCACCACCACCACCACTCCGTGCTGACTGCCTGCCGCTGCCTTTATGAACCTGTGCACCGCTACTTGTTTCCTGACAGATAGGCTCCTGAGTAGCAGACGGTCTACCCCAATCGCGTTTGGCTCCAGATCTCCCACTGCTTCCACCCTGCTGGCTCATCGGCACACTGCCACCCTAAAGCTGTCACACAGGCCTGCTACCACCCTCACCCTCTGATGATGATGCCCTGTCTTCACCCAGCTCCTATGTGCGATCGGCTCCACACATCATCATCCACTACTGCCTGTTTGTCACTTATGTCACCCTCACCAGTCTCATGGCCATGTCCCTGACCACTCACAACACATGCTCTCGCCCGACTGTCATCATCGCAGGTTGCACACCTAAGGGAGAACGCAGCTGACCACTCCTTCAAGTCTGTGCTGGCCTGTAGCTGCTGACTGACCTCACTAAGCTCATCCTCGCTGAAAAGCAGAGCAGAGCAGGCAGGATACATTACTTCCAGAGCAGAAGGAGCAGCAAAAGGAAGAGGCAATTTCAGCTGAGGACACAGAGGTTGTTCCTGGGCCTTGCCAAATAAGTGTGGTGTCAGAGGAACCCACTAATTCCTGGCTGTGTATATCTGTTGTCACCTGAGATGATGCTGAAGAGCGAGTCAATCATACTAGTACAGCTGGATTGTTGGTCAAAACACGACCGCTGGATGACTGTGGCAGCTCTGGTCTGTTGCTGCTGCTACTACCACCCCCTTCTTCTTCTGCTACTTGTGCAGGCTACAGCAAAATTTTTGCCACTGCCTGTTCCTTTTGAGGGCCCAGGCAACTGTCTGTTGGTCATAGTGTACAGAAACTGAATCAGTAATGTAACTATGTAACCAAGTATGAATGGCACAGCATGTGTACTAGATAAACATGCCTATATATTAGACAGTCTGTTGACAATGAGTCTGATGCTGAGTAAGTCAATGTATAACTGAAAATATTAATTATTAATGGCGCAGTATGTGAACTAGATAAATGCGCCTATATATTAGACCATCTGTTGAAACTACGTGTGGTGCACTGTAAGTCTATGCATAACAGAACAGATTAAGTATTAATAGCGTAGCAGATGAACTAGATAAACTCGCCTATATATTAGACCACCTGCTGACAATTAATCTGATGCACAGTAAATCTATGTGTAACAGAACAGATTCAGTATTAATGTTGCAGTAGGTGAACTAGGTAAACACCCCTATATATTAGACCGCCTGTTGAGACTAAGCCTGATGTGCAGTAAGTCGATGTATAACAGAACAGATTAAGTATAAATGGTGCAGCAGATGAAGTAGGTAAACGTGCCTATATGTTAGACCACCTGTTGACAATGAGTCTGATGCACAGTAAGTCTATGTATAACAGAACAGATTAAGAATGAATGGAGCAGCACGTGCACAAGATGCATAGGATGATTACACTGAGCCTGCACTGTCCCTGCACTCTCCATATGATCTTCCTATGCTCTCCCTACAGTATCAAAAAACTCCTCCTACAATCTCCCTACACTGTCCCTATCCAATATTCTACAATTAAAAGCTTTCTAAAACACTGTCCCTAGCGCTTGCCACATCTCGCCCTGTGCTTCTTACTTTCACTTTGTAACACATGTAGCTGCCATTTTATGAACAAATGTATTCATTACCATGAAGCACTAGGAAATTCGGATTCGTGGTGAATCCAATTTTTCCTGAAATTTGGATCGAAGTCAATTCTCTTCACTTTGATTTATTCAACACTAGTTATATTGCTAGCATATGCAAAAGCTTCTACAGGGGCTCCCACTGATCTTTAGAATGAAGCTGATGTAGTGCTGGTGTATTCATTTATTTAATTTATTAAATTTTTTATACCAAGTTTTTTCGGTCATGAGGATGCTAACTATGTGTATTTATTTTAAAAGTAACATATGCATAAGAAAGTTTATACATAATAATCACATTTATTACATTTTTTATTGAAGTTTTTTTTTGTTTGTTCATTTGGTATTGTTATTACATTTGGGTTCAGTCACATGTGGATGTGGATTTTCGAATGGCCTCTGCAGATTTTGTGGATGAGATTTCTCAAAATCTGGTCCTCGTTACTGGCACTACATTCATTGTTTTATTGTCCAGCAGAATTAGGCAATTAGGGTATTCATTTCATATGCTTGCAGGATAACAGGCTAAACTGGATGGAGAGATGTCTTTTTTCAGCCTTATAAACTATGTTACTTGGTTACTATGCTGGAACACAGAACACTGAAATGCCTGCCGCAAGTGTGCACTTCCCTAAGATATGGATTTGCCACACACAAATCTGTGGCAACAAATCCATGGTGCACCTGCCAATGCAAGGCGTTAGCATATTTCTAGTGCATTATAATCTGCGCCACTGTGATACAATTTGCTGTTAGGGCAACACTTATATGTCCCAAGTGTACAGCTACACTTAGCATAAACTCTGTGGATTTCTGCAGTAGAATTGCAACATTTACAGCAGCAGCAAAGTGGATGAGATGTTGAAAAAGCTCATCCATATTCTATAGAGTATCAACAGTGAAATCCAGACATACTGTACCTTGCCATGCAGTGCAAATTCCCAGCATGTCATTTTACGAATTTCTGCTAAGGACTTCACCCATTTTAATGCAGAGGTTGAAGTCTGTGGCAAATCTGCAGCATTTCCACAGCAAAATCCGCAGCTTTTACGCTACATGTGGCTGTACTCTTATAACAGGCTACCTCATTGCCAAGGACAACTGACCCATTGGAGTGGAAGGATTCGCTCAGGTGCTCACTATACCACTCACAAATAATGCAAAAATGGCAATAAGGGAATAATTAGGCAAGCACTATACTAGTACTAGGATAATATAATATACCATATGTATTCATACATTAAAGGGGATATCTGATTAATGTAAAAAATGTAAACCATACACTATATAGTACATAAAAATCTATTTCTAACAAAGCTACAACAAGCCCTGTAACTCACATGGATCCAGGGATCTCTAATTGCTCTACTAGATTTATTTTAAGCTGGCAGCTCAGGGTGCTTGTCCTTTAACTGTCACAGCTTATAACAGTGGCTAGTCGGAGGCGGTCACAAATGGCTAGAACAGAACAATTTTTGACCACCTCTGAGATGTTACTGAGGTGGACAAAGAAATATGGAAAAGAACAAACAGAAGGTGGCGCTATACAGATACATTCTATTGAATGACTCTGGCTGTATTACATTTTTAATTACGTGCAGTTTCAAGAATAGTCATATCCAAGTGCTAGTTTAAAAATGTAGAATATTTTACATGGAACAGCCCTTTTGAGGGTAAATAGAATCCACTAAGTATCATAGAAAAGTGTATATACACAATACCACAAAATAACCCACTGACCAGAGAATCACAATGTAACCATGAAAAAGTTACATAGAAATATAAATACATGAGTACAACAACTAATTTGTATATTGTCATATTTTCTCATATTTTGGTAATCAAATCTGTAATTGCAAATTATATCCATAATAGGAAATAAATGTGAAAACCAGTCTTTATCCTGATTGTATCATTCATCTACGGTATATTTTCATGTATATCACCATTTTGGATCTATAGAAGTTCAAAATAGTGATAAACGTGATTAGATGTGCCTGTATGAAATATTACATTGGAACAACCAACAGGGGGCAAACATACCAGGGATATACGCTGAAGTGATTTGTGTTGCCACATTAATTCTATTATTTCATGGTGAGATTGTGATTCACTGGTCAGTGGGTTATTGTGTGGGGTTTATTTGAATTGTAAATGTACTTTTATGATAGTGGTCTGGATTCTGTATATCCTTATTTTAATATTATGGATATAAATATGGTAATGTTATATTAGCCTAGTATAACTGTAGTGCTTGCCTAATTATTCCACTATGTGCTTTTTTGTAGTATGTGTAAGTTCATAACTGGAGTCTATTCTGGGTACCCAGGGTTCATTGAATAGGGATTCCCCAGACTTTTTTGATTGTGAAAATAATAGGGTTAAATGGTCAAGATCAGAGTTTCCTCCAATTATACTGAAAGAGGCAAAGAAAAGGAAACGATAAAGTAGAGCCTCAAAACTGTAAATATACAGTACAGACCAAAAGTTTGGACACACCTTCTCATTCAAAGAATATTCTTTATTTTCATGACTATGAAAATTGTAGATTCACACTGAAGGCATCAAAACTATGAATTAACTCATGTGGAATTATATACATAACAAACAAGTGTGAAACAACTGAAAATATGTCATATTCTAGGTTCTTCAAAGTAGCCACCTTTTGCTTTGATTACTGCTTTGCACACTCTTGGCATTCTCTTGATGAGCTTCAAGAGGTAGTCCCCTAAAATGGTTTTCACTTCACAGGTGTGCCCTGTCAGGTTTAATAAGTGGGATTTCTTGCCTTATAAATGGGGTTGGGACCATCAGTTGCGTTGAGGAGAAGTCAGGTGGATACACAGCTGATAGTCCTACTGAATAGACTGTTAGAATTTGTATTATGGCAAGAAAAAAGCAGCTAAGTAAAGAAAAACGAGTGGCCATCATTACTTTAAGAAATGAAGGTCAGTCAGTCAGCCGAAAAATTGGGAAAACTTTGAAAGTAAGGGCTATTTGACCATGAAGGAGAGTGATGGGGTGCTGCGCCAGATGACCTGGCCTCCATAGTCACCGGACCTGAACCCAATCGAGATGGTTTGGGGTGAGCTGGACCGCAGAGTGAAGGCAAAAGGGCCAACAAGTGCTAAGCATCTCTGGGAACTCAAAGAAAAAGAACAAACTAATGTTCGGTACCAATTAGTTTGTTCTTTTTCTTTGTTATATTTACCACTTTGGATCGGAGCAGCCGTAATCCATTTAGGTACCAAGCAGCAGCTCTGTCTGCCTGAGTGCATATAGAGAAAACTTAATAGCGTTAGCGCAGGCACTACTGTACATTTACATATCTCTGGGAACTCCTTCAAGACTGTTGGAAGACCATTTCAGGGGACTACCTCTTGAAGCTCATCAAGAGAATGACAAGAGTGTGCAAAGCAGTAATCAAAGCAAAAGGTGGCTACTTTGAAGAACCTAGAATATGACATATTTTCAGTTGTTTCACACTTGTTTGTTATGTATATAATTCCACATGTGTTAATTCATAGTTTTGATGCCTTCAGTGTGAATCTACAATTTTCATAGTCATGAAAATAAAGAAAACTCTTTGAATGAGAAGGTGTGTCCAAACTTTTGGTCTGTACTGTATATATATATATATATATATATATATATATATATATATATAAATACTAGCAGAAGGACTTGGCTTCACACGGGTATATTTCATCTATTCATCTATTTAATTTAATGTTTGTGTGTGTCTTATCACCAGTATCCCCTATAACAGTGACATCTACAGTACCGTGCTCCTTTAACAGTGACCTCCACAGCAGTCTGCCCCCTTAACAGTAGCATCCACAGAGCTCTCCACTTTCACAGTGACCTCCACAGAGCCCGTCCCTTTATTAGTGATTTCCACAGTACCTCGTCTCGTTAAGGCCTCATGCACACGGCCGTGTTCCGCGGCCAAGAGCGGTCTGTGGTAACCCGGCCGGGATTCCTGCTGACAGCAGGAGCACACGGCATCATTGGTTGCTATGACGCCGTGCGCTTCATGCCGCCGCTGCTGTACAGTGATACACTGGTATGATCTATACCAGTGTATCACTGTACAGCAGCGGTGGCATGAAGCGCACGGCGTCATAGCAACCAATGACGTTGTGTGCTCCTGCTGTCAGCAGGAATCCCGGCCGGGTTACCACGGACCGCTCTTGGCCGCGGAACACGGCTGCGTGCATGAGGCCTTACAGTGATTTCCACAATGACCCGTCCCCTTAACAGTGACCTCCACAGAGCTCCGTTCCCTTAAAATGTGAACTCCACAACACCACGCCCCTTAACAGTGACCTCTATAGCACCCCGCTCCTTAACACTGACCTACATAGCGGACCGTCCCCTTTATCTGTGACCTCCACCAAAGTCTGCCCCTTTAACAGTGACCTCCACAGCACCCGCCCCTTTAACAGTGACCTCCACAGCATCCCGTCCCCTTAACAGTGACCTCCACAGCAGCCTGCCCCTTTAACAGTGACCTCCACACCATTTCGCCCTCTTAACAGTGACCTCCACAGCAGCCCACCACTTTAACAGTGACCTCCACAGCGGCCACCCATTTATTAGTGAGCTCTACAGTACCCCATCTCCTTAACAGTGATTTCCACAATACCCCGTCCCCTTAACAGTGGCATCTACAGCAATCTGCCCCTAACACTGACCTCCATATCGGACCGTCCCCTTAACTGTGACCTCCACAGCAGCCTGCCCCTAGGGTGGCCAGAGGTCCGGTTTGAGGCTGGACAGTCTGGTTCTCAGACTCCCTGTCCTCTGTCCGGTGCAGGGCCTGGATGGACACAGGGATGTCCTTTTGAACAGCTCACTCTTAGACAGCAGCACTGTCCTATCTGAGTGTGAGCTCCAGGGAGAAAGTCACCCTCCCTCCCACCCCTGCAGCTGACAGAAGTTGATTTTTACCTTAATTTTTTTAATACCCACTGCAGAGTGGGATGGGGCATGGCCTAACTGGATTGGGGACGTGGCTTAGCGGGACCTGGGGGAAGGGGGTTAGGTCTGTCTTTTGAGGGTGGCCTGAATGGCCACCCTACCTGCCCCCTTAACTGTCACCTCCACAGCACTCCGCTCCCTTAGCAGTGTCATCCACAGCGCCCTGCTGCTTTAAAGCTGACCTACAGCAGTGAAGAAAAATGGCTGGGTTGTTATGGAAACCTGGTGTAAAACTGCGTGAATGTAGAGACTAAGGGCCTGCAAGCTTCTATTGGCTGATAAGGCTCATGTGACCAGGCTTCTGTTGGCTAATGCAGTTGTTGTGAATAGTGTTGAGCTCGAATATTCGAAAAGCAAATTTTTATTGTGAATATCGGCACTTCGAGAATTCGCGAATATTTAGAATATAGTGCTATATATTCGTAATGACGAATATTCTTTTCTTTTTTTTTTTTTAACACAGTACACATCAGGTGATCATCCCTCCCTTCTTCTAACTTGTGGGCCAATGAGAAGGCTTTGTCACAGCTTAGCAACATCCCTAGCAACCAATAGAAAAGTTGCCTACCCCTTAGTATATAAGAACCTCCCCTTAGTATATAAGAACCTAAAGTTTATTGCAGTTATGAAAGAGACAGCAGTGTCATTGCTGTGCTCTGTGCTTTGTTGTATTACATTAGACAGTTAACTTATATACACTGCTCAAAAAAATAAAGGGAACACTTAAACAACACAATGTAACTCCAAGTCAATCACACTTCTGTGAAATCAAACTGTCCACTTAGGAAGCAACACTGAGTGACAATCAATTTCACATGCTGTTGTGCAAATGGGATAGACAACAGGTGGAAATTATAGGCAATTAGCAAGACACCCCCAATAAAGGAGTGGTTCTGCAGGTGGTGACCTGACCACTTCTCAGTTCCTATGCTTCCTGGCTGATGTTTTGGTCACTTTTGAATGCTGCCGGTGCTTTCACTCTAGTGGTAGCATGAGACGGAGTCTACAACCCACACAAGTGGGTCAGGTAGTGCAGCTTATCCACGATGGCACATCAATGCGAGCTGTGGCAAGAAGGTTTGCTGTGTCTGTCAGCGTAGTGTCCAGAGCATGGAGGCGCTACCAGGAGACAGGCCAGTACATCAGGAGACATGGAGGAGGCCATGAGGAGGGCAACAACCCAGCAGCAGGACCGCTACCTCCTCCTTTGTGCAAGGAGGAACAGGAGGAGCACTGCCAGAGCCCTGCAAAATGACCTCCAGCAGGCCACAAATGTGCATGTGTCTGCTCAAACGGTCAGAAACAGACTCCATGAGGGTGATATGAGGGCCCGACGTCCACAGGTGGGGGTTGTGCTTACAGCCCAACACCGTGCAGGACGTTTGGCATTTGCCAGAAAACACCAAGATTGGCAAATTCGCCACTGGCGCCCTGTGCTCTTCACAGATGAAAGCAGGTTCACACTGAGCACATGTGACAGACGTGACAGAGTCTGGAGACGCCGTGGAGAACGTTCTGCTGGCCCTGGGTTCCTCCTAATGCAAGACAATGCTAGACCTCATGTGGCTGGAGTGTGTCAGCAGTTCCTGGAAGACGAAGGCATTGATGCTATGGACTGGCCCGCCCGTTCCCCAGACCTGAATCCAATTGAGCACATCTGGGAAATCACATCTCGCTCTATCCACCAACAGACTGTCCAGGAGTTGGCAGATGCTTTAGTCCAGGTCTGGGAGGAGATCCCTCAGGAGACCGTCCACCACCTCATCAGGAGCATGCACAGGCGTTGTAGGGAGATCATACAGGCACGTGGAGGCCACACACACTACTGAGCCTCATTTTGACTTGTTTTAAGGACATTACATCAAAGTTGGATCAGCCTGTAGTGTGTTTTTCCACTTTAATTTTGAGGGTGACTCCAAATCCAGACCTCCATGGGTTAAACAATTTGATTTCCATTTTTTTTTGTGTGATTTTGTTGTCAGCACATTCAACTATGTAAAGAACAAAGTATTTCAGAAGAATATTTAATTAATTCAGATCTAGGATGTGTTATTTTTGTGTTCCCTTTATTTTTTTGAGCAGTGTATATAATTCAGTTAGTTAGAGGGAGATAGTCAGTGTAGGTTAGATTGATCTATAGTGTAGCTGATTCCAGTGCAGGATGTTAGGCAGTGTAATAGGTTCTGATGTCCATACATACATGCTACAGACATACTGCTGTGATGTCACAAGTTGCACGTATTGCGAAAAAATATGCGCATCATTAATTGACGAAAATTTGGTATATTGGAGCACTCTATCTGCATATAAAGCTATTCTAATGTTCTGCCGTGCCAACCATTTTCTCCAGTCTCAGGAAACTTATACCAGCTTGAAAAATGTAGCATAAGTGACCCACGCCAGTATTTTGCGCGCATTACGCAAATATTACAATGCTGATTCTCGCAATCAACAATATAATCTCGAATTCGCGAATATATGACGAATATTCTACAAAATATTTGCGAAATATCGCAAATTCTAATATTGCCCCTGCCACTCATCACTAGTTGGGAATATCTCAGAAACGGTATGTCCTAGAGAGGTAAGACTTAAAACCTTCCTGGACACCTGATGTACCTGTGTACCAAATGTTGTGATTGTAAATGCAACAGTGCGGATTCCTGTAGTGGACATACATACACAAACACATAAATACATAATATTTATATATACAGTACAGACCAAAAGTTTGGACACACCTTCTCATTCAAAGAGTTTTCTTTATTTTCATGACTATGAAAATTGAAAATTCACACTGAAGGCATCAAAACTAAGAATTAACACATGTGGCATTATATACATAACAAACAAGGGTGAAACAACTAAAAATATGTCATATTCTAGGTTCTTCAAAGTAGCCACCTTTTGCTTTGATTACTGCTTTGCACACTCTTGGCATTCTCTTGATGAGCTTCAAGAGGTAGTTCCCTGAAATGGTTTTCACTTCACAGGTGTGCCCTGTCAGGTTTAATAAGTGGGATTTCTTGCCTTATAAATGGGGTTGGGACCATCAGTTGCGTTGAGGAGAAGTCAGGTGGATACACAGCTGATAGTCCTACTGAATAGACTGTTAGAATTTGTATTATGGCAGGAAAAAGCAGCTAAGTAAAGAAAAACGAGTGGCCATCATTACTTTAAGAAATGAAGGTCAGTCAGTCAGTCGAAAAATTGGGAAAACTTTGAAAGTAAGGGCTATTTGGCCATGAAGGAGAGTGATGGGGTGCTGCGCCAGATGACCTGGCCTCCATAGTCACCGGACCTGAACCCAATCGAGATGGTTTGGGGTGAGCTGGACCGCAGAGTGAAGGCAAAAGGGCCAACAAGTGCTAAGCATCTCTGGGAGCTCCTTCAAGACTGTTGGAAGACCATTTCAGGTGACTACCTCTTGAAGCTCATCAAGAGAATGCCAAGAGTGTGCAAAGCAGTAATCAAAGTAAAAGGTGGCTACTTTGAAGAACCTAGAATATGACATATTTTCAGTTGTTTCACACTTGTTTGTTATGTATATAATTCCACATGTGTTAATTCATAGTTTTGAAGCCTTCATAGTCATGAAAATAAAGAAAACTCTTTGAATGAGAAGGTGTGTCCAAACTTTTGGTCTGTACTGTATATATTTGTGTGTATAAATATATATATATATATATATGTGTGTGTGTATATATATATATATATCATCATAGAATATTAGCCACATAGTGAATTATCACAGTTTATGTTTGTAAGGGATTACAGTGAGTGATAAGATTAACTTTTTTTTGTTTACAAGATCTACATAAATCTAGATCTATTTATTTTGGTGACAGTATTCCTATGAAAACTTGGCCTTTCCCACACAGGAAGTTGCCAATAATATTAACCCCTTCAGGACCTGCCATTTTTTGCATATCAGACATGTGTCACTTTATGTGTTGATAAGTTTAAAACACTTTTACTTATCAAAGCCATTCTGAGTTTGTATTCTCGTCACATATTTCACTTCATGACAGTGGTAAATTTGAGTCAAAATATTTCATTTTTATTTATAAAAAAAATACCAAATTTATCAAATATTTGGAAAAATTCACAATTTTCAAAATTTCAATTTCTCTGCTTTTAAAACAGATAGTGATACCTCCTAAAATAGTTATTACTTTACATTTCCCATATGTCTACTTCATGTCTGAATAATTTTTTTAATGACATTTTCTTTTTTTGTGACGTTAGAAGGCTTAGAAGTTTAGAAGCAAATCTTAAAATTTTTAAGAAAATTTCCAAAACCCCATTTTTAAGGACCAGTTCAGGTCTGAAGTTACTTTGTGGGGCTTACATAATAGAAACCACCCATAAAAGGCCCCATTTTAGAAACTACACCCCTCAAGGTATTCAAAACCGATTTTACAAACTTTGTTAACCCTTTAGGTGTTCCACAAGAATTAAAGGAAAATGGAGATAAAAATTCAGAATTTCACTTTCATTTTAATAAATTTTTTCCAGTAACAAAGCAAGGGTGAACAGCCAAACAAAACTCAATATTTATTACCCTGATTCCGTAGTTTACAGAAACACCCCATATGTGGTTGCAAACTGCTGTATGGGCACACGACAGGGCGCAGAAGGAATGGAATGCCATATGGTTTTTGGAAGGCAGATTTCACTGGGATAATTTTAAGTTGCCATGTCACATTTGAAGGTGCACCCCTAGAGTAGAAACTCCACAAAAGTGACCCCATTTTGGAAACTACGGGAAGAGGTGGCAGTTTTATTGGTACTATTTTAGGGTACATATGATTTTTGGTTGCTCTATATTACACTTTTTGTGAGCTAAGGTAACAAAAAATAACAGTTTCGGCACTATATATATTTTTTGTTTATTACAATGTTCATCTGACAGGTTAGATCATGTGCTATTCTTATAGAGCAGGTTGTTACGGATGCGACAATGTTTGTTTCAGTTTTACATAATAAAGCATTTTTGAAACAAAATATTTTTTTAGTGTCTCCATATTCTCAAAGCCAGTTTTTTTTTTTGGGCGACTGTCTTATGTAGGGGCTCATTTTCTTCTGTATAGGATGGCGGTTAGATTGGTACTATTTTAGGGTGCATATAACTTTTTGATCGCTTGGTATTACACTTTTTGTGATATAAGGTGATAAAAAAATGGCCTTTTTGACACACTTTTTATATATTTATTTTTTACGGTGTTCACCTGAGGGGTTAGGTCATGTGATATTTTTATACAACAGGTTCTTAAGGACGCGGAGATACCTACCGTAATATGCATACTTTTTAAATTTATTTAAGTTTTACACAATAACAGCATTTTTGAAACAAAAAAATCAAGTTTTAGTGTCTCCATATTCTGAGAGCCATAGTTTTTATTTTTTTTGGGCTATTGTCCTAGGCAAGGTCTCATTTTTTGCGGGATGAGATGATGGTTCGATTGGCACTATTTTAGGGTGCATATGACTTTTTGATCGCTTGGTATTACACTTTTTGTGATATAAGGTAACAAACACATTTTTTTTTTACGGTGTTCACCTGAGGGGTTAGGTCATGTGATATTTTTATACAGCAGGTTGTTACAGATGTGGCAATACCTAATATGTTTATTTTTGTTATTTATTAAAGTTTTAAGCAATAAATGCATTTTTTAAACCAAAAATATCATGTTGTAGTGTCTCCATATTCTGAGTGCCATAGCTTTTCAATTTTTTGGGCGATTGTCTTAGGTAGGGTCTCATTTTTTGCGGGATGAGATTACGGTTGGATTGGTACTATTTTGGGGTGCGTATGACTTTTTGATCGCTTAGTATTACACTTTTAGTAATGTAAGGTGACAAAAAAATTGCATTTTTTACACGGTTTTTTATTTTAAAAAATTTAAAGTGTTCATCTGAGGGGTTAGATCATGTGATATTTTAATAGACCTGGTTGTTATGGACACGGCGATACCTAATATGTCTACTTTTTTATTTATTTTTCACTTTTAACACAATAAAAGCATTTTTGAAACAAAAAAAAAATCATGTATTAGTGTCTCCATATTCTGAGAGCCATAGTTTTATATAGAGGCCCATTTTTTTGCAGGATGAGGTAATGGTTTGATTGGTACTATTTTGGGGGGCATACGCTTTTTTGATCTCTTGGTGCTGCACTTTTTATGATGTAAGGTGACAAAAAAATGATTATTGTATTGATTATTTTTTCTACGGCGTTCAGGTAAGGGGGTGTATCATGTGATATTTTTATTTTATTTTTTTGCAATTTTATCTGTTTTATTTGGGGAAATTATTATATATATTTTTACTTGAAACTTGGATTTTTTTTTATGAAAAACACTTTTTTTTTTACTTTTTTTTAAAACTTTTTATTTTTGTCCGACTATGGGACTTCAACTTCAGGGGTCTGATCCCCTCTGCAATGCATTACAATACAACCTGTATTGTAATGCATTGGCTGTCAGCTTTTATGCTGACAGCCTGCCTGTGAGAACCAGCCTAATGTGGGAATCCTTTGCACTTTTATCTTCAGTTCTCTGCAATCTCCAGGAATACAGTGTGTCAAGGTCAAATTTGAGTTCCTTGGTTACCTTAGTTGTGTTATTTTTCTTTTATGTAAATTTATGTCTGCTTATAGGTAGATTAAAGGCATAAATTGTGCCAAAATTTATAAATTCCCCCCATAATGTTTATAAGTGGTTCTAATGAATTGGTGCACAAGTATAGTTTTAATGTGTCATCTATTGAACGCCAAAGTCTGAAATCTTACATCTTTAAGATACTGAATGAAGAAACAAATCATGGAGAAATATAGTATATAGACACTCTTCTTGGCAGGAAAACATGTTGAACATGTGTGGGAGGAAAATGATGACAAGAAAAATCTATTGATTACACAAGAATTTGCATGAGGAATTTGGAATGGTTGAGTACTAAGAGGATACGGTGCATTTGTAATCCATCAGCATGTAGAATTAAAGTGCCATTGTTGGATCTTTTCCTATTTGTCTCTACCATAAATAATTTTATTTGTTGGCCTTCAACTATTTGATATGAAGACACTTCCAAGTGTTTAGAGAAAATCAAATGAAGGCTGAAAGTGGTTAGTCAGGCACATTAGATATTTGTCCATTGATACCTCCAATTTCAACAATATTAAGTTTGGGTCAACATAATGGTGTCACACAACCTCTCCCACCAAGGGAGTAAGGCTCAGGTAGGTTGGATATTACCCAACCAGTCCTTTATTTCCTTGGAAAACAAGCGCCCACATATGTGATTCTGCTTATCTCTACCCTATAGAAAAAAAACATGCATTTGTCCGAGGAATGCAGGAAAAACAATGGCCCACATTTACTAATCAAAAAGTTTCAATTTGTGAAAAATGTGTGACTTTTTTTGCGAAATTTGAAAATTTGGCCAAAGTTTATTACGGGAAGGAGTGACCTACAACTTTTAGACGGATGTACTAATAGTGAAAATTTTGTCACAGCTCTTCACATGCAGAAATTCATCAAGCTCCTGCATCTCGTCCTTCACCTATACCCTCAGAGATACATATGGTATGTAATGCTCGCACAATTTCCTTCTCCACTGTCTAGAGAGAGACAGAGCTATATATTTTTATAATTTTAGTAGGGATGAATGAATCAAAGGTGGCTGGACCACTTCACCTGCTTTTCTATAAGATTAATATGCCAGAAATGAGAGGAGGAAGGGAGCAGGGAAGGTACTGAACATCTTAGTCCTTCTGTAAGGCTAAGTCTACACAACGACATTTGTAGTGCGAAAATAAGTCGCTCGACAGATAGGGCACAACTACACTGCAACATTTGTCGTGCAACATTTTGTTGCACCAATGTCGCGCAACAATTTTTATAATGGCAGTCTATGGTGTCGCACTGCAACATGCTGCGACGTGACAGTCGCAGAAAAATCCATCTCGAATGGATTTTCTGCGACTGTTGCGTCGCAGTCGATGCATGTTGCATGTTGCAGTGCGACACCATAGACTGCCATTATAAAAATTGTCGCGCGAAATTGGTGCAACAAAATGTCGCGCGACAAATGTCGTCGTGTAGACCTAGCCTGAATGCAGGAGAAGGTGGACCAGAAGGATAAGCAAAATATAATGTACAAAAAAAAGACCAATATTTTTATTGCTTGTATATTACAAAATTGCTTCATTTGAAATGCTTAGTAATACTTGTAGTGAAATTACCCCTTTAAGAGGTACGCACCTTTCAATAAATTTGGCAAGATTCACTGCAACAATCAATTATTTGACTGTATGAAACACCAATCTTAATAAATCTGACCCAATGTATCAGACAGAAGTAAGGCTTCTCTATTCGAGAATAATAGGATTGGGAATTTCTATGAAATGAGCTGAGAATCTTTTTTCTATAACCCAGCCCTAGTAAACTAGCTAGCATAGAATTGTAAGGGAGAGTTGAAGGTCAGCATTGTACAGTACATGTAGACACACACGCGAACACAGAGCAGCAGCTACACTCCCAGCTAAATTCACTGCTACAACAATCAGGACAAAGATAACCTCAAACAGTAATGTGTACAAAAATTCTTAAAAATTGCATCAAGCCATGTTTATCTAGAGTCAATTTAGGAATAACTATTGTTTCAGGACACCATACCAAACTACACACAGCACAGTATAGAAGAAGCCTTCAGCCTGAGCCAAACAACAACTTTGATTGCCATACCATGACAGGGGACAGCCAGGCTGGCAGCACGGCGGCTCAGTGTTTAACGCTGGTGCCTTGCAGTGATGGGATCCTAGGTTTGACTCCAAACAAGGACAACATCTGCATGGAGTTTTCTATGTTCTTCTCACACTCCAAAGACATGCTGATGACAGCATGATGATAATGTCTGTAAAGCGCTACAGAATATGTCAGCGATATATGAGAAAACAAAAATCTGCATTACATACAGCAATCTGGTAGCATTTAATAGGCTCATATTGATATCAATGTGTTGCATCTGCATATTTTGCAGTGGGTTTGTGATCCGCATTTTGGGGACAAGTATAGAGCATGTTCTACCTTTTTTCGAAATTGACATATGGATGCAGAAAGGACACAGATCAGCCGAGTGCCTTCCACATCCATATGTCCTTTCTACAATAAGATATAATATGTCTGCAAAATGCAGATCACAGACCCATTGTCAATGGGTCCACCCAAAAATGTGGACCGCACATGGACAGTATCCATTTTATGCGGATCTGTGATTTGCTGACTGCAAAACGGACACGGTTGTGTGCATAAGGCATAACTTAAAGATTCGACCACAGATTTGACATTATTAGGTTAAGTCAACATGAGTTGTATATGCTGCAGATCTGCCAAATCTTCAGCGTTGTACAGCACCAGCAAAAATCACAACCACACATTGTGAAAAAAAATCCACAGCATAAATTGACCTGCAGTGCTTATTTTAAATTTGGGTGATGGCGATTTATGCTGCATATTTCCATTACAGATTTTACTCTGTGCAACGCAAAGGCCAGAATCTGAAGAACATTTTGCCTTAGATTAAGGGCTCAATTCCAATTTTGCGGAACGGGTGCGGAGCCATTGATTTCAAGTGGCTGCAAAAGATGCGACAGCACACCATGTGTTGTCTGCATCCGATGTTCTGTCCCGTGGCCCCACAAAAAATGCAATCGCGGACAAGAATAGGCATTTCTATAATGGGCCGCCAGTTCCGTTCCGCAACTTGAGGAACGCACGTGGGCGACATCCGAGTGTTGCGGATACGCAATTTGCAGAACGCAAAACACAGCACGGCCGTGTGAATGCGCCCTTGCTCTTGGTTTTCCTGTGGAAATTCTACCTCGTGTGGCCATGACCCTGAAAGTGCAATCTGCCATCATTAGGCATAATAATAAGTAATTGGTGCTTCATTCAGTGTCACCATCATAGAGATGGTAAATAGTAACAATAGTGCCAATAATGCCAGGTATAAAAACAACTTTGGCATAGACCAGAAATGAGAATAGAGGTAGGCTAGTTTCACACATGTGGCACAGGAATCCAGCAGGCTAAATTCCGGCAGAGAACACCCTACCAGAGTTCTCTGGATCCACATGCTCGCTAGACCACATTGACTATCATAGGAACCAGCGGGGATCTGGCCACTCCATCGGCATAAATGCTACAATTCGGCCAGGCAAAAATTGCTGCTTGCACCGTTTTTTGTCCAGCCAAATCCCGGCATTTATAACGGGGAGCAGCTGGATCCCCACTAGTGCCCATTATACTCAGTGAGGTCCAGAGACCATGACGCACTATCCAGCTATGCTGGATCCAGAGAATTCTGGTAGGCTGGAAATGTGCTGGAACAGCCTGCTGGATTGCTGTGCCTCATGTGTCAAAGTAGCCTAAGTTGGTATGCCAAACTGACACTGATCTATCAGCAACAGTAGCAGCGGTCAAAAGTATAAATTATTAATACAAAACATTGGCCACAATTAAGCAGTAAAAGCAAATCCAATAAATATCAATGATTCTAGCAAATGAAAATCTGAAACCTCTGAAACAATTGGATTAGTTATTGTTAGGTGACATGGTATCTATATTTTACTATAAAATGAGGGGGGGGGGGGATCTACTACATCAAGAAGCAGTAAACCCAAATAGGCAACTTTACTTACCTAAATTGCCTTTTCAACACAGGAGTATGACTTGGTTGCCGTCATAAATGCTTTTTGCCTCTGAAGTTCAGAAATCTAGATGTAGAAATGAGTCTGTCTCTCTGACAGAGTCGCACAACTGTTTGTTTCCAGCAGATACATGGATTACTCATTAACTAGTGACTTTACTTGTATAAACAGATTTGGAATTCTCCGAAAGAATATAGTGCAGGGCTAGAAGCCAAAGTGGAGATAAAAAAGACAATGGGGGTCATTTACTATAACTTTAAGCTCATTTTCTGGTGTAGAAAAGTCACAAATTCTGACGCAAGTGCTAATTTGCAACAAAATTTACGTCTTTTTAGTTTTTTTCCGACACCCTTGCCAGGGGTGTGGTTGGTAGGAGGCGGGCCACAGACGGGAGCTCCATGGCACGACTCATTTAAAAACGTGTGCCAGAAATCTGACGCACATTACACCAGACATATACTCCAGCTCTTGGCTAGTGTACAGTTGTGGCCAAAAGTTTTGAGAATGACACAAATATTAGTTTTCACAAAGTTTGCTGCTAAACTGCTTTTAGATCTTTGTTTCAGTTGTTTCTGTCATGTAGTCAAATATAATTACACGCACTTCATACGTTTCAAAGGCTTTTATCGACAATTACATGACATTTATGCAAAGAGTCAGTATTTGCAGTGTTGGCCCTTCTTTTTCAGGACCTCTGCAATTCGACTGGGCATACTCTCAATCAACTTCTGGGCCAATTCCTGACTGATAGCAACCCATTCTTTCATAATCACTTCTTGGAGTTTGTCAGAATTAGTGGGTTTTTGTTTGTCCACCCGCCTCTTGAGGATTGACCACAAGTTCTTAATGGGATTAAGATCTGGGGAGTTTCCAGCCCATGGACCCAAAATGTCAATGTTTTGGTCCCCGAGCCACTTAGTTGTCACTTTTGCCTTATGGCACGGTGCTCCATCGTGCAGGAAAATGCATTGTTCTTCACCAAACTGTTGTTGGATTGTTGGAAGAAGTTGCTGAGGGTGTTTTGGTACCATTCTTTATTAATGGCTGTGTTTTTGGGCAAAATTGTGAGTGAGCCCACTCCCTTGGATGAGAAGCAACCCCACACATGAATGGTCTCAGGATGCTTTACTGTTGGCATGACACAGGACTGATGGTAGCGCTCAACTTTTCTTCTCCGGACAAGCCTTTTTCCAGATGCCCCAAACAATCGGAAAGAGGCTTTATCAGAGAATATGACTTTGCCCCAGTCCTCAGCAGTCCATTCACCAAACTTTCTGCAGAAGATCAATCTGTCCCTGATTTTTTTGGAGAGAAATGGCTTCTTTGCTGCCCTTCTTGACACCAGGCCATCTTCCAAAAGTCTTCGCCTCACTGTGCGTGCAGATGCGCTCACACCTGCCTGCTGCCATTCCTGAGCAAGCTCTGCACTGGTGGCACTCCAATCCCGCAGCTGAATCCTCTTTAGGAGATAATCCTGGCACTTGCTGGACTTTCTTGGATGCCCTGAAGCCTTCTTAACAAGAATTGAACCTCTTTCCTTGAAGTTCTTGATGATTCTATAAATTGTTGATTGAGGTGCAATCTTAGTAGCCACAATATCCTTGCCTGTGAAACCATTTTTATGCAACGCAATGATGGCTGAACGCGTTTCTTTGCAGGTCACCATGGTTAACAATGGAAGAACAATGATTTCAAGCATCACCCTCCTTTTAACATGTCAAGTCTGCCATTTTAACCCAATCAGCCTGACATAATGATCTCCAGCCTTGTGCTCGTCAACATTCTCACCTGAGATAACAAGACGATTACTGAAATGATCTCAGCAGGTCCTTTAATGACAGCAATGAAATGCAGTGGAAAGTTTTTTTGGGGATTAAGTTAATTTTCATGGCAAAGAAGGACTATGCAATTCATCTGATCACTCTTCATAACATTCTGGAGTATATGCAAATTGCTATTATAAAAACTTAAGCAGCAACTTTTCCAATTTCAAATATTTATGTAATTCTCAAAACTTTTGGCCACGACTGTAGATTTCTGTTCTGGGCAGAGAGCAGAAGATGTGACAAATTCATTAAGAGGAGGGCGTCTTTAAATAAATTGGTTGGATCTTTTTCCAGCAGGGTTTTTACGAAGGCTGGCGTCTTCAGTAAATGATCCTCAATCTGTATCCTGGACATTTCTTTTATTACTACAAGTAGGCATTTAACATGGAGGGTACTCCCACATGGGACAGATACACTGTGGATTTGCCATTGCAGACATGCGTGTGATAAATCTGAACTGTATTACAGTACCAGCAAACGTGGATGAGGTTTTAGCAAATCTCTCCCACATGTCAAATATTTTTGACCACTTTGTTTAATTTGGTTATCTTTATCTATTTGTGTGAAAATCTTATGTTCGTTTAGGTCAACTTTATGTAGAAATATAGAAAATGATGAAGGGTCCACAAACTTACAAACACCACTGTACTGGAGAATACAGCAATATATACCTATTACATCCAGTGGTTTCTCCTGTGATATAGACATTCCTTCTTTTCCATTATGACCAAATTATTTCAGCTACTTCTTGTCTCTGCAGAGTTTGCCACACAGACATCTTAGATTCCTCACTTTTCACCCATCTTCCTCACTCTGGTGCCCCAACAGTGTCATACTGCTGCTGCCCCCAACACTGTGCCCACTATATTCCACAATGTCTCCAAATACTATACAGCAGAAAAAAGTGATCTCAGTAATAATAAAGTCCCCTATAGTGCCACCAGTAATAATAACGTCCCGATAGTGCTTCCAGTATAAATAACTCCCCTATAGTATCTTCAGTAATAATAATGCCCCCTAGTGTGCCACAGTAATATTAATGCCACTATAGCCCCTCCACCCTATAATTCCCCTATCAGTGCCCCTATAATTCCCCCAGGAGTAATGTCCCCTATTGTGCCTCCAGTAATAATGATGCTCCCAGTAATGTAGCTATAATTCCCCCCACCATATCCCCAGTAATGTCCATATAGTACACCCAGTAATGCCCCTCATGTTGCCCCCAATAATGTCCCTATAGTACCCCCAGGCGGCCAGGGGAAAAAACAAAACTAACACTCACTTACAGTTATGTTCCCTGAAGCTGTCAGCAATGTAGGCTTCTTCTGGCCCCCTGAGATTTCTGTATCCTGGCGCAGGCCGTCATGATGACATCATCACTACATCTGGGACCCAGACCAGGCGGTCTCTATCAAGTCATTCTTTCGCAACTGTCTATGCCATTTCACTGCCATTGGCACAATCATCTCCTGTGCCCTATTGCAGTATTCAACTGCATCCCCAGAACAGCAATACAGTTGAATTCAGAAAGTGGACCTGAGGCCACCTGCCAGGTACATAAGTACTTGGTGCTCCCATCGTTAATTAATGCTGGGAGCATCAGATCATTATGTACCTGTCCCAGCGACTATGAGAAGGGCTTGGGCAGCATCCCTGGGCATAGGCCCAATTGGATTCATTCTGGTAAGGACGATGGCCTGCACATAAATCTGCCTGGAATCTTTGCTAAATCCACTTCCTTTTGTTTTCAGTGGGAAATCCCTGCTGTAATTCATATGGGGCATTTTGTTTGACTCATGGATTGAAAATCATTGTTGAAAAAATAGCAACAGTTTTATTTTTGGTGCAGAATCCATATGGAACTTTTCTCGGAAATCAATGGAAGACCTAAATAGGCCCCAAAATCCACTTCAAATGGTTAAATAAATAAAAAATGGCAGAAAATGAATTTTGTTGCGGATATTCCATGTGCTAATATATTCATGTGAACATAGTCTCAAAGTAACAATAAAACGGTAATGGAAAAAAGTAAAAATGCAATGAAGATACATTACAAAAAGACTATAGTTTTACATATTCTGTACAGAGGTGGATCAAGGACTTAGATGTGGTGGAAAACTAGTAGAGCAACAAATTTTTTTGGTCTTGCTCTTTGCATCTCCTTTTAATATGAAAACCACACCATCAGCAGAAGGAACATAGAAACATCTCATCACATGGTCTGCATTGTGTTATTCATCCTGGAAATCTATAAATGAATTGACAACTGGGTATTACAATGGTGCCATATTCAACAATAAACCTTATATAAATAATAAATAACACAAACCTCAATATGGATGAAAAGGCCGCGGTCTTTATTAAATTCTTGGGGGTTACATAACTCAACCATTTTAAAACCAATATAAAATTCATATTGAATAAATATTAAAGTCCGTTAGTGAAATAATTGAAGTCCATCCAGAATTCTGAGCGACTAACCCCCCCCCCTAAAATAAAACAAAGACCGCGACAAAATTACAGGGAGGGAGGGCGGGACAAGCTTCTTCTTCGCTCTTGACGCGTCGACTGCTCTCCACAGGTAAGATGCCTCCATAAATAGCCAGAATTTTCGCCACAGCTCCCTGCTAACCAATCCAGCTTTGTGATAAAAATAGGAACTAGCCCAGCAACCGGACAGCAACAGATTTCACCAGCCCAGCAACCGGACAGCAACCGATTTCACCAATAGAAACGCTGACCAATAAGGTAATTGACCAATCCTGAACAGGGGCGGATTAAGTGCATGATAGGCCCGGGGCTGTCTACCAAACTTGCCCCCCCCCCCCTCCTCCATTTTTTTTTTTTTTTTTTTGAAGAGGCTGCGGTGCTTCATGGGCGCCACAGTCTCTTCTTAGGCCATATGACATCTTCAGACAAAAAGAAAATACCCCAAATTGGGTCCTAAACTGAAAAATGTGGTCGCCAAATTTAAAATACATATAATTGTAATAAAAAAGACATGGAGGAGAATACAGCACCACATACCTCTTACATCCAGTGACATCTCCTGTCATGTAGACCTTCTCTTTCCGCTTCTCCTCCATTTGACCCAGACCACCATGGCAAATTCTTTCAGCCATATCTCGTCTCTACAGTTTGTAACACAGACACGTTAGATTTCTCAATTTTTCCATCAACCTCCTCATCTTGGTGTCCCCACAGTGTCATCCTGCTGCCACTCCCAATACTGTGCCCGTTGTGCTCCCCAATGTCCCAGGAACTATACTGCTGAAAAAATAGTGACCATAATAGACGTAATTGGGGTAATTTATCAAACTGGTGTAAAGTAGAACTGGATTTCCAAAAGAGCTGTCAAATATGAAAGGTGGAATCTGATTGGCTGCTATGGGCAACTAAGCCAGTTCTACTTTACACCAGTTTGATAAATTAACCCAAATGTTCCTATAGTGTCCACAGCAGCTATAATGTCCCTTAGAGTGCCCCCAGTAATAATAACACCCTCTATTGTGCTCCAGGCAATAATCCCTGTATAGTGTCCCCAGAAATAATAGAATTGCCCCTACAGTGCCTCTCCAATAGCAACACCCCCATATAGTAATTTCCACCACACTGCCCCCACATAGTAATCCCCCTATAGTAATTTGCCCCACACAGTAATTTCCCCCAAACTGCCCCCATATAGTAGTTTGCCCCCACACAGTAATTTGCTCTACACTGCCCCCACATAGTAATTTTTACCACACTGCCCCCACATAGTAATTTGCCCACACTGCCCCCACACAATAGTTTTCCCCACCCAATAGTTTTCCCCACATAGTAATTTTCCCCCACATAGCAATTTCCCCACACTGTCCCCACATAGTAATTAGCCCCCACACTGCCCCCACATGGCAATTTCCCCTACACTGCCCCATATAGTAATTTGCCCCCACACTGCCCCATATAGTAATTTGCCCCCACACTGCCCCATATAGTAATTTGTCCCCACACTGCCCCATATAGTAATTTGTCCCCACACTGCCCCACATAGTAATTAGCCCCCACACTGCCCCCACATAGTAATTAGCCCCCACACTGCCCCCACATAGTAATTAGCCCCCACACTGCCCCCACACAGTAATTAGCCCCCACACTGCCCCCACATAGTAATTAGCCCCCACACTGCCCCCACATAGTAATTAGCCCCCACACTGCCCCACATAGTAATTAGCCCCCACACTGCCCCACATAGTAATTAGCCCCCACACTGCCCCCACATAGTAATTAGCCCCCACACTGCCCCCACATAGTAATTAGCCCCCACACTGCCCCCACATAGTAATTAGCCCCCACACTGCCCCCACATAGTAATTAGCCCCCACACTGCCCCCACATAGTAATTAGCCCCCACACTGCCCCACATAGTAATTAGCCCCCACACTGCCCCCACATAGTAATTAGCCCCCACACTGTAATTGGCCCCCACACTGCCCCCACATAGTAATTAGCCCCCACACTGCCCCCACATAGTAATTAGCCCCCACACTGCCCCCACATAGTAATTAGCCCCCACACTGTAATTAGCCCCCACACTGCCCCCACATAGTAATTAGCCCCCACACAGTAATTAGCCCCCACACTGCCCCCACATAGTAATTATCCCCCACACTGCCCCCACATAGTAATTAGCCCCCACACTGCCCCCACATAGTAATTAGCCCCCACACTGCCCCCACATAGTAATTAGCCCCCACACTGTAATTAGCCCCCACACTGCCCCCACATAGTAATTAGCCCCCACATAGTAATTAGCCCCCACACTGCCCCCACATAGTAATTAGCCCCCACACTGCCCCCACATAGTAATTAGCCCCCACACTGCCCCCACATAGTAATTAGCCCCCACACAGTAATTAGCCCCCACACTGCCCCCACATAGTAATTAGCCCCCACACAGTAATTAGCCCCCACACTGCCCCCACATAGTAATTAGCCCCCACACTGCCCCCACATAGTATTCCCTCCCATAATAATTTGGCCCCATACAGCCCCCAATGTACTCGATTTAACTTCCCTAATATGTCCTCCTGTGTGCCCCCCCCCCCCCAAAGTAGGCACATGAAATAAAAATAAAAATAAATGAACAAAAAAATGAAAAGATAAATACTCACCTACTGTATGTCCAGTGCTTGCTCGCAGAGTCAGGCACGTCACAGTGCTGCGTCCCGGCACAGGCGCGCGATGACGTCATCACACACGCCTGCGCCAGGATTTCTCTACCGCATAGGCCTCAGGCCTTCAAGGCCTGAAGCCTATGGCGGTGATCGCGGACGGGACAGGGAGCTATGCGCTCCCGTGCCCCGCAGCAGTATGTGGGCGTTCGGGTCAGCATTGGGCCCCCCAGCGGTGCTGGGCCCGGGGCTGCCGACCCGAACGTCCCTATTGTGATCCGCCACTGATGGATGAAAGCATAGAAGATGGATGAAAGATGCCCGATTATCGGCATCATGTGTAACACCCGAGTGGCATTATCACACCTACGCCCTGTACAGTGTGGTACTCCGGCTGCTCTTCTGAGGACAAGAAGACCCTCAAGCGCATCATCAGAATGGCTGGCAGAATCACTGGTACTCAGTTACCATCACTGGATGACATCTTCACTGCTCGCTGCAGCAACAGGGCAAAAATTATCTGCGTGGATCCAACTCACCCCGGCCACAGCCTTTTCATTCCCCTACCCTCTGGTAGGCGTCTTAGAGCCCTACACGCCCGCACCACTAGGCTGAAGAACAGCTTTTACCCCAAAGCAATCAGTCTCTTAAATGCTCTATTGCCCCTTCCTAGGATAGAAACTACCACAGACTGAAAGTGACTGCTGCATTCATGAACCCATGATGATCTCTTGTCTGCAGTGGTGTCTGATCAGTGTGTATATATACTCATAAGCACTTCCTACTTTGCTCTTGCTATATATATGCTGTGAACTGTGAATAGTAATGCTTTCTAGTGCAATGTTTTTTTTTTTTCTAGTGTAATGCTTTAGTTTAAATGTCAGTTCTTGTTCCTCTGTCCATGGCATCTAGGATTGCTCCAAACAACATTTCATTGTATTGTACATTGTATTACATTGTATTGTACAGTGACAATAAAGGCATCTTATCTTATCTTATCTTATCTTACCTGGACATGCAATCTCAATGTCATTTTATTCATCTATTCCAGGTCCCATATATTGTGCATTTCCTGTTATGTATCTGTTTATGTTCAAATGTAATGTGTCTGGTTCACCAGCAGGTGGCAACGAATATGGCAGAGAAGTATGTAGAATAGAATGGAACCTTCCAGTCCATTCTAACCCCACCTGTGGAGGAGTGGGCGAGTCCCATGACCTGCAGGAAGGGTGGGGACCAGTTACTTCCAGTTAGTTCTAGCTGACCCCTGCTAAGGAAGCAGGTGTGCAGTGCTGCGTCCCTCCTGGATGTGTGTTGCCCACATTAGCCAGAACACCTTCAGTTCTGCTGGAGCAGAGAGACCACTTCTAGAAGTCTCATTAGCCAGGAAGAAGTTGCCCTGTGCCTTGCCATAGAGTCAGACAAAGAGAGAAGTTGCAGCAGAAAGCAAAAGGAAAAGTTCCTATTTAATCCTGTCAGCATAGCAGAGCCGAGAGGGTTTGCCTGCCATTTTCATGCTGAAGCTTGCTGGGAACCAAGACTAAGTCTGTAAACCATTTGAAGAAACGTTTATGCAAAGTAAAGCTGCAGTTGAACTTCATGAAAAGTCTGGACTCAATTTCTTTCATCATCCTCTCCACCACCTATTCACCCTATTTGCTCTGCTTCGTCCGGCAACGCCTGGGGTTCCTGGATATCCAGGTAGGAGCACCATGACAAGTGCAAAGCTGCACCTCGAGGGACATCTTAGACCACCCTCATATCATTCTGGCAGTGTATTACATGTATTACATTGCATTACAATGAATACAATAGGCACCCTCACGACATCAGTAGGAGATGTTCACATTTAATGCCAACTTAAAGGGAATCTGTCACCAATTGTTTGCTTCCCTAATTATGGGCAATATAAACTAGTAACAGATCCCCATAGCAAAATGCTGGGTCACTTTTATTAATTGACCCAGCCTTTTTACTAAAATCTTCTATTGAACAGCTCCAGCACGTGCTGATGAGTCCTGAATATCCATTAGCTCCTGGTTTTAGCTGCCCACCCTGCTATTGATTTCGGTTGGGAAAAAAACTGTAAATCGGTGGCACAGGGACGGAGAAAGTCAGAAGCTCATGAATATCAGAAATCATTTGCTGTTAGAATCTAGCAGCATAAAACTGGTGACAGATTCCCTTTAAGTATGGACACATGATCTACAATTTATGGAAAGCCACATCTAATCAGTTGAGATAAAAATAAATATCTTTAACAATAGACCTGCCATTATTACTGTCTGCATATCTCAATATTTTATTGCAGATCTCATGCAATCTTATCAACTGTGTTTTAAAACTGGCCACTATTTGCAGATAAAGCTGAAGGTTTTCTGGTGCTCTTAGCAGCAAACTGTGAAGTTCTTGGATGAATACAAACTTATATACTGAGGAACTACATAACCAGCAATTCTCTAATATCTTTTAAGAAGACCACTATATACAGGAGAAATCCTAATGGAGTTCATAGGTGATATTATGACAGTAAGTGATTGCTGCTGTTAAAATGGTAGCCTAGCTTGTTCATATCTGCGCTGGAGGCTCCATTTGGAGCCTACATCACAGATTCCATCAAAATTAGTGGAGAGTAAAGTCCTGCATGCAGAGTAAAGACTGCTGAAGGACCCTATTATAGTCAATTGCATCTGATTGGTTCCGTTTGGGTCACTTACATGCCGAATCCAGCACCTCCATTATTTTTGTTGTTCTGGGTCTGTCATCGAGGAGAACAATGGAAATCAATAGCAATGGTGTGAGCTGACCCTTATTCTTCTCATGGTCAGGGCAACATGGTAGAATTTGTTGTTGCTGAACATTTGTTCTTATAATTTTCTGTGGTTATTAATAATTGCTATATATGTGGGATTCTCAGAATAACCTGTCTTACGTGGAAGCTTTGCAGTCCAGAGATACAACATTAAAAACCTCTTGATACCAAGCTGAATTCAGAACCACTCTTTCATTTTTCTATGGGGTTGTTTTTATGACGCAGCACACAAAAAAGCAATGCACACCAAAAGATCTTCTATACGGATTGTTATTATTATTGCGATGCAGCCCACTAATGGTCCGCCCCTGGTTTTAAGATTTCCATGACTGCCATCTAAATGTACATTCAAGGTCATCTTTCCATTGAGCAAAAGGACAGTCTAATTTACCATATTACCTGGGTCTCCTAACAGATCTGACCATTATAACACATACCACAAAGTCTTTTTTGGACATTCTCTTTAAACATCCTTAGCTATTTAAAAGTTAAATAAATGTATTCTGTAAAAATATGATTGAATTAGAAATTGATTTTAATTGCATCATAAATGTAAAAATCCTTAGGTGGTCAAAGTCCAAATCAATGATTACAAACCCAGCATTATCTGTACTAAATTGATATATTTAATCTGATTGCTAAACCAAGATCTTATCTTCTGAGATTAGTTGGTTATCTATGTGATACGAGATTGATGATACCATTGGCATTAATTCAGAACTCCATTCATTTCAGCCATAGCTCTGTTAATGTCACATACAGTACTGTGTAGAAGAATGTCCCATATAGAGGTGACAATTTCAGATAAAAATAAGATACCAGCTGGGACTGTACTTTGGATATGTTTAGGCTCTTCTGTGTATATAGATTGTAATAAGGGAATTGAAAAGGTCCAGTATAGTAATGGCATATTCTAAATCAGGGATCAGAAACCTCTGGCACTCCAGCTGTTGTGAAACTACAATTCCCAACATGCTCCATTCATTTATATGTGAATTTTTAGAAGAGCAGAGCAAGTATGTATGCTGGGAGTTGTAGTTTCACAACAGCTGGATTGCCTGAGGTTGCCTACCCCTGGTCTAATTCTTCTACATGACAAAAATCCCATCACTGGGGGTGTCTCAGGTATGGTTTCAGGTGTGGTTAAAAAAAAAACAGAATGCTAGAGGGAATTCAAGAGGTGACTAGTTCCGTATGTGACCAGTTCCAATAGCCAATATCCAGAAAAACAAAGAGTTTGTAAAAATCGGTCTTAAAGTCTTGGATGAAGATGCAGTACATCAATGAAATGCACTTGACCTTTCTGGATCTCTCGATCAACATTGACAAATCCAGAAAAATAGTGACCAGGATGTTCAGAAAACCCACAGCGACTAACACTTTACTCAGGTGGGAAAGCGGGCATCCTCACACACTAAAACGAAGTATTCCCAAAGGCTAGTACTTAAGGGCCCGATGGAATTGTTCAGAGTGGGATGACTTCAAGCTGGCAGCAAATGATCTCCAGAGAAGGTTTATACAGAGAGGTTATCCCTTATCACCCCTTAGGGAAGCCTATCAGCATGCGGTGGCATGCAATAGAGAAAGCTTGTTACATCCAAAGAATCGTAATGTTCAAGATGCTAAGATCAGAATTATTGGCATCTATGACTAAGCATACAAGGAGGTACGCAAAGTCTTGGGAGACCACTGGGGAATTCTAAAATCAGACCCGACCCAGATGTGGGACATCTCATAGGTGAGTACCCGTTGATTACATCGGAGGGGATGTAATCTCAGAGACAGATTGGTGCATAGTGTCTTTACCACTCCTACCAATGAGACATGGCTGGCAAAGAAGCCGAATGGCACGTTCAAATGTGGCAGTTGCATCGCGTGCAAAGTGATTCAAAGGGGCAATACCGTGGTTAGTACCATTACTGCCACAAAATGGGATATCTTTAAAAGCATCCTAAAATCTCATTGTGAGAGGCAGGGGCGGGCTGGGCCGGGGGGCAGGGAGGCAATTGCCCCCCAGGCCGCCCTAAAAAAACGGCCGCTGGGCCGTCTTTAACAAATCATTATTATTTTTTTTATTCCTCAGGGCCGCACCACCGATCACCACAGGCGGCACGGCCCTGGATGTAATTGCGGCAGGCAGCAGTGGCAGCGGGCAGTAGGAGATGAGCGCTTCCATTGTGGAAGCGCTCATCTCCATATTCATCTGTATCGCCGTCCTCAGGACAGCGATACAGATGGCTGTGCTGTGGGGCAGGGGAGGGAGAGGCGTGTCCCTCCCCTGTTCTTCTGATAGGCCGCAGGCACTAATGCCTGCAGCCTATCAGAGGCCAGCTCATCGCGCCGCCTGAGCCGGGCAGCACACAGCAGGGACACAGGCCGGAAGAGGCCTGCATCGCTGCTGATGGAGGTAAGTATTAGTGTTTTTTTTTCTTTCTTTGCGGGGGGAGCTGTCACTATGGGGGGGAGCTGTCACTATGGGGGGGAGCTGTCACTATGGCTATTGGGGGGAGCTGGCACTATGGGGGGGGGCTTGCACTATGGGGGGACTGCCACAATAGGCAGGGCTGGCACTATGGGGGAGCTGGCACTATGGGGGGGAGAACTGGCACTATGGGGGAGCTGGCACTATGGGGGAGCTGGCACTATGGGGGGGAGAACTGGCACTATGGGGAAGCTGGCACTATTGGGGTGGCTGGCACTATGGGGGGTGGGAGCTGGCACTATGGGGGTGCTGGCACTATGGGGGGCTGGCACTATGGGGGAGCTGGCACTATGGGGGAAGCTGGAACTATGGGGGGGAGCTGGCACTATGGGGGGAGCTGGCACTATGGGGGGGCTGGCACTATGGGGGAGCTGGCACTATGGGGGAAGCTGGCACTATGGTGGGGAGCTGGCACTATGGGGGGAGCTGGCACTATGGGGGGGCTGGCACTATTGGGGAAGCTGACACTATGGGGGGGCTGACACTATGGGAGGAGCTGGTACTATGGGGGAATTTCTTACTGGCACATTATGGGGGGCACCATGGGGAGAGGAGCACTATGGGGGTATCTGGGGGCTCTAAATGGTCTTTTTGTAATTATTGGCACATTATGGGGGCACTATAGACGAGAGTGGCACTATGGGGCATCTGGTTTCACTATAGGGCATTATTTGGGGGAACTATGGGGAAGTGGGGGCTCTAAAGGGGCCTTTTTTATTGGCACATTATGGTGGGCACTATGGCATTTGGTGGCACTAAGGGGGCATTTTTTACTGGAACAATATGGGAGGCACTATAGGGGAGAGCGGCACTATGTGGCATTATTTGGGGGTACTATGGGGGAGTGGAGCACTATTGGGGCATATGGTGGCACAAAGAAGGGGCATTTTTTACTGGCACATTGTGGGGGAGAGGAGCACTATAGGGGCATCTGCTGGGGGCACTAAGAAGGGGCATTTTTTTACTGGCATATTATGGGGGACACTATTGGGAAGGGGGTGAGGAGCACTATGAGGGAATTTACTGGGGCACTATATAGGGGTATTTTATGCTGGCATACATTATGGGGACATTAGCTTAACTGCGGGCACTAAGCGGGGGTATTTCATGTACTGTTAAACAAAACAAGCAATGCAACAGCTCACTGCAAACCAAATAAAGTACAAAATTGCATCATAATTGCAAATGCTGAACTAATAAGTTAGAGATACTTGCCAAATCGTTTTGTACAAAATTATTTGAGCCCGTCTGCCGCACGTCAAGGCAATCTCTAGTTAGACGGGTTCCTAACACTAAATATACCTGTTATGTGCCATAGCGGCTATCATATAATTCAGAAAGTGCAGGTTCCACTTACATGCTGGATTCAGCCTGAATTTCTGTCATTTTCGGTGCCAAAATGGCCTCCATTATATCCAGGGAAAGCAGTTACCAGCATGCACGTCGGGCCCACTCCACACCACCCCTGGCGCCACATGGTCACCAAGGACTGCAATGAGAGTCCACACACTATCTCTCTCCTGGTGCCAGATGGCTTCAGTGAGCGAGGGGGAGCGGGCCAAGCTATATACTAACACTAATTAAAATCAACCTGTGGGACAGACGAGCTGGTCAGGAGTGCACGACTGGGGAGGCAGCCATGTACTGTCATATTATAGGGAGAATTATTACTAGTAGGGGGTATTATGGGGAGTTTTACTACTACTGGGGGGCTATGAGGAACATGATTACTAATATGGGCACTATAGGGGCATTATTATTACTAAGTGTGCTCTGGCAGAGAATTATTTCTATTGGTGGGATTTTGGGGAGCACTGTTACTTTGGGGGCACCCTGGCATAGTATCAGCTTAGCACAATTATTTTTGGGGGACATTATCTTTATACTATTAGTGTCTGGGCGCAGTTATTTTTTAGAGCACTGTGTGCCAATAATTGTTGAAGGGGGCACTATCTGTGTGGTAGTAGCCTTTCCAGGGGGACTGTATCTGCAGTATAGTATTGGGGGCACAGCGGGCACAGTATTGGGGGCACTATCTGTGTGGTATTAGTATTTCCAGGGGGACTGTTTCTGCAGTATAGTATTGGGGGTGGCAGGAAAGGGTGTTCAGAAGATGTGAAGATGATGGAAATGTGGGAAACTAATATCTGTTTCTCAATCTCTGCAGAGACGGGAGATGGCAGAAAAATCATCATGGCAGTCTGGTCTGAATGGAGAAGATGAGGAAAAAGAACATCTACAACAAAGGTGACATCACAGGATGTAAGAGGTATGGGGCGCTATGTAGGAGAGGAGATGCTCCCGCTCCTCCCCCTGCCATTTGCAGAAGAGGATTCAGAGCTAGGTGAGGACGGCAAAGGGGGATAGCAAGCCACAGGCGGGTGGCAGATGGTGGGGGGAACCACAGTCAATGAGCAGGATCTGTGGAGGGAGGAGAGCGGAGGAGCTTCCTGGCTGTAGCCTGCTGTTTATTGTATAATGTGAAGCAGGCAGTGCAGCCAGGACAGGCCCTCCCCTCTCCGTAGGATGTGTAGAGACAGGCCTCAACTATAGAATTTCAGCTGTACAGTGTTTGTTGGGAGTGGTCTATTATATGTAGGAGAGGATTTTAATAATGGGCGGGGCTAAAATGGGCCACTTGACTGGATTTGCCCCCCAGGACTAAGGCTGCCAGCCCTCCCTGAGAGGTACATACCGTATGGGAATAAAAGGTTAAGGAACAAAAAGAAACCAATGTGGATAAACAGAACTGTAAAGAAAGCAATAAATGACAAAAAGAAAGCATATAAAACACTAAAACAGGAGGGTAGCGAGGAAGCACTGAAAAACTATAAGGAAAAAAATGGAACATGTAAAAAACAAATAAAAGCGGCCAAACTAGAGACCGAGAGATTAATTGCCAAAGAGAGTAAAACTAACCCTAAAATGTTCTTCAATTTTATAAATGTTAAAAAGTATAAATCTGAAGGTGTCGGCCCTTTAAACAGTAATGAGGGCGGAGTTGCAGAGAGCTACGAGGAGAAAGCAAAGCTGTTTAATATTTTTTTCTCCAATGTATTCACTGAGGAAAATAAACTGTCAGATGAAATGCTGAATGTAAAAATAAATTCCCCATTAAAAGTGTCCTGTCTGACCCAGGAAGAAGTACAACAGCGACTTAAAAAGATTAAAATAGACAAATCGCCAGGAGCGGATGGCATACACCCCTGTATCCTAAGGGAATTAAGTAATGTCATAGCCAGACCCTTATTTCTGATATTTGCAGACTCTATACTGACAGGGAATGTCCCACAGGATTGGCGCATGGCAAATGTAGTGCCAATATTCAAAAAGGGTCCAAAAACAGAGCCTGGAAACTATAGGCCAGTAAGTTTAACATCTGTTGTGGGTAAACTGTTTGAAGGTTTTCTGAGAGATGCTATCTTAGAGCATCTCAACGGAAATAAGCAAATAACGCCATATCAGCATGGCTTCATGAGGGATCGGTCATGCCAAACTAATTTAATCAGTTTCCAAGAGGAGGTAAGACTTGACATCGGCGAATCAATGGATGTCGTATATCTGGACCTCTCCAAAGCATTTGACACTGTACCACATAAAAGGTTAGTATATAAAATGAGAATGCTCGGACTGGGAGAAAGCGTCTGTATGTGGGTAACTAACTGGCTCAATGATAGAAAACAGAGGGTGGTTATTAACGGTACATACACAGATTGGGTCACTGTCACTAGTGGAGTACCTCAGCGGTCAGTATTGGGCCCTATTCTCTTCAATATATTTATTAATGATCTTGTAGAAGGCTTGCATAGTAAAATATAAATTTTCGCAGATGACACTAAACTGTGTAAAGTAATTTACACTGAAGAGGACAGTATACTATTACAGAGCGATCTGGATAGACTGGAGGCTTGGGCAGATAAGTGGCAGATGAGGTTTAACACTGACAAATGTAAAGTTATGCACATGGGAAGGAATAATGCAAGTCACCCGTACATACTAAATGGTAAAACACTCGGTAAGGCTACTTTCACACTAGCGTTCGGGTGTCCGCTCGTGCGCTCCGTTTGAAGGGGCTCAAGAGCGGCCCCGAACGCATCCGTCTGGCCCTAATGCATTCTCAGTGGAGGCGGATCCACTGAGAATGCATCCGCCTGCCAGCGCTCAGCCTCCGCTCCGCTCAGTGAGCGGACACCTAAACGCTGCTTGCAGCGTTCGGGTGTCCGCCTGGCCGTGCGGAGGCGAGCGGATCCGTCCAGACTTACAATGTAAGTCAATGGGGGCGGATCCGCTTGAAGATGACACCATATGGCTCAATCTTCAAGCGGATCCGTTCCCCATTGACTTTCAATGTAAAGTCTGAACGGATCCGCTCAGACAACTTTCACACTTAGAAAATTTTCTAAGTTTTAATGCAGACGCATCCGTTCTGAACGGATGCGAACGTCTGCATTATCGGAGCGGATCCGTCTGATGAAACATCAGACGGATCCGCTCCGAACGCTAGTGTGAAAGTAGCCTAACACTGACATGGAAAAGGATCTAGGAATTTTAATAAACAGCAAACTAAGCTGCAAAAACCAGTGTCAGGCAGCTGCTGCCAAGGCCAATAAGATAATGGGTTGCATCAAAAGGTGCATAGATGCCCGTGATGAGAACATATTCCTACTACTTTACAAATCACCATATACTTCTCCTGGAGCCAAATGGCTACTGGTAGGTTCTATATAAGCAGACTCAGTTTTATACTGACTTTAAAACCATCCTCCAGGACAGATTGACTGGTCAGGTGTGCATGACTTCATGGAGATTTGGCTCCAGGAGAAGTATATGGTGGGCTCAGCATGCATGTTGGTACTTGCATCCCTGGATCCGATGAAAGCTGTAATGGCACCGGACGGGGTTAAAAGCAGAGTGTGCCTGGCGTTCATGCTGTGCCTGCGCTCCCTGGACTTTGTGTGGCTATCATGGCCCATAAACAGGTAGGAACTAGTGTTAGGGACCACTCAATAGAGGCGACCTTGACGTGGTGAGTGGCTTATTACGCTTTGGCCAAAATGTACACCAATGCCTCATCCAGCATAGAGGCAGGGCAGAGTGCTGGTTGCAGAGTGCTATCACATTTGTATTTTGCGTTTGTATATGTATTTCGCCATAGTGATGTGCACCACATACAGGGTTGTGCTGACTCAATCACCCACATTTTTTCTTTGTAGTATATATTGGAGGCGTGGCGATCTCCATGAAGTCATGCACACCTGACCAGTCAATCTGTCCTGGAGGCTGGTTTTAAAGTCAGTATAAAACTGAGTCTGCTTATATAGAACCTACCAGTAGCCATTTGGCTCCAGGAGAAGTATATGGTGGGCTCAGCATGCATGTTGGTACTTGCATCCCTGGATCCGATGAAAGCTGTAATGGCACCGGACGGGGTTAAAAGCAGAGTGTGCTTGGCGTGCATGCTGGCCTGCATTCCCTGGACTTTGTGTGGCTATCATGGCCCATAAACAGGTAGGAACTAGTGTTAGGGACCACTCAATAGAGGCGACCTTGACGTGGTGAGTGGCTTATTACGCTTTGGCCAAAATGTACACCAATGCCTCATCCAGCATAGAGGCAGGGCAGAGTGCTGTTTGCAGAGTGCTATCACATTTGTATTTTGCGTTTGTATATGTATTTCGCCATAGTGATGTGCACCACATACAGGGTTGTGCTGACTCAATCACCCACATTTTTTCTTTGTAGTATATATTGGAGGCGTGGCGATCTCCATGAAATCATGCACACCTGATGCTACGAGGGTGTCAAGAGCCATGTCTGAATCCGTTATACCCGGGGTCAGGAAGTCGCAGCGAGTGGCTGCGCGTTCGATGTACAAAGACAGTGCTGTTTCGTAATGGTAGCTTTCTGGGTTTGCCTTGCAATCCTTTTTGGCTCACTCAGGGATCCGTAGCTTCTCCTCCTCAGCTGTTTCTTGTCCAGCAATCCCAACCTCCTTATATTCCCATCTCCCACTTCTCTGGTTGCCAGATATAGAGCTTCCTGCCTGGACTTCTATACTGACCCACTGGAGCTGTGTAGCTGTGTTCCCTGGTTGTTGTTCCAGAACGTTACCCTCCGGATCCCTGTTGGGCCTTGGTGGTCTGCTGTTGTCGCCCACCTGGGATTATATGTTTGTCTGTATTGTCTATCCTCTCCTTGGTGTTTTCCTCTTAGTGTCAGTGGTGCGGACTAGTGATCCCACCGCCCCGTTCACTATACAGGGCTCATCTTAGGGAAAGCCAGGGTTTAGGCACGTGATCGGCGTACGGGTGAGGAACCCGTCTAGGGACGTCAGGGCAGTCAGGTGCCAGCCGCAAGGTGAGTCAGGGGTCACCACCTTTCCCTCTCCCTTGGACAGGGCCTTCCCATTTCCCTCCCTTTGCGTGACGCCGGTCATTACATTATATCTGGCCCTTATTTTGTGTAGGTAAAAAAAAAAAAAAAAACTTTTTCTTTCTACCTACTTAGAATCCAGTATGGATCCAATTGCTTATTTGTCAAAGCAACTTCAAGGCCTGTCTTTGGAGGTGGCAGGATTGAAGGCATCGGTCCTCCAGCAACAGCAGCAATTGCAACAGACTGCAAGCCCAGCGGTTGCTACAGGTAACCAGGTTGTTGCGGAACCCAAGGTTGCTCTTCCTGACAGATTTTCTGGGGGAAGGGAAAAATTTGTGACGTTCCGTGAGGCCTGTAAATTATATTTTAAACTGCGCCCTTACTCCTCTGGTAATGAAGAACAGCGGGTGGGGGTTGTTATTTCCCTGCTGCATGGGGACCCGCAATCCTGGGCGTTCTCTTTACCCACTGATTCCCAGGCTCTCCGGTCAGTGGATGAATTTTTTGGGGCCTTGGGTCTCATATATGACGACCCTGACCGAGTCGCACTGGCTGAATCAAAATTACGGAGACTCCTACAGGGAGAGCGGCCAGTAGAGGAGTATTGCGCAGAGTTCCATAGGTGGGCTACGGATACCCAGTGGAACGACCCGGCTCTCAGGAGTCAGTTCTGCTCTGGGTTATCCGAAAGGATTAAGGATGCGCTTGCGCTGTATGAGACACCCTTTTCCCTTGATGCGGTGATGTCTCTTTCTATCAGAATAAATAGACGTCTTAGGGACAGATTGAAAAATCCGGAGCAATTGGTAACCCCTCCCAAGCAGCAGTTAGTCTGTACGGACTTAGACGAGCCTATGCAGCTAGGAGGAACTACTCGTCAGGTCCATCCTCCTGAGGCTCGCCATAGGCGTAGGGTTTGTTTTTTCTGTGGGGAGAGGGGTCATTTTATTAATGTCTGTCCTTCCTTCCTCAAAAACAAAAGACCGTCGGAAAACTACTAACCCCAGGCTGTGTGGAGGATGTCAGCCGGGGGGTATACGTTTCCTCTATACGAACATCGCAATTTGTGTTGCCAGCGGTTGTTGTTTTTGGCGTTAAGACGGAGACTATTTCTTTTTTTCTAGACAGTGGAGCAGGAGTAAATTTGATAGATGCCCATTTTGCCCACACTATGGGTTTGTCTCTCTGTACGCTACAGAGACCTATTCCCATATTCGCTATTGATTCTGCTCCTCTGTCTCAGAGAAACCTCACTCACATTGTCCATAACTTACACCTTCGGGTAAGGGACCACCATAACGAGTTGCTTTCATGTTATGTTCTGGAGGGGCTTCCCACTCCGGTGGTGTTGGGTCTTCCCTGGTTGGTAGCGCACAATCCAGTGGTGGATTGGCAGGCCAGGGAGATATTGGAGTGGAGTAGGCAGTGCAGAGAAAATTGCTTAAATAGCAATTGCTTAGTCGCCTCCATAGCTACCCTACCCACATTTGTTTCGGACTTTGAGGACGTTTTTTCTGAAAAGGGTTGTCAGAAGTTACCACCTCACCGTCCTTATGATTGCCCGGTTAACCTGATTCCCGGTGCAAAATGACCCAAGACCAGGTTATATAATCTTTCGGGTCCAGAGAGACAAGCCATGAAAGATTATATCTCCGAGAGCTTGGCTAAGGGACACATCAGACCCTCTTCTTCACCCGTGGCTGCAGGGTTTTTCTTCGTTAAAAAGAAAGATGGGGGCCTGCGTCCTTGCCTAGATTTTCGCGAATTAAACCGGATAACCATCCGAGACCCATACCCTCTTCCTCTCATTCCTGACCTGTTTAATCAGATTGCGGGTGCTAGGTGGTTCTCCAAACTTGATCTTAGGGGGGGCCTACAATCTGATTCGTATTAAGGAGGGGGATGAGTGGAAGACAGCTTTTAACACCCCTGAGGGGCATTATGAAAATCTAGTCATGCCTTTCGGTCTGACCAATGCTCCTGCTGTCTTCCAACATTTTGTTAATGACATTTTTAGTCATCTTATCAGCAGGTTTGTGGTGATATACCTAGATGATATTTTAATTTATTCGTCGGATCTAAAAACACATGAGGTGCATGTCAGACAGGTACTGCAGGTCCTACGGACGAATAAATTATATGCTAAAATTGAAAAGTGTGTTTTCGCCGTTCAGGAAATACAGTTCCTAGGGTATTTATTATCTGCTTCAGGTTTCCGTATGGATCCTAGGAAGGTCCAGGCAATTTTAGATTGGGATCTTCCTGAGAACCTCAAAGCACTGCAACAGTTCTTGGGCTTCGCAAATTTCTATAGAAAATTCATTAAAAATTATTCAGTGAAGGGGACTGATTTAGGAAGGGGACTGATTTTTCTAAATGGTCTGACGCCGCTAAAATTGCTTTTTCCTCTCTAAAAGAGAGGTTTACCTCGGCACCTGTACTAATCCAACCTGATGTCTCCCAGCCTTTTATTGTTGAAGTAGATGCGTCAGAGGTGGGAGTGGGGGCTGTACTGTCTCAGGGTCCGTATCCTGGCAAATGGCGTCCTTGTGCTTTCTTTTCTAAAAAACTATCTGCAGCAGAGAAGAACTATGATATTGGCAATAGGGAACTATTAGCTATTAAACTAGCGTTTGAAGAATGGCGTCACTTTTTTAGAGGGGGCAATCCACCCCGTCACTGTGATTACGGACCACAAAAACCTTCTGTACCTCGAATCAGCTAAGCGTCTCACCCCTAGACAAGCTAGGTGGTCGCTATTTTTTACCAGGTTTAACTTTGTTATTACCTATCGTCCTGGGGCAAAAAATACCAAGGCAGATGCATTATCTTGTTGTTTCCCTGGAGGGGGTAATGTGAGTGATCCGGTACCCATTCTACAAAGAGGAGTGGTTGTCTCTGCGGTACACTCTGTTCTGGAGGGGAAGGTGTTAGAGGCCCAGGGGGACGCCCCGGTCTCTTGCCCCTCAGAGAAATTGTTTGTCCCGTTGAACCTGCGTCTCGAATTATTAAAGGAACATCATAATTCGGCACTTGCTGGGCACCCGGGTAGTAAAGCAACCTTGGAGCTATTGTCTCGTTGTTTTTGGTGGCCAAGATTGCGTCAGGCTGTAATGGATTTTGTGTCTTCTTGTTCTACTTGTGCGCGCACGAAAGTCTCTCATACACGTCCTGCAGGGTCTTTATTGCCACTTGTCATTCCCAATAGGCCATGGACACATCTGTCAAAGGATTTTATCACTGACTTACCTTTGTCTGCGGGTTAAACAGTTATCTTGGTAGTAGTGGACAGGTTTAGCAAAATGGTACACTTCATTGCGTTACCCGCACTACCTAATGCTAAGACTCTTGCTCAGGTATTCATCAGTGAAATCGTGAAGCTTCACGGGGTCCCTTCCGATGTTGTTTCGGATCGGGGAACCCAGTTTATTTCTAAATTTTGGAAAGCTTTTTGTTCCCGTTTGGGGGTACACTTGTCCTTTTCCTCAGCTTTCCATCCTCAGTCGAATGGACAGACTGAGCGTACCAACCAAAACCTTGAGACATATCTAAGATGTTTTGTGTCTGAAAACCAAGAGGTGTGGTCATCATATTTACCGTTAGCCGAGTTTGCCATAAATAATCGCCGTCAGGAATCTACTGGCAAGTCACCATTTCTTGGTGCATATGGTTTTCATCCCCAATTCTGTACTTTCAAAGAGGGGGGGTCTTCTGGGGTTCCCGAAGAGGAACGGTTTTCGGCGTCTCTTTCATCTGTATGGCAGAAAGTGCAAGCTAATTTGAAAAATATGGGAGGTAAATATAAATGCATGGCTGATAAAAAACGGTCGCCAGGTCCGGACCTAGAAGTGAATGACTATGTGTGGTTATCTACTAGGAATATTAAATTAAAGGTTCCCTCTTGGAAACTGGGTCCTAGGTTTATTGGTCCTTACAAAATAGTAGCCATCATTAACCCCGTGGCTTTTCGCCTGGAGCTACCTCAGACTTTTAAAATTCATAACGTCTTCCATAAATAGTTACTCAAAAAGTATGTTCCACCTCTAGAACCATCACCGCTGCCACCCCCTCCTGTTATTGTGGATGGTAATCTAGAGTTTCAAATATCCAAAATTGTTGATTCTCGTCGGGTCCGCTGTTCTCTTCAATATCTGGTGCATTGGAGGGGTTACGGTCCCGAGGAAAGAATGTGGGTTCCAGCGTCTGAGGTAAACGCCGACAGGTTAGTTCGGGTTTTTCATGCCTCTCATCCTGAGAGACCTAGTCCTGAGTGTCCGGAGGCCCCTCGTGGAAGGGGGGGTACTGTCACGAGGGTGTCAAGAGCCACGTCTGACTCCGTTATACCCGGGGTCAGGAAGTCGCAGCGGGTGGCTGCGCGTTTGATGTACAAAGACAGTGCTGTTTCGTAATGGTAGCTTTCTGGGTTTGCCTTGCAATCCTTTTTGGCTCACTCAGGGATCCGTAGCTTCTCCTCCTCAGCTGTTTCTTGTCCAGCAATCCCAACCTCCTTATATTCCCATCTCCTACTTCTCTGGTTGCCAGATATAGAGCTTCCTGCCTGGACTTCTATACTGACCCACTGGAGCTGTGTAGCTGTGTTCCCTGGTTGTTGTTCCAGAACGTTACCCTCCGGATCCCTGTTGGCCTTGGTGGTCTGCTGTTGTCGCCCACCTGGGATTATATGTTTGTCTGTATTGTCTGTCCTCTCCTTGGTGTTTTCCTCTTAGTGTCAGTGGTGCGGACTAGTGATCCCACCGCCCCGTTCACTATACAGGGCTCATCTTAGGGAAAGCCAGGGTTTAGGCACGTGATCGGCGTACGGGTGAGGAACCCGTCTAGGGACGTCAGGGCAGTCAGGTGCCAGCCGCAAGGTGAGTCAGGGGTCACCACCTTTCCCTCTCCCTTGGACAGGGCCTTCCCATTTCCCTCCCTTTGCGTGACACCGATCATTACACCTGACCAGTCAATCTGTCCTGGAGGCTGGTTTTAAAGTCAGTATAAAACTGAGTCTGCTTATATAGAACCTACCAGTAGCCATTTGGCTCCAGGAGAAGTATATGGTGGGCTCAGCATGCATGTTGGTACTTGCATCCCTGGATCCGATGAAAGCTGTAATGGCACCGGACGGGGTTAAAAGCAGAGTGTGCTTGGCGTGCATGCTGACCTGCATTCCCTGGACTTTGTGTGGCTATCATGGCCCATAAACAGGTAGGAACTAGTGTTAGGGACCACTCAATAGAGGCGACCTTGACGTGGTGAGTGGCTTATTACGCTTTGGCCAAAATGTACACCAATGCCTCATCCAGCATAGAGGCAGGGCAGAGTGCTGGTTGCAGAGTGCTATCACATTTGTATTTTGCGTTTGCATATGTATTTCGCCATAGTGATGTGCACCACATACAGGGTTGTGCTGACTCAATCACCCACATAATCCACAATAACTCCGCTGGTAGACAGGAACAGCATACAATAATCCAGGTAGCCTTACAATAATCCCTTTTTCCCAAGAACTAGACGACACATAGCTTGGGAGTCAACTAACTTTATTTAGACATAGCACACCTACTTTAAACCCCCCAACAGCCTCATTTACATACAATAGGGCACATAGATGACTATGGTACAAGGAAGGGTGGAGCCAGACAATAGCAAGGGCTGATGGGAGATTGAGGAGGGACAGAGCAGCTGGTTTAAACTGTTGTCCCAGTGTCCCTGAGACAACACCCTGCTGGGGAAACAATGGGACAGGAAAAAGGGGAGGGGAAGAGGCACAGAAAAGCAATGCATTTAACATAGTAAACATTACAGTAAGAGCAAGATATATACAAAGATATTCTATGTGGCTAGGTTTGCCACAACTCCTTGATCAGTGAGTTAATTATGCTATACTGAATTTCCTCCCAGTGTCACATCTGGATCACGTAATCTTTTGGGAAATGTAGGAAGATGAGTTTACTTATATGGTCTTACGTAAGCATGTTCATCCAAGTGGGATTGGCTTGACCCACACGAGGGATGGATCAGTTTGTGATTGTGATAATGTGGCAATGAATGCATATTGTACTGCAATATAAGACTAAATTAATGACAGTGCCGATGTTCTGGCACTTCATACACATTTATTAGGTTTATTTGCAGCCTCCACACTATCCTTACAACAATGGTTGTGTCACTTTGCACATATCTTTTAAAGGTGAGGGAGCGGTGGTATTTCTCACCATACCCCTCGGGTGTTCCCTTACCCTAGTTAGTCTAGAACAGGGATAGGCAAACTGCGGCTCTACAGCTGTTGTAAAACTACAAATCTCATCATGCCCTGACGTAGGCTGATAGCTGTAGGCAGACTGGGCATACTGGGAGTTGTAGTTTTACAACATCTGGAGAGCCACAGTTTGCCCATCCCTGGTCTAAAAGGTTCCCCTACTATACTCACAGATTAGGTCACTTCTATGTACGTATTGACCCCCTGTACAGTTAGCGATAGTTGAAAGGCGGGAGTAGGGAGGTGTTACGTCTGGCACTCCTCCAGGTTGATTGGCGTCCTGCCCAAGAGCTTGGCCCAGGGGGTTTGGCTTGGTTCATTTAATGAGCGGCACTCGGCGGCCACGTCACGGCCTCAACAGTGCGGGAGGCTGGCTGGTGGTGGGCAGCTATATTGACTTGTTTTTTGTTGTAACTTTGTGTCTAATAACTCCTGATGAAAGGCAGAGGAAATCTTGGCACTAGAAACGCGTCGAGCTTTAGGGTGCAACTAGACAAGATAGATTACAAGGCATCTTTTAGCGAGTGAGGAGACACAATATTGTGATAGCAGCCCAGTTTTGTGACAAGGCTGCAAATATAGTGAATAGAGTAGAGCGGTTACTGCCAATATTCCACTATGCATCACTATATATTTGGATCCTCCAGCACATAGTATGTGAATAAATACATCTTTTAATGGTATGGAATCATCAGATGGTGTGAATATACAGTACAGACCAAAAGTTTGGACACACCTTCTCATTCAAAGAGTTTTCTTTATTTTCATGACTATGAAAATTGTAGATTCACACTGAAGGCATCAAAACTATGAATTAACACATGTGGAATTATATACATAACAAACAAGTGTGAAACAACTGAAAATACGTCATATTCTAGGTTCTTCAAAGTAGCCACCTTTTGCTTTGATTACTGCTTTGCACACTCTTGGCATTCTCTTGATGAGCTTCAAGAGGTAATCCCCTGAAATGGTTTTCACTTCACAGGTGTGCCCTGTCAGGTTTAATAAGTGGTATTTCTTGCCTTATAAATGGGGTTGGGACCATCAGTTGCGTTGAGGAGAAGTCAGGTGGATACACAGCTGATAGTCCTACTGAATAGACTGTTAGAATTTGTATTATGGCAAGAAAAAAGCAGCTAAGTAAAGAAAAACGAGTGGCCATCATTACTTTAAGAAATGAAGGTCAGTCAGTCAGCCGAAAAATTGGGAAAACTTTGAAAGTAAGGGCTATTTGACCATGAAGGAGAGTGATGGGGTGCTGCGCCAGATGACCTGGCCTCCACAGTCACCAGACCTGAACCCAATCGAGATGGTTTGGGGTGAGCTGGACCGCAGAGTGAAGGCAAAAGGGCCAACAAGTGCTAAGCATCTCTGGGAACTCCTTCAAGACTGTTGGAAGACCATTTCAGGGGACTACCTCTTCAAGAGAATGCCAAGAGTGTGCAAAGCAGTAATCAAAGCAAAAGGTGGCTACTTTGAAGAACCTAGAATATTACATATTTTCATTTGTTTCACACTTGTTTGTTATGTATATAATTCCACATGTGTTAATTCATAGTTTTGATGCCTCCATAGTCATGAAAATAAAGAAAACTCTTTGAATGAGAAGGTGTGTCCAAACTTTTGGTCTGTACTGTATATAATTTTAGAACGCACCTCTGAGACTCTGATGCCCAGCCTGATAAGTAATTTGGTGAACTACCACTTTACTATTTTAATGTGATATTTAGTAAAGTTTTATTTTTTTGCGTTTTTTTACTCAGGCAGTTAATCTTAAGATGCAGTACCCCAAAACCGAGTACTTTTGACGTGTTTTAATGCCATGTATACTGTGAGACAGTGACAGGTCTCACTCAGGTTAGAGGCAAGGAAGGGGTGGATAGTGTGGTCCACACCCCTGTTCCACCAGAGGTGAGAGAAGCTGGAGGTAATCAGCCTGGCATAAGGCACCTCCCAGAGTGTCAGAAAGGGGGTAGTGTGTTACCTGTGGACAGAGGCCTGGAGGCTCTGTCTGTGTGGTCTCAGCTGGGCAAGGCTGAGGGACCACAAGGCTGGGAGATAGCCTGGAGTTGGGGGACGCAGCGACGCCTGGGAGGGTCGCAGGGCCATAGTCAGGCAGACTACTGAGCCCCAATCCTCTCACAAGAAATACTGAACTGGAGACAGTGGGCGTACTGTGCTCTGTACAGCCAGGAGGCTGTGGGACATTGGCTGACAAAAGCCGCATGAGTTCACAGGGTGTGAACTGGGACCTAGGTGAGTCAGGAAACTTTATGTTTTTTTTTTAATTTATCTTTATTTTTATTTTAGAAAGACATAAAATTTGTACATAGACCAATATTAAACGCATCAGTGTATATAGTATAACAATCATAGAATTAGTACATAGACCAGTATTGGACACATCAGTGTATGTAAGAAAACAGTCATAAATATCGTTAGACCCCCCCCCCCCCCCCCCCCATTGGCTGTCATTCCCCTCGATTCATTCAAGTACAACATACAATAAGTACATTCGATATATCAAGATATATCTACGTGGCTCTGCGTGCGGCTCTCCGATTCCTTCCAATCTCCTCATATATTTTAATTTGTTGAAGGTATAGACCCCACTCCCTTGAAGAGGGCTGGGAGACAGAACCCCAGTGCCTGACCAATATAGCTTTCGCTACCATCAATCCTCTCATCCAGATCCGTCTAACCTGGGAGGGAACTTCTGTTTCTGAGCCATAGTCTCCAAAGATTACTATCAAGATCCCCGGGTTATAGTTCATTAAGGATTCCTTTTGTAGGGCAGAGAAAACCTCATCCCAATATTTTCTTATTTTACTGCAACTCCAAAGCAAATGGACATAATTTGCGTTAACATATCCACATTTAGGGCAGCAGCAGTCCCGGTCCCTATTTTGGGTAAATTTTCCTTGGATTTTGGGCGTATAGTAGAGTCTATGGAGAATCTTAAATTGAATTAATCTATGTGCACTGGAAACTGTCGCCCTTCTCACGTTCCTATAGATAGTGGGCCACTGTAAAGGAGGGCAATTCAACTCTTGCTCCCATTTACTTGGGCTTTTAAAAGGCGTTACAGTTGCCAGTGCCATTCGGAGTTTAGCGTATAATCTAGATATTTTCACCTTCTCGTCCTTCTGGGCGACACAGTAATCAAAAAATGTATTCTCTCGTGGTAAAATAAGACCCCTATTCCTAGAGGCTTCGAAAACATGTTTCAAACGTGCATACATAAATACCTCTAATGGTGAACTATCATTGAAACCAAATTCCGAAAGTGTTTTAAAACGACCTAGATGAAAAAGGTGAGACACCATATAGATGCCATTTCGTGACCAATAACCAAAATCTGTAATTTTGAAGAATTCCTCCAACCCCCTGTTCCCCCACAGAGGGGTGAAAACAAACGGACCGGGGACTTTAAGGATCTCCTTGAGCCTATTCCACACCCTCTGTAGTGAGCAAGGGATCAGCAAGGACCTCCTCATTCCCATAGACCCAGTTTCCAAATATGCAAATATGTTCTCTATTGGACTATGAATAACTTTGTTCAAATACCCTGAAAGTAAACTCTCTTTCCAATTACAACACCGCTGAATCTGTGGACAAAAATAATAACCTTGAAAAAAGGGTAGTGACAGCCCACCATCTGCCTCCGACAACCATAGATATCTCTGCTTTATACGCACCCTCTTTCTGCCCCAAATTAGGTCGTTAATCAAGGTCTCCAACCTATGAAAGAAGATATCGTCGATCCAAATGGGGGAGGCACACACCGGGAACAAAACTATAGGCAGAATAATCATCTTGATCAGTGCAATTCGATCTGTCTGTGCCAGTATCAATTTCCGCCAAGCGCCAACTTTAGTCCTCACTTTATTCAGCACTGGGGCCAAATTAAGCTCATAAAACCTACTTATAGGAACCCCGATCTTAACCCCTAAATAATCCAAGGAATCACTAGGAGCCAAGACGCGGACTCGGCTCCCCTCATCTACAGCTTTCCGGTTCAGCGGGAGGAGCGATGACTTTGTCCAGTTGATCATATAACCGGATAACTTACCATATTGTTCTATTACCTCTATAACGTACAGAAGGATTTTCCAACCCTGATCCAGAAACAGAATCACATCGTCTGCGTATAGACTTATTTTATCGCTCACTCCCGCCACCCCGAAGCCTGCTATACGGTTCTCCAAACGAATCCGACAAGCCAACGGTTCAATAAAAAGAGCGAAGAGGAGAGGAGACAGGGGGCAGCCCTGTCTCATCCCTCTCCGCATCATAACAGGAGAAGAACTCATACCATTAATATCGATATATGCAACTGGCTGTTCATATAGCATTTGGGTCATTTCCAAAAATAGATTCCCGAGGCCAAAATAAGACATCGTAGCCCAGAGAAAGGGCCACTCCATCCTGTCAAACGCCTTTGCGGCGTCTAGTGACAGGACGGAGTGGTCCACACTACCCCCAACTGACAAATTCAGATAAACCCTATATATACTCGTCTGTATCTGGCGGCCCGGGATAAAGCCCGTCTGGTCAGGGTGTACCAGATCAGCTATAACTCTCTTCAAGCGGTTAGCCAGAATTTTTGCGAAAATCTTGTAGTCCGTATTTAGGAGCGATATAGGTCTATATGACCCCACATCGCTTGGGTCCTTCTCCTTTTTCAAGACCAGGATAATTACTGCCTCTCTAAATGAAGGTGGTAGAGAGCCAAATGCGCAGGATTCATTAAAAACTTGTAGAAGAATCGGCAAGAGAGATTTGGCGTGGTACCTGTAGATTTCAAACAGCAATCCATCAGGACCGGGAGATGAACTATACTTTAGGGACGGGAGAGTCGCTTGGAGTTCCTCCAAAAGAATGGGGGAGTCCAGCATCTCTCTATCTTGGGTCGGTAACTGGGGGAGCGCCAGTTTTTGAAGGTATTGATCCATATCAGTGCGACTAAGCGAAGACTCAGATTTATAAAGGGTAGAATAATATTTCACAAATTCCTCTTTAATCTCTTCTGTGGAACTCACCCCAATTCCTTGTGTATTCCTGGTTTCTTTTATAGTGGTATCCTCTCTCTGGTTGGCCACCAAACGAGCCAAAAACCGGCCTGTTTTACCAGATTCGCAAAAGCGGTTCTGGCCTTGAAATAGAAGCTTGTGTTATGCTTTTTTATATAGCAGAGTCTTAGGCTGAGAATTAGCCTCCTTTAATTGGCCGATGAGTTGCTCCTCATGACAGTCAATTAATGCGGCACGCAAACTCCTTATTGAGTCTGTCAGTTGTTTTTCCCTACGTCGTGATTCCATTCTGAATCCATGGATTTTATTAAAGTACAGGCCCCTAATATGGGCCTTCAACGCGTCCCACACATAATGAATATGTGTTGAGCCTACGTAGAAGCCCCAAAATTCCTGTATATCCTGATCTACCCGGGATTGCTCCCCTATCACCTCAAACCAATGCGGGTTCAATTTAAAGGTTCTTCCTGAAGTTGGGGCCTCCGCAAACACAATCAGTACTAGGGAATGATCCGAGATTCCATGAGGTTCATACCTCATTCTCAGGACGCGACCGCATAGATCCCGACTTGCGAAGGCCAGATCAATACGGGACATGGACCCGTATGACTGGCTAAAACATGAGAAGATTTTTTTTTTTGCCGTAGAGATGGCGCCAGGAAACTTTATGTTTAGTTAGAGCCTGGACGGGCGAGTGTTTATTATTTTATGTGGATGTCACATGTGTTAGGTGAAGCTGCGACTTCATGATAACCTGTATTGGTTGGAGTGTGCACAATAAATACACTGTTTGGACCTGAAACCTGGTGTCCTAAAGGCGTATCTGTGAGAATGACCCCCGGTGAAGAGCTAACCCCCCACAATACCCAGTGTTGTTCTTGTATGGGTTAACCAACCCTGATACAGCCCCTAGAGGAGACTGAAGTGTGGACTGTTTAGCTTCACCCCTAGGAGGGCTAGTTGGTAGTTTGCAGTGGAAGTGAGAGGTTGTCTGTCACGGTACCTTCTGTGAAAGAGGTTAAAAGATCGGAGAGACTGACTGTACGTGAGGTTAACTGACAGTCTCTTGATTCTCAGTGTTGTGGTTTGATAATGACCACACCTTGTCAGGTGCAGCCGTGGTCATCACCGCATTCCCTACTTAGTTTGGTCTCACACTTCATACCATGCCGTTGATATTCTCTGCTTGGATTTGAAGGGGTTGGTGTGTGGACCTTACCTGTGTTCCTGCTCATCCATTTTCTAAAGGATAAGTTGTACTGCTCTTTGCATTTGGTTGTTTCCCCTGTGCTTGTTGTTACTAGGCCTCAGGGAGACGCTGGTTCGTTCACCTGGGAAGGAACCAGTAGTCTCATTCCCTGCCACTACCTAGGGCATTTCAGGGCTCCTAGGGTCTAGGTTCCGGCGTATGTATTTTCCCACCTTCAGGGTCTATATATACCGGCAGGAGTCAGGGCCAGGTTTAGGGGCTTCCTAGGAGGTGACCTTTTCCCTATCCCTAGCCTTGAGGCCTAGTTCTGTGTCCCTCCCCTGTATTCGTGACATTATTAACCGCCCAAAACTGCCATTTTGTTCGGATCAGTGCAGCTATGAATCCTATGTTTGCACTGGTCGTACAGCTGCAGGGGCTGTCTTTGGAGGTAGCTGACCTCCGCGCGAACGTCTTGCAGATCCAGAGACCACAGGCGGCTGATTCCGGTGGTGGATACCAGGCCTGCCCTGAACCCGAGGTTGCCGTCCCGGACAGATTTTCCTGAAGTCAAGGTAACCGCTCCCCATTCCCTGCCCCTTCGCTGTGACTGACAGCGCTTATGCCCGACAGCCGGCTGGCTTTGCTGAACAGCCGGCTGTCAGTCACAGTAGAAGGGGCAGGGAAGGGGGTGTGGTTACCTTGACTTAAAGCAAGGAGGCCACTGCCCGCTTGACTTCAAGAGTGACTCGAAAATAGCGCGCTCAGGGGATAAAAGATCGTTCATTCCTGCTTTTACCGCATCTGACTGCAGGAAGAAAATCATTATTAGAAACACACTGCCGGCTACTTGAAGGTACTGCTGGCGGTTTGAGGTGGTTTTTGCCGCTGACAGGTTCCCTTTAAAGATGCTTCTTCACACTCATGTATCAAGACCCGCAACTAGGGATGAAACATCCGAAGCTGATTTGCATAAAACTTCATTTGAATATTGTACTGCTCCATACAGTATTAGAATGTATTGGCTCAGATGAGCCAAAATTATTACTTTGCGAAGTCTCGCAAGACTTCGGGTACTAACTTCATAAATTAATTTGTACTGTAAAAAAACTTTTCCTGAACTCGGGTTCGGTTCCAAGGTACCACTTGGAGCCAATACATCTGAGCCAATACATTCTAATACTGTACGGAGCGCTCCCTCCGTACAGTATTCAAACGAAGTTTTATGCGAATCGACTTAGAATGTTTTATCTAAAGTCGATTCGCTCATCCCTACCCACAACCCAGCAAAAATATATTCCACAAAGGGATGATAAGGGTACGTTAACACATTGTTGAAACACCACAGATTTTCTGTTGCTGAATTAAGTGCAGTAGGTCGACAGCTTTTTTTCAATACCAGCAAGTGATAGGGGGGAATTTATCATGAGGGGAATATTTGAAGTCGGTTTTGCTTGAGTCTGTGTTGGAGTACTTTGTGCCACATTTATCAAATGTCTCATGTTACTTGATAAATTTGTCTTATCCTTAGGCCTCTTGCACACAAACTTTTTTTTTACTGTTTACGTTCCGTTTTTTGCGTTCCGTATACGGTCCGTATACGGAACCATTCATTTCAATGGGTCCGCAATAAAAACGGAATGTACTCTGTATACATTCCGTTTCTGTATTTCCGTTTTTCCATTCCGTTTAAGGATAGAACATGTCCTATTATTGCCCGCAAATCACGTTGCGTTGCTCCATTCAAGTCAATGGGGCTGTAAAAAAAACGGAATGGATACGGAATGCATCCGTATGTCTTCTGTATCCGTTCCGTTTTCGCGGAACCATCTATTGAAAATTCTATGCCCAGCCCAAATTTTCTATGCAATTGCTGTATACTGTATATGCCATGCTTCCGTTTCCGTTTATGATCCGCAAAAAACGGAAACCAAACGGAAAAAACGGAATGGCAAAATGGAACGGAAGCGGAATGGAAACGGAAACACTACTAAAACAAAAACTGGAAAAACGGATCCGTTTAAAACGGACCTCAAAACACTGAAAAAGCCCTACGGTCATGTGCAAGAGGCCTTAGACCTAACACTTTTGTCTACAGAAGCTCCTCCAGTTTTTCAACTCAAGGGAGATTGCGACTTTTAAAAAAAAGTCTCAATGGTAATTCTGGAGTGAAACTCATTAACATAGCTAACCACACCCACTTTACAAAACTGGAGTGAGTGGTGAAAAAATGCAAAAAGTCACAAAATTTGGTGAGTGCAAAAAAGTTGCAAAATCCCTATTTTTGTGACATTTTGATTCCAGAATTCTGGAGTGTGGGTATGATAATTCAGGGTCATAATGTTTTTAGCAATTCACATCTACACACTGCAGTAAAAATCCTCAGCGGCAACTGACCTGCAGATTTGCAGCATGCCAATTTATTCTGTGGATTTCACCCTTTGCATTACAAACAGTTAAATCAGCTTCAAATTAGCATCATATCAGAAATGAAATCCTCAACGAAAATGTACTATTTTGTGTTGGTTTTTTTTGCTGCTGATTTTCTGCTGTACAAAAACCCTGCAGGATTCAAGTCACATGTGAACACAACCAAAAGCTTCTGATCGTCTTATCTCTATTTAGTGGTCAATGCTGTGTGACAGCAGACATTTTGACCTGTGACCTATAAGGTTCCTCAATGTCTTTTCATTTATCTTCCACATCTCCAGTCTTGTATGAGCTACTCCTACTTTCCATGCATTGCATGTATATTCAGACGCAGGTTTCTGGGTGATAACAGCTGACCATTCGGGTTGGAGATGCCAGAAACCGTTAAAACTGTTAAGTTTTAGGGTTCATGTACACGACCGTTGTTGTTTTGCGGTCCGTTTGTTCACGGATCCGTTGTTCCGTATCTGAGTTTTTTTTTCTATGATTTAAGTCCTCTTCCGTTCCGTTATTCCACAAAACATATCCGTATGGTTTCCGTATTTCGATCAGTTTTTTTGCGGATCGGAAACGGAAACAGTAACTTATTAATCACCAAACACATGAGCAATATGGGCTGGGCATAGCATTTCTACAGTATGGATCCACAAAATACGGATGAAATCCGGATGACCTACGGATGTGTTCCGTGTGCGTTCCGTATTTTTTGCGGACCCGTTGACTTGAATGGGGCCTCGGACCGTGATTTTCGGACAATAATAGGACATGCACTACTTTTTTGCGGAACGGAAATACGTAAACAGAATGCACACGGAGTATCTTCCATTGTTTTTGCCGACCCATTGAAGAGAGTGGTTCTGTATACGGTCCACAACAAAAAAGTAATGGAAGCGGAAAGAAATTACGTTCGTGTGCAAGAGCCCTTAAAGTGATTGTCCAGGATCCACTTTTTTGAGCTAGCCCTCGTAGCATGGTTGACCTAATACATAATTCATATTCACTTCTTCCCTGATGTTCCGGTCCTGCTTCCTGGCGTTTGGCAATCTTCTGGTTCCAGGCTTGTTGACTCCTGCCCAGGTTGTGGACAGGGTCACATGCACCGCTACAGCCAGTGATTGGCCTCAGTGGTAATGTGTAGTGTTGAACAAATCGAAGTTAACAAAGTGGAATTCAATCCGAATTTCACATCCGACTGGCTATGGGCCTGGTCACATGCACCGTTCCAGCGGTTATGTGCCGATTGTGGCCACATCATCACTGAAACCAGTCATTGGCTGGAGAGGTTCATGTGACCATGCCCATAGCCGGCCAGATGTAAACAGCGCGGAGACTGGAATATGGAGACAGCTGGCACAGTGCAGAAGACAGGAGTGGCATGGAGCAGGTAAGTATGAATCTTCTGTTTCAGGGCCATGCTGCGGGCACTTGATAAAAAAATAAATAAACAAAAACTTTATACTGGAAAACCCCTTTAGCTTCACCTTGTTTTCAACAATATACAAATAATTTATATTAACTCACTGCACTAGTAAATGACTAGAGTATTAATACATTACCCTAGTAATGAGCTGCCTGTGGGTTTATTCATTTACCAGTTCTTGCTTCATCCGTATCCAGTACCTTCTTTTTTGTAAGTAAATAGATACAGTCATGTGAAAAAATTAGGACACCCTTTGAAAGCATGTGGTTTTTTGTAACATTTTTAATAAATGGTTATTTCATCTCCGTTTCAACAATACAGAGAGATTAAAGTAATCCGACTAAACAAAGAAAACTGAAGAAAAGTCTTTTCAAGATCTTCTGTAAATGTCATTCTACAAAAATGCCTATTCTAACTGAGGAAAAAGATAGGACACCCTTGCCCCTAATAGCGAGTGTTACCTCCTTTGGCTGAAATAACTGCAGTGAGACGGTTCTTGTAGCCATCTACCAGTCTTCGACATCGGTCTGAGGAAATTTTACCCCACTCCTCAATGCAGAACTTTTTCAGCTGTGAGATGTTTGAGGGGTTTCTTGCACGTACAGCCCTTTTCAAGTCACCCCACAGCATCTCAATGGGATTCAAATCTGGACTTTGACTTGGCCATTCCAGGACTCTCCATTTCTTCTTTTTCAGCCAATCTTTGGTTGATTTACTAGTATGTTTTGGGTCATTGTCATGTTGCATGGTCCAGTTCCGCTTCAGCTTTAATTTTCTAACTGATGGTCTCACATGTTCTTCAAGCACCTTCTGATACACAGTAGAATTCATCGTGGATTCTATGATGGTGAGCTGACCAGGTCCTGCTGCAGCAAAGCAGCCCCAAACCATGACACTTCCACCTCCATGCTTCACAGTTGGTATGAGGTTCTTTTCTTGGAATGCTGTGTTTGGTTTACGCCAAACATGTCCTCTGCTGTTGTGTCCAAATAATTCAATTTTGGACTCATCTGTCCAAAGAACATTATTCCAGAAGTCCTGGTCTTTGTCAACTTTATCGCTGGCAAATGTCAGTCTGGCCTCGATGTTTCTCTTGGAAAGCAAAGGTTTCCTCCTTGCACACCTCCCATGCAAGTTAAACTTGTACAGTCTCTTTCTGATTGTAGAGGCATGTACTTCTACATCAACAGTAGCCAGAGCCTGCTGTAGTTCTCGAGATGACACTTTAGGGTTTTTGGATACCTCTTTTAGCATCTTGCGGTCTGCTCTTGGGGTGAACTTGCTGGGGCGACCAGTCCTGGGCATGTTGGCAGTTGTTTTGAAAGCCCTCCACTTGTAGACTATCTTCTGGACAGTGGAATGGCTGATTTCAAAATCTTTTGAGATCTTTTTAAATCCCTTCCCAGACTCATAGGCTGCTACAATCTTTTTTCTGAAGTCCTCTGACAGCTCTTTTGCTCTCACCATGGTGCTCACTCTCACTTCAACAGTCAGGAGCACACCAAACTAAATGTCTGAGGTTTAAATAGGGCAAGCCTCATTCAACATGCAGAGTAACGATCTACTAATTATGTGCACCTGGTGTGATATACCTGTGTGAGATCTGAGCCAATTTAAGAGGGAATACATGTGAGGGTGTCCTATCTTTTTCCTCAGTTAGAATAGGCATTTTTGTAGAATGACATTTACAGAAGATCTTGAAAAGACTTTTCTTCAGTTTTCTTTGTTTAGTTGGATTACTTTAATCTCTCTGTATTGTTGAAACGGAGATGAAATAACCATTTATTAAAAATGTTACAAAAAACCACATGCTTTCAAAGGGTGTCCTAATTTTTTCACATGACTGTAATTAGCCAGGTCAAATAAAACCTTTGCTGTTGTCTGAGCAGTGACACAATGTTTTCATCTAGAATATTTTGATGTCATTTAATACCCAATCACAAGCCCATCTTATTTTACCATACACACAAGATATCCCAGGATTCTCTTCAGGCATCAACATTTAGGGATTCCAGCAGTTTACAGCTCTTCCCGTGATGGCTTATTGTATCTACATGTATTAGTTTGCTCATCAAGTTTTTCTAATTGCCCCATAACAATACGGCCCGTTTAGTTCCTGTGTGTAACAACAATATCTCAGCAGAATACACTATTTGGAGATATTATTATACATTTTATTTCATTATATGATCTTCATTAATAAATTCCTCAGACTGACAATTCACCTTGGATGGAACAGAGCCCATGACCAACATACTATCTCTTTCTGATATTGTCATGCAATATATAGAAGATTTGATACTTGGTTTAATTGGGAGACCAAAGGGCTATACATTCTGGACAGACAGAGTAGATTTTAATCTACATCTTTCCTCTCTTTTTTGGTCTATCTTTCAGGAAGCTACATTAAATTGAGAGATTATATACAGGGCCTTATCTATGATCCTGTCCTTTAAGGTGATAATAAAAAAGGTGACCAAAGGGAGGGCATGTGATAAATGTATTGTTAAATACCTTCTGTGCTGCGGCTTTGGTGCTCCCTACTGGTCTATATGTACTTGGCTGCAGCAATGTCATGCTCATATACCTACATGATCACTGCAGGCAATAAATGGCCTCAAAGGATCATGGCGTGAGATGTGGGTATATGAGCACGTCATCATTGAACCACAGTTAACACAGACCAGTGGTGGATATAAGAGCAGAGGTGCTAAAGTGGTGGTGGACTCCTTTAATTTTTCTTTCTTTGCAAAAATGGGATAGAATATCAATAGAATAAAGACGTTTTTCTAATATCCAATGCCAATAATAACACACAGAACATAACTATGACCATATGAATTGGTTAATTCGCAATTTATATTGTGAGCCCCAATGGGGACACGGACTGATGACAATCTCTGTACAGTGCTGTTATATTATACACGAGTGACTTAGTGAACCTGACAACGGGGACAGTTCATCCTTGAAACACGTTGTTCTCTCTGCAACTAATAAAGTCTTATTACAGCGATCATCTTTGTGGGAATTCAGCAGCGTTGCATTAATTTTTATCCACTTGCATTTTTTTATTTATTAATATATATTCCGCAGCGCTTTACAGACATTACCATCAAGCTGTCCCCAATGGGACATTTCTCTGTACTGACACAGCCCATTCTTGGACCGGGAAAGAAGGCGTGCAGCAGCAGACCCATACTGCTCAGCGTTTCCGCTCTTAGAGCAACATCCTAAGATGAGCAGTTTTTTGTCTCACATCCTTTAACCATATTTTATATTCTTCTTTCTCTATGTGCTGTAAGGGACAACTCTGTGAATGTTATTGAATGGCCCAGCCAGAGCCCTGACTTGATCCCAATCGAACATCTCTGGAGAGACCTAAAAATGGCAGTCCACCGATGTTTTCCATCCAACCTGACCAGTGGCATCTCTAGCTTTCAAATTTTGGGGGGGGCACACTGGGGGCCAGAACAAAAGTAGGGGGGGGAGCTATAACAATGATACATTTACACAAGTACGCTTAGAAATGCTACAATACTTTACCCAATACCTAAAACCGCAACAGGGAAGAAAAGTCCAGCTGTCTGTGGATGACACTTTTATAGAGAGGGGGATCTGTGGATGACACTGCTATGGGGGGGATCTGTGGATGCCACATACCGTATATAGCATCTTATGCTATATGTGTCATCCACAGATCCACCCCATGACAGTGTCATCCCCATTTCCCCCTCCATAACAGTGTCATCCACAGATCTCCCTCCCTATAACAGTGTCATCCACAGATCTCCCTCCCTATAACAGTGTCATCCACAGATGTCCCTCCCTATAACAGTGTCATCCACAGATCTCCCTCCCTATAACAGTGTCATCCACAGATCTCCCTCCCTATAACAGTGTCATCCACAGATCTCCCTCCCTATAACAGTGTCATCCACAGATCTCCCTCCCTATAACAGTGTCATCCACAGATCTCCCTCCCCGCCTCTCACAGGAGTGTACATATATAAAATAAACATATTTCACATGAACACTTACAGTTACTTGGCCCTTGGGGATCTCGGACGCCACTTCAACACTTTGGCCGGGGGCTCGGCGGAGCTGATGTTGTGTTTTATCCTAATGAGAAAGATTTCATAATAAGGATTTGGAGAAGGGGCAGAGGGAGAGCAGAGCAGGGAGAGGCTAGTGCTGCTACTAGGGGGTCATACCATGGGGGAGTAATAAAACCCACCATAATGCTCCCCAGTAGAAATAATTCTCTTTATAATGTGCAAAACATACCCCCTTATGCCCCCAGTTGAGCTAATGTCCCCCATAATGTGCCAGTATAAAATACCCCTATGTAGTGCCCCAGTAAATGCCTCCATAGTGCTCCTCTCCCCCCTTCCTGCTAGTGCCCCCCATAATGTACCAGTATAAAATGCCCCATATATCGTGCCCCAGTAGATGCCCTCAGTGTCCCCCATAATTTGCAAGTATAAAATACCCCTTCTTAGTGCCCCCCGTAGATGACTCCATAGTACTCCTGTCTCCCCTTCTCCATAGTACCCACCATAATGTGTCCCAGTATAAAATGCTACTGTACAGAGCCCGCCATATAAAACACCCCTTCTTTGTGGCCTCAGTAGATACCCCTATAGTGCCCACCAATAATGTGCCAGTAATAAGTGCCCTCAATAACGTGCCACTGCCAGTAACAAGAGCCCCCCAATGTGCCAGTAATAAGCCCCCATCACGTGCCAGTAACAAGAGCCCCCATCACGTGCCAGTAATAAGCCCCCCATCATGTGCCAGTAATAAGCCCCCCATCACGTGCCAGTAATAAGCCCCCCATCACGTGCCAGTAATAAGCCCCCCCATTACGTGCCAGTAATAAGCCCCCCATTACGTGCCAGTAAAAAGGCCCCCCATTACGTGCCAGTATTAAGCCCCCCCATCATGTGCCAGTATTAAGCCCCCCCATCATGTACCAGTATTAAGTCCCCCCCATCATGTACCAGTATTAAGTCCCCCCCATCATGTGCCAGTATTAAGTCCCCCCATCATCATGTGCCAGTATTAAGCCTCCCCATTGTAATAAGCCCCCCCATTGTAATAAGCCCCCCATTGTAATAAGCCCCCCTCATTGTAATAAGCCCCCCCATTGTAATAAGCCCCCCATTGTAATAAGCCCCCCTCATTGTAATAAGCCCCCCCATTGTAATAAGCCCCCCATTGTAATAAGCCCCCCCCATTGTAATAAGCCCCCCCATTGTAATAAGCCCCCCTCATTGTAATAAGCCCCCACATTGTAATAAGCCCCCCGTTTGTAATAAGCCCCCCATTGTAATAAGAGCCCCCATTGTAATAAGCCCCCCTCATTGTAATAAGCCCCCCCATTGTAATAAGCCCCCCCCAATGTGCCAGTAACACTATTGTAAAAAAAAACAAAAAAAAAAAAACACATACTTACCTCAGTGTCAGCGATGCGATGCAGACTCTTCCTGTGTCCCGCGCTGTAAGGCTCAGGCGGCGCGATGACGTCATCGCCCCGCCTGCGCCGGCCTCTGATAGGCTGCCGGCCTAGTGCCTGCAGCCTATCAGAGGAAGGGGAAGGGACACGCCTCTCCCTCCCCTGCACCTCCGCTGGCACAGACAGATTACTAAGGAGATGAGCGCAATGGAAGCGCTCATCTCCCTGTGCACGGCGGCAGCGGCAGCTCACTTAGGGGGGGGGGGGCATTTTAGTTGGGGGGGCACATGGGGGGGCACAGCATGATGTAGGGGGGGCCGTGGCCCCCTCTGGCGACGCCACTGAACCTGACAGAGCTTGAGAGAATCTGCAGAGAAGAATGGCAGAAGATTGCCAAATCCAGGTGTGCAAACTTTGTGGCATTATGCTTCAAGAAGATTTGAGGCTGTAATCACTGCCAAGGGGAGTGTCTTTTCTGCTGCAGCTAAGGGGGCGTGTCCATGCTCTTCCTATCACAGCTGAGGAGGCAGTTGAAGTATGAAACTGAGCATGTGCGGCCTTCTCAGTGAGCAGGTCAAAAAATGATAAAGTACATGGAAGATATACTATATTGGACTGTAGTATTCAGGTCAAATTGCCGTGTTGCGATAAAGAAGTGGGTTTTGGGTTGCAGTTTGGGCACTTGGTCTCTCTAAAAGGTTTGCCATCACTGTCCTATAAGATCAATATGTCATTTGCTGTCCAAAAACACACAACAGAAATTAAACACAGTAAGACCAAAAATATTGAAAGAGGACATGTTTAATGAGTTGCATCAAGTAATACCTTATATATTAAATACAAAAATAGGAATCTGAGACATGTAGACACAAATAAAGTTGAACTTAAAGGGATTCTGTCACCAGGATTAACGATATAGCGATATTTATGTGCCCATTAGTCTCAATGTCGTGTTTAAAATGATCCCACTGTTTATGCTCTGTGTATGTTAGATTCTTATAAAAATCGATCTTATTGATATGTAAATTACCTCTGTCAGGAGCCCAAGGGGTTGTCCCACGATATGTTGGAGCCCAGCCGCGCCCATCGATCCGGAGCCCAGCACCGCCTACCACTTAATTTATTCACTCCACTATCCCTGACGTCAGTTCTTCTCAGTGCCGTAATCTCGCGCAGGCGCAGTGGACACTGTAGTCAGCGCCCGTGCAGACTACTGGCACCGGCTTTGACGAGGGAGCCGGCGCATGCGCAGTTGACTCGTCAAAGCCGGTGCTAGTAGTCCGCACGGGCGCAGACTACAGTGTCCACTGCGCCTGCGCGAGATTACGGCACTGAGAAGAACTGACATCAGGGATAGTGGAGTGAATAAATTAAGTGGTAGGCGGTGCTGGGCTCCGGATTGATGGGCGCAGCTGGGCTCCAACATATCATGGGACAACCCCTTGGGCTCCTGACAGAGGTAATTTACATATCAATAAGATCGATTTTTATAAGAATCTAACACACACAGAGCATAAACAGTGGGATCATTTTAAACACGACATTGAGACTAATGGGCACATATAAATATCGCTATATCATTAATCCTGGTGACAGAAACCCTTTAATATATGAAGACACATGGGCTGCTTCATCTAATCTTAGTTGCTATTCTATACTTTGAAATAAGCACTGAATCTAACAACCACACATCTAGGAGCTTGGGGTAAAATAGAGACAGTATATAAGCTCTTAAGGCCTCTTTCACACGGGCGAGTTTTCCGCGCGGGTGCAATGCGTGAGGTGAACGCATTGCATTGCACCTGCACTGAATCCGGACCCATTCATTTCTATGGGGCTGTGCACATGAGCGGTGATTTTCAACCATCACTTGTGCGTTGCGTAAAAATCGAAGCATGCTCTATATTGTGCGTTTTTCACGCAACGCAGGCCCCATAGAAGTGAATGGGGCTGCGTGAAAATCGCAGGCATCCGCAAGCAAGTGCGGATGCGGTGCGATTTTCACGCATGGTTTCTAGGTGACGATCAGGATGGGGACCCGATCATTATTATTTTCCCTTATAACATGGTAATAAGGGAAAATAATAGCATTCTTAATACAGAATGCTAAGTAAATTATGGATGGAGGGGTTAAAAAAAAAAAATATATATATATATATATATATATATATTAAACTCACCTCATCCACTTGTTCGTGCAGCCTGGCTCGTCTTCTTTCTTCTTCTTTGATGACCTGGAAGGAAAAGGACCTTTGGTGACGTCACTGCGCTCATCACATGGTCCATCACCATGGTGATGGACCATGTGATGAGCGCAGTGACGTCACCAAAGGTCCTTTTCTCCCAGGTCCTCAAGGAAGAAGAAAGAAGACAAGCCAGGCTGCGCGAACAAGTGGATGAGGTGAGTTTGATTTTTAATTTAGTTTTTTTAAATCCCTCCATCCCTATTTTACGAAGCATTCTGTATTAAGAATGCCACTATTTTCCCTTATAACCATGTTATAGGGGAAAATAATAAAATCTACACAACACCTAACCCAAAACCAAACTTCTGTGAAGAAGTCCGGGTTTGGGTCTGGGTACCAAACATGACGATTTTTCTTATGCGCGTGCAAAACGCATTAAAACGCTTTGCACTTGCAATTGTGCATTTTCCTGCGACACACCCGCATCCTATCCGGCCCTCATATGTGACGCCCGTGTGAAAGAGGCCTAAAGGGGACTCATTCTTAAAGAAGCCCACTCACAAAACCTTTATTTTCTGAAGCGACAGCAAGGTACATGATGTACATTGGAGAGGCAGTAATCTTCTTACTGGTGCCTGAGTTATCCACTACCTTCTGAATCACAGCTGCATCATGTGACTTACCCTCTGACTCTCCAACTGAGAAAGTTAGGTGCATTGATCAATGTAATTATGCAACTATTGTGGTGTTAAAAGTTGACAGTTATGCCACATGTTATATTTGCACCATAATTTGCAATTTTTTTAACTTCCTGCCACTTTTAAGATGTGGTGAGAAAAGGTTCGGCTCTTGGTGGGGGAGGCGAAGCCTATCGCTGCCTGTCATATTTACTATAACATGCCAGAGACTTGCGTAATTTATAGCTCATGTTTACGCCAGCCCGTAGATGGTGTAGACTTGAGTTACTGTCAGAGATGTGCGTTTGCATCTTAATAAATTAGGCGTATCGCACTACAGCACACAGGGGATCAAGACTGCAGGATGGAAACACCAATCTTAATAAATGTCCACCATTGACTTATGTGTGGACTTCCTGTCCACACACAAGACTCTGTGTCAGGTGGAGAGTCAGAGTGTTGGTCCCATGACACAGCTGAGGAACAGAAGGGAGTGGATAACTCATAATTACAGCTACAAGCAAGGAGATTACCTTCACTACAACTTACATCATGTACCTTACTAATGGGCCAGAGAATAAAAAATATTTTGGGAGTGATTCTTTACACATAGAAATATTTAAAAAGAGAAAAAAGACATAGTAGCTATTATCACGGTCATGCAGATTAACTTTGCATAGCATGAAAAGTAAGACAACCATCAAAGTGCACTATACCATGCAATGGCATAGGAGATCAATATGTTCAGTGGATAAACAGGGCGACATTTTCCACCTCTAACATTTAGAAACAGTCAACCAACCAAACTAGTTCCATAGTAATACAGTACTTCAATAGAGGTCTTGTTAACAATACTTCGCTTGAACATAATGACTGTTCTTGCAAAATTAGGAGTCCTGAAAATTTCCATTCTCGTAGTGGTAGGATGTCTGTTCATCATAGTCCTGGGTCATACCTTTCTGTTTCCTCCAGCCAGCCTTTCGAACTTCATTGCTATGAATGGTAGCACCATAACTGGTCTTTTTACTTGGACTATTGAAGGATTCATTATTCAGTTCAGTTTCTTCTGCCAGTTCATCATTGTCTATAATACCACATTTATCCTCACTAAGACTCTCTGGATCTGCCCAGTCCTGTTTATCTCCTGAAGCAAAAATGCCATAAAAGATAACCCCACTGTAGTGGACCATGGCAGCAATCAGAAATACATTTTGCCATTCTTCACGAGTCTACAAAGAAAATAAAGACAATATCATTAAATATATACTGATCAATTAGCAAGAAATAATCCATATTCGAGTTTCGATAAAGAATCTTAGAATCAAACTCTTATCATACAGTGCTACACATGCAAGCTCTTACCACTTCCTCCCACCTCCACTTCAAAAACTTTTCTTGAATCTACTCTGTCCTCTGTGCGCCAACAAAAATGCTTGCACATACCTGGGGCCACATCTGCCATTAGGCAGTTTACGACGGGGCACGGGAGTCTATGGCTCCAGTCCTTGATGTTTAGTCTCATAGGCCGCAGGCTATTAGACCTGAAGCCTGTGAGGCAGTAGAATGGCACAGGAGGTCGCATTGACATCACTGAAACCTCCTGCACCAGGTCTCGGGTGGCATCATTGTGCCGCCCAAGGCCCAGCGCATGAGGTCGCAGTGATGTCATCATGACCGTCTTCCCAGAGATGAGACTACTCAGACTGCAGGCCTGCATCGCAGATGGTGGCATGGAGCGGTACACAGGTGAGTATTTTTTTCCTTGTATATTTAAGTTAGCACTACAGCGGGAATTATACTATGAGGGAAAAGGGATAGCATTATATAAAAAAACACTACATGATGAATTAATATACTATAGAGAACAACAATGGGTCATTATACTATGGGAGAACTACAGGGACACATTATGCTATTGGGGAACTACAGGGGTATTATACTATGGGGGAGGACAACAGGGGCATTATGCTATAGAGTGACTACAGGGGTGCATTATATTATGTGGGAACTACAGGGTCACATTATACTACAGTGGGACTACAGAGGCACATTAAACTACAGCGGGACTACAGAGGCGCATTATACTATGGGAGGACTACAGGGACACATTATACTACGCGGGGACTACAAAGATGCATTATAATATGGAGGCATTATACTATGGGAGCACTAAAGGGGCACATTATACTACAGGGGGTCTACAGATGCCCATTATACTATGGGAGGACTAAAGAGGCACATTATACTACAGGGGGACTACAGATGCCCATTATACTATGGGAGCACTAAAGGGGCACATTATACTACAGGGGGACTACAGATGCCCATTATACTATGGGAGGACTAAAGGGGCACATTATACTACAGGGGGACTACAGATGCTCATTATACTATTGGAGGACTACAGGGGCACATTATACTACGAGAGGACTACAGGGACGCACTAAACTACAGGGGGACTACAAGAGTGTTTTATAATACAGGGGGCATTATACTACAGGGGATTACTAGACTACAGGGGACATCATGGAATTATACTACAGGGGACGACAGGGAGTATTATGGCATTATAGTAAGGGGAACTACAGGGGGCTGAGAAGATTATACATACTAGCACTATAGTACATAGGGGCTACAGGGGGTGAGAGCATTATACATACTAGTACTACAGTGAAACTAAGCAGTATACATATCAGCACTACAGGGGGTATTATAGTACAGGAGGACTACAGGGGTGGTGAGAGCATTATACATACTAGCACTACATAGGGGATTATAATACCAGGGGAACTACAGGGGAGGCATTACACATATTGGCATGCAGTCATATCTGCAATAACATCAGCATGTTTTATTTCCACAATGACATAGCACGGAACTTATACCTTATGCTTTGTCATGGCACCAACTATAAGTGGACACACCATCCCGGATAAGGTTCCAACACCATTAGATATCCCCATGAGAATGCTGGCATATCTTGGTGCAATGTCCAAATGGTTGACATTAAAACCTAGAACAAGAAAGTAATGTGGCTTTTAAAGACCACTAACTGTAGTAACTCATTAAATTCAATATAAATGGAATGCTATCAATTGCTATGTATAGGGATGAGCGAACTTCATATTTTGAAGTTCTCATCTTCGTGTTCGGGTTGTGGTATATGCTGAATTGCCTTTGGAGGCATTCCGTTATTCATTCCGTCATAATAGAAGTCTATGGCCAGCATAACGGATTTGTCTAGTTTTCGTTATGCTGGAGTCCTCTCCTGCATAACGGAATCCGGGCGGATCCGTTATGCAGGCCACAGACTTCTATTATGACGGAATGAATAATAGAATGCCTCTAAAGGCATTCCATCATGGAATTGCGTTATGGTCCGTGGTAACAGAATCCATAACACAAGTCAGCGTATACCACAACCCAAACACCAACTTCAAAATATGAAGTTCGCTCATCCCTAGCTATGTACAATATACTGTATAGTACCACTATACATAAATTAGAAACTGTATCTGAAATGAAGAGGGGAATTACATGTTCACATAAAAACTTTGCATTTAGGCTAAATATTCTGGAGTTGCCTGTATTTACAAATTATCATAGAGACTTTTGCAGTTCTAAGCAAAACACAAAAATATACATAACAATAGTAAAGATGGCACTCTAATATCCAGAACCACCGAGTAGTTTGTTCATAATATTTAATCAGAGTAAAACAAATAATAACAATATCATAAAATACAATCAATGAATCCAATATCTAAAATAGGCCTACAAACAAAATATGAACAATCTTGTAATAAATTCTAGTAGCCGCTATAGATGGGGTAGATAAAACTAGTAATAAGCTGCCACCAGAACAATCTCCGGTTACAATGGTTGAATGAGTCGGGCGGGTATTCAATAGGCACCTGCAAATAATCCCCAAGTGATGTGTTACACAAAGAAATATATAAACGTGAAGTGCAATATAACGCAATAATCCAAGTGCAATATAATACAAATAAAACCAGGAAAAGGGGGTAAAATAGAAATAAATAAAAATTATAAAATGCTGGTGATCACTGCTTTCGTAGAAAAAAGAGACAAAAAAGTCAATTTAAATTGTGCAATGTTGCTGTATATGAATAGGTGATAGTCAATCACTATTTAAAGTGCATATGCTGTCCGTATTCAACTAGATTTTGTAGTGGCAATTCCACAACTGTAGCTAATACCTCCGGGTATAGCTATTTTGTTCCAATGGTCTGGTCAGTGTTAAATGCTCTCCATAATCAACCAGAGAAAATGCAGAGAAAGTGCAATATCAATTATTTAACAATCGCTGCACCTTTGTAGTAGTACTCACGCTTGATGATATAGTCCGAACTGTAGCGTGGCTGTAAGAAGGCTTACCTCACGTGTGATATAAGGAGGTACCTTGCTGGTATGTCTGGACTTTATGGTCCGCTTTCGCTGTTAACCGCAGTTGTCCAGAACCGACCGTGGTTCCCAGGTCTCACTCTGATTGAATCAAGGGCAGAATCTGGATGCGTCTGCACTGGGCGTTTCTCACTGCTCCATGTGGTTGGTTTAATTATTCCAGCTGATTTCTGCTATCCGTGTGTTACCAGACTATGGCCAGTAGATCTGGTATTAATTTGGTGGAAGCGCTTTTTCTAGATATCAATCATCATATTGAAAATCTAGTTCTGCCGGTTTTCTGCCAGGATTAGTTTCTTATCCGTCCACGCCAGACGCGTTTCGAAGGTTGGACTACCTTCTTCCTGAGGAAGCCACTGAGGAAGAAGGTAGTCCAACCTTCGAAAACACGTCTGGCGTGGACGGATAAGAAACTAATCCTGGCAGAAAACCGGCAGAACTAGATTTTCAATATGATGATTGATATCTAGAAAAAGCGCTTCCACCAAATTAATACCAGATCTACTGGCCATAGTCTGGTAACACACGGATAGCAGAAATCAGCTGGAATAATTAAACCAACCACATGGAGCAGTGAGAAACGCCCAGTGCAGACGCATCCAGATTCTGCCCTTGATTCAATCAGAGTGAGACCTGGGAACCACGGTCGGTTCTGGACAACTGCGGTTAACAGCGAAAGCGGACCATAAAGTCCAGACATACCAGCAAGGTACCTCCTTATATCACACGTGAGGTAAGCCTTCTTACAGCCACGCTACAGTTCGGACTATATCATCAAGCGTGAGTACTACTACAAAGGTGCAGCGATTGTTAAATAATTGATATTGAACTTTCTCTGCATTTTCTCTGGTTGATTATGGAGAGCATTTAACACTGACCAGACCATTGGAACAAAATAGCTATACCCGGAGGTATTAGCTACAGTTGTGGAATTGCCACTACAAAATCTAGTTGAATACGGGCAGCATATGCACTTTAAATAGTGATTGACTATCACCTATTCATATACAGCAACATTGCACAATTTAAATTGACTTTTTTGTCTCTTTTTTCTACGAAAACAGTGATCACCAGCATCTTATAATTTTTATAATTTTTATTTATTTCTATTTTACCCCCTTTTCCTGGTTTTATTTGTATTATATTGCACTTGGATTATTGCGTTATATTGCACTTCACGTTTATATATTTCTTTGTGTAACACATCACTTGGGGATTATTTGCAGGTGCCTATTGAATACCCGCCCGACTCATTCAACCATTGTAACCGGAGATTGTTCTGGTGGCAGCTTATTACTAGTTTTATCTACCCCATCTATAGCGGCTACTAGAATTTATTACAAGATTGTTCATATTTTGTTTGTAGGCCTATTTTAGATATTGGATTCATTGATTGTATTTTATGATATTGTTATTATTTGTTTTACTCTGATTAAATATTATGAACAAACTACTCGGTGGTTCTGGATATTAGAGTGCCCATCTTTACTATTGTTATAATATTTTGGTGCTTTGAGTGCGACTCAGATAGGTGCACCTGACCATCTCAAACCAGGAGGCAGAGCCGTCCTTTATCTTGATTTTACAAAAATATACATACATAATTGCTGTACATATATGAGCTATACATCTAATATATAAAGCTGAGTGTATGTATGTATGTATGTCCGCTAAAGGAATCTGCACCGTCACATTTACAATGACGAAATTTGGCACACATGTACATTAGGTGTCCGGGAAGGTCTCAGCTCTCTAGGACGTACTGTTTCTGAGATATTCCCAAAAAATGCATTAGCCAATAGAAGCTTGGTCATGTGACCCTTATCAGCCAATAGAAGCTCGCAGGTCCTCCAGCCTCCACATACACTGTTTTACTCCGGGTTTCCATAACAACCCATCCATTTTTCTTCACTGCTGTAGGTGAGCTTTAACCTCTTACGCCCTGTGTATTTCTGATCACCGCTGGGCGGTGATCGGAACAGAGTGCCTGCTGAAATCATTCAGAGTGCCTGCTGAAGTCTGTGACCCCCCGTATCGGCGATCGCTGCAAACCGCAGGTCAATTCAGACCTGCGGCTTGCAGCGTTTATGGGTCATTTCGGAGGGGATCGGCGCTGCCATCGGGTCCCCGTACTGCTGTAATGGGGACCAGATGGCATGGAAGGCATCGCGATTCCTTCCTTAGACATCGGGGCTGCCTTCCGGTGAAGAGCCTGTGAGATCCAGCCCCCTGTATTATTCATACAGTCAATGCATTCCAATACAGAAGTATTGGAATGCATTGTAAAGGGGATCAGACCCCAAAGTGGGACAAAAAAAAAAGTGAAAAAAAAAGTTTTCCGCCCAAAAAATGTTAAGTTTCAAGTAAATAAAAAAATGGGTAAGAAATAGGGGAAAAAAAAAAGTAGACATATTAGGTATCGCCGCGTCCGTATCGACCGGCTCTATAAACATATCACATGACCTAACCCCTCAGATGAACACCTTAAAAAAAAAAGAAAACTGTGCTAAATAAACAATTTTTTTGCCACTTTACATCACTAAAAGTACAACAGCAAGCGATAAAGAACCTGCTCTATAAAAATATCACATGACCTAACCACTCAGATGAACACCGTAAAAACGGTAAAAAAAAGCCATTTTTTGTCACCTTACATCACAAAAAGTGTAATAGCAAGCGATCAAAAATACCACATGATCTAACCTGTCAGATGAATGTTGTAAATAACAAAAAATAAAAGCGGTGCCAAAACAGCTATTTCTTGTTACCATGCCTCACAAAAAGCGTAATATAGAGCAACCAAAAATCATATGTACCCTAAAATAGTACCAACAAAACTGCCACCCTATCCCATAGTTTCTAAAATGGGGTCACTTTTTTGGAGCTTCTACTCTAGGGGTGCATCAGGGGGGCTTCAAATGGGACATGGTGTCAAAAAAAAACAGTCCAGCAAAATTTGCCTTCCAAAAACCATATGGCATTCCTTTCCTTCTGCGCCCTGCCGTGTGCCCGTACAGCAGTTTACGACCACGTATGGGGTGTTTCTGTAAACTACAGAATCAGGGCCATAAATATTGAGTTTTTTTTGGCTGTTAACCCTTGCTTTGTAACTGGAAAAAAAATGGATTCAAATGGAAAATCTGCTAAAAAAGTGAAATTTTGAAACTTTATCTCTATTTTCCATTAATTCTTGTAGAACACCTAAAGGGTTAACAAAGTTTGTAAAATCAGTTTTGAATACCTTGAGGGGTGTAGTTTGTAAAATGGGGTAATATTTGGGTGGTTTCTAATATGTAAGCCTCACAAAGTTACTTCAGACCTGAACTGGTCCTGAAAAAGTGGGTTTTAGAAATTTTCAGAAAAATTTCAAGATTTGCTTCTAAACTTAAGCCTTCTAACATCCCCAAAAAATAAAATGGCATTCACAAAATGATACAAACATGAAGTATACATATGGGGAATGTAAAGTAATAACTATTTTTGGAGGTATTACTATCTATTATAAAAGTAGGGAAATTGGAATTTGGAAATTAGCTAAATTTTCAAAATTTGGGGTAAATTTGGAATTTTTTTATAAATAAAAATTTATTTTTTTGACTCAATTTTACCACTGTCATGAAGTACAATACGTGAAGAGAAAACAATCTCCTGGCCTGGATAAGTAAAAGCGTTTTAAAGTTATCACCACATAAAGTGACACATGTCAGATTTGCAAAAAATGGCCTGGTCCTTAAGGTGAAAATGAGCCTAGTCCTCAAGGGGTTAAAGGAAATCTGTCACCAGGATAATCGCTATTGAAGTAAAGCCATGGCCTAATAGCACTTAGTACCTTATTTCTAGATGTGCCTTTGTTCCAGCAATATATGTTTTTATCCTCTAAAAATTCAGTTTAGGTTAGTAAGGTGCCCAGAGGGGCGTCACTCTTGCAGGAAGGAGCCCAAACATGCCCCCTGCCACAATGTGTCCACATTTAAAAGGCGAACTTAAAACCCGGCCCCCAGGTCCCGGTAAGCCACGCCCCTGATCCGGTTAGGCCACGTCCCCTCCCACTCATTAGCAGACAGAGATTGAAAAAATGAAGTTAAAAATCAACTTCTAGGTCCCGCTAAGCCACGCTCCCCATTCAGTTAGGCCACGTCCCCTCATACTCCTTTGCCGGCAGGGATTGAAAAAATTAAGTTAAAAATCAACTTCTGTCAGCTGCAGGGGTGGGAGGGACGGTGACTTTTTCTTCCTGCAGCTCACACTGAGACAGCACAGTGTTGCTGTCTGAGAGTGAGCTGTTCAAAAGGACATCCTTGTGTCCATCCAGGCCCTGCGCCAGACGGTAGACAAGGATTCTGAAAGCCAGACTGTCCGGCATAAAACTGGACCTCTGGCCACCCTAGGGGCAGGCTGCTGTGGAGGTTACAGTTAAGGGGATGGTACGCTATGGAGGTCAGTGTTAAGGGGCAGATTGCTGTAAAGGTCACTGTCAAGGGGGTGGTGTGCTGTGAGGTCCAATTTTAAGGGACTGGGCACTGTGCAGGGGGGGGGCAAGTGTTAAGGGGTGGGGGGCTGTGGAGGTCACTGTTTTGGGGGCGGGGTACTGTAAATGTCACTGTTATAGTGGATAGTGTTGATATCTTTTAATGACACACACAAACATTAAATTATATAGATTAAATATACCCGGGTCCTTCAGCTAGTTTAATATATAATGTGTGGGGAAAAAATCTCACCACTGGGGGAAGGGAGTTAATGGGGTGAGCTCCTTCATTCTAACCACTTAGATTGGTCAATGAAGACACGGATAAACTATTTTGTTACATAACCAAGTCATGAAGAAAATCACAGAAATAAGATAATAATGCACTTAGTAAAGTAGATGCAAGCATTTGATCAAAATATATTGGCTCAGATATTATCATATCAGAGTGAGGACTTTGTCCATATATAATGCTTGCATCTACTTTACTAAGTGCATTATTATCTTATTTCTGTGGTTTTCTTCAATAATACGGCCAGTGACATCCGCAGATTTGTATATCATACCGTGCAGGATGTTTTTATCTTAGTTTTTTCTGTGATTTTTTTTTTGTCTATGTAGTATTTGCTTGAGGGAGTGGCACCTTCAAGTGTGAATGCGGACCTATTTTATCTTGGGAGTAGCATTCCTCTGCACCTTTGCCCTTCCTATCCAATAGAGCGCCTTGATTAGGTGGTACATATAGGTGTGATAAAAAGAAAAAGAAAACAAAACGAGCGGCACTCACCGTTGATAGGCAGGTAACTTTATTCCATGGCAGGAGGGGGGTGCAAGGGTTGCAGATACAGCAGCAAATAAGCAACAGCCGTTTCGCGCGTGTATGCGCTTCTTCTGGCTTTCCAACACTGAAGAGGTCACGGCACCTTCTTATAGTGCACAGGAAGCCGCATCATCACAGTAATATGCTTAATTACTAAGTAATCAACACCTGGCCTCTCAAGAGGGAGGGCAGGGATTACAGTCAGGCGGGACCTCTTCAATGATGTAAGGTGCATATGTGAACATACATAAACCAATAAGAACAAATCAAAATACGAAAATACAATAAGCAAGAGTGGTTCATTACAAAAATACGCTCATATCTATTTTTTCATTTAGTCCCAGCGGACCCAATGCATCCGTGCGTAGGATCCATATAGTTTCTCTTCTCAGAAGCTCCCTTTCTCTGTCACCACCTCTTTCAGTGCGGTTAACTACTTCAAGGCCAGCAAAAGTCAGCACATTGGGATTTTTTCTTTTTATCACATATGCTCACTGCAGCTACAAGCTGAGCACCTCCGTGAGGCACCACTCCTCGGCAGTCGCATCCTGATAATTTTAGGTTTGGTGTAGTGCCACTGGTTATCTGCTCTACATTTTACATGTACATATAGGTGTGCTTGCTCCTCCTCCCATTGGTTGCTTGATGCACATGGAGGTGACTAGGAGCAGCACACCAAATGTGCGGGGTCTGCGCTCCTGAACATAGAAGCCCAATGGCTTAGGTAGGTTTAGCGTAGGACCCGCCTGACCTGAGACCACCTTGGCGCTTGGTAGGCGGGCTCAGATGTGTTTTGATCAAAATATATTGGCTAAGTGTCTCAGATATTATCATATCAGAGTGAGGACTTTGTCCATATATAATGCTTGCATCTACTTCACTAAGTGCATTATTATCTTATTTCTGTGATTTTCTTCAATAATATGGCCAGTGACATCCGCAGATTTGTATATCATACCGTGCAGGATGTTTTTATCTTAGTTTTTTCTGTGATTTTTTTTTTTGTCTATGTAGTATTTGCTTGAGGGAGTGGCACCTTCAAGTGTGAATGCGGACCTATTTTATCTTGGGAGTAGCATTCCTCTGCACTTTTGCCCTTCCTATCCAATAGAGCGCCTTGATTAGGTGGTACATATAGGTGTGCTTGCTCCTCCTCCCATTGGTTGCTTGATGCACATGGAGGTGACTAGGAGCAGCACACCAAATGTGCGGGGTCTGCGCTCCTGAACATAGAAGCCCAATGGCTTAGGTAGGTTTAGCGTAGGACCCGCCTGACCTGAGACCACCTTGGCGCTTGGTAGGCGGGCTCAGATGTGTTTTGATCAAAATATATTGGCTAAGTGTCTCAGATATTATCATATCAGAGTGAGGACTTTGTCCATATATAATGCTTGCATCTACTTCACTAAGTGCATTATTATCTTATTTCTGTGATTTTCTTCAATAATATGGCCAGTGACATCCGCAGATTTGTATATCATACCGTGCAGGATGTTTTTATCTTAGTTATATAGGGACTACACAGGTTGTTAGTGAAATAAAATGTTGGCTAACCCAACATCAGGTCCCATGTCAGCTTAAGAAAGGGTGGCCTGTACCAAATTTATCTTAGTAAGAAGTAAAGATAGTTGGAAGGGAGTATGAATGCAGAATACACAGAGCTTGCTGGCAGTCTGTAGCCATGGAAAAAAATTGATTTGCATAGGAGCTGTATACATAATGTCATAGGATATTTATTATAATAATAATTATCTATATATAATATTGTTCCTGTTGCGCTGGTGCCCCTGACTTGCTCCTTTCTGCGAGCATAGGCACTGCACTACTCACAGTCTTGGTGACCACCTCCCTCAGCGCTGGTTCCACCCGCCCACGTCTTCTGCAGTTATCTGTGAATCTACTTCAAAGGCCTCCAGGTCTGCTCTATAGGTGGCCTCTTAAAGGGCTAGTGTTCATCCAAATACTTCCCCAGCCAATGGCTGGGAATCCCTAGGTATTTAAGGCTATGTCTCCAGCAGTGTGTTCCTAGTCTTTAGTTACCAGCAATGGTGTGAATCTCTATCTGACTACTTGTGTACCATACTCCTGTCTGGCAACCATCTCTGACTTCTAGCCACCAGCCCTTTTTCTACTTTTATGTACTTTGTAATAATTGAGTGCACTAATTATAATACTGCCTTTTCTTTTCCTGGGATGGTTGGTGAGTTGCTGTAGTTTTTGCCCACAGCTCAGTACATATATAGGTGATTACATATTACATCTACAGTACTTTATTTACAGGAATATATAAAACTGAAAATGAAATCTGATTTAATTGTATCAAAAATTACGCTAAATGTATTTGCTAAGATATCTTAAGAAATACAGTTTAGCATCACTTTTGTTGCAATCAGTGGCGTACCTACCATATAGGCAGACCACGCAGCTGCTATGGGACCGGTGAGAAAGAGGGGCCCGAAGTGGAGTAGAGGCCCTGCCCCCTAATTGCTCCTGTCTATCTTTCTAAATCTAAAGGACCTTTGATGATGTCATCACAGGTCCTGTAAGGGAACTGCACAGTGTAAAGTGTAGTTCCCAGGTTAGAACAGTGCATCATCTTCAACATCACAGGTCCTGCAGAATCTAGCAAAGGAACTGCACCAAAAATGGTGTAGTTCCTAGGTTTGAAAGGTACATCTGCCAGGACCTGTGATGACATCATCACAGGTCCTTCAACCCCTAACAGCAAGTATTAGAAGTTCACAATCAGCTCTGCATCGATCCATACAGACTGGACTGGAATGGAGTGGAGTGGTAAGAGGAGGTCCTTTACTTCTCATTTACCCCACCCTGTTTTTAATCATTGCTCACTTATGTATAATACTTCAGACAGGTACAGTGACCACTACCTCATGTACCTCACACACACACACTGATCATAATATATAACTGACCACATATATCTGTACACACTGCATCTACAGTATTATACCTTGTATGTCTCACATCAATACACTGCTCTGTATATATATATATATATATATTACACAGAATTATAGATGCAATATGTACAGGTATATAGTATATACAGCAGTGTACTGATATGTGAGGTACTAGGTATAATAGATGCAGTGTGTACAGGTATATATTATATACAGCAGTGTACTGATATGTTAGGTATGAGGTATAATAGATGAAGTGTGTACAGATATATTATATGTATATACAATATATCTGTACACACTTCATCTATTATACCTCATACCTAACATATCAGTACACTGCTGTATTTACTATATACCTGTACACACTGCATCTATTATACAGTACCTCGTACCTCACATGTCAGTACAGGCTGTATATACAATATATCTGTACACACTGCATCTATTATACCTCGTACCTCACATATTACACTACTGTAAATACTATATACCAGTAAACACTGCATATATTATACCCCGTACCTCACTTATCAGTACACTACGTTATATACTATATACCTGTACACACTGCATGTATTATACCTCGTACCTCACTTATCAGTACACTGCTGTATATACTATATACCTGTACAGTGTGCATATATTATACCCTGTACCTCATATATCAGTACACTACGTTATATACTATATACCTGTACACACTGCATGTATTATACCTCGTACCTCACAAAACAGTACACTGCTGTATATACTATACATCTGTACACACTGCATCCATTATACCTCGTACCTCACATAACAGTACACTGCTGTATATACTATACATCTGTACACACTGCATCCATTATACCCCGTACCTCACATAACAGTACACTGCTGTATATACTATACATCTGTACACACTGCATCCATTATACCTCGTACCTCACATATCAGTACACTGCTGTATATACTATATACCTGTACACACTGCATATATTATACCCCGTACCTCACTTAACAGTACACTGCTGTATATACTATATACCTGTACACACTGCATATATTATACCCTGTACCTCACATATCAGTACACTACGGAATATACTATATACCTGTACACACTGCATGTATTATACCTCGTACCTCACAAAACAGTACACTGCTGTATATACTATACATCTGTACACACTGCATCCATTATACCTCGTACCTCACATAACAGTACACTGCTGTATATACTATATATCTGTACACACTGCATCCATTATACCTCGTACCTCACATAACCGTACACTGCTGTATATACTATATATCTGTACACACTGCATATATTATACCCTGTAACTCACATACGAGTACACTACGGAATATATTATATACCTATACACACTGCATGTATTATACCTCGTTCCTCACATATCAGTACACTGCTGTATACACTATACATCTGTACACACTGCATCTATTATACCTCTTTTGTGTGCCAGGGCTGTTTTGTAATCCCACTCCGGCCCTGATGGCATAAATTATAAAATGCAGCAGCAAGAATAGTTCATGGAACAAAGAGAGAGGCCTGGAACAGGTAGTTGGAGGGGCTATAAAAGGGGAATGGGGGCCCAATTTAGATTCTTGCTATGGGGCCCAGTGATTTCTATGTACGCCCCTGGTTGCAATACAATAATATTACATAGTTTTACATTATCTCTCCATACAGACATAGGCTAGGTATAAAAATGTTCAGATGCCATAATTATGATCAGAAAGATTATTTGTGTATAATGGCAGCCCCTGGCATATTTGCTCTGTGATTTACTAATCTGCATCACATTGTTAGCATGGCAAGAAAACAACACAGCAGCGGCAATATTATTTATATTCGAAGATCAGATTCCCCAGCCGGCTGATTACCCAGATGTTATCAGGCACAACATTCATTAATTATAACAATGCTCAAATATGTGTGCCTTTGTCTGAAATTAAAACAGGAGGCAACACTGATGGACATTTAATTACAACTAATTGTATCTTTTTCAACATCAGTGATAAAGAATAATTAAAATGGATGCAATGCGGGTGATTATGACTGTTCAGGATGGATTAATTCAGGCAGTAAGTGGAAAAGAAAACTGTTAAAGAAAACTCAACTAAAACAAATAAAATAGCAAGTGCACAACAGTAATATTTAGTAACATTGTAAAATAGTAATAAAAACCTTCAAATAACTGTGACTGATCTAGAGCCAAGCTTGTAAATAGATTTTATAACTCTCAATTTTACAGCTAATCCATGTGACTGACAGATAGATAGATAGATAGATAGATAGATAGATAGATAGATAGATAGATAGAGGATATGCATTCTGATGTATAAACCTATTTACTATTAAAGTAAACTTTGTCAAGCCTTTGCAACCATATATTACCTTGCAACCTAGCCATAAAGGTGTTAAAACGCACATGGATTTGCCCTTTTTTTTATAAAGATTTTATAATTTTATACTAAAAACATAATAATAGCAAACATATAAACCGTAAATAACAATAAAAATGATCTCAATAACAGACCAGCAGCCCTTACCTGATATAGCAAAACCACTGAATCCTACAGCAAGGATGAGAAAGGAAATTGAAATGGCTTTAGTATGAGAGTAGCCAACCACCAGAAGAAGCGTGGCCTCCATTCCAAACCCTGCGCATAAATATGACAAAATGATTAATATATGTAGTTAAACGGTCATTGAGTTTTGGTAAAACGTGTAATATGTCATATAAAAAGCTTTGATTGGTGGTGGTCTGAGCACTAACACATCCACCAATCGTTAAAATGAGGAGAAAGAAGTGCTCGTATATCACACTCTCTCTCCTCACTGCAGGAGATGGGCTCAATAGAAGGCTATGGGATTGTGTCACCACTCGGACCTCCACCGATTGAAACATTTGATATGTCTATCAATATATGTCTATGAAAAGTTTTACCAAAAATCTGTGACCCTTTAAAGGGGTTATCCAACCCCTATAAGGTCCCCTCACACAGGTTGTACTTACCTTGCTCTCCGGCACCTGTGTAGCTTCTGATGCCATTTGCAGCCGCTGCATCAAAACATCCGGCAACGTGGGGGGGCGGGGGGGCAGCGAATAGCAGGCTGCGACATGGGACAAACCTTCCTAGCATCACCCGCGATACTAGGAAGGCTTGTCCCCATCGCGGCCTGCTATTGGCTACCCCCCACCCCCATTGCCGGATGATTTGATCCGTGCGACAGAGATGCAGGGGTGGCCGTGCGGGCATCAGAAGCGACGCGGGTGCCGTGGAGCAAGGTAAGTACAACCTGTGTGAGGGGCCTTAGAGGGCATTATAGGGTTTGGATAACATAACATGAAACCATTTACTGTACAGAGACAAATGTAAATATTACAGTAAAGTATTAAACTCTGAGACAATTGCTCACATGCTTGCCTGATGTTTTTTTCTGTAGTATTAATAAATATCTAGAAAGTACAAAGAGAGGAACATAATCTAATACCTCCACAGTTCATGATTTTTCTTACAGTTGTGGTGCTCAGTATCTGCTTGCTTCTTAGCATATCTGCCAACTGTCCTCCAATGGGTACAATGATTGTCATTACCATGTGTGGAACAGCAGAGAGCACACCAACCTAAGAAACAGAAGAGAATATTAGTTATGCTCTTACGGCTATAAAATCATTGATTTAGGGTACTGCTGAAAAAGACTATATAAAAAGAAATTAATGTCTTTAGTTGAACAGTCCTGAGTTAGTCCAGAAAATGCCTGTAATTTCATATTTTTCACCCAGAATGGGTTATTAAATTAAAAAACCTCAATATAACTTTTGAGGAAAGAAGAACTGGGAAATTGGTAAATCTTTTTAATACTAGCTGACCTGCCAAAACTTATTTCCAAGCCATCAAAAAAACTGCAGGCCTCTCTATTGCATTTCACGTTTTACTTCATCTGGGGTTTACTTCAAAAAGTTGGACGGGATGTAATTTGCATTGGTACCTTTTGGGGCAGATATCATTCATTGATTAAGTTTTATAAAATGTTTGTGGAGGAATGCAAAAAAAAAAAAAGCAATTCCACTGTTATTTTTATTGCACAGCAAATATTTTATGTTATGTTAAACTTTTTAAAAAAGATAAAAAATTATTTTTTAAAAAAGGGGACTTTTTTTTAGGGTGAGAGGACTTTTTTTTGTCACTAAACTTTATTTAACTTAATTTAACTTTTTTTCAGTGATCTCTTACATAATACTTTGGAAAGCATAGTATTCAAAAGCACTATTGCCTGTCACTGTTAAGACCCCTTTACAAGAGCTGACTTTGCAGGCAATTATCGGAAGCGGACTGTGTGTTCCCTACAATTGCCTGCTTGTCAGAGGAGGTGTGAGCTGTATTTACATCCAGCTATCATCTCCTCTGTATGGGAACAAGTGATTGCTACTGTGATTGCTCGTGCCCATAGAGAATCATTGCTTCTGGTAAGCAGATTGCTGTTTAGGCAGAAAGATCTACTTCCTAGAAACAATGATTTAGATCAGGGATGCTCAACCTGTGGCCCTCCAGCTGTTGCAAAACCACAACTCCCAGCATGCCCTAATAGCTGTAGGCTGTGCAGGGATACTGGGAGTTGTAGTTTTGCCACAGCTGGAGGGCCGCAGGTTGGGCATCCCTGATTTAGATGATCAAAGCAGTGAGGCTTTCACCTGATGAAGAGGCATTTGCTCTTTCATCAAGTGCAGACACGTGCTCCAGCAAAAACATCCTTGGATGGACATGCAAAGACCCATGCAAAAGTAGGGAGTGACAATGCAAGTTATTAATTCATTTTTTCCACTTTAAAAAACTGTTCAAACTGGTAAAATGATTCATTTCCTATAAGGAATAATGTATATGGGACCTTGCTTCTTGGGACAACCTTTTTAAGTTTAAGATGCACTTACTCACTAGGGTTGATGGTTATTTTTGATCCTTAAATTAATACTTTCACACATTAAAAAAATATGTACCTTACTAATTGGGAAGCCAAACACTTCTTCAAAGTAAGCAGGTTGGCTGATCAGCAATAAATAAAATGTCCAGCTCCGGCAAAAATTTGCCACTATGATTGCATAGACTGGCATTGAGGTAAAGAACTTCTTCCAAGGTGTCTTAAATTTCTGAAATTATACATAGAAAATTATTAAATGTGCGTTAGTGGGAGAGTGGAAGCAATGTATTCAATTGTAAATTACAAGTATAGAAATCTTTATATTTGTGAATTAATGGTTCTCAGTATCACTGCATGCAGTCAGTGAATGGAACTCTTCATTATTTCTTTCCAAGGAATAAAAATCTGTCTTGATCATGTGATGATCACACGGGGACGTGGCACAGAGCTCTGATATCTGTACTGTAAGGCCTCATTCACACGGGCGTCCTGGATTTGCTCCGGATGCGTCGCGTGTGCATTGCGGGAAAACCGCTCGAGTAGGAACGCAATTCCAGTCAGTTTTGCACGCGCGTGAAAAAAAACTGAATGTGGTACCCAGACCCGAACCCGAACTTCTTCACTGAAGTTTGGGTTTGGGTTAGGTGTTCTATTCATTTTATTATTTTCCCTTATAACATGATTATGAAGGAAAGTAATAGCATTCTTCATACAGAATGCTTACTAAAATGTGGATTAAGGGGTTAAAAAATAAATAAATAATTAACTCACCTCATCCACTTGATCTCGCAGCCGGCATCGTCTTTTTGCTTCTTCTTTCAGGACCTGCAAAAGGACCCTTGATGACGTAATCGCCCTCACCACGTGGTAAGCGGTGACGTCAGCGCAGGTCCTGCTGAATGAAGATAGAAGATCCTCATCAAAGGTCCTTTTGCAGGTCCTGAAAGAAGAAGCAAGAAGAGGATGCTGGCTGCCCAATCAATTGGATGAGGTGAGTTATTTTTTTTTATTTTTTAACCCCTCAATCTACATTTTACTAAGCATTCTGTATTAAGAATGCTATTATTTTCCCTTATAACCATGTTATAAGGGAAAATAATACAGTGAACACACTTGAATGGGGTCCGGGGTTGCTTTCATCCCTATCATCTAGCAACCATGCGTGAAAATCGCACCGCATTTGCTTGCGGATGCTTGCGATTTTCACGCATACCCATTCATTTCTATGGGGCCTGCTTTGCGTGAAAAACGCAAAATATAGAACATGCTGCGATTTTCACGCAACGCACAAGTGATGCGTGAAAATCACCGCTTATCTGCAAAGCCCAATAGAAGTGAATGGGTCTGGATTCAGTGCCGGTGCAAAGCGTTCACCTCACGCATTGCACCCGCGCAGAATACTCGCCCGTGTGAAAGGTGCCTAACTGTAGCGAGCTGTGCATCTGTGTCTGTCACATGACCAGCACCGATTTGTATCCAAAATGAAGGCTTCCAATTCAATAATTTCAAAGAGAGATCTGGAAAAAAACATTTTAAGCAAGGTATATTAAAAATGTAAAATCTTTTCATGACACAATCTTTGAAAATATACAAATGTTTTCTTTGCTGAAACTGTTTCCTATTCAAACTACTACATACTTGGGATATACATTAGTTTACTCTTTAAACCCCCCCCCCCCCCTAAAGGGGTTGGATCACTTCACTAAATGGCATTTATCATGTAGAGAAAGTTAATACAAGGCAATTACTAATGTATTGTTATTATCCATATTTCCTCCTTTGCTGGCTGGATTCATTTTTCCATCATATTATACACTGCTTGTTTTCATGGTTACGCTGGCCAGGACCACAAGGGCATAGGCCAGAACATTTTCCTATTGTGTTCAAGCACTGCCACTGCTGCTGGATTGCAGGGTGGTCGTAAGCATAGAAACAAGAAGTGGCTCAAGTGAGACAACCCCTTTAATGATTATTCCTCAAAAAAGCTTATTGACCAGAAACATTTTTTTCGACTTTGTGCGTGTTCCAGTTTAACGACCATAACTTTTTTTGTTATTGTTGTTGGGATACCAAAATAATTTTTATGGCGTTTTCATGACACAGAGATATTTATTAATATGTTTTAGAGAATATTTCATTTTATTTGGGGTAAGGCTACTTTCACATTAGCGTTTTTGCACAGCCGACATGGATCTCCAAAAGACGCTTCTGTTACAATAATACAACCGCATGCATCCGTCATGAACGGATCCGGTTGTATTATGTCTTCTATAGCCATGACGGATCCGTCTTGAACACAATTGAAAGTTAATGGGGGACGGATCAGTTTTCTCATTAGAACCGCATATATTTCTTTAGGATGATGTTATGTGGTTTACTATTAGCTATATACACTGCTCAAAAAAATAAAGGGTACACAAAAATAACACATCCTAGATCTGAATTAATTAAATATTCTTCTGAAATACTTTGTTCTTTACATAGTTGAATATGGTCTCTCAAGGGGTCTGAGGATCTCATCTCGGTACCTAATGGCAGTCAGGCTACCTCTGGCGAGCACATGGAGGGCTGTGCGGCCCTCCAAAGAAATGCCACCCCACACCATTACTGACCCAATGCCAAACCGGTCATGCTGGAGGATGTTGCAGGCAGCAGAACGTTCTCCACGGCGTCTCCAGACTCTGTCACGTCTGTCACATGTGCTCAGTGTGAACCTGCTTTCATCTGTGAAGAGCACAGGGCGCCAGTGGCGAATTTGCCAATCTTGGTGTTCTCTGGCAAATGCCAAACGTCCTGCACGGTGTTGGGCTGTAAGCACAATCCCCACCTGTGGACGTCGGGCCCTCATATCACCCTCATGGAGTCTGTTTCTGACCATTTGAGCAGACAAATGCACATTTGTGGCCTGCTGGAGGTCATTTTGCAGGGCTCTGGCAGTGCTCCTCCTGTTCCTCCTTGCACAAAGGCGGAGGTAGCGGTCCTGCTGCTGGGTTGTTGCCCTCCTACGGCCTCCTCCACGTCTCCTGATGTACTGGCCTGTCTCCTGGTAGCGCCTCCATGCTCTGGACACTACGCTGACAGACACAGCAAACCTTCTTGCCACAGCTCGCATTGATGTGCCATCCTGGATAAGCTGCACTACCTGAGCCACTTGTGTGGGTTGTAGACTCCGTCTCATGCTACCACTAGAGTGAAAGCACCGCCAGCATTCAAAAGTGACCAAAACATCAGCCAGGAAGCATAGGAACTGAGAAGCGGTCTGTGGTCACCACCTGCAGAACCACTCCTTTATTGGGGGTGTCTTGCTAATTGCCTATAAATTCCACCTGTTGTCTATCCCATTTGCACAACAGCATGTGAAATTGATTGTCACTTAGTGTTGCTTCCATAAAAAAACATTAATATGATTATCTATATTCGTTTTGGAACCTTTTTAACAAAAAAAAAACGCATGAACACCGCATCAAAACCAGAACTATTTTTTGGGGCGATTTTATATGTTTTATGAATTTTTATTGTTGGCTATGTATATGTAGATGTAAAAAACATTAAGATTATGGTGCACATCTACTTTGGCATTTTTATGTGTTGTCGGTAAGAAAAATATTTGCATCATTCTACTATTTTCAGGCAAATAATCCCTATATACCGGCTATGGAAATGTAAAAACCGTCTAGAGCAAAAATCTGAATGAATCCATCCCAAGTTTTATCATGACCTTAATATCCCATGAACCCACAGAGTATTTAAAGTCGCTACAGATGACATGGGGACTTGACCACTGAGGAAGGAACAGTGAATGTTCCGAAACGCGTTTGGTGTTTATTTGCCCCCTACGTATAGACACTGTAAGATGGACTGTTATCTATAATCAGGCTTAAAGGGAACCTGTCACTGGGATTTTGTGTATAGAGCTGAGGACATGGGTTGCTAGATTGCCGCTAGCACATCCGCAATACCCAGTCCCCATAGCTCTGTGTGCTTTTATTGTGTAAAAAAACTATTTGATACATATGCAAATTAACCAGAGATGAGTCCTGTACGTGAGATGAGTCAGGGACAGGACTCATCTCAGGTTAATTTGCATATGTATCAAATCTTTTTTTTTTTACACAATAAAAGCACACAGAGCTATGGGGACTGGGTATTGCGGATGTGCTAGCGGCCATCTAGCAACCCATGTCCCCAGCTCTATACACTAAATCCCGGTGACAGGTTCCCTTTAAACAACATATGTAGCGCTCCAGGATTGTTCTTATCTGAAGCTGAAAGACGGACTGTTGGCTTCTATATACCATGTTGAACGCTGATTGTGCCTCTTACAAATGTACAAGTTACCCCGCACAAGTGCACGAGCTGAGTCTACTACTCGCAGGCGGGAGGGAAGATTCAGAGGTAAGATTGCAGTGCCTGAGATCACATGGGATGCCACGGTAAGCACTAGACCTCTATCCCTTAACAACAAAACCGTGAGTAAGGATATCTATTTGACTCGTGTACATATTACGGGGAAATAATTAACACAGCTACTGTAATTTTTTGCACAGAGTGTTCAGTTAAAACATTGGTCATTAACCCTTGAATGGACACCCCATACATGGGAATATATGGGAATGCCTCACAACATGTAACAAGTACTTTTATGCCTTCAGTGGATATAATCAACATATAACCAATACCTGTTTAATAGAAGTACATATTACAGTCCACTCAGTGTTGACTTAAAGGGACAAAACCCATGTGCACAATTACGGTGGAATTATTGGACATCAAGCAAAACAAATAAAATACAACAGGTGGCACTTATCAATATAAAGTCGCGGCAACAACTTGATGTGAGAGATGCCGCTTATAGTTATATAAATAAGGAGATATCTGAGATATGAATTGCTATTTTGGGTAAAATACACCTTGAACATAGAGTGAATTGTGTTTTTATTACAGTTATTGTGGATTTGCTCAATATTTTTATTTTTCAGTTTTTTATTTTTCATATTTTATATCTTATATGAATTATGTATTATTATATACTCAGCCTATGAATAAATTGTTTCTCAGAGCGATTCTATAAGTGGAGTGCCGACCTCTTCCATTTTATCTTCAATTTTATGTAGTGACAGGGTGAGTCACTGAGATCAGTGCACCCTTTCCATACAGTGTACAGGTGAGCCACCCTACTTTTTCACAGTGTATATTGATTCTTACATAATATGTCCTCCAAGAGGTCATAAAATACATTTACATCATGTAATTTTTCTTTTTCGTTTTGCAGTTTTCCATAGGAGCCACAGTTACAGGGGAAAACAGCCCCTATGTGGTAATTTACACATGCAGAGCTGATCAGGGTCTGCTAAGACACAGCAGCTCTGCTATGACCAGAGAACACACATTATAAATCTACTTCTGTCTCCTCTTACAGCCGGGCACTCAACTTCTTCCTGACAGAATTGTAGAGCGTCTTTAGGCATCACTGCAGATCCAGGACCTGCATCACCCACTGTCAAAAGTAAGTGAGCAGTCATTAAGGCATTAAACATTAGTATAATTAATATGGTTACCCTCTGAGAAATAAAAAAATAAAAATAAACTCCATGGCAATTCCAAAAGAATTCAGTGTGTTTATTCACCAGATAGCGACGTTTCAGTCCTCTCAATGGGACCTTTCTCAAGCAGTGACAAAAAAAACCCACACTGAATTCTTTTGGAAGTGCCGTGGAGTTTATTTTTTTTATTTTTTAAGTTGGTGGATCGCCTCTTCAGCTGCTGGCATTCCATATTCACACAACTACTGCTAGCCTCAGAGAAAGATAGTTTAGCTCAGCTTAGCAGGCAGGAATAAATGGAAAAAATATGACTTTGCGAAACTAGACATCTTTATTGATTGATCAAAATTAATCTATTAGTAGACACATAACTGCACATACTGCATATAACCATAGCACTCTTAATAAATGTCAATGACGAGTACCTTCCCCCCACCCAGAACATATTATACTTACACCAGTTGTAACTAAGCTACTGCCTTCTCCAATGCTGCTCTCAATGTATGACCTTTCTTCAGCAGTAATGGTAGGGTGTGCAGCTGGGCTCTCTGTGGCATGCAGCAACCAGAACACGTACCAAATCATTCCAAACATTCCTGCATGGAGGAAGTTCATCTATTAGTAGGTTTGCTAAAAATGAATATATTTACTCAGTGCATGATAAATCTTACTAAAACATGCATGAATCTATACAATGCTGTTTGTAGGGGGTTGTCTGGTTTAGAAAGTCATTTACAAATACTGCATAATGGGATTCATAGCTAATATAAGCACATACATTATATAAGGTCCCATTGAAAAACAAAGAAATCATCTGCTAAAAGGGTTTGCCCAAGGAAACTACCCTCTTTATTGTCAAGTTAAGGACAGACTGGGCAAAGGAGATAATAGACACCCAAGGAACATTTTTTAACTGTTGAACAAGGTCTGATTTACAGTAAAATTAAAGATGATCTGTTAGATAGCCGGATCTATCTGTTTTAGAAATTACTTGCATTTTCCATAAAATAACAAGTACCGTATGTGGCATAGATTCTCAGAATGCTCTTTTGTCATTCCTTTGGTATCAGGCTAGGGCTACACGACAACATTTGTCGCACAACAATTTTTATAATGATAGGCTATGGTGTCGCACTGCGACTGCGACATGACAGTAGCATAGACTATCATTATAAAAATTGTACTCCTAGAACAGTATAAACTGCCCTAATTTCGGCATACCTATTCTAAAATCTCACATCAAACATCTTTCATTCAATACATTGAGGTAAAGGCATTAAAAACCATGATATGGTTTGAAAATGTTTGCATACTATGTTACTCCAACATTTCCCTTTCGGGAAATTATGTTAGCACAAGACTGGGTGTTTGGGGCACATCGGGGCCCCACATTATATATTTTAGACAGCAGAGTCTCACTGTTCCATCTGCTAGGCAAAACCATTGTGCTGCAAAGTTTGTATGGTTATTTTGATAGATGGCCCCATATTTCTCCATTCTCTCCATGTTGCTCACAGCCTGAACCATTCATGGTGTATTGGAATAAAACAGGTATTGTAATGTTTCGGTAAAATACTGCATTTTGCAGTTCGGAGCAACATAATTAGATTTTTTTTTTGAGGGCACCTAAGTGGGGGAAATTAATAATAAAACCATTTTGGTTTTTTAAACCTCTGATTGTTAGAAAGGCTAGATCAGTAGGCATGTCCACCAAAAATGTAAAAAAAAGTACCTAGGCTACCACCGCATCACCAACAGATTGTGTATTTAATTTGCCATGTTTATCTATATTTTAAAAATAATCTGGCCGCTAAGCATCCCTATGGGCTGACACTTCCTACTATGTAGAGATGGTTTCTCAGTAGTCTTCCCATTATCATCACAGACAGGATTATAATGGCAGATAACACCCCTGTTTTAAAGATGAAGTCAGATAAACACAATACATCATTGGCAACATGTGATGGACACAGCTTACCTCCTCTCCCTCCCTGCACATTGAACTCTGCTCAGGCCACAAATTATGCCTAGAACACTCTTTTACAGAAGTCAATAGCAATTCTAGAGCATCTATTCTTTGCTACTAGAGGTTCATAAATGAATATGCAACTAGGTGTTACCAGTTGAGGAGGGTGGTCCTTGCACAGTCTCACAATGGCTGCAATGACTGGACAGTGTTAAACTGCAAGAACACAACCCTTCTGGTAACTCCCCAGTGGAAAACGTATTAATAAACTTCTAACAGCAATAACTGAGGAATGGAAAAATATAGAGTCATGTGAAATGAGGCCCCAGAATCATTATTGCAAGGGGAATACAATTATTTAGCAAAACAGACATATTAGGAGTTTTTCGGTTCCTCTTTATACAACTGAACTTATCAGAGTAGCAGCACAGGCAAGATGACTGCCCTATAATGCCATATAGAAAAATAATATATAAATAAAAAAACAGTCATACATTCCAAAAATAAAATATAATAGGTGATATGATAAAAGAGCAACACCACTGGATCTCCACAAAAGATTACTTGCATACTACAAAGTTTCTACATACAGCAGCATTTTTTTTAAAAGGGGTTTTCAGGGTTCAGAGCTGAACCCGGACATACCTCCATTTTCACCCCGGCAGCCCCCCTGACTTGAGCATCGGAGCAGTTCATGCTCCGATGCTCTCCTTTGCCCTGCGCTAAATCGTGCAAGGCAAAGGCATTTTCAAGAGTTGCGGTGATGTACCAGGCTCTCCGTGGGGCTGCCAGGAAGCCCGGTGACATCACCGGCATTGATGGGCGGGCTTTAGCGCTTCCCTAGCCAGTAAAACGGCTAGGGCAGTGCTAAAGCACGCCCATCTGAGCCGGTGACGTCACCGAACACACTGCCGGACGGAAGCTTCCGCCCAGCAGTGTGTTATTGTAAAAAAAAAAAGAGCCCGTGCCCTGCACGATCTAGCGCAGGGCAAGAGAGCGCATCGGAGCATGAGATGCTCCGATGCCAACATCAGGGGTGCTGCCTGGGTAAAAATAAGGATATGTCCGAGTTAAGCTCTGACAACCCCTTTAAGTTCAGTAAGAAACAGGTAAAAAATACTAGGTACCATATTTTCTATTTAGGATATGCAAACACATAGGAAAACAAAACTTACCATAAATGTAAAAGACAGAAGACCAACCGATATATTGTACAAGTATCCCTGCTAATGGCATTGCGATTACCGCACCAGCGTACGACCCTGCAATATAAAAGTACAGATGAAACCGTATTTGTGTGTTGCATTAACAAAATAGTACATGACTATCTCTTTCTAACAAAGCAAGAACCAGCCCTGTACTTCACATAGATCCAGAGATCTCTCCATTCATTGCTGCAATTGCTCTGCTAGATTCTCTTCAGGCTGGCATGTCTTTTCTGCCACAGCTCTCTCCCTATTGGGGCAGCATGAAGGCTCAGTGGTTAGCACTGGTGCCTTGCAGCGCTGGGGTCCTAGGTTTAAATCTGACCAAGGACAACATCTACATGGACTTTGTAAGTTCTCCCTGTGTTTGCGTCGGTTTCTTCCCAAACTCCAAAGACATACTAATGGGGAATTTAGATTGTGATATATGAAATGGTGCGATATTTAACTTTTCTTTTTATTTCTTCAAAAATATTTTTTTTTAACTTTGGCCCCCCTAACGGGCTTATACATGTGAATATTAAATTGCTTCTACCATAAACCTCAGTGGCTTACCATTGCAGTGTATGAGAAAATCACTGTGTTCCTATTACAGAAAAATCCTGCCACAAGTAGGACTTAAAGGGAACCTGTCACTAGGAAATTCACTGTTAACCCTTTCCCGGCTTCTGCAGTAATAGTACTGTGGAAATTGGATCTTTAAAGTCTCATACAGCAGACACCCGTGGCTAATCTCTGATATCTACGATAATGCCAATCTCAGGCATTTAACCCCTCAGATGCTGTGGTCAAATGTGACCATGGCATCTGAGAGCGCAAAATCCAGAAGCGCATCGCTTCCGAGCCTGGAACGGCTCCCCAACGCAGTGATTGGTGAGGTCATTTATTAATTGTTATAGGCTGGAGCCTAATTAAAGATCTGATGCCTTTCACAGGTATATTCCAATTTGGGCCTGCAGATGGCAGCACTACATTCCAATATACCGAATCATCTATTTGTCAATGGATTTATTGGCATTGACAAATCGAAGTGGCAATCTAATGAATGCATGATGTTAGGCTATTGGGGCTGTAAAAAAAAAAGTAAAGAAAAGTTTTTAAAAATATAAAAATTCTGATAACTCCCCTTTCCCCAAAATAAAAATAAATAATAAAAAATAAACATCATAGGCATTGCTGCATCTGAAAATGCCCACACTATTAAAATCAAAATATTTATCCCATATGAAAAACTGCATTATGGAAAAAAGTAAAAAGTGATCAGAAAGTCTTACACACTCCAAAAATGGTATCAATAAAAACTGCAGATTTTCCCGCATAAAATACGCTCTCAGAAAGCTCTCAGCGCTAGACACATAAAACCAGCTAACTGCCCCCCCAACATGTTTTGCCAGTAACCTGGCTGCATCAGGGGTAATGGGCGCTTTACATTTATGTAATGACTACTGTCAGTGAAGAGAACGGACTACACAGGACTTGGCATTTGGCCATTTTTTGGACTAAAGTGGGAAGTACACACCGCTTAGTTCTCTAGCCACACACAGATCGATGCTTATATGCACTGGCGCTAGCGATTTTTAGGCTTGAGTTGCTGACAGCGCTCTCTGATTTTTAGATATACCAAAAAAGGTTCATTTTTAGGGTTCATTCACTTTTTGAGATATCTGGGGCAAGGCATTTGCCTAGGGTGGCGATTATCTGAAATGTACACATTTGTTTACCTATCCCCTTGTTTTCAGTGGAAATGTAGCCTGAAATAAACATACAAGGATCAGCTGAGACACTGATGCATGTAATGGGCACGTGGGGGAGGTTAATTAAAGGCTGGCTTAACTAACACATGATTGAAAAGAAAGGCTGTATTACCACAAAAAGAAGTGGTTGCTAGTCTGCTTCTCTCCAAGGGAGGTGCCCATTTACTCCACAATCCATGGCATGCTGGGTATGTCACACCCTGAAAAAAGATTTAAAAAAAAACACATGGGACAAGAACCTCAAAGCTATATGTGCAACTATGATCACATATTTACCACCTACCTCAACAAGTCCTTGTACAACACGAACAGATATCACACATCCATAATGAGATTTTGCTGCTGAAGGTATCAGCATATTTAGGACAGAGGTTAAAAAAATAGCAGCACCAAATACCCTACGAGAGAAAAAATAAAAAATTAAGCATTGTAAACAGCATAAAACAGTTTTAACAGGAACCACCAGGGGAGGCACATATTCGGCAGTCTACGAGCCTGGAGTGGAAAACTAGTTTCCAGGTGTAAATGTTTTGCTGTGGCTGATATTCTGGCCCCCGCCACCTCAACTTGTGAGGAAGCCCTAATAGGGGTCTTGTGACTTTTTCTTATGACAAAAACTGGCATAAAAATGTTAGTAAATGATCCCCACTATGTTGACATAAGGAGATATGCCGCTGACAAATGACCATTTTTATGCCAGCATGAAAGATGCAAGCAACAGCTGATCATGGGGCAATGATTGGGAAAATGTACATAAAAGGGCCTTAAAGCTATGTTCACATGCTGGCTTTTAATTCCACCTATATTTATGGCATATTCCTAAGGCTGATATCTGCCGACGTGCAGCAGATCTGCACAAGAATTAGCCCCATTGTTATTCGATGGTGCTCAGGGGTGGAACTACCACTGTAACAGTTATAGTGTCAGGCCAAAGCCTCCTCTGCCAGTAATGATGACTGTGTGTGTAAACTGCTAGTTGGGTCGGAACGCATAAACTCAGCAGCCGTACATCGGGCCTATAGTTCAGCCCATTGTCTGGCTGCTATGTCTGCCATCTTCCCACCAGCAGCAAGAACGAGCCTGTGCGCTCCTCTGCTCAGCTTAGCAGGAACGATTACATCACTGTATCACGCCCGCTGCTGGGGAGAGCATGATGTGCTCCGTTCATCATGGGAAAGGGGCTAAGGCTGTGATGGCTAGCCTCCGGCACTACAGCTGTGGTAAAACTACGACTCCCAAGATGTACACTTGCTTGGCCGTTCTCAGAACTCCATAAAAAATGAATGGAACATGCTGGGAGTCCTAGTTTCACCATAGCCGGAGTGCCGGAGGTTAGCCATCACTGGTAGGGCATTTTTTACCTTATTAACACTACAGGGGCTTCACTACTCTAAAGGGGGTACTAAGAGGGCATAACTGCAGTGTAGGAGCATTAAGGGGGCATTCTACTATGTTTGGGAACTAAGGCAGCATTGTACTGCATGGAGGCACTAAGGGAGCACTAAAGGGGAATAACTACTGTGTGGGGCACTAAAGGGGCATACAGAGCCCGGGCAGCATACTGTAAAGTAAACCCTTGACCCCCACCTGCTGTCCAGTACTAGTAAGTATTATTATTTTTATGTTTTTTAAATGACTGAGTGGGTGTATGGCGAACAAGGGCAGTCTTGACTAGCCACGGGAGGGGGAGTGTGTTTAAAAATTTGCTATGAGGCCAAGATATTTCTAGTTATGCCCCTGATGGTGTTAATTCTTAACTTTTTCCATGCAAAATAAGTAGAATTCTACTGATTGGCATGGATAAATTCTGCATCAAATTTTTGGGTAGCATGAGAAGAGGGTTGCAGAAACTCTTTTCACATGTATGGAATGAGGATTGTCATCAGATTTGATGCACATTGTGTCACAGAATCTGAACCAAATCTAACACATTTGAATGGACCTTTAACTAATATTAGAATTCTGATGCTAGAGAACAGTGCATTATTGAACCCCCCGACAATTAGCTGTTTGAGGAAGCCATGAAGCTCACTGGTGAGTGCCGCAGCCTCCTTACAGCTTACCAAGCACAGCAGCGTTCATTGGATAGTGGTTGTGCTTGGTATTGCAACTCATCCTTCACTTGAATGGGACTGAGCTGCGTCTAGGCCATGTGATTGATGAATGTGATGTCACATGGCCTAGGAAGAGGCCTAAGCACTCAAGAAGCACAGTGGCCTCTTCATACAGCTGATTGGCAGGGGTGCCAGGAGTCGGACCCCCACAGATCAGATTTTGATGACCTATCCTGGGGATAGGCTATCAATATCAAAATCCTGAAGAACAACTTGAATGTTTTACTACTTCATACATTCTTTTTTTTTTTTTTACAAAACACAAGAACCATACATAGGACAGTACCATAAACTCAAATATTAAAATACAGAAAATCAGTTTTAGGGTCCATTCACACGTCCGCAACGGACACCTGCCATGTGCGTTCTGCATTTTGCGGACTGCACATGGCCGGCACTATAATAGAAATGGCTTTTGCGGCTCCATTGAAAATGAATGGGTTCACACCCGTTCCGCAAAATTGCGGAACGGATGCAGACCCATTTTGCGGACGGTGAATGGACCCTAAAGGGGCTCTTCCATCCCATTTTTTACTTGAAGCTAGCCCAATGGTGAACTTGGGTCTGACTTCAGAAACCCCAAAGCAAAGATCAGCTGTTATCACGGGCAGAAGCTACGACTTGCTTTTACATACCTGAAATGCATGAACGGGCCAAGTCCGCCAGAACAAGAGCCAATGCTGTTCTGGCCAATAAAGAGTGGCCTAGGGCACAGGACCCTCCTCAATCTCTATATGTCATAATAGGATATATAGGGAGGGATCCCAAACTGTTTATTTACTAAACTTCATAAAGGAGTTGTCCAAGATAATTAAAAATATTGCACAAGTCCTGCAATAGCTTAAAAATATATTTTCCCCCATTTGCCTTCCACCATTCTCTGTGTAGTGCCCTGGAACAAGGGTACTTTGGAGTCTCGACTTTAGTGGACATTTTCCCCTATTGCTGCTATGCAAAACTATCAGCTCCCTACTTTATTGAACTTAGAAATGTTAACTTGTACTGTGATTTATGCCTTTGTTTACCTTTCTCCTGTTCATTTGCACTGTTATTGCACAGTATTTGCACTGCACAGTGGAAAAGGTTAATGCACAGCCAACTAATACTGAGAGACTTAGGGACTTTCCAGCCTGTGGCTTGTAATTTTCCATTGCTGTCATTAGGGACTATGCAGAGCTAAGTTTTGGAGGGAAAAAACAGACACAATGAACTTTTGACCATCTGGTTTAGCACTGTCAGATGTTTTTTTACCTATCCAAACTGCTTAGTTACAGTAAATGACTTGGCATTGGTTCTGTTAGGTTGTGATTTTCCAGCTTCATCTCTCCTACTAGAAGGCTTTGGATCAGTTAGAAACGGAATAAAAGTGGAACAGTCAGCCCCTAGTGGTCTGCAGATAGGGACCATTGTTTAGTAGAAGATACTCTGCCAGACTGCAGATAGGGACCAGTGTTTAGTAGGAGAGACTCTGCCAGACTGCAGACAGGGACCAGTGTTTAGTAGGAGAAACTCTGCCAGACTGCAAATAGGAGAGATTCTGCCAGACTGCAGATAGGGACTAGTGTTTCGTAGGAGAGACTCTGCCAGACTGCAGATAGGGACCAGTGTTTAGTAGAAGAGACTTTACTAGACTGCAGATAGACACCAGTGTTTAGTAGGAGAGATTCTGCCAGACTGCAGATAGGGACCAGTGTTTAGTAGAAGAGACTCTACCAGACTGCAAATAGGGACCAGTGTTTAGTAGGAGAAACTCTGCCAGACTGCAGATAAGGACCAGTGTTTAGTAGAAGAGACTCTGCCAGACTGCAGATAGGGACCAGTGTTTAGTAGGAAAGACTTTGCCAGACTGCAGATAGGGACCAGTGTTTAGTGGGAGAGACTCTGCCAGACTGCAGATAGGGACCAGTGTTTAGTAGAAGAGACTCTGCCAGACTGCAGATAGGGACCAGTGTTTAGTAGGAAAGACTTTGCCAGACTGCAGATAGGGACCAGTGTTTAGTGGGAGAGACTCTGCCAGATTGCAGATAGGGACCAGTGTTTAGTAGGAAAGACTTTGCCAGACTGCAGATAGGGACCAGTGTTTAGTGGGAGAGACTCTGCCAGACTGCAGATAGGGACCAGTGTTCAGTAGAAGAGACTCTGCCAGACTGCATATAGGGACCAGTGTTTAATAGAAGAGACTCTGCCAGACTGCAGATAGGGACCAGTGTTTAGTGGGAGAGACTCTGCCAGACTGCAGACAGGGACCAGTGTTTAGTAGGGGAGACTCTGCCAGACTGCATGATTGACCAGTCTTTAGTAGGAGAGAATCTGCCAGACGGCAGATAGGGACCAGTGTTTAATAGGAGAGACTCTGCCAGACTGCAGATAGGGACCAGTGTTTAGTAGGAGAGACCCTACCAGACTGCATGAGTGATCAGAAGAAGTTGCTGAGCCAGCAATACTCTGCCATAGATCCTGGGTCACCAGCCCTTGACCAGGGAGCCAGCCACAGACTGAGCCGCAGACCCTTTGGTAAGGATATCAGCCTTCTGAGAGAGAGGGCCAGTGATGTTTCATATACTTGCCTATTACTGTGCACATCACCAACACTCTAAAGTGCTGGTATACGGAATATCACTGCTGCAGCCAACTACTGTCCTCAGCGTTAAACCACTGAGGACTGTGATTGGCTGAAGTGGTAGGAGAACCAGCTAGCACAGAAGAGAATGGCACTGGAGAAAGGGGGAGAGATTAATTTTTATTTTAGGCTATTGTAGGGCTTGTCCGAGATTTATCTCAGACAACCCCTTTAAGAAAGCCAGGGGTTAATAATGGAAAATTTTTCACGATTACATACAGTGCCGCCCATAATTATTCATAACCCTGGCAAATTTTGACTTATAGTTACTTTTATTCAACCAGCAAGTAATTTTTTGACGGGAAATGACATACTATAGGTGTCTCCCAAAGATAATAAGACGATGTACAAGAGGCATTATTGTGGAAAAAAAAAAACATTTCTCAGCTTTTATTTACATTTGGTCGGAAGCCAAAAGTGACACCTGTGCTGGCCAGGAGGATAGTTAGAGAGGTGAAAAAGAATCCAAGGATCACCAAGGCCATCCTGGTCAATCTGGGCTCTGCTGGTGGCAATGTCTCAAGGCAGACAATCCAACGGACACTGCACATAGAATGTGTCGGCAGATAAGAACCATTTGGCCCATCTAGTCTGCCCAATATACTGAATACTATGAATAGCCCCTGGCCCTCTCTTATATGAAGGATGGCCTTATGCCTATCCCATGCATGCTTAAACTCCTTCACTGTATTTGCAGCTACCACTTCTGCAGGAAGGCTATTCCATGCATCCACTACTCTCTTAGTAAAGTAATACTTCCTGATATTACTTTTAAACCTTTGCCCCTCTAATTTAAAACTATGTCCTCTTGTAGCAGTTTTTCTTCTTTTAAATATTCTCTCCTCTTTTACCTTGTTGATTCCCTTTATGTATTTAAAAGTTTCTATCATATCCCCTCTGTCTCGTCTTTCTTCCAAGCTATATATTTTAAGGTCCTTTAATCTTTCCTGGTAAGTTTTATCTTGCAATCCATGTACTAATTTAGTAGCTCTTCTCTGAACTCTCTCCAAAGTATCAATATCCTTCTGGAGATATGGTCTCCAGTACTGCGCACAATACTCCAAATGAGGTCTCACTAGTGCTCTGTAGAGCGGCATGAGCACCTCCCTTTTTCTACTAGTAATGCCTCTCCCTATACACCCAAGCATTCTGCTAGCATTTCCTGCTGCTCTATGACATTGTCTGCCAACCTTTAAGTCTTCTGAAATAATGACCCCTAAAATCCCTTTCCTCAGATACTGAGGTTAGGATTGTATCACTGATTTTATATTCTGCTCTTGGGTTTTTACGCCCCAGGTGCATTATCTTGCACTTATCAACATAAAATTTTAGTTGCCAGATTAGGCACACAAAAGCTAGCTTGGCCTTTGCAAAAGCTCATCTGGACAAAGAAGAAGACTTCTGGTTTTCTGTGTTATGGTCAGATGAAACAAAAATTTAATTGTTTGGTCACAATGATGTTTCCTTCATTTGGCGTAAAAAAGGAGAAGCCTTCAACCCAAAGAACACAATTTTCCCTGTCAAACATGGTGTTTGGGGGTGTTTTTCAGCCAATGGACCAAGGAACCTAATCACAGTAAACGGCACCATGAAAAAAGAGCGATACATGAGTATTCTCAACGACAACATCAGGCAGTCTGCAGAGAAACTTGGCCTTGGGCACCAGTGGACATTTCAGCATGACAATGACCCAAAACACACAGCAAAAGTGGTGAAGAAATGGTTAGCAGACACAACATTAAAGTTTTGGAGTGGCCCAGCCAAAATCCAGACTTTACTCCAATTGAGAATCTGTGGAAGGAGCTAAAGATCAGGGTGATGGCAAGAAGACCTTCCAACCTGAAAGATTTGGAGCTCATTGCTAAAGATGAATGGGCAAAAATACCTGTGGAGACATGCAAAAAGCTGGTCTGCAATTATAGGAAGCGTTTGATTGCTGTAATAGCCAATAAAGGCTTTTCTATTGATTATTGAGAAGGGTATGAATAATTTTGGACTGGACACTTTGCTCAAATGTAAATAAAAGCTGAGAAATGTTTTTTTTTCCACAATAATGCCACTTGTACATCGCCTTATTATCTTTTGGGAGACACCTATGTCCTTTCCCGTCAAAAAATTACTTGCTGGTTGGATAAAAGTAACTTTAAGTTAAAATTTGCCAGGGGTATGAATAATTATGGGCAGCACTGTATATCTGATGGGTCAGGAAACTGAGCTGACCCAGTAGCAGCACTATATCACAGCATCCATGTAACCATTACAACAAGACACTGTACATGAACCACAGTCTTCATGCCACTAATAGCTAAATAGTGTCCTATCAAGGTAACTGAAGCCAGGTTAAAACTTAGACCAAGACTTGAAAAATTAAAATAAATTCTAGCTGCCATATAGTAAAAATGATTGGCATTTGCTATATTTAACAAAAAACAGATCTGTACATATCTAAGACATTTACAACTTAAAGGGGTTCTCCGGGATATTGATGGTCGATCAGCTGTATCTGTGAGTGCTTCTGCCTCTTCCTAGGTATGCGACGCCTTATTCATCGGTCACATGGCCTAGGCATAGCATTCTGGGGAACCCCTTTAATACATCAATTACATGGACTCATACTTAGGCTAAGTTTTGAGGCTGAGTATTCCATTCGATTACTGATAGACAGTGGTGATTTACTATTCAGAATGCGCCACCTTTTGGAGCAAGGCAGTCATAAAACTGGTGTACATGCTTTGCAATGCTTTTAATAAGTGTTTTAGACACTCAGGCACTTTTTAGGCCTCATCCGACAAGTAATCGTGACTTACTGGGCAAGGGGTGTGGCTTCACAGGAAATGGGCCACTTAAAGGCGATGCATGTATCAAAATTTTGGTGCATTTTTTGGCGTTAACTAAGCCAACAAATAGGTGGTGGAAACTAGGCAGTTTTTTTGGCGTGTCAGATTTATCCTCCAGCATCAGCCACTGTAATAAATCTAGGGCAGCTTAAGACAGTCTAAGTTTACTCTGTCTTATTAGACAGTATTAGTAATTCTGCCCCGCTATGTTAGGAATAGGCAGGGCTGTATTAACAAGCTGTCAGGGGTGGCACTTTAATATGTTAACGTTATCATTCTTATAATCAGTGGGTGGACCCCCACCGGTCAGAAAGTTATCAGATAGGTTGATGCAATAGGTAAACCACTTAAATAGGGCTTGTCCAAGGTGAAAAAGTAATTATAAGGGTCACGGCAGTTGTGGTTGCGACTAAGCCCACAAGCCAGGGGGGTCCATAGGCCCCCTCACAACATTAACTGTTTGGATGGATGCCAGACATCAAAGGAAATCAAAAAGGATATCAAAGTATATCATAAATCTGACAGAGTGGAGTAGAGAAATCAGTGGGAAAAGATTTATGATGTTGGACATCCTTCACGGTCCAGAATGAGATCATTCATTAACCTTTTAATGCCAAAAGTAGCAGTAAATTAGTATGCAGTCAAGGAAGGGTAGCTGTGGAGAAATATGCGGACAGGCACCAGAAAGGGTTACAGTATTCCCACAGCAGATGTCTATATGGAGCTCCGGCGCACCACGGCAGTGCACGGCGAAAGGCCGCCGGACTAAAAGTCCTACATGTCCGACTTTTTAGTCCGGCTGCCTCTCACCGCGAACTGCCGTACTGCGACGGAGCTCCGCCCCGTCCCCATTATAGTCAATGGGGACGGAGCGGCGGTCCACCGGCACGGCGAAATAGCGGAAGGACGGATCGCTACAAACTGCAGGGTGCCTGCTTTGTCCCAGGGTGCCAGCTCAATGATTTGAGAAGGCACCTTGTTCCGATCACCGCCCGCCGGTGATTGGAACTACACATGACGTACCGGTACGTCATGTGTCCTTAAGTACCAGGACATCATGACGTACCGGTACATCATGTGTCCCCAAGAGGTTAAGCTTACGTAATTAAATTCACAAAACTAACATCTCGGGGGAAGCCGGTATATGATTTTGTTTATATGAACATCTATAAAGAAGAGACCATGCATACGCTGTGTACATGAACTTTAATGTACTGATCACATCCATATTCAGTGTGCTATCCCAGCTAATGGTTTCTCAAACTAGAATTCAATATTGCATTCTGTGTTATATTTATCTACTATACTTTGTGATTTGCTGCCATTTAGTGGCCACCTTTATATTTAGTTTTATGTAAGTTATCTATGGTTGTATTTCATGATGTCATTACATCTTGTAACTTCTCTTTTTTGTGAGCTGACATCCTGTGTCCTTCAGTATTTTCCTGTTTGTCAAACATGCATTAGAGCTGGAGATAGGATTTTCCTTTGACTTCTACAATCATTTCTCAAGGTAAAGTACATTCAATACATTACCTAAAGGCATATCGATTGCATCTCCCTCACTGGATTTTACATGCAATTGGCATTATAAGGGGAATAATTATAGCGAGTTCACTACCTTCCATTGCTTGTACAAGAGATTGCCACTCACACTCATCAGATACTTCTCACACGTGCATCAGTGGCAGAATAGTCCTAAACCTAAGTCTACAGCATCTGCATGTATATACATATTAGAATTGCACCGGGTATCAAAGTATCGATACCCAATCAATACTTTTAGACCCAGATCGATACGATACCGGGTCTTACTATTTAACGATACTAGGCTGCGCTGCTGCACAGCCTAGTATCAGTTAGAGAACATGCAATGCGCCGCTCTCATCGCACGCCATGTTCTCTTCACCAGCACAGTGGAGAGACGCGGTAGCAGCGAGGAGGAGGGGAGGGACTGTGGCCAATGCGCCACCAATGAATGTAAAACACATGAATTCAAGTATAGGCAGCGGGTGCTGGCGGTGGTATAACATACCAGTCCTCAATAACAGAGCATGCGATCCCCCGAACCGCGGCAATTAACCGTGGCAATGCCCTGTTATAGAGGCCAGGTGCCAGGTATGTTATACCGCTACTGGCACCCGCTGCCTATACTTGAATTAATGTGTTTTACATTAATTGGTGGTTAGTGGCCCCCCCAGTATTAGTATCATTGGTGGCTCAGTGGCCACAGGCACCACCCCACCCCATTGTTATATTAATTGGTGGCAGTGGCCACAGGGTCCTCTCCCCTCCTCTTCATTGGTGGCAATATAAAAATAAAGTAAAAAAAAACGCCAAAATACTAAACGTTTAAATCACCCCCTTTCCCAAGTTTACATATTAAATTTACAAACAATAACAAATAAATATATTACATATCGTCACGCCCTAAAAAGTGCAAACTATTTAAATATTAAAAAATGTTTCCTATGCGGTGAACGCCGTTACAGAAAAAAAATCTAAACCAAGCGATTCGCCATTTTTAGTCACCTTGTTCCCCTCAAAAATAGTATAGGACTGTTCTATTATGTGCCGGATGTTCCATAAAATGTGGAAATCACACGGCTTTTTTGGCGTTTTATTTTTTTTCAAATGGTATCGAGTATCGCAATACTTTTTTATGGTATCAAATTTGAATCAAAATTTTGGTATCGTGACAACCCTAATACATATGGGGTCATTTGTTAAGATCGTCTCCGGCTCCCGCACTCAGCTGACCGCTTTCCTCTCTCTGCGCATGCGCCAGGCTTTTTCATCGTGCGCGCCCAGCACATGCGCAGAGGGGGGGGAAGCAGCCGGCTGAGTGCAGGAGCCGGAGATGGGATCACGCAGTGACAAGGAGCGCACCGTGCATGCGCGAGACTTGCACGATCCCAGCCTCACAGCAGGATGTCAATCACAGTGAAAGGAGGACGGGTAAGGGGCGGGCTTAGCTTGACTTGAAACAAGGAGGACGCTGCCCCCTTGACTTCAAGCTGACTCTGAGGATAGCGGAAACACTGATTAAACCAGTAAAGGAATGAAAAACATGATTAGGAACACACTGGGGGCTACTATAAGGTAATGATGTCGGTTTAAAATGTGTTTTGGAGGCGACAGGTTCCCTTTAAATCTATGCCAGCTCCCTTGCTGGCATAGATATAAGTCATTTTCCACGGCAAAAACAGGCATAGAAAATGATAAATGAGACTGGATGGCTGAGAGAAAGACTCTACTCAAAAGAAACATGCCTTAGTACAAAATGCCAAGAATAAGGCAGAACTCCACATTACACACTTCCAAGATGTTAGGTCACATTGATCAACTTCAACAAAACTTATATCTCCATCTTCCAGATCAATTCGACACAGATCAGCATTATGTGACAAGGCTAATAGAAGTCTGTGCCAATGCAGAAGAAGATAATGTTAGAAGTTCCTTTGCTAAGAAGGAAGCAGAGGTAAGCGCAAACATGGCACAGGAAGAAACAGGAGCAAAGGCAAGAATGGCACAGGAAAAAACATAGGAAGCCCAATTCTCCAAATGGAAAAGGAAGAATCGGCTGCAATCATGACCTATACCTCCTGCTAGCCAAATTAGTTTAACTCCCAAAACAGAAGCATCTAAGACCTTGTTCACATCTTTGTTAAAGAGCTTCTGTCAGCCCACTAAACCGTTTTTTTTGTTTTTGTTTACTAATAATCCCTATACTGCGAGCTCTGCATACATAAGTTAAATAATCATTTCTGTTCAGTAGAATTTGATAAAAAGCGATTTTTAAAATATGCAAATTACCTTGCTCCAGCAAGTAGGGCGGCTACTTGCTGGTAGCAGCCGCATCCTCCGACCCTAATGACGCCCCCTCCGCATTGTGATTGACAGGGCCAGGGAACGGAATCGTTCTCTGCTGGCCCTGCCTGTTAGCATTCAAAATCTGGCGCCTGCGCCGCGGCCGTACCTATCTTCAATCTGCGCAGGCGCACTGAGAGGCGGCCACTCGCTCGGCCGCTCCATGCTCAATGCGCCTGCGCCGATGACGTCACATCTACACCCGGCGCAGGCGCATTGAGGAGAGAGCGGCCGCCTCTCAGTGCGCCTGCGCAGATTGAAGATACAAACGGCAGCGGCGCAGGCGCCAGATTTTGAATGCTAACAGGCAGGGCCAGCATAGAACGATTCCGTTCCCTGGCCCTGTCAATCACAATGCGGAGGGGGCGTCATTAGGGTCGGAGGATGCGGCTGCTACCAGCAAGTAGCCGCCCTACTTGCTGGTAGCAAGGTAATTTGCATATTTTAAAAATCGCTTTTTATCAAATTCTACTGAACAGAAATGATTATTTAACTTATGTATGAAGAGCTCGCAGTATAGGGATTATTAGTAAACAAAAACAAAAAAAAACGTTTAGTGGGCTGACAGAAGCCCTTTAAGGAAATCCAGCAGGCTGTTCCAGCACAGAGCTGCCTGCTGGATCCTCTACTTCACCGCCAGATCCCCATTGACTGCAATGAGGTCCGGTGGTGGTCCGGCTGCTTTCCAGGATAAATGCTGGGTTTCGCCCGGACAGAAAAACCATTGCATGCAACTGTGTTTTGCCTGGTGGAAAGCTGGCATTTGCGCCTGATCTCCTTAACGGAGATGAGGCCTAACTTTCCTACACCAACACAGCATTTGTACTGGGAGCATTACAGGAGGGATGCATTTACACTGGGAGCACTACGGGAGGGTAGCATTTGTACTGGAAGCACTACTGGGGGCAACAAATGTACTGGGAGCACTACAGTGGGCCAGCATTTATACTGGAAACAGTACAATGGGCAGCATATGTAATGTACTGGGAGCACTACAAAGGGCAGCATGTGTACTGGGAGCACTACAAAGGGCAGCATTTGTACAGGGAGCACTACAAAGGGCAGCATTTGTACAGGGAGCACTACAGGGTGGCAGCATATGTATTGGGAGCAGTACAGGGTGGCAGCATTTGTACTGGGAGCACTACAGGGTGGCAGCATAGGTACTGGGAACAGTACGGGGGGGCAACATTTGTACTGGGAGAAATACAAGGGGCAGCATTTGCACTGGGCACTACAGGAGAGCAGTGTAAGTACAGGGTATAATTACTGTGGGCATTATATCTACTGGGGCTACTAGCGGATGCATTTAACGACTGTGAGCACTACAGGTCCCTTTATAATTACTGGAGGCACTTTAGAGGGAATTATATCTACTGGTGGTTCTAGACTGGGCATTATAACTACTGGAAGCACTATATGGAGCATTATTACTACTGGAGGCAATACAAAGCCTTATGAAAGGGCTTTATTACAACTGGGGCACTGTGGGGCATTATTACTACTGGGGTCACATTATTATTATTAGGCACAATATGGAGAGCACGACTAATTATAGAGGCACTACACTACTACTAATAGGGCATTCCTGGGCAGCATTATCAGGGGGCACTTTTACTAATGAGGGTACTCTGGGAGAGAATTATTACTATTAGTGGGACTTTTGGGAGCACTATTAGTATGGGAAGGACTATCAGTATAGAACTGTTAGGCTAGTTTCATACTAACGTTAGTAAGATCAGTCAGGCTGTTCTGGTAGGGAACAGCCTGCCGGGTCTCTCTGGGTCCAGCATTGCCGGAAACTAGATGATTGCCATCAGACCCCATTAACTATAATGGGGCCCAGAGAGATCCAGCCGCAAGCCGACAAATATGCCGTGAAGTCTAGCGGTTGGAGTCCAGCAGATTCTCTGCATATTTGCCAGCTTGCGGCTGGATCTCACTAACGCTAATGTGGAACTAGCCTTATTTAAGTATGGTATTTGGAGGCATTAGAGAACACAGGGGGCACAGTATTGGGGTAGAAGCAGGATAACAATGCTGGGGAACCAGGAGGGGAGGATTATAGAAAAGTTAGAAACCTAAGATGTCTGTGTGACAAACTATGCAGAGATGAGACACAGCTGAAAGAGGTTGCCATGTGTTGTTCGGGCCAAAACGGAGAAGACAAAAAAATAACATTTATATTAGATGAGACATCACTGGATGTAAGAGATATCTAGTGCTGTATTCTTCTGTATGTGTGATGGCACTGAATGTTATGTCCATCCTTTTGCACTGGGTCCGGGGGTTGGTTCAAAAATGTAATACATATGCATTGGGCCCCAAATCTTTAGATACCTTAGCAATGCCCCTTACACAACTGTTAAACTTCCTAGAAGTGAATGGGAAAATAAATCTTGCACAACTGTTGTCTAACTTGTTCCCATTCGGCAGGAAAAATGTATGTAACTTGAGTTAGGCAAGAGCTCTACTATCTATTTGCAGTTGCACAACTTGCCTGCAACTAAAGTTGCTTTGCGAAAGTTGTAGTGCAGGCCTATCTTGTCATCCATTTGTGTGTGTTTTTTTTAATCCAGGGTGCCTGCTTTGGACAATCCCTTTTTGTTCGTCAACAGCATGCTAGAATATTGGGACTGAGACCCCCAGCACTCAGCTGTAATCCAACAGTAATTGTTTGCTTTCCAAGCATTGACAAAATAGTGAAATTAATTGCACAGAGGCAACGTAGGTAAGAGGGTCAACTTTCCCTATAACAATACGGCCACACATAGCAGCTTTGCAGCATATCTGGCCAAAATCTTTGTGAAAATCTCATCCACTTCACTACTCTTAAATGCTGTGGATTGTCCACATGCAATTTCATCGTCAAAAATCCATAGCATTTATGCTTTGTGTGACCTTACCCTTAAGTTGACATCTTTAGTCAGTAATATTAAATTATTTGTGATGGTCTGAAGTAATAAATTCCATCGATCATAACTGGAGGTGTACTGTTGAAGACATATGGAAGGTTCTTTTTTTAAATAGGGGCCTATATACTGTTCTAACACTGGGGTCCTCTGCTGTCTGCTATTAACTATGAATTTCCTGAAAATGGGTTTAAAATCATACAATTTTAAAGGTTTATAGTAAGGCTTGGGCTATACTGTGACTTTTTGTAGCACTGCTGATTGAATTTGAACTACTCTATTGAGTGATAGCTGCAGTCTACAAGATTGCAGACAACTCGGTATAGTGCTTTGTAGTGCAGCTGTAGCTCAATATTTAAAGTAAATCAGAAGTGCTATAAAAAGTTGCAGTGTAGTCAGGGATAGATAGATAGATAAATATGAGATAGATAGATATGAGATAGATAGATAGATAGAGTCATGGAACCTCTTCAAGAATAAAATGTACGGTAATTACCTATTGGCAGCAAGCTTGTTTGCAATGAATCCTCCTGGTATCTGGGTGACAATATATCCCCAAAAAAATGAACCATGGATCAATCCAACAGTTTCTGGATCCCAGTTAAATTGGGCTGCCTGTCAAAATGTGTTGCAAATAAATTGAAGACATTTTAGAAAGTACACTATAAATTGGTTGCATTATATACTTTCGTATTTATTTTAGATACTTTTTTACTTAGCAAGTCATATTTCTTTTTGAATTTCAAAAATAAATATTATTTCTGAATTTTATTTTGTGTAGAGGAACCTCCTCAGTAGACTGGCAGAAATAACTGCCAGTGTTCTTTGGAGAAGAAAAAGTTTGATATGGATCACTACGTATATACGGTATAGGATACTAATGGCTCTCACCTGAATCTCTGGTTTTCCATCCACATAAACAGTATTGTTATTCACCATTTCCACAATGGCCACACCAAGGTTACATCTAATTCCAAAGGAAATACAAAATCCCAGCCCACTCATAATGGCAATGATGTAACGTTTGGGCAGTCCACAGCAGTAGCAGTCAAATCTGGGAGGCGAGTGGGTGGGGATGTGTACCGGTTGTCCATCTTCATTAAGTTCTATGTTGTCCTCTTCAACATTTCTTCCATCGATTTTCCTTATTGAAAGAGAAAATGTTTTTTTTATATTATTTTGCACACAGAAATGCAAAAAAAGGGTTGACTGTGAAACATTTCACATTTATACCTTTATTTAATATTTTATTCTCGATGAGTGAATGACTTAAAGGGGTTTTGTCACAGCCATTTCTGGCATTACCCACAGGATATAATATGGATGGGGATGATCCAATGGCTTCCAAATGAAATGTACATGATTGGTGTCCTTATTTCAAGCAATGGATTGATCATATACTGTACACATACATATGGATTGTCAAACTGGAATCACTGTCCATACAATGTTGCTTCTGGGATATTTTCATAGACTGACCTATTATTACATAATATGACTTGCAACAAATACATTGACAACAATGACAATTCACAAAAGAGATAGTAAATGTATATTTGTCTTTTTATTAAAGATTTAAATATGAAAGAGCTTTTTATACATGTTATCACAGTGAACTCTGATGTATAAAACATCATAACCATACTGCACAATCATACTGCACAAATATATAAAACAAGCAGACATACAACTACATGAATATATAACATAAGTGCAGAAAAGAAAAAGTGCATAAAAAAAACCTAAATGATGCTATATGTTTTATATATAACATACAGCTGTTTTATTATAGTGGGGTGAATTTTTGATATTGTGCGCTTTATATACGATTCCAGTGCTGTTTTTTTATTTGCTTATTTTTGGAATGTTTCATTTTTAAGAGCTACATCTCTAGAGTAAGCCAGAGTTAAAATTAATGTGACACTGTATTATACCAGTATCCTATAGCATCTTTCAGTACTATTATTGTTTCATATTAAGGAATGACAATTCATTTAAATTTGATTTTTGCCACATTTAAAATTTTTGATTACTTATTTAATATTTTCACAAGCTTATTATTAATATTTCAGTGTGTGACTTGCAACTGAACTGAAAAAGCAGTATTAAATCTTTAACTGTATCATGAATACATTTAGTAATATAAATAAAACATTGGTGACTAACATTCTTTGATTCTGGAATTTCACTTTCATTAGCAAATAAATTTGGTCAAACTTTTGTGCACAAACTTATATTTAAAGTTTAGTCACTAACAAGCACATAGCATGGCATGAAAAAGAAGATAATGAGGTAAATCTGATATGAATAACACACCCCATGTAGCTTTTTGAAAATAATTTTTTATAGCGTTCATATAAAATTTAACTTTTTGAAAGACTAGGTTTAATTTATGAAAAAGTCAAGCTTTACATGTATTTTATTTTTATATTTTCAAAATACTTCCAATATTTTTAGAAGTTAGATTTTTCAAATGTCATTTTAAGATGGAGTTATGATACAATATTTTAATAATACAAATAACACAAGAATGTTATACATATTATATGCCAATACAAATATAGTTGAAAAAAGCAAAAATAAATTGGACTGCTTACCGCAAATAAAAATGTTTGCAATTCTTGATGTATTTGTAATATTTTTATTGTAAGCTCAAATAACTTAAGAAGAAAAAAACATGAAATCAAGAAAATTAAAAAAACTGAAAAAGGAAACTCTTACCTTTGAAGGTGACCCAGGGAGTCTCCTATGGTGTTCTTCACCTCTTCTTTGCCTGGATTGAAGATCTTCTCTTTCAATGAGCTGAGTGCTTGAAACGGCATTGTATAGGGTGTATTAATCTTCACAACTCTACAGCAGACTACTCATCTTCACCCTTATGTTTGATGTACCACTGTCCCTGCTGAACAATCAACAACACATCTTTGCAGGGGTTAACTCCTTTGCCAATTAGACCTTTATTGGAGTATACTCTGCAGAATCCAAATCAGATGCTGAACTCTAATATTTGACTAGTATAATTATCCAAGTTGTTACTGAAGCTCACATCAATGATCTTCTATCTGGAGGGGAAGCTGACAGCTGCATAGCACAGAGGCAAAGTCATTTAACCTGTTTCCATAAGGAGTAGTGAACAGTGGTGTTTGAGGAAGCTAAACTATGGAATGGACTTTGGGAAACTCCAAGTATCAAATAAAGTCATGCATTATGCTTGGAAAAAATAAAGGAAGAAAATCCACTTCTAATATTCTGTCCAGGCTGGATTCCAGGATTCTGAGAAGTGATAATGATCCTCTCAGGCTGTCATGAGTCCCAGATAGGGGAGAGATGCTACACTAATCAATGCTATAGTAACGAAAACGATACGGCCCTACCAGTTTAGTTATTAATAGCATCCCTTACAAAAGGGAGACAAAGAATAAGTTTATTAAACATTTAAGGTCTTCCTCCCGTCTCCATGACGCAGGCAGGTGGTCATGGACTGAAATTCACATATATTATTACTGAGCCTTTTCTTCTTTCTCATGAGCCACAGCTCTCATTAAGGCAGCTAACCTCTCTGCTAGATCAATTGATAGAGTAAGAGCCAAAAACCACCTGACATACCTCTTCCTTCTTGGGTAGTTATACAGAGTCTTCCATTAAAAAGTATTTATGAGTATTTAGAGTGAAATACAAAAAATAATTAAATGCAGTATATTGAAAAAATGTGCAATATCGTCAACCTGTTATCATGCATTACTGTAATTAGTTAAAGTATTAATCCCGGGAGGACCTGGTCTATTTAGATCTTTCCTCCCCACGTTCAGACAGCCATAACTTTTATATTTTCCTTTCACATAGTCATATGAGGGCTTATTTTTTGCGGGGCAAGATGCTTTTTTTTTTTAAGGGCACCATTTAATTTACCATGTCTTGAATTGGAAAGCGGGGAAAAAAATTCTTTGTGGGGGGAAAAAAAACAAAGCAAACAATTCGGCTAAGGTTTTTTGGGTTTTGATATTACGACGTTCACAGTGTGCTAAAAATGACATGATGTCCTTATTCTGTGAGTCAATATGATTACGGAGATACCAAATTTGTATAGTTTTTATTTTGTTTTATAACTTTAAAAAAATAACCTTTAAATAAAAAATTATTTTCTTTACATCGCCATTTTATGCCATAACTTTTTTATATTTCCAACTACATGGCAGTAGGAAAGCTTGTTTTTTGAAGGACAATATTGTTTTTATTGATACCATTTTTGAGGTATGTACGACTTTCTGACCACTGTTATTTAATTTTTTTGGGGGACAAGGTGACTAAAAATGGCGAATTGTGTTTTTTATTTTTTTTTGTTATGGCGTTTACTGTGCAGGAAAAATGTGTTAATATTTTAACAGTTCAGACATTTTTGAATGCGGCAAAACCCATTATGTTTATTTTATTATTGCTTATTTGTATATGAAAAATGTTTTTGTACTTTTACTATTATGGCCTATGCGATTTTTATTGCCTGCCTGTGAAGCTTTGCCCTGTGCACAGCTTTACAGGCAGTTTACCATGACAGGCCTTGGAATCCTCAGTAGGCCCCAGGCTGTTATGGTAACCAATCAGAGACCCACAATTTCACTGCAGGGGCTTCAATAGGAAGGCAGAGTGAGACCCCTTTCTCTGCCTAACCTTACAGATGCCGCGACCACTATTTATTGTGGCATCTGAGGGGTTAAATGACCGGTTACTGCATCATCACCTATGCCAGTCATTATGGCCGGGTGTCTGTTGTATTATATTATTGTCACCCACCGCGTATGGAGCGGGCTCAGCACAGCAGCGTGCTCCATACACACCCTTCCGCATAATGCCGTACATGTATGACATTATGTGTTAAGGGATTAATTACATATAGCGGGACATAGCCTCATCAGGATACAAGTACATACTAATGGCGCTAATATCACATTTTAGGGCATTTTGCAAAGTTGTTTGTTGAATCATGCAGAATTCTCATTTGCCAATCCAACAGTCTTAGACCACAAGGATGTAAATATAGGGGTCTATAGGTTCCAGTCATATGTTGGCCCTGGTCCTGAGGGGATCAAAGGGTCCTTCTGCCCCACAGGAGGAGACCAGTACTATTTAAGACTGGATAGTTGAACAGCCCTATTATAAATTTTGCTTCACTGCGAGACGATATATCCCTATCATCACCACTACTTGAAATAATTTAAGTATTGAGTAAGTGCAAATGTGACAGAGGCAGGCCCAATGCTCAAAACTGGATTAACAAACTCAAAATGTAGCACAAGAGCTTGTGCGTCTGGGCAACACTGATGAGAACATTAGATCTTTCATGTTTGATTTCCTTGGATTATTCCAAGATTTGAATTGACTTGTATGGATTTTTATATAATCTTTGGAGAGGGATTCCTCTGAGGTGTTAATTGAATGGAGCAAATTGATAGAACAGTATAAGAGTACACAGGATGGTTGTATTGATGGCTATTCATCATATAAAATATTTATTAATATATCAGTTAACTTTGCTGGCAAAGGGGATACACTTAGAGTGGTATGAAAACTGATTTGTGCGTATTTAAACTGATAAAGACCTAAATGGGCGCTGAGAAGTTGTGAATGGGCCCATTGTAAAAAGTCTATCATCAGACGTATACTTAATCTCAAAAGGAAACTCCCTAATAAACAGTGGCCCACATTAACAAATGTCAAAGCACCTATTTTGGTGCAAATTGCATCAAAATGTGATGCAATTTGATGATAGATTTAGATAAATTATCTGTGCCTAGCCCAATAACGAGCATGGCTTACCAGAAAGCAGCATGGCTTTCTGAAAAAGGGTGGGTGGCCTATAGAATTGCACTCCAGAATTGTGGAAACATTTTTTACCAAAATTGCTGCACAATTGCTCCACATTTTTCATGTAACATCATGCAACAACTCTGATAAATGTAAATTGTTATAAGAATGGGGAAAGGTTCACTTGTAATATAATGGTTACTGTAATGAGTCACTTTCACACAATTTAATTTAAAGAGGACCTTTCATTACATAAAAAATCTAAACTAAGTATGCTGACTTTGGCCAGAACTCAGCTCATAGCCTGGGAGAAAAAAAACTCTCAGGCTATGAGCTGAGCGCTGTGATTGGCCAGCGCTACAGCCTGGGAAAAGGAGACGCCCAGGAGAACAAGAGCAGGCTCCTCCCGGTTGAGCCAAAAATCTGAAGATACCGGAGCCTATACCGGGAGAACAGAGCGGCCCCCAGGGATAATAGTAAGTGCAGGGAGATCCCTGGGCGCCGCTCTCCATGTCTGTATACTTAGTTTAGATTTTTTATTGTAATGAAAGGTCCTCTTTAATAGAGAACGGTATCATTAGCAAATTTCTAAACCACGTCATTTAATAAATCTGCCTGCATCTACCTGAAAAAAAGCTGTAAAGTCATGGCAACTAGGGGTCTCACTTCCACCTAACTTGCAGTCTACTGCCTATTAGGCTAGATCGATCTCTAGCAACAGAGACACAGAAGATGGTTTACAGGATATGGGGGAGGGTCAGAACTAGCTGAGGTCCAGAGCCTGATAGAAGCACTGCTCCTACACTGCTTCTGAAGAGCAGAGACGCTCCTGTGTGTCTGTAGGGGCTAATGCAATTTGTAGTCCCCAATGCACGGGCATCATCTGTGTGGCTGCCACAGATGGATGCAGACCCATTCAACTTGAATGGGTTCTGTGACGAGACCAATCTCGCCACATTGCATTGAAGAAGCCTGGTTGCCCGCCTGCTCCCTTTAGACTATGGCCCCATGTTGAAACGCTTGATTTTCCCCTGCAAAGACATAAAAGCCGGGTCATTTGATACTTGCCCTATTTGAACAGTGATACCCCAGATAGCTATGCCATGGAGCCCATTCGGATAACAAAAGACTATGTGAAAGACTTTGGCTCCATGGCGATTCTACTGTATTCGTGTAGTCTGAGTGCCATTTAATAATATGCACTCAGACCTGAGCTATCTGGGGATATGTTAAATGTCTATGTTTACTGTAATGGTTGTGACATTGTATATTTGAATAGTGATTTCTGTCCTGTTGTCCCCACGTGTGCAATGGCGATTTCCCTTTTGTCCTGAGAGATAATTGAATTACTCCTCGGTTGTCTCCAGGGCAGAGAGGAGGAAACCAGGATGCATTGTGGGGATGTATTGTGTCTGTGTGTCCTGAATTGCTGCTTATCCATCCTGTGTCACAGTCTTCCATCTGGTCCCTCTAGGGGAGTGTCCACCAGATGGGGACCTGCATAAATATGGGCGGGTAGCCCTCAGTAAAGAGAGATTCTGACCACTGCTTGACCCTCAACACGGCGCCTTGTCTCATTCTTGGGGGGATTTATTGTATGCTGTTCCAGTTCGACTGCTAGGAGTGTAAACCTTTCATATGGTTTTTCCTATTCGGCTGTATGCAGCATTCATATGGTTTCCAGTTCGGAAGATTGGTGTCTTTAGTAGCTGCCTTTCATCTGGAAAGGGAATATCTCTTAAACGGCTTTTACCCTTTATGCCCGGGGTGCCGTTACAGGTTCATAATCCATCCACACCAAAAAAAACACACCAAAAAAACATGTTCTTTTTTTTTTTTGCTGATGGAGGGACGGACAGAAACCCCACGGAAGCACTCCGTAGTGCTTCCGTGGGGTTCTGTGTCTCCATTTCGCACCTTCCGGGTTGTGGACCCATGTAAGTGAACGGGTCCGCATCCTTGATGTGGTGCACAAATGGCTGCGCGAACAAGATGTTTACGGGCCGCAAGACAGGCACGGCTGGGGAACAGCCCTGTGCATGAGCCCTAAGTCTGATCTCTCGTTCCTTATCAGCTTCTGAGCTCCCTAGAAGAAAACACAGATAGCTGGGAAGTGAGGTCTTTGCATACAGTACTGGTAGATTCCATAGAAGGAAGTCACCCACCGCTTGTGAGAGAAATGCATCTAGCTGTTAAGCTAAAACAGGGAATACTATGGCTGAGGAAGACATTAGAGAAGCCTAAAAAAGGCCTGTTCCTTCACAGTTATGATTCTACAATGTAGCACAGCCATTATGCAATCTGTTTTTAAAACTCAGGTATGCTTTTAATATTTTATGCCTTGAGCATGGGGCAAAGCTGACAGGAGAGATAGGGGGTGGAAGTCAGCTGCCATTTTTGGCAGCTTGGCCAGATTAAGCTTGGTGGAGGCTCCTGGGTATAACATGTGGTGGGACCCCCCATTGTTTAAATTTTTAACGTAGCTGGGCATTCCTGAGCTGCATTTCAATCTGCTGGTGCCACACGCCTATAACATTCATATGCCACAGTTGCTCTGTGTTCATTTGGTAGCCAGTCCATAGTCTTGTATAAGACCCTGATCTTCCTCCCACAGTCACTTAATAAGAGCATATGAGGCATTCATGCAGCAACTTCTGGTTGCAGGGATGGATTGTTGCACACTTCCCTCCTCAGGTTTCTTCTGACTTGCCAGCAGCACGGACATTGTGGGGTTCACCTCCTTTGACAGTGCTAGCAGGAGGCAACATGGCTATACAATCTATAATAGGAGAGATAATTATAGTTCTGTGAGGATAGCATTGTGTCCCTTTACTCCGGGACAGTGTATAGCGCCAGGAGTGAGCAGACTGCAGGTACAGCAGCTGCTCACACCTATTTGGGCCTTAGTTCAGCCTCCACTAGCATCTGCAGGTTTGAAAGGGGCATCAGTCTGAACCTGAAAATGTGGTGGAGACCCCGCAGTTAGAACCCCAGGTGCTCTCCCTATAATCCGGCTCTGGATTTGTGCCATGCCTGGCTGTTTACTTTTAATAATGGTCAGCCAGACCGGTCATCTTGTAGGCTGGGGTACATTTTTAGCCAAATTTATCATTGTGACTTTTTGTAAAAAGTCACACAAAAGTAGCAAGTGAACTCTAGTTCTCTTGTGTACAAACTCATGGAACCTTTGCAATAAATACAATTAATCTTTACACAGATATCACTATGTCATTTGTGTGACAAATTTAACAAATGGCACAAAACATTTAGTAAATTAGTCACAAAGAAAATGGCTTTAACAGAAACAGATACACACACACAAAAAAAAAAGCTGTTGGAAAAGTTGCATATTGATACGTTATCCCCGTTGGACTAGACAGCTTAAAGATGCAAACAAATGTATCACAGTGGCTCATGCAAGATGATAAATATGATGCGCGGATAGGCACTGTCATGTAAGTTTACAGACTTGTTGGTTAGCTTTATTTGTGCTTGAAGTTTTTGGCAAAATGTTGGTGCATGATATATACCTGCATCTTAAAGGGCTTAGCCAAGATTTTTATATCAATGTCCTATAGTTAAGATAGGTTGTCAATATAAGATAAGTAGAGGTCCAAATCCCTGCTCCCGACAATCAGCGGTTGAGGAAGCCGCGGCATTCACTGGAGCTCTGGTGAGGCCCTCACAGCTCACCAAGTAGAGCGCTGTCCATTTGATATTGGTTGTGCTTAGTATCGCATACATTTCGCTTAGTAAACCTCCCCCCAATATGCCTGCTGTGTGTGCAGTTTGTATTTAATAGACTACTGTAGTTATAGGAGAATCATTCAAGTTTCTGTCAGCAGAGATGTATGCATATGGTTCCCTGTGTGGTTACGTCAGAAAGACCTCCTTTGAATGCATTCAGGTAAAACTAAAGACGTGGAAATGGACAGATGGTAAATTGTTTATTCTGTACTGCGCTGGGTGTACAGCCAACAAAAGTAGAGAAACAGTTAATTATTATTAGAATATACTGAATACTTCATAATTGGCAGAGGAAACAGCTGTTCCATTATGTCAGCGACGCGTTAAAGGCAAAGTAGGATGAAAGCAGCGCTAGAGGAGAATACAATCATATGTCAACAAGAGTCTCATTATCCCATAGCCCATTGTGCTCAACTCACCTTGGAATAGCTGCATTCATATGGGTCAAACAAATGGTGAAAAATGGATTTGTGATGTGAAAATTCATACTTCCAGTATCAGAATCAGCCGCAGAGTAGCCTTTCTAACATGGTCAAACTTACAACACGTCACAGCCAACACGCTGCCATCACAGATGGTCAAAACAGTTTTTAGAATTGTACATGTCCTATGCATTTTTTGAAAGTAGACACAATTGCAGACATGGTGCTGTGCCTACAGTGCTTTGCATTTAGGTACAAATGTTAAAGTTCTGACTACAAGACAAGCAGATATACTTAGGCACAGGCTCAGACTGGGCCACAGGGGAACAGGTGAATCCCCGGTAGGCTCTCAGCCCCTCACCCTCTGCACAAGTGACATATAGCAAAGTAGATTGGCTGGTTGAGGTGCAGTATGCTGCCTGTCTATATGTAGTAGAGTCAATGTCCATATAAGAAACTGGGTGGACTATTTAACAAACAGCCCAGTTTATTATCACAGAGGCAATGAGTGGCTGAGATGATGTCTAGGTACAGAGGTAGACCAGCCAGTATCTTTTTTTTTCCCCAGATACCCCCATAATCAATCATCCTGAGTGTCCTGCCGCTATGTGAGCAGGTAGTATAGGCATGTAGCTGTACAGTGGGCCCCTAGAATAATTTTTACTGGTGGGTCCTAGGCAGCCCAGTATCTACCCAGAAGATGCAGAGCCTTGATATACCTAAAGCTTTATTCACATCATGCTAGGACTAGATGTGGAGGTTTACATCTAACTGTAAAAGACAGTTTTTTTGGCCTGTCAGGTGAATGGCTGACCATGTCTAGGAGTTTTCTTGGAGCATATAACAATTGTGTTCACTAAATTTAATGCAAATGCAGCCTAATATGTATAACTTTACAAATTCACAAGGGCTGCATTACTATGACAGACACTGTCCAAGACACAAAGGGGGGGAAATTATTATCCCCCATGCCCTGTGTTTGCAACAGTTTAAAGGCCACCGCGACAAAACTTGGTCGCAAGTGACTTTCCTGAAAAGCGGCTATGTCAAAAGGTAAGGAGGGGCTAGTGTTGGACGATATCAAAAATATTCCCACGATAACGATATTAAGAAATTTATCGCGATAAATGGCCATTTAGAAGAAAAAAAAACACTTGGGGCCACAAGGAGACATTATACTGTATGGGGGCAGCCACAAAAAGATGTTACACTGTATGGGGGCAGCCACAAGGAGACGGTACACTGTATGGGGGCAGCCACAAGGAGACGTTACACTGTATGGGGGCCGCCACAAGGAGACGTTACACTGTATGGGGGCAGCCACAAGGAGACGTTACACTGTATGGGGGCAGCCACAAGGAGACGTTATACTGTGTGGGGGCAGCCACAAGGAGACGTTATACTGTGTGGGGACAGCCACAAGGAGACGTTATACTGTATGGGGGCAGCCAGGCAGCCACAAGGAGACGTTATACTGATAGGGGGCCGCCAGGCAGCCACAAGGAGACATTATACTGTATGGGGACAGCCAGGCAGCCACAAGGAGACATACTGTATGGTGACAGCCAGGCAGCCACAAGGAGACATTTTACTGTATGGGGACAGCCAGGCAGCCACAAGGAGACATTTTACTGTATGGGGACAGCCAGGCAGCCACAAGGAGACATTATACTGTAAAGGGACAGACAGCCAGGCAGCCACAAGGAGACATTAATTGTTATACTTATGTCATTTTTCACCATTTCGGGTATCTGTAACTAGTCCATTGACTTCTAGTAACAACAAAAACATTACAGGGTTAATTCTGTACCAGAATGAGTGGTTTTAATCTTGGGTATCATCTCCTACTAGAGGGTGTATTGCAGGCTGTAAGCATAAGTGTTGGTGGCGCTCCTGTCCTGTCCTGCGCTGCGTAGCCTCGCCTGTCATCTGATTCAGACGTCAGTGGGCGGAGACTGCATTATGGGAGCCTGCATGGAGGAGCCGGGGTAGCCGCTGCGGGCAGCAATTGGTATGGAATCATGCTGGGGTGGGCGGCCGCAGATTTTGAAGTGGTCAGCGCACATGACAGCTTCTATGACGTCACAAAATACCACGGTAATTAGGAAACAGTGATATCGCCATATCACAGTTTTTTTAATACCGCGGTATATCGTGATACCGGTATATCGCCCAACCCTAGGAGGGGCTGGAGCCAGCGGCCCAGGCATAACTATTAGGGGTGAGTGAATCGAGCTTCGGATCCAAGATCTGAAGTCAATTCTTCAAAAACTTGACTGGGACTCCATGTATGTACACTCTGCATGTGTTGTAATCTTTCCTTGGCCTAAACATTTTATATTTCTAAGGCCTCATGCAAACAGCGGGTCGGCAATATGCGGGCACCAGCCGTGTGCTCCCCACATCAAGGATGCGGACCCATTCATTTGGGTTCGCAATCCGGAGCTGCGTTGCGGAACCCCACTCCGTAGTGCTTCCGTGGTGTTCCTGTCCGTGCCTCTGCACCGCAAAAAAAAATAGAACAGGTTCTATTTTTTTGCGGTGCAGACGGATCACGGACCCATTCAAGTAGACTGGGTCTTGATCCGTCCCGGCCGCCACATGGACGTTGCCCATGAGGCCTAACAATGCTAAGATCATCAAACTCATAAAATAAAATTCATGCATTCTTAATAAGGCAAAACACAATTAACCCCCTCGTTGTATTGTCTTGCCCAGGCTCCATTTATTAATGATTTCCTTACAAACAATTTGTTTAAAATAAGAATACCAACATCACAGGTTCAACAGTAATTATAACAAGACACACAACGCTTCAATAGTATATTAAACAACGATTCACAGTTAGATATAAATTAAGTCTTTCAGTATTGTTACCGTATGTAACAAATCCATTTACACCATAAGGCCCCGTGGTCTTCGAAATCAATAGGATGAACATAGTCCATTGAAACAATGCAATTAATGCAACAGACGCTTTAGGAAAGTAACTATTAAGTCAATTTGATCGGTATTTACCATGTCCAAGGATGACATGTATTTTTGGCTTAAAATATACCATTAAAAGGAAACGGTCACCATAAAAATGCAGTACAATCTTGAGGCAGGCATGTTATAGAGCAGGAGAAGCTGAGCAGATTAACATTTGGTTTTGTGGGAAAAGGTTCAGTAAAAATGTATTCATTAAAATCTCAGCTCTTTCTGACTTCAGCTGTACACAGGGGCGGTGTTATCAGTGGGTTTAAACCTCTGCCCTTAGGGACGTCCAACTAGTGACTGACTTACTCCGCATGAGTAAGCATATGGGGAGGCTGCGAGTCACTGATAGGACAGACAGCGACTCCTAAGCATAGAAATAGGAGGGATTTAAATGGATAAATTACAAGTTTTTCCTATAAAACTACATATCAATCTGCTCAGCTCCTCCTGCTCTAGTACAGGTTCTCTTAAGAGTGACTGTTTTGAAGTATTTCATACCATAGTAGGTAGTTGAACTAGGATTTCTTTGGTCCCCCTCTGCAATCAAATGTAACCACAGATTTTAGGACTCATGTACTCCTCATACAGAGGTGCATCCATGGCTGTTGTCCCTTTCTACAGAAACCGAGCCTGCAGTGTTGGTAACTCAACAGAAATATCCAATGAATTGGCTTTGGACAGCAAAAACTAATTTTCAAAGCCCCATCACAATCATGTCAAAAAGACTCTTAAAGACTGATACTTGTAACAATGTTTACTGGTGCAGATGTATCCGATCCCTTTACAGCAGAAGACTGAAGTGCAGTACGTGAACAACATAATTAAGAACTTTATTTACTGGACAGAAAAACTCACAGGAATACGTAGATATGTAATAACTGTATGCTATAAGACATGAGGCAAGCAGAGGTATCTACCTACACAATGTATATGGAGAGAATATTAAACAGACTGAAAATATGCAAGACAAGGATTTATTGCAGATTATAAGTGAAAATGTAGTTAAACGGACATTCCCATCTCAGACATTGGGGGCCTTTTGCTTAGATATGCCACCAATGTCTCCTAACTCCCTAACACGAGCCCCCTAAAGTGAGAGTGCATTGCACAAGCACAGCCACCCTCCATTCACAGCTACGGGAGTTCTGAAAATAGTAGAGGTGGCCGTACATGTTCAGTGCACTCTCCATTAATTTCAGCGGCCCCTTCTGGAGATAGCAGCAGGTCCCAGAGGTGGGACCCATGTCTGACACTGGTGGCATATCCTAGCGATATCCCATCAATGTCTGAGATGGGTATAACCCTTTAGGTATGAAAATACCACAACTCCTCTTACAATGGCCATTTGGATACCAACACTAAGGATTTTACCACCATGTATATTCGGATATGCAGAGAATGTAGAAGAAACCAATCTGTATATATATGTATAAACACAAAACTATAGTTCCAATTTTGAGGAATCCATACCTGGGGACAGAGAATTTGAGCTGCGAGAAGAATGGCTTTTGGTTACCCTAAAGGCTTCATTCACACTTAACAGTAACTTTCATCAGGCTTTAAGCCAAGATGAGGAGTGGATTTAGAAAATAGAAATAGTATAAATGCTTTCAGCATATTTTTTTTTATTTTTCTGTGTTTAAGATTCATGCCTGTTTTCTGCTAACAAACCACCCCAACCCTACAAAAGAAACCATCATTTTATTTTTTCATTGATGTATGATTTTGGTACCTCCTGACGAAGCCTACGTGGCGAAACACATGTTGAGGTCGAAGCAGTGGGGGAACCGTGTCACCATTTTTCAGCAGCAACATGGGTAGGTAACATGGTATCTGGATTAGGGTGGGACTAGTGATTTACAGTTATTGTTATATGCCATCTTTATGAGTAGTATTGCACCGTCCAATTATACCCTACAGCATCCATTGCTTGGACGCTGTGAATAAGAGCTAGGTAGTTGTTCAACACTAGGGGACAGCAATTGCACCTGCAACCACTCCAATATTCACAGCTTCTGTTAATTGTCTGTTACCTGCTGTATATGGTCACATTATCCCCCATTGTGATTCTCCACATTGCAGAGCCCTTTTGTGGCCCAGTCTCCATGTTCTGTCCCCTTTGAGTCTCACCTGTAATGTTCATGTGATTTATATTGAAAAAAAAGAGATTTTTTTACCTTGTTAAATCCTTGCTTTTTTTTTGTACATGATTTTGACTTTGTTACCTGCATTTTGTTTTTATGGAGTTCAGAGTGCAGTAAAAATGACACGTTTATAAGGTGATACCAAATTAAGACTAGGTTCACCTCTGCGGAATTTTCCTGTTCCGATATTGAAATAGAAAAATTTTAAAAAAGTAAGTTCCAGATACGGCATATGAGAACCAACAATGCCCAACATACTCCATGGACTATAATGTTGGGTTTCCATCATTCTGCTGGACAAAGCATAGATGTATGCAGCGGTATTTTGGCTTTTTTTGCTAGAATCTGCTCCTACTGGAACTTCTGCCACAGATGGGAACCTAGTTTTATGTACTACTTTTGGACAATAACACAGTTTCAAAAAAAATTTCTTCTTGATGCAGATTGATGGATTGTGTTTGATGAATTTTAGTTTTCATTGGCACCAACTGGGGTACATTTAGTTTTAATTAACTAAAAACAGCAGTTCTGGCACTGGTTCATTTATGGTGTTCACTGTGCAGGGTAAATGTTTATCATTCGGGTTGTTACGGATGTGTTAAAACCAAATATGTATTTTTCCAATAATTAAGTATTTTTACAGGAAAAAAAGCTTTTATTTTCCTATAAACCGTATTGATTTTTTTTAATACTTTTTTTCCCCACCAGTCCAACTATAGGACTTGACCTTCCCCTTGCATCCATTTTTGGCGTTAGGGAACAAGCAATTTTTTTAATTTTTTGATCGCAGTCTTCCAAGAGCTATAAATTTTAAATTTTTCCCATCAATGCAGCCATATGGGGGCCGTTTTTTGTTTGTTTATTTGCGAGAAAGGTAGTTTTTTTTAATGGCACCATTTTAAGGTACATATAACTTACTAACTTTTATTAACTCTTTCTAGGGGGGATGGGAAAAACAGCAATAGTGCCACTGAGTTTACATCCCAGGAACCATAACTTGTACTTTTCATCTGTATCATTTTTCGGTACATACCACTTTTAGATTGCTATTTATTCAATTTTTGCGGCGAATAAGCAAAAACAGCAATTCTTAAATTTTCCTTCTTTGGACTACTTAAGCACGGCAGAGAATTATATTGTCAATGCTATACTAACAGTCACCAGAAGGCTGCGATAGAGAGGTGCAGCCTGCAAGAAAACACTGCACGCAGGGCTGGTGCCTTCAATAGGCCCCAGGCTTCAGTGTCACAGACGTCAGCACCCTGTGATCTTTGCGAATGGGAGACTGAGGGAGTCTGCTCCCTCTGTAACTGCTTAGATGCTGTGGTCACTATTGATTGTGGCATCTAAGGGGTTAAATTGCCTGGACTGGCGTTTCCCCTCATGTGAGAGCCGGGCCGCCAACTCTCCATTGCACAGGAGATCCGTGCAGTTCTAGGCGATCATAGAAAGCTGGCAGTCTAGGAATAAAGCCCCTAATGTCCCCCGTAGAATCCCATATCACCGGTCATTAAGGGGTAACGGAAATCTGTCACCAGGATCTTACAATTGTCTGTGGTGACACACGAGTAGTACTAGAGATAAGGAGTCCAGATCGCTATTTTTAATTTTTCTACTGCCCCCCATTCCCTCACTATGCTGAAGTACATTGTCGGAACTTAGACTGCTAGTCCTCTCCATTATGTTAGCGTTGACAGCAGTCCAGACTCTGTATTTCAGCACAATGGAGGGGCAATAAGAGAATAAAAAGTAGTGATCTGGACTCTATCAGTAGTACTACTCATGTACTGCAGATAACAGTCCAAAATCGTGGCAATAGATTCCCTTTAATACCAACGTAGTGTATCACTGCAATGTGCTATTAAAGTGGTGTGCACTATGTGAATTGTGGCCATGTAATAGGGAGTCTCAGGATGGGAAGGGGCTTAAAAACTATTGATAAAACATGTTGATCAAGTGTGAATGAAGTCTTAAAGGAATTTTTAACACTTTGTCTGCTTCAGCCATTATGATCAAAGTAAATAATTTAATCTGTACAAAGCAAGTCCCAACTAGTGGAGGCTGCAGGCAACCACTTATTTAAAGAGGTTCTCCACCTACAGATACTGATGACCCATCTATGTCATCAATAGAAGATCAATGTGGGTCTGACAGACCTTTGATGTAGCTGCCAGCGACGGAAGCAGAAGGCAGCTCAGCTCCCATTCACTTGTACAGTCGCAAGGCTGCTACACAGTGGAGATAGCCTTCTTCTTCTGGCTCCGTCCACTGTTCTGTCTGTGGCAAACAACTGATCGATGGGCAGAGCTAGTAGTCTGACCACCACCAATCTGATATTGACAAGCTATCCGAAAGATAGATAATCAATATCTAGAAGGTCGACTTTAATGTCATTTTCATTTACCTTTGAGGCTGCCTGACACAAATTACAGGACTTTACAAATGGAAAGATAGATTAAAAAAATTGCCATGTCATAGTCAACTGTGATGGGCATGTCAACCACCAACTACAGAAAATGTCTTTATCCCCAAGAAATATGCTGCCCATGCTTTTCCATAGATTTATTTTAAAATTGTCATTTATACTACTGTATATCTATTGAGGTTTATTTTGCTTACCGTGTATATCTTATCTCTCACGATACCCTATTTGTCAAAGCATTTAGGTAAAAGTGCCAAATGCAATATTAAATAAAACTAAAAGGTTTACATTCAACTGAAAATCACTCTATTTTTACATAAATTAAAATAATAAAAAGAAAAATGTTGCTCAATACAGGTAAAACTCGAAAAATTAGAATATCGTACAAAGTTCATTTATTTCAGTAATCCAACTTAAAAGGTGAAACTAACATATGGAGATAGACTCATTACATGCAAAGCGAGATATTTCAAGCCTTTATTTGGTATAATTTGGATGATTATGGCTTACAGCTTATGAAACCCCAAAGTCACAATTTTGAGGTCCCCTTTGCTCAGGGGATATGGATTAATTAGCTGACTAGAGGGTGACACTTTGAGCCTAGAATATTGAACCTTTTTACTAAATTCTAATTTTAAGCTGCATTAATGCAATTCCTTTTAAGTTGCATTACTGAAATAAATGGACTTTTGCACGATATTCTAATTTTTCGAGTTTCACCTGTATATGCCAAGGTTTATAACATATCAAGTGAGGTAATAAAATATAAAATCTCATCTACTGGTTTCATAGGCAGGGGGGGAATGTATTTCTATTGAGTCAATAAATTTGGTGGAGTCCTTTGAATGGACTGGCTTGAAGGGGTATTCCAGCTTTCACCCCAATGTTGGCAATGTGGCCAAAACTGCGCTGTACCTGCATATAAAAACAAAAAAACACCTGCTTAGTGCTCCTCAGTATTTCAGGACAAATAATGTGTCCACCAGTGTGTAAGTATCTAGTCAGGGTCATGTGTGCTGCTGCATCCAATCACTGGCCTCAGCACTGACATGTCCCCAAGTGACATATCACTGTTGGGTCACTTGCCACTCATGGACATGTCACTACTGAGGCCAGTGATTGGCTGCAGGGAGTGTAAAGAGCTGGACTAGTCCCTCTACGCTGGAAGAAAAATGTGGGGAGCAGCTGAATGCACTTTCTTTCCTTAGTTAAGGCGCAGTTCTGGACATAACACTATGGAAAAACCTGGAATACCCCTTTAAGGCTGGTCAAAGTGCTGCTAAATATTAGGAAATGGTTTCTGGTTATTTGCGTGGTTTTCAGTAGTTTAAATTTAGGCTAGGGTTACAGAGTGTCTTGTGACAGTGTGACATAAGATAGCAATGTCATTCTGCTAAATTCACAACTGACAGTGAATGCTGTCAAACTGAAACCCAGCAGGTTTGGGTTTCTGCAGACTGTTGCATCTCTGTAAGTGTAGGTTGCAATGTGACCAAATTCACTATCATTCGTTTTGACGCAGCAGTGCGACACTGCGAGCTTACGTCATACGACCACAAGTCGCTATGTAGTCTTAGTCTTAAAGTGGAAATAGAATTAAAATATTTTCACAAATGTGTCTACCCTGAGGAAGGAGCAAAGAAACGGTGAATGTTAACCAAAGTAAGCTTCTAACAATTCAAATCCCTTACCCTTTATAGTAAAGATATCAGAATAAAATAAAAAGGAAAAAATATATTTCAATGGAATAGGAAAGTCCTTTGGGACATGATCCTGGTAGATGAATAAGGTGTGAGCTTCATGGACCAACGTTTGCTTATCTCCAAATAATAAACTATGTAGTAAGTTATGGACACCAAAATGAAGAGAAAGTATGTTGGCTAGGAAAATTAGCTCATCACACAGAACCACAGGATCATCACACGTTAAGGGAAGCAGAGAGCAACAGAACCAAACCTTGTAAGATCAGAATGGCAGTACAGAAGCAAGAGATCCAAACAGGCCAAGCAGGAATAGAAAACAATCTGTAAGAAAAGAGTTTTTAACCAAAAAGGTCTTTTAAATCGTTGCTAGCAGAACTGCTACTCTTCATTGTGTTTGCAGGCTGTGTGAGGTTTGGAGGATTGAAAAACGGGTTAGACTGGACTCCAAACCCCGACTGTCCCGCCATGCCTGCTTGAGTTACATTGCCACTCGTGGGCTGAGAAGCTTGTGGTGTTCCAAACTGGTTGATCCAGGGGTTTTGTTTTTGCTGAGACATTTGGTTCATACTTACTTTGGGTTTTTGTGGACCAAATAAACTGTCTAAGGATGAGATCTCTGAGGCAGGCTTGCTGAATGAATTCTGCTGCACCATGCCAGGGGGGCTGCTAAGAGTACTGAAGTTCTGCATGGTAGAAGGAGTAGACAGTGGTGGCATCTTGTTCATTCCCATGGGGGCTGTTCCGCTAAAGAAATTGTGATTGGGATTCATTGGTCCCATACTGAAGGTGGAAGGCTGGAACCCGGTGTTTGAGTTGAGCCCATTTTGTAGGTTTCTGTTTAAAGCCATGTTGTCAACTGCTGGGAATCCCATGCTTCCTGGCATGCTAGTGACTGAGGATAACCCTGCCATTGCTGGTTTGGGAGCAACGCTTGAGAAACTGTTTAGAGACGACATATTTTCCACTAGTGTCCTAGTCAGATCCTTCGTCTGCAAGAACAAAGAAAGCCACATGATGTACTTGTACTAAACCAAACATTCAATCCTTGAGACACAAATCTAATACTGTTGAAGGGAACCTGTCACCATGAAAACACAGTCTGATCCGTCAGGCAGAGCAGGAAGAGCTAAACAGATTGGGATTAATAGACTAGTGGGTGGTCCAATTCAGTGACTGTATGTCAGAAGACTGACGATTACTGGACTCTCAAACATAGACCAGCTCAATCAAAGACAGTTTATACTGAATGTTTTCCCACAATCCTCTATTTCAGTCTGCACAGCTATTCCAGCTCCCTATCCTGTGGATATGGGATAACTTCAAATTACTAGAATACCCCTTTAAATGTAAACCAGTATCTAATAAATACGGAAATAAATACCAGTTGCCCTAAAAAAACAACGCCAAGCTCTATAACAGATAGAAAGCCGTCTCTCATATAGATGAAGCGCCAGAATATGCAAATACTCAACACAAACATTTGGGGAAGACTGTACTATACAGATTCATGTAGCTTAGACCCCGATATTGTATCTGAAGGTAATATAAACTGATGACCCTTCATAATTTTACTAGAAAATCTATGCATATCTGTTAGTTATGATAAAATCAGACGGGGTCTTGGTCCCCCTGAAGAAGTGGTCAGAAAGAGCTCACCTGTTTCACAGGCCCTGCAGCGGTCACTGTACTAGGCGTCAACGGTTGCTGACTTTTCATCTTTTGTACTTGTTCCTGTTCTTTTGCAAGCCTCTGCTTTTCTTCAAGTGTAAGTGACATCTTCTGACACACAAAAAAAATGAAAAACAAGATTCATATTATAATAAAGCAATAAAGAACATATATTACTCAAAAACCTACAGATGAACTACTGACCTCCTAAATCACTTCTCAGATCTATCATTCTGATCTGGTTTGCTGGAGCTGCACAATTTTCAATATTATAATATATGACAGCAAAAAAAGAATATTTTTACGCACCCCGACTCAATCTAAACATAACAGGAATTCAGTTTTCCAAATATTCGCCATTATAACATGCAACAGTGGATTCAGTCCCTTTATGCTTTACTATCTTCTCCGTACTCAACTTGCTACACACCATTCACACCTCCCTACCTGAGGAAATAAGGTCTAACCCACTTCACTCTTCCACCATTGAAGCCTTGTAATATACCGGATGCCTCACGGGACAAACCCCCTCCACCTCACACTCCTTCCTTTCTAAGGCAATCCATGCATTCAGGAAGGACACCCATATGGGATGTTTTTATCATGGAAACATGGGCAAAGCTACAGTGAACAACCTACTCACTGTACAATGGATGCATCTCAATTCTGGGGCAATTTGCAACAAAATTTGGCATGTGTTTTTTAAAATTTGGTGCATTCTATTTTAGACATATTTATAAAGCAAATAAGCCAAAAAGAATAATCCACTGCGCCTTATCTGCATGGCTTAAGATGGGCTTTGCACTAAAATATTGGCACAAAATTCTGTCAAAAAGTAAGCCAACCAGTAGGTGGTATAAATGACTAGCCATAAACCTCATTACAAAATTATATGAAAAGATATATTCCTTTATTAATGAGGAACAGTCTAGAGATTGTTAGAATTGTAAAATGTATATTTCACGATCCAGTATTTATACGCAATATGATTACAATGTTATAGAAGTATATACTGACACACCTATAATAATGTGATGCTCAGCTAAAGTTTACAAGAATAAAATACACCGGATGAACAAAGTTAGATAAAAGTGTCTAACTGTGCTCTAAACTTATACTGAGCCAGTGTGATACATTTGGTGGATGTTTAGACTAAGAGTATGATGTCTAGAAGAATTGCCCCTGTGCCCTTTTCTGAATCAGAATATTGCACTATGTAATAGCTACTAGCTACAGGTAAATGGTAAAGAAATCTACATGTGTCAGTACATCACAGGACCTTCCTATCCATATCCCAACAAAGCCCAACCCCTAAAAATCATGAACCAACTAAAATCTTAGTCATTCTGCAGATAGGCCTGCAAAAGACGTACCAGGCTTTAGAGGGGAGAGCACTATCACTGTGACACTACAATAACATAATACTTTTTAGTTTATATACTTTCCAACTCTAGAAATATTCACGAGCAGAGATCAAGCCGATGTACTGCAATAAGATGGTTCTACCACCAGTTAGTAAACAGTCTGCTGTGCAGACTGCCAATGTGCAGGGAAAAACATCCCATACAGCTGTTGTACTTTGCAAGTTTTGTGGACCCTGTGCTTCCACTGAATGGCAAGATCCCTACTAATCAGAAATGTAAAAGGGTACAGGATTTTACTATTGTACTTCAAAATAGGCCATCAATAAGTGACAGGTAGGGAGGGGTGTGCACCTTGCCTGTCCCGGAGTTGCACTTGTTGAATTTAGCAACACATTCAACAACGCTTTCATTGCGCAGTGAACAGAACTGGTTACTTCAGTCCTGCTCCCATTGATTTCGATGGGAGCAGCGCTGCAGTTACCAAGCTCTGCTCACTATACAATGGACAGAGCTGTGCTGTTCTGGCACAGACTTCCAGTGCAGGAGCTACTGTAGAACAGCTGATCGGCGGGGGTGCTGAGGATAGGCCATCAATAGTAAAATCCTGGAATACCCCTTTAAGGTATATCCTAGCAACATTGTGGAAGACCCTTTAATTTATCAGAAGGATGAATATCAGAAGTTTCATCTCAATAAAATATTCAGAGTTCATCTATTTAAGACTGAATTAATGTCAGTTTAGGCCAGGATGTGGGCAGCTCCTCCTCACCTACAATCAGATAATCTCTCATCTCACCTTGCTTTGCTGTTTATGCACATGTCCATTTTCCTGTTTCTCACTTGATCCGGTCAGAAAATCTTGGTTCATGTCAAATACTTTGTCTGTCTGTAGGAAAAAACAACAACACTTGTAGGCCTAGGAGCATTGCACGTGCTCCTTACTAACCAGGCACATGGACAACATGAAGTCCCATGGTTTATATGACCAATAACTGCACGTGGAGATGAACATTTGCTCATACTGTCACACTTAAACACCGCCGAGGCATTAAAACCAGCACTTGAGACCAAATTGTTGAATTAAATGAGTAATGCTGAGCAGCCCATGCACTCAGGTGCCCAAAGCTGGAGTCTCTGGATAACCAGAAGCTTAGTATAGCGACAAAACGTAAACTCCATCAGAAAGTACAAAAGACAATTGAAGGGACAAAATCCACACGAATGAATAAAATAGTTTAGGCTACTTTCACACTGGCGTTTTGGCTTTCCGTTTCTTAGATCCGCTCAGGGCTCTCACAAGCTGTCCAAAACGGATCAGTTTTGCCCTACTGCAGGGATGCTCAACCTGCAGCCCTCCAGCTGTTGCAAAACTACAACTCCCAGCGTGCCCCCACAGCCTACAGCTATCAGCCTACAGCAGGGCATGGTGGGAGTTGTAGTTTTACAACAGCTGGAGCGCCGCAGGTTGAGCAACCCTGCTAATGCATTCTGAACGGAAAAGGATCCGCTCAGAATGCATCAGTTTGCATCCGTTCAGTCACCATTCCGCTCTGGAGACGGACACCAAAACGCTACCTGACAAAATGTAAATCAATGGGGACGGATCCGTTTTCTCTGACAATATAAAACGGATCCGTCCCCCATTGACTTTCAATGGTGTTCATGGCAGATCCGTCATGGCTATAGAAGACAAGAAGACATAATACAACCGGATCCGTTCATGACAGATGCATGCGGTTGTATTATTGTAACGGAAGCGTTTTTTGCAGATCCATGACGGATCCGCAAAAAACGTAAATGTGAAGGTAGCCTTAACTGCATGCAGATTGTACATTGTGTGCTAGGACGGATCCGTTTGGCTCCGTTTTGTCAAGCGGACAGCGAAATGCTGCAGGCAGCGTTTTGGTGTCTGCCTCCAGAGCGGAATGGAGACTGATCGGAGGCAAACTGATGCATTCTGAGCGGATCCTTTTCCATTCAGAATGCATTAGGGCAAAACTGATCCATTTTGGACCGCTTGCCCTGAACGGATCTCACGAACAGACAACCAAAACGTGAGTGTGAAAGTAGCCTTATTTGTAAGGACTTGCTTTATCTGTCTTTGATATCTATTTGTTTTTCGAAAATTTTTCATTTTTTGGGGGGTCACTATTGCGATCGCTCGTACCCATACAGAATCATTGGTTCATGGCAGCAGAGTGCTGTTTAGACAGCATGACCTGCTGCCCAGAAAGACTGTCATCTGATGAGAGTGTTTCGCTCATTCATCGGGTGATCGACTGCACCTTTGGACAAGCAGATTGTCGGGAATGAGCTTTCACAGGAAAGTTCGTCCCTGATAGTCTGCCTGACTTACAATGGTTGCCCTGGAACCAATTAATATTGTAACTTGAGGGACCACAGTAAATAGATCAGAAGATTTTGCTAGTAATTAAAAGGAAAAAAAAACAATTTTGCCCCTTTTATTGTATTACATACCTCTAACATCACATTAATACAACAAAAACTCCATATCTTTAGGGTCCATTCACACGTCTGCAAATGGGTGCGGACCCATTCATTCTCTATGGGGCCAGAAGAGATGCGGAGAGCACACTATGTACTTCCAGGCCGCGGCTCCACAAAAAAATAGAAGATGTCCTATTCTTGTCCTCAATTGCGGACAAGAATAGGCAGTTCTATGGGGGGTGCCGGCCAGGTGTATTGCGGATCCACAATACACTACGGACATGTGAATGGACCCTTATAGTGAGAATATTCTTCGATATCTCCCAATCAGGCAGCTTAGCTATACAATAACTTGTAATGACACTGTTTTACATGTTGTGTTACCTGATTGCTTCCTTTACTAGTCTGTTCTGCAGAAATATTCAGCTGATTTGATATATCCAAGGACCTAGAAGAAGTTGAAAAAGAACAGTGTCTCAGTTATACAAATTAATCAGCTGTACATGTAAAATAAAGAAAAAAAAAAGCAAGATTACGTTTTATTTTGAGTAGGGACATTGAATACGCGCAATCAGAGGTTTGCGCAATACGACGGCTCAGGTTTTCCACATAGTGCTTAGCATATACAAGATAAAGTCCACTTACTTCTGCTGCTCTTGCATAACATGTAGTTGTTCAAGCTTTGTTTTATGCTCTGACTCTAACTTGTTCAGCATGTCCTTAATAACGGCCATGAACGAATTAAACTAAATAAGAGGGAAAGGTAGTCTTATTGTCAAATTTTACAGCACAGAACATGACACCAATAAAACAGCTTAAGATATATGGATCCCCAGAGTTAAAGGGCACCTGTCAGCAGTTTCATGGTGCCCTATCTGAGAGCAGCATAAACTTATGACAAAGACCCTGTGCAAAATGCTGGGGCACTTACTTGAACTAATCTAGTCATTTTTGCTAAAATCACTATTGAGCCACTCTGGCACTGGTCTGTTAATATACAGAGAGTCATCTTTAACCCTTAGGAATTCCAAATGGGGTGGAATTGGAAAAAATAAATGCAATTCCTCCACCGTCTTACAGTTTTTTTTTTTTTACTACGAAGTTCCCTTTGAGGCAAAACTGACCTATGCCCTTCATTCTATGGGTCAGTACGATTACAACAATACCACAAATGTATAGTTTGGGTGTGGGGGGGAAGGAAACCTTTTTTTTTTTTTTTTTTTTTTAACATCACCATATTCTGACCCCCATAACCTTTTTTTTTATAGTTATATAGGTAAGATCTGTAGTTTTTATTGATACAATTTTGGAGTGTGGGTGACCTTTTTGATCACATTTTGTTGCATTTTTGGGGGGTAGGAAAAGCAATGAAAAAATGACTAATTGGACATTTTTACCCTTTTTCCTGTTACGCCATTCGCTGTATTGGAAAAATATTTTTATATTTTAATAGTACGGGCGTTTTTGGACGCAGTGAAGCTCATGATATTTATATTTTTTGTTATTTATGTATTTTTTTTTAATTCTACGGAAAAGGGGGTGATTTAAACTTTTATATTTATTATATATTTAACAGTTTTTTTTAAACTTTTTTTTATGGTTTTGTAGCTCTGTTTTATAACCGTTTTTTTTTCTTTATTCCTTACCATTATGTTTATTATATATCCATATTGGTACAGAATTGCTCATTTCTTATGTTGGCCTTCCACCTGCTGGCCAAAATAAGAATTGCAGCTTCAAAACCTGGGTCTCTTCAGAGAGACCCAGTGTATTGAAATCAATTACCGGCATCCTCATTGGCCACAGAGGATGCCGGTAAGAAGCGGGTTATTCACCCTTTAGATGCCGTGATCACACTTGATCACGGCATCTAAAGGCTTTAATGACCGCGATCGGCATTATTGCTGGTCGCGATCATTAGTTTTAAAAAGCGGAGACCTAACGGCTATGGCTCCCGCTGCACACCCGAGCGGGCCACATGTTTGCCCATCGCTCCAGGGCAATACATGAACTTTTAAGGGGTTAAAGTCCCGGCCAGTGCCATACTAGTACGGGAAAGGATTAAGCACAGTGGGCACAATCCAGTATTATAAATCATACTGTAGTTGAACAATAGAAAATGGGGTTAAAACAAGGACAACCCCCTTTGTATAGGTCACATACAGTACATAGCGTACTCACCTGGTTGAGATTTAGGTTATTGTCAATGCTGAGAGGAATTAGATGTGGCAGCACTTTTCCAGCCAGTTGCTCTTTGGTAACACCAAGCTTCTTATGTGTAAAGGTACATTTGTATATACCTGTTCATACAAATTAGATATTTCATATAAACAATTATAATAATTATATAGGCATGCAATGAATACTGGGTAATCCAAACTGCACATAAGAGAAATACCAATACCTAAAATCCCCATTAGAACTGCCGGCTCTCTAGAAGGAATTTGTTGCAAGAAAGGGAGAATTTCATCCAGCACATACCACTTATCCAGGTATTCCAAAATCTTTCCTAAGCACACTAAGGAATTAACCCTCACCTATGCAAAATGAAAAAAATAATGCAGTTACCATAATTTCTCTTTGAATTAGTTTCCCTGCATACTTGGTTCTAGGCTGCCATCCAGCAGTAAGGCAAGAACCCCACCGTAACAGTCAGTCACCCTTAACTGTGACTTCAGTGTTTTCATATAGGGCAGTGATGGTGAAAACTGCTAACCAAAATCCACTTTTTTAATCGCAAAGTGCCAACACAGCAATTTAACCTGAATACTGAGGATTTAGTTTAGAAAAAACAACTCATACATGAGTCGGACTGGGATTTTAAAGCAGCCCTGGCACACAAACCTTAGTAGCCCACAAACATAAAAATGGCTACACACCGATTTGGGCCGCGACAATGACCTAGGTATTATACTGCCCTGTATATGGATTCCATATATATGGCAGTAGAATACATACGTCATAGTCTCCTTACATACATGCTCCATATACAGGGCAGCATAATACATAGCTCATCACCTCCTTACAGAACATTATATATTATATATATATATATATATATATATATATATATATATATATAAAAATAAAACTAGTGAAGTAACAGTTGAGAAGAAAACAGAGTTGAGAGAACAAGTACTTTGCATACTCACAGCTAGTGATGATGTCTGTAGACAAACAGATTTAATTCTTGGTATTAAAGAATTTTTCATGGATGGGTAATCTATTAGGTTTGCAAATGTAGGGATTATGTTTAAGCACAGCTCCTATAGATAAAAAAAAGAACACTATTTAAGATCAAACATGCAGACTATTAAAGCTAAGAATTTGTCTTCATCAGCAATGAATGTCTTAAGGATGGAGATAAAATGTTGGCTATGGTTAGAGCATGAGGCAATAGGGTGCTGCAGATTTCATCTGTAAAATACATGCACCCAAAACCTGCAATAATTCACTGTAAAACATATGCATGTTTTTTTGACCCACCATCCCATGTAAATACACCTGAATGGGCCCCATTAATTTGTCACACATCTGCCCTGCTCACACAAGCGTCGCTTAGATCATAACAGAAATAATGCAGTGCCAGATTAGCCACAAGATGGACACCATCTGATAATTGGGTCCACAGGGTTCTGCTGTTTCAAATGCAGTGCCGTTTCTTCAAGGGTTGTCTGATGCTGTAAAAAAGCAAGGTATCAGCCAACTATATATTTCTTACAAGAAACACATTTAACCTCTTAAGGACCCTATTTCACCTTAAAGACCCGACCATTTTTTGCAAATCTGACCAGTGTCACTTTAAAGGGCTTCTGTCACCCCACTAAAGTGATTTTTTTTTTTGGGGCTAGTTAAATTAGTTATATAGCGATATATGAAAATATAATTGTGTTACTTACATTGATCCAGCAGTTTATTCAAAAAACGAAGTTTTATCATATGCAAATTCGGTCTCTACCAGCAAGTAGGGCGGCTACTTGCTGGTAGCTGCTGCAGAAATCCGCCCCCTCCTCTTGTTGATTGACAGGGCCAGCCGGGATCTCCTCCTCCGGCCAGCCCTGTCGGCATTTCAAAAATCGCGCGCCTGTGTGGATTCGCCGCAGTCGCTCTGAGATGAGGAGGCTCGTCTCCTCAGAACTCCCTCAGTGCGCCTGCACCGATGACGTCTTCTATTTCGGTGATGTCATCGGCGCAGGCGCACTGAGGGAGTTCTGAGGAGACGAGCCTCCTCATCTCAGAGCGCCTGCGCCGAATCCACACAGGCGCGCGATTTTTGAAATGCCGACAGGGCTGGCCGGAGGAGGAGATCCCGGCTGGCCCTGTCAATCAACAAGAGGAGGGGGCGGATTTCTGCAGCAGCTACCAGCAAGAAGCCGCCCTACTTGCTGGTAGAGACCGAATTTGCATATGATAAAACTTCGTTTTTTGAATAAACTGCTGGATCAATGTAAGTAACACAATTATATTTTCATATATCGCTATATAACTAATTTAACTAGCCCCAAAAAAAAAAATCACTTTAGTGGGGTGACAGAAGCCCTTTAAGTGGTGATAACTTTAAAACGCTTTGACTTATCCAGGCCATTCTGAGATTGTTATTTTGTCACATATTGTACTTCATGACACTGGTAAAATGAAGTTAAAAAAAATAATTTTTATTTATTAAAAAAATACCAAATTTACCAAAAATTTTTAAAAAATTGCAAATTTCCAAGTTTCAATTTCTCGACTTCTACAATACATAGTAATACCTCCAAAAAGAGTTATTACTTTACATTCCCCATATGTCTAATTCATGTTTGGATCATTTTGGGAATTATATTTTATTTTTTGGGGATGTTGCTTAGAAGTTTAGAAGCAAATCTTGAAATTTTTCAGAAATTTCAAAAACCCAATTTTTACGGACCAGTTCAGGTCTGAAGTCACTTTGCGAGGCTTACATAATAGAAAGCACCCAAAAATGACCCCATTCTATAAACTACACCGCTCAAGGTATTCAAAACTGATTTTACAAACTTTGTTAACCCTTTAGGTGTTCCACAAGAATTAATGGAAAATAGAGATAAAATTTCAAAATTTCACTTTTTTGGCAGATTTTCCATTTTAATAATTTTTTTCCAGTTACAAAGCAAAGGTTACCAGCCAAACCAAACTCAATATTTATGGCCCAGATTCTGTAGTTTACAGAAACACCCATATGTGGTCGTAAACCGCTGTACGGGCACACGGCAGGGCGCAGAAGGAAAGGAATGCCATACGGTTTTTGGAAGGCAGATTTTCCTGGACAGTTTTTTTGACACCATGTCCCATTTGAAGCCCCCCTGATGCACTCCTAGAGTAGAAACTCCAAAAAAGTGGCCCCATTTTAGAAACTACGGGATAGGGTGGCAGTATTGTTGCTACTAGTTTAGGGCACATATGATTTTTGGTTGCTCTATATTACACTTTTTGTGAGGCAAGGTAACAAGAAATAGCTGTTTTGGCACCGTTTTTATTTTTTGTTATTTACAACATTCATCTGACAGGTTAGATCATGTGATATTTTTATAGACTAGGTGGTCACAGATGCGGCGATACCTAATATGTATACGGTACTTTTTTTTTATTTATGTAAGTTTTACACAATGATTTCTTTTTTGAAGCAAAAAAAAATAAATCATGTTTTAGTGTTTCCATAGTCTGAGAGCCATAATTTTTTTTTAGTTTTTGGGCGATTACCTTGGGTAGGGTATGATTTTTGCGGGCTGAGATGACGGTTTTATTGCCACTATTTTGGGGTGCGTGTGACTTTTTGATCGCTTGCTATTACACTTTTTGTGATGTAAGGTGATAAAAAATGGTTTATTTAGCACAGTTTTTATTTACATTTTTTACGGTGTTCATCTGAGGGGTTAGGTCATGTGATATTTTTATAGAGCCGGTCGATACGGACGCGGCTATACCTAATATGTATACTTTTTCTTTACACTTGCAGAAGCTGGAAAAAAAAAAGTTAAATTTATATGCAAATGAGCACTTGCAGGTGCCCAGGGGCGGAGTTCACTGTGTTGGAGCCCAGGAGCCCACTAAGTGCTAATGCTACGTTATAAATGTGAGATTCTTGGCAAATACATTTTGTACAAAATTATTTGTGCCTGTCTGCCAACAACAAAGCGATCTTTTTAGGACAGGAACCTACACTAAATGCTACCTCCACCGGTGCCAAAATGGCCTCTATTAATGTTGGGGAAAGCAGATTCCATATGCATGCTGAGCCCAATCTATATTTTACCTCTCCTGGTGCCAAATGGCCTCCAATAAATGCAGGGAGAGCATTTACGTGGGTGCTGATGGGAGACAGGGGAAATCCGCTCCCTCTGTCACCTCTTACATGTGACAGGTGCCACTGCCTGCAGCATGTTAAGAGTTAAACAGCCCAGATCAGCGCTCCTGCCAGTCCGGGCTGTGAACTTATGGTCCGTGGTAGCGGAATCCATAACACGATTCTTCGATAACCCGAACTTTAGACGCCGAACTTAAAACACAAGTTCGCTCAACACTAATCTTGAGCAGACATTACATTTTTGGATACTATGACCTCCTTATGTTCCCTTGTATATGACAAGAGATGCCAGCTCATATACATACTTTCTTTAGAAGCAGGGGGAGATCTGGGAGTTGGGTTATGTTTGTACTTCCATGTTTTAAATCTTAATAAAAGATTATCAGATAAAAATTTACATGCAAAAAACAGGTGGAAAAAATGTAGGGCAGGTCTATTTTACACAGAAGAAACCATAGACAATGAAATATGAATTCATTACCATTATATTGTTTATAATTACCATTAAATGTCATATCTCCATTTGTCATATTTGGTTTGGCCACTAGGGGTCACTTCTTACCTTCAGACTCTCTATGCAATAAGTGAACAATATTCACCAAACAGTACAAAATGTTGCACTGCGACGTAATATTAACAATTTCAGTCACATTTGGATATGGTAAAAGAATTAGGATGTAACCTCACTGAAATTAAATGGTCTTTGCTAGAAAAAGAATGCCATAGAGCTAAATGTACTCCAAGCAATGCTGATTCTTACTGCTGTGAGGCGGTAAGGGAACCTGTCGCCTGCTTTTGAAGCCACTAACCATGCCACATAGCTGGGACTTTGGGCCCAAACGTGCCCAGTCCTTCCCTGCACTGGGAGATTAGTCCAGCATCAGACGGTACAGTTCAATTTACTGCACTAGGCATGCACAAAGGGCGTATGCAGAGTGCAGTGAGCTCTTAATCAGTCCAATGCAGATGCCTCTGAAGAGTCCTGGATTCATCTCCTGATAAGTTAGGTCCTTATTTGCTATACTTTGCAGGAACAGATGGATTTGATATAGGCAGGTTGGTGACCCTAAATCTTTGCTGCATAATGGCATGCTGGTGGTTTACTAGCCCCAAGCCAGATGACAGGTTCCCTTTAAAAATGACTTCGTCACATGCAAGCAGTAAAACAGAACAGCTACCTGAATCTGTATAGACGGTGCCTCCAGGGCCCTGTACACCATGGGTAATACACTGTTCTTGATTTCATCTGGTGGGGTCTTGGTCAGAAGAAGGTCCATTTTTTGCAGAAATATTAAAAGTATCTACAAATTCAAAAAATACAAATACAAATGAAAATCAGTGGTCAGATTTTATTTACAAAAAAAACTTTAAGACTTAAGACCAGTTTTATAGATAAACACATCCACTCACCATGTTGCTAGCCTGACGGCATGGAAAATGAGACAATTGAAATAGTTATTATAGAGAAAAGTTTGGTTTAGAAAAAGACATCAATACAATGATTACAGGACTTCACGAGACAACCATAGAAAGTTATAACGTGTATGCCTTGACAATAGTCCGTAACATGGCAGAAATTTGCTACAGATTTTGCTCTTTGCATTACACTTTAAACTGCATGCCATCAAATAAGTGCCAACTGCACTACACTAGAAAGAAACTGTGCCTAGGGACTGGAATTTGAGAGGGTGCAATGCGTTAATATACAACTGCCAGCTCTGCTCATGGATAGTGTTCATGGAGCTTGCACTTAGAAGCAAGGAGGAAAGTCCTTCAGAAACCTCCTATAAAATAAGTTTTCTGTATACTGGAGACCATTTCCAGAACAAGACATCCAGGTGATGCCAACTTAGCACATAGTGAGAATCAGGCATATATCAGTAAGATGTACCCTGTTCTAGGGCTGAAACAATTACTCGATTGAATCGAGTAATTCGACACAAAAAAAATCCCCCGGAGCGCCCCCCCCCCCTACAGGAAAGGTAAAGTACTGGCGCTGGGGACATGGCTAGGAGGGGGAGATGGTGGCACTGGGGGAGCAAGCTGGTGGCACTGGGGGAGCAAGCTGGTGGCACAGGGGGGGGCAGCTGGTGGCACTAGGGGGGGGGGGGGGGAGCTGGTGGCACTAGGGGGGGGGGGGGGAGCTGGTGGCACTAGGGGGGGGGGAGGGGACAGCTGGCGGCACTAGGGGGGGGCAGCTGGCGGCACTGAGGGGGGGCAGCTGGCGGCACTGAGGGGGGGCAGCTGGCGGCACGGAGGGGGGGCAGCTGGCGGCACTGAGGGGGGGCAGCTGGCGGCACTGAGGGGGGGCAGCTGGCGGCACTGAGGGGGGGCAGCTGGCGGCACTGAGGGGGGGCAGCTGGCGGCCCTGAGGGGGGGCAGCTGGCGGCACTGAGGGAGGGGCAGCTGGCGGCACTGAGGGAGGGGCAGCTGGCGGCACTGAGGGGGGGGCAGCTGGCGGCACTGAGGGGGGGGCAGCTGGCGGCACTGAGGGGGGGGCAGCTGGCGGCAGTGAGGGGGGGGGCAGCTGGCGGCAGTGAGGGGGGGGGGCAGCTGATGGCACTGAGGGGGGGCAGCTGATGGCACTGAGGGGGGCAGCTGATGGCACAGGGGGGCAGCTGATGGCACTGAGGGGGGCAGCTGATGGCACTGAGGGGGGCAGCTGATGGCACTGAGGGGGGCAGCTGATGGCACTGAGGGGGGCAGCTGATGGCACTGAGGGGGGCAGCTGATGGCACTGAGGGGGGCAGCTGATGGCACTGAGGGGGGCAGCTGATGGCACTGAGGGGGGCAGCTGATGGCACTGAGGGGGGCAGCTGATGGCACTGAGGGGGGCAGCTGATGGCACTGAGGGGGGCAGCTGATGGCACTGAGGGGGGGGCAGCTGATGGCACTGAGGGGGGGCAGCTGATGGCACAGGGGGGGCAGCTGATGGCACAGGGGGGGCAGCTGATGGCACAGGGGGGGCAGCTGATGGCACAGGGGGGGCAGCTGATGGCACAGAGGGGGCAGCTGATGGCACTGAGGGGGGCAGCTGATGGCACTGAGGGGGGGCAGCTGATGGCAGAGGGGGGGACGGGACCTGATGGCACGGCGGGGGCGGCTGATGAGTTTTTATAAAGAAAAACGTTCTTTTAATTTTGTTATTAGAGTACTCAAATAATCGTTGGATTAATCAATAGAATACTCGATTACAAAAATAGTCGATAGCTGCAGCCCTACTCTGTGCTGAGCTATAGATTAAACTTAACTTTTACTCAAACATGCCAGCACCTCATTCACATATAAGGGGGAGGGGTCACACACAACACACTCATACATAAAACTGTTATCCAATTCAGATAGTTCTTTATTATTGCTTTTACATTTTTTAACATCATTATGTTATGCTTTTAGACAATAAGTAAACTCATTGTAACATACATTCAGTAATTGTAGTGCGAAACACATGAATACATAATCAAGTGATATATCCAAGCATATAATCTTACAACGTATATACGCGTATAATGATCAATAACACCTCCCAATAACAAATAACCCGTTATTCAATTCTTATGTAAAAAATAATACAAATCATGTTAAAAATCAGACCAGGGAAACTAACCTGAATAGGCTCCTGTTGCCGAAAAACTGGGCCAAGGTCTGGCAGAATGAGCTTTGCATATTCCTCCTTGGTGCATTCCTCTGCTATCAGTAAAACATTGGGCAACACAAACGGCACCATGTCTGGGTTTACAAATTCTGAAGTCAGTGCCGGTAATATACGTTGTATAACGACACGCTGTAAAATTAAAACAAAAAATTTCATAGAAAACGCTGACATGCCCATGTATGTTTATTCAAGTAAAACTCTGCAAAGCTACAACCCATAATTTTTTGCATGTTTCTATCCCAGTCTCAACATTTACCATTGAATTTTGGAATGTTAGTACATAAAACAATGTACTTAAAGGGGTTCTCCGGGAATCAAGAAAATAAAAATACTTAAATATTACTTTATTATAAATATATTCCCAAATACCTTTCATTAGTTATAATGGCTCGTTTTGTCTAGGGAGCAATCATCAGGGGACATAAAATGGCCGCCGTCCTATTATACAAAACCTGTCCTAATCACACAGTACACAAAACCTGTCCTAATCACACAGGAGGACAAGTTACTTTACAACACTGATCTAAAGAGCTGCCTCATCCTCCTCTACTTGTCAGGGATTATGATCCTCATTACAGTTTAATATGATCTTCAGCTAAATATCTGTAGGAATTAAGTTAATTAGGAAACAGCTGAAGTAAAGAGAGGACGGACAGGACAGACTGTGGTAATGTGGGGCTGTGGTAAAAGAGACTACATACAAGTGCTGCAGCCCATCAGGCACACTCCCACCTCCTCTCTGTACTTCATGTCTCCTAATGAACTCCATTCCTACAGAGATTCAGCTAAATATCATATTAAACTGTATTCAGGATCATAATCCCTGACAAGCACAGCAGAGAGGAGGATAAAGCAGCTCTTTAGCTCAGTTCTGTGTGATTTTGGGGGGTTTTGTGTGCGCCAATAGGACGGTGGCCATTTTATTTCTCCTAATGATTGCTCCCTAGACAAAATGAGTCATGATAGCTAATGAAAGGTATTTGGGAATATTTTTATAATAAAGTAATATTTAAGTATTTTCATTTTCCTAATTCCCTGAGAACCCCTTTAAAGCATACTTACACTTTAAGATGACTGTTGGAACCGATAAAATTGACATCTATGATACAGCTTTGATGCAAAGATGTTCCTTGATATCTTGAACTGAATGAGCCCGGGTCTGCTTGATATGCAAATGAGGACCATCAAAGGGTTCTTGGGGCGGGACACTGATGAAAGGAAGATCTGCCAGGACCGACCCCTTGCTGGTATTTATTGCCCACACCTGTGTCAGCAAGGACATACATGCTGGGATGGGGGCAGGGGTATATGATAGAATTTCTTCCTGTGTAATCATCTGCACTAACCTAGCTCACAAGTAGGAGCAATGGTGACCTCTGGGACAAGACAAGTCTTTCTGGGCTCTACAATCAAGAATGTGATTCGCTGAGACCTGCTGGAGAGGAGTGTTCTGAGTACAGAGAAAGAGCCCATGGCATGTGTGACAGAGAGAGAATGGTGTAGCTAGCTCAGGGATCCTGACCCCCTCCAATCCCCTCTCCCATTCCCTTAATTGTATTTAGAATGTAGGTATATCCCTATTTGTAAATAAATCCAACACTGAGTTAAGATACAGTTGTTAGTCAGTAATTTAAGGCACCCGCAATGCAGAGCAAATTCTACAATGACCTTTCAGAATAAGCTGTCATGTGTGCATGAGGAGTTGCACTATGTCTGGCTATTATATGACTTGTATCCTACACTTCTCCCGCAGTAGGCTCCATTTTTAATTGTCAGTTGCCCCTGAGCTAGTGGGTAGACAATAGTTGCTGTCATGTCTCCTATACAAAGATTCTGGTCCCTAAATCTCTTACTGTGTTAGAAGCACGATTTAAGACATTACAGAAAAGTACTGAGCAGTAGTGATGTAAATCAAGCACTTGGGGTGAGATATAGCACTATTATATGTTCCAGCCACCCTGTCAATGCCTTCGTCTCTCTCATGTCAGCTTACTTTTCCTCCCCCTCCCCTGACTTCTGTGAGCAGCTATAATCTGATTCTTCAGTGAGCTGAAAATTTGCTTTGTCTCAAAAGACAGAATCAGCTGAGAATGCAGAGTGAATGTTTGTTTAGGAAAGGGGGAGAGCTGCATTTTCCTCCGATAAGATTTATTACGGTTTCTTTGCTGATTTATGCAAAGTTGTGTGAAAAGTTAGAGACTATTTAAGCATCTCTCATACAAGTACAGTATATTGTGATGCACTGTGCTTTTGCAACACTTTGAAATGTACTCCATTGATGACTAAGGCATCATTCTTCTTGTTCAGTTAGGGCCCCAGTTATATAAAAGCATTTACACAATGTATATAGGTGGTGTCCCTCAAGGGTCTTCGATACAAACCTTTGGCAGTTTGGGAAGAACTTTCGGCAAACCTTTGAAAAACTGGGATTTCTGAAGATTGTCTCTTTGAAAAAGGGAATCAAAATATTGTAATGTCACAGCACCAACATCATCAAAAAATGGAATCTGTAAAATCAAGAACAAAGCATGATTTTAGTATTCAAACTGTTCAATTTGATATTTTAGTTCAGAGTGAGGTTCCCAGTAATTCTAGGGGCGAACTCAGTCTGATATATTGCATGAAGTATGCTGTGATATCTTTTCATGCGGGTGCCACATGCATTTCCCAACATGATGGCATGAACAGCCCTAATGAAATGCAGTGACACCATGTGAGATCAGTGTGATATACAGTCCATTCAAAAAGTATTCATACCCCTTGAACTTTTCCAAATTTTTTCAGGTTAAACCCACAAACTTAAAGGCTATGTACACCTTTGGGAGCATTTTTTTATTATTGCATTGTACTTATTTTGAGCTAAAAATCATTTCTTTCACTTGGTCTTTATTAACAATATGGAATCCTTTTTTTTTATGTACACAGCCGACATGCTCTACTAGCTGCCTGTGGGTTTTCGGTCTTTTCTGGGGAGCAGAAGGACTTCTTATCTCTGCTCTCTCACATTATAAACACTCATTAAAGCCCAATCCTTAGCTTACTGATAAGAATGTTGCTTAAATAAGTGGTTTATGACCTCTTAGTAGTTTAGAGATAAGCAGGGGCGTAGCTAAAGGCTCATGGGCCCTGGTGCAAGAGTTAGGCTTGGGCCCCCCTTCCCTTAGTGCTTTGAGTGTCTTCTTATGCAGCACAAGGGTCTTTGGGCCCCCTCAGGCTCCTGGGCCCGGTAGCGACTGCTACCTCTGCACCCCCTATAGCTATGCCCCTGGAGATAAGGGTTATTAGATGACCTGCATAAAGTGAAAGTACCAGTCACACAGTTAGAAAAACAGTTAACCCTTTGTGACAGAATGGCTTGATATTTCTAATAAAGGCCAATTGAAAATATGATTTTTAGCCAAAAATGAGTAAAAAGCAATCATAAACACACCTGTCCACCCCACAGTCAGTCAGACGCCAACTACTACCATGGGCAAGACCAAAGAGCTGTCAAAAGACACCAGAGACAAAATTGTGGACCTGCACAAGGCAGGAAAGGGCTACGGGGCAATTGCCAAGCAGCTTGGTGAAAATAGATCAACTGTTGGAGCAATTGTTAAAAAATGGAAGAGGCTAAAGACGACTGTCAGTCTCCCTCGGACTGGGGCTCCATGCAAGATCTCACCTCGTGGGGTATCACTGATGATAAAAAAAAAGGTGAGGAATCAGCCCAAAACTACAAGGGAGGAGCTGGTCAATGACCTGAAGAGAGCTGGGACCACAGTTTCAAAAGTCACTGTCGGTAGAACACTACGCAGTCATGGTTTCAAGTCATGCATTGCACGGAAGGTCATCACATGTCCAGGCCCGTCTGAAGTTTGCCAATGACCATCTGGATGATCCAGAGGAGGCATGGGAGAAAGCCATGTGGTAGAACTTTTTGGTCTAAACTTCACTCGTCGTGTTTGGAGGAAAAAGAAAAAGGAGTTGCATCCCAATAACACCATCCCTACTGTGAAGCATGGGGGTGGTAACATCATGCTTTGGGGGTGCTTTTCTGTGAAGGGGACAGGACGACTGCACTGTATTAAGGAGAGGATGAATGGGGCTATTTATTGTGAGATTTTGAGCAACAACCTTCTTCCCTCAGAGCATTGAAGATGGGTCGTGGCTCCGTAAGAAGCATATTAAGGTTCTGAAGTGGCCTAGCCAGTAGCCAGTCTCCAGACCTAAATCCAATAGAACATCTTTGGAGGGAGCTGAAACTCTGTGTTGCTCAGCGACAGCACCAAAACCTGACAGATCTAGAGGAGATCTGTGTGGAGGAGTGGGCCAAAATCCATGTTGCAGTATGTGCAAACCTGGTCAAGAACTACAGGAAACGTTTGACCTCTGTAATTGCAAACAAAGGCTTCTGTACCAAATATTAACACTGATTTTCTCAGGTGTTCAAATACTTATGTTCAGCAGTGCAAGACAAATAAATGCTTTAAAAATCATACAATCTGATGTATTTTTTTTTATTCTGTCTGAGTGGGAATGCTCCTATAATGTGAATTTCAGACCCCTCCATGATTTCCAAGTGGGAGAACTTGCAAAATCGCAGGGTGTTCAAATAAGGAGATTTTTGTATAACTTACCAGTAAAATCTCTTTCTCGCTCTTCATTGGGGGACACAGGAACCGTGGTTATAGCTATGTCCTCTAGAAGGCGTTGACACTAGTAAAAGCTGTTAGCTCCTCCCCTGGCAGCTATACCCCCTCCAGCCTGGAGAGAGAGCTTCAGTTTGTGTACAAGCAGCAGGAGAAGCCAGCCAACCAAAGAAAAAACACGGAACACCAACCATGCCAAAAGACCCAACGGGGTTCAAACCAGCAATAGCCACAACTGTGGTTGAACAACAGTACTGGGTGGGTGCTGTGTCTCCCAATGAAGAGCGTGAAAGAGATTTTACTGGTAAGTTATACAAAAATATCCTTTTCTCGCCCATATTCATTGGGGGACACAGGAACCGTGGGACGTCCGAAAGCAGTCCACAGGGAGGGAAAAAACCACAGACCCATGGAAGCAAGCGTCCCTGCAGGCATCTAAGAACTGTCGCCTGCAAGACCGCGCGGCCCAAGGCAGCGACCATCGATGCATAAGTATGCACCTGGTAAACCTTTGTGAACGTGTGTAGGAGGACCCGTAGCCACCTTACACAACTGTGCAGTCGAAACGAGATTCCTCCCAGCCCAAGAAAGCGCCCACCGCTCTGGCGGAGTGAGCCGTGACACCTAAGGGCGGAACCCTGCCCGGGCGCGGTATGCCTCAGCTCTTGCAGGCCAAATCTAACGTGCATTCGCCACCTCGGAGGCCGCCAATCCCTAGCGAGAACCCTCCGAAGACAAAAATGGTGTTCGTACACCAGAAGGGACTGGAGACTGCCAATAATGATCAGAGCTCTGACAACGTCCAATAATGTAACTCCCTTCCGTAGGGAGTGAAGGAGAGGGACAGTGAAGGAAGGACAATTTCTTCATTGATATGGAAGTCAGAGACCACCTTTGGGAGAAGGAATGGGTCGGAGAACCACCTTATTCTTGTAAAGAACCAGGAAGGGTTTTCTGCAAGAGAGGGCCCCCAACTCAGACGCCCGTCTGATGGATGTGATAGCCACAAGAAACGACTACCTTCTAGAACAGGAGCTGGAGTGAGATCTCCCGCAAGGGCTCAAAAGGGAGAAGACTGGAACGCTGAGAGAACTAATTTAGATCCCAAGGCGGTAAAGGACGGTACGGAAGAACCGTATGTGCCACTCCCAAAGGAAGGTTGTCATGGCACCAGAGAACCAGAGGATGGTGGAAGCTGCCCAAGGACAGAAGCGCCAACACCTGACCCATCAAGGTACTAAGGCCTAAACCAAGGTCCAACCCTGATTAAGAAGGAGAGGACCGTGGGGAGAGAAAACTGAGTGAGGGGATGTCCTGGTTGTCACAGAAGCCCAGAAAGGACCTCCAGGTCCTATAATAGATCCTGGGCAATGCAGGCTTCCTGGCCTGAGTCATAGTGCTGATGACGTCCGCTAAACACCGTCTCCTCGTCAGAATGGTGGTAACAGTCACGCCGTCAGCAAAATGCTGATGTAAGAATGCACCTTGGGAAGAAGGTCGTCTGAGTGGCAGTGACCAAGGGACATCTCCTAGAAGGAGAACGAGGTTGGCATACCACGCGTGACGGGGCCAATCCGGAGCGACTAGGATTTGTCGGAATGCCCTCCATCATGATCTCCCGTAGAACCCTGGGTAGGAAGGGAAGGGGGAAAAAAATAAAAATAAATAAATAAATAAAAAAATCTTCAGGAGATCCCTGCAGAGCAGGGAGGTCTTGCCTCCTATTGAAACTAGAAAAAACTGAAGCTCTCTCTCCAGGCTGGAGGGGGTATAGCTGCCAGGGGAAGAGCTAACAGCTTTTACTAGTGTCAACGCCTCCTAGAGGACATAGCTATACCCACGGTTCCTGTGTCCCCCAATGAATATGGGCGAGAAACTTCTGTTCCTCACTGTACATAGCCTTTAAATGTATTTTATTGGGATTTTATGTCATAGACCAACACAAATTCGCAAATATGTGTGAAGTGAAAAGAAAATAACACACGGTTTTCAAAATGTTTAAATAAAAATCTGAAAGGTGTGGCGTGCATTTGTACTCAGCCCCCTGTACTCTGATAACCCTAAATATAATCCAGTGTGAACAATTGCCTTCACAAGTCACCTCATTAGTAGACAAAGTCCATCTGTGTGTAATTTATTCTCAGTTTAAATACAGCTGTTCTGTGAGGGTTTGTTAGAGATCATTAGCGATCAAACTGCATTATGAAAACCAAGGAACACACCAGACAGGTCAGGGATGAAGTTGTGGAGAAGTGTTAAGCAGGATTAGGTTAAAAAAACATATCGCAAGCTTTGAATACCTCATGGAGCACTGTTTAATCCATCATCTGAAAGTGGAAGCAGTATGGCACAACTGCAAACCTATGAAGGCATGGATGTCCACCTAAACTGACAGCCCAGGCAAGGAGAGGACTAATTAGGGAAGCAGGCAAGAGGCCCATAGTCACTCCAGAGACGCTGCAGAGACCCACAGCTCAGGTGGGAGAATCTGGCCTTTATGGAAGAGTGTCAATAAGAAAGCCATTTTTGAAATCAAGCCATAAGAAGTCCCGTTGCAGTTTGCCACAAGCCACGTAGGGAACAAAGTAAACATGTGAAAGAAGGTGCGCTAGTCAGATGACTGCACCCCAACCCTGAACACACCATTCCTACCATGAAACATGGTGGTGGCAGTATCATGCTGTGGGGATGCTCTTCTTCAGCAGGAATAGGAAAGCTGGTCAGAGTTGATGGGAAGATGGAGGCAATCCTGGAGGAATACCTGGTAGAGGTTGTAAAAGAATTGAGACTGGGGCGGAGGTTCACCTTCCAGCAGGACAATGACCCTAAATATACAGCCAGAGGAAAGGTTTAGATCAAAGCATATTCATGTGTTAGAATGGCCCCGTCATAGTCCAGACCTTAATCCCATTGGGAATCTGTGGCAAGACTAGAAAATTGCTGTTCACAGATTCAATCTGACTGAGCTTGAGCTATTTTGCAAAGAATGGGCAAACATTTCAGCCTCTAGATGTGCAAAGCTGGAAGAGACATACCGTAAAAGACTTGAAGCTATAATTGCAGAGAAAGGTGGTCCTACAAAGTATTGACTTAGGGAGCTGAATACAAATGCACGCCACATTTTACAGATTTTTAATTATCTAAAATTTTGAAAACCATGCATCATTTTCACTTCACATAGACCAACACAGTAGCAACTATCGCATAAAATCTCAATAAAATCCATTTAAGTTTGTGGGTGTAACGTGAAAAATGTTTTAAAAGTTCAATGGGTATGAATACTTTTCAAGGCACTGTAAATCCTATATACACTTATATACATATTTTTCTTAAGAAGTAAAGGAGAATGAAAACTAACTAAGGGTACTTTCACACTTGCGGCAGAGGATTCCGGCAGGCAGTTCCGTGTCCAGAACTGCAGGCCTGATCCGTCAAAAGGTATGCCAACTGATGGCATTTGTAAGACTGATCAGGATCCTGATCCGTATGACAAATGCATTGAAAGGCCAGATCAGTCTTTCCGTCTATTTTTAGTCGGAGATAAAACCGTAGCATGCTGCGGTTTTATCTCCGTCCTGAACAGTCAAAAAGACTGAACTGAAGACATCCTGATACATCCTGAACGGATTGCTCTCCATTCAGAATGCATGGGGATATAACTGTTCAGTTCTTTTCCGGTATAGAGCCCCTAGGACGGAACTCTATGCCGGAAAAAAAAACGCTAGTGTGAAAATACCCTAAATTTGGTATTGCCATAATCGTGAAACAAAGGTTGACTATGATGTTTTAAAAGGCATGTTATAAGTAGCTAGTGAAAGTGGACACAACAAAGTTAACAGCTTCTAGTCAAGCTCCCCCTACCTTTGTTATCTGATCTGCATCTGGTCTGACTGCTGGAGTAACATTGAGAAGGAGTTTTATATGTTCCCGGACTTCTTCTGGGATATTTACAAGGATATTAGGGTTTAAATGACTTAGCTGTGTAAAATAAAATAAAATAAAAAAAGAAATGATTGAACAGAGCAAAAGTGTATAAATTCTACATAATATGCAACACAAACCTAACCAATATACATATTCTCTTGAAAAAAGGATTAAATAGAAAAGCCTTATGTGTGGAATTCATAGGAAAGTGATTCGGCAAGATACAATGGCCTCAGGATACAATATTTTCAACATACAATGGTCTTTTCTGGGCCAGTGTAAGTAGAGATTAGACTAACATACACTGCCTCAGATTCAATCCAACCAATAAACATGGTCATTTCACTGGTAAAACACTTTTGTATGATGTCTAGCAGCTCTCCTCTGTGGTACTAAAGGTTCTGTACTGCCCCCTGTCTGTGCCAAGATGACCTGCCCCTTTGGACAACAGTTGAGCAGCGACTCCATTTTATTTTTCTGGTACATGTATGTACTATGTAAGGCCACTTTCACACTAGCATTAATATTTTTCGGTATTGAGATCAGTCATAGGGACTCAATACCGTAAAAAAACACTTCCGTTTTGTCCCCATTTATTGTCAATGGGGACAAAACATAACTGAACAGAACGGAATCCTCCAAAATGCATTCCATACCGTTTAGTTGCGTTCCCAGACCGGAGAGCAAACCGTCCTGGAATGCGGAGCAAGACAGATCTGTCATGACCCACAATGCAAGTCAATGGGGACGGATCCATTTTCTCTGACACAATAGAAAACTGATCCGTCCCCCATTGACTTTCAATGGAGTTCATGACTGATCCGTCTTGGCAATGTTACAGATAATACAACCGGATCCGTTCATAACAGATGCAGATGGTTGTATTATCAGTAACGGTAGCGTTTTTGCTGAACCTTGCCGGATCCAGCAAATACACTGGTGTGAAAGTAGCCCAATTCTGTTGTATTAAGGACTTGCTTTATATGTCTTGGTTATCTGATTATTTTCCTTAAAACTTACTACTGTACTGCATATGATAACTGTGGTCTTTTAGTATGTGCCAAGAATCTCACAATTATTTAATGAGCATAGCATTAGCACTAGTATATTTTGTATAGCACTATTTTATTATTTTTTTATTTGTGTTTGCAAAGTGCTGTTCCATTGTGTTTGTGCCTTCAGCCATAGCTACATGTAGGGCTGCAGCTATCGACTATTTTTGTAATCGATTAATCCAAAGATTAATCGAGTACTCTTAACAAAAATCTAATTAAAAGAACATTTTTCTTTATAAAAACTCATCAGCCCCCCCCCCGTTCAATCAGCTGCCCCCCAGTGCCACGAGCTTGCCCCCCCCCAGTGCCACCAGCTTGCCTCCCCCCAGTGCCACCATCTCCCCCTCCTAGCCATGTCGCCCGCGTCTGTACTTACCTTTCCTGTAGAGATGCCGATCCACAGCTCCTCCGTCTTCTTCTGCGCGCGGTGCACTGTAGTCCTGACGTCACAGTGTCGGATCATAGTGTGCGCAAACATGCACTATGACCTGACGATGTGTCAGGATACAGTACAGTGCAGCGCGGTGCGGGTGACCACGGAGCAGTGAGTAATAAAAAGCGCTTCACTCCTGCTCCGTGGTCACATGACACAAACAAACCCTCGATGCAAAAAATTTGCATCGAGGATTTATTTGTTTCTAATTACTCGATTCAATTGAGTAATCGTTTCAGCCCTAGCTACGTGCACCTGCGCATTGGCATGGCATGGCATGTGCTGACTAACCCCCATTTCTTTCTTTGCTGTCTTGTAGTATGTAATATTTTATGGGGTTATCACTTCTCATATTTCAGGTTGACCCTGCATCCAACTCTTAAAGTGGACCTGTCACCACAAAATGCAAGATTCAGTAAAACTGAATACATTTGTATCTGTTTTTTTTTTCCACCTCCTATTAATACCCATAAGTACAGGAGGGAGGAGTTATCAGTGATTGATAGCATTAGGCCTCATGCACACAACCGTTTCGTTTTTTGCGGTCCGCAAAACACGGAAGCCGCCCGTGTGGTTTCCGCAATTAGCGGAACGGAAGGGCCATTGTAGAAATGCTTATTCTTGTCCGCAAAACGGACAAGAATAGGACAGGTTATATATTTTTTTGCGGGTCTACGGAACGGAGCAAACGCAGTAGGGGTGCACCGAAATTCCGGCGGCCGAAAATATCGGCCGAAAATAGGCCTAATCCATTTCGGCCGATATTGGTACATAATCGGCAGAAAATATGGGGTTTGGGATTTGTCACCCGCGCCGGGCGGGCGGTTTACTTTAAGTCACTGCATCTTTATTTTACCTTACAATCGTGACGCTCCAGTAACAACTCTGCAGGCAGAGCGGAGGGCGGCGTAACGTCACTTACTCACGTGACGTGCCTGCTCCGCCTCCTTCATTCATAAAGTGGGCAGAGCAGGTGCGTCACGTGAGTAAGTGACGTTACGCCGCCCTCCGCTCTGCCTGCAGAGTTGTTACTGGAGCGTCACGATTGTAAGGTAAAATAAAGATGCAGTGAGTGATTAGTCTGCTGTGAGCAGCAGGGCCGGGGCTGTTATGGGTAGGGGGATCGGTCTATGGCACTGCTATGGGGAGGGGGGATCTGTGCACTGTTATGGGGAAAGGGATCTGTGCACTGTTATGGGGAAAGGGATCTGTGCACTGTTATGCCCATAACAGTGCACATATCCCCTTCCCCACAACAGTGCACATATCCCCCTCTCCATAACAGCGCCACCCACAGATCCCCCCTCTCCATAACAGCGCCACCCACAGATCCCCCCTCTCCATAACAGCGCCACCCACAGATCCACCCTCTCCATAACAGCGCCACCCACAGATCCACCCTCTCCATAACAGCGCCACCCACAGATCCACCTCTCTATAACAGCGCCACCCACAGATCCACCTCTCCATAACAGCGCCACCCACAGATCCACCTCTCCATAACAGCGCCACCCACAGATCCACCTCTCCATAACAGCGCCACCCACAGATCCACCTCTCCATAACATTGCCACCCACAGATCCCCCTCTCCATAACAGCGCCACCCACAGATCCCCCTCTCCATAACAGCGCCACCCACAGATCCCCCTCTCCATAACAGCGCCACCCACAGATGAATTTAATTCATGAAAAAGAATTATTAATAAAATCATTTAAAAAAAAGTATTTTAAAAGTATTTGGGCAAAAAGGCAGTTTCGGTTTTCGGTCAAGGGCATCCTGAATTTTCGGTTTCGGACCAGAATTTTCATTTCGGTGCACCCCTAAAACGGAGTGCTGTCCGCATCTTTTGTGGCCCCATTGAAGTGAATGGGTCGGCACACGAGCCGCAAAAACTGCGGTTCGTATGCGGACCAGAACAACGGTCATGTGCATGAGGCCTTATGTGTATAAATGTTCACAGAGAGATAGCTGTCCGTCACTGGTAATTCCCCCTCCCTGTACCAATAGTTTTTCACAGGGCTGCAAAAAAGCAAAAAGATAGAAATGTCTAAATTACAGGTTTTACTGAATCTTTTCCTACAAAAATATTATATATCTGCTCGACTTCTCATGCTGCTTTCAGATTGCCTTGCATTCTGTAGTTACAAGTCCTCTTTAAAGTGCCCATATATCTTCAATAGCTGTCGTTTGAACAACTATTCTTTCAGATACCCCTATACGCAAAAGCTCTTGGGTCTGCAGAGCATGCATATGTTTCCAAGGGTGTGTGGGAAATCACTCTAAATGTGGAGAGCATACCTGGTCTAGTTGTCTGCTAAAGCTTTTGTAAATGTCCTGTTTGTTGACTTCAAAGATGGTCTTTCCTTTGTTGTACACTGCATGTATGATAACACCAAGCGAGTACATGTCACTGGCAGTGTCACAGCTTACTGACAATATATACTCTGGTGCCAGGTATTCTGGATTAGGCAGACACAGCGAGGGTAAGTTAGGATCCCATTCTTTAGATACATACTTTGTCTGCAGAAAGAAGACAAAATGTAATCAGCATTAGCACATATAACTTAGATGAGAGTTCTAGATAAAAGTTATTAAAAGAGGTTGTCCAACAGCAACATATTCAGTTTTCTTTTTAAAACCGGCACTTAGATCTCAATATTTTTGTAATTACATGGAATTTAAACTTTAGTACTTGAGCTATTCATCGAAATCTATCTGTATGGCGCCACCTGCTGGTTTCTCTTTTTCTAAATACTCTGTCCTGCTAACTGGGATGGAAGCACATGCTTAGTTCCATCCTTCAAATGCAACCAGCTGCAGTTGAAAGGACGCTCCCCCTGTGCTGCCAGCTTGAAGTAAATCCAGCAGACTAACTGGCGCAATGATCGGGGATAATTTCTGGATCCATGTGAGGTACAGGGCTGGTTCTACATTTGTTAGAAAGTCATGTACTATACGATATTGGATTTTCATTTTTTACATTCAATCGTTGGACAACCCCTTTAAGCTGGCCAGGCCAGTAAGGGTTGTTTTACGCTCGCAGATTTCCTGCCCGTAACCAGCACTAATTAATGATATAGCAATTTGGTTGACCCTCATTTGACACCATTTACATGGAGCCATCACCGTTATTGTTAATCTGTTTTTATATTGTCATCAGCACATCCCTATTTACACAGGGAGATATGAATACTTACTAACAATGATTTTAATGACTACATATGATCAATGACAAAGTGTTTTCCAGTTTACATGGAGCAATGATCAGGAATAAAACTTTTTGGCCCAAGTAAAAGGGCCTTAAAGGGGGTTCACCAGGATTTTTATATTCTTGGTCTATCTTTAGGATAGGTCCTGAATATCAGATTAGTGGGGTTTGATTTTTCTCCCCACAACGGAAGCAATGCTGTATTGGTGGACAGAGCTGTTCGGTTCTGTTCTGCTGTAGCTCCGGCACCAGAACTGAACCTCTTTAAAGGAAACCGGTCACCTCCAAAACACATTTTAAACCAACATCATTACCTTACAGTAGCCCCCAGTGTGTTCCTAATCATGTCAGCACCGGCCTCCTTGCTTCAAGTCAAGCTAAGTGCGCCCCTTACCCGTCCTCCCTTCACTGTGATTGACATCCTGCTAAGGATGGGATTGTGCAAGTCTTGCGCATGCGCGGTGCGCTCCATGATTTTTATCGTTCAATATGTTTTTATTGAATATTTTCATTTAACCAGAATGATCAGTATACAAAGATCAGTGCGAAAGTACACATGTCATAATACATTACATTAGCATACAAAAATGTTATACATGAGTATGCAGAGGCAAGGCACTACAGTGTATTCCAGGTTATTACATTGTATAGAGCTGCTTAGTACAACTTTAATACAGCTGAATTGTAAATATCTGGTAAAGTAGAAAAACATAGAAATGACAAGAAACGAAAACGACAACAGAAAGAAAGAAAGAAAAAAGGCAGAGAATTATGCAAAGATCAAGGCATTATAATGTGCACCTCTCGCAACAGCGAGCATGATCAGTTGGTCATATCTAAATAGCCTACATAGTTAAACAAGGCTCTTTGAGTGGGCCTTGTTAAATAGGACTAGTGTTTTTCATATTAACCGCCAGGGGATAGACTGGCCCATTGTGCCCACTCCCTTTCAAATCTACGCAGTGTGAAACCCTTGTGCGCCATCATCTTTTCATATGATCTAGTGGTATCAACAGATCTTAAAATTTCCTGCACATTTGGAATTACTGAGCTTTTCCAATACCTGGTTATGGCCAGTTTTGTAGCTAAAAACAGATGCATAGAGATGGTCCTGAATTTATATGGGATTTCTGTAATATCAATAAAGAGCAGGGCTAGGGCTGGATCTTTTATTAGCACACGACCCGATATCCCACTGACCAGTTGAAAGATGCTAGACCACAAATCTTGTAGCAGGGGGCAACCCCAAAGTATATGTAATAGGGACCCTTTACCTCCACATCCTCTCCAGCACAGCAGTCCAGAACCCGGATAAATGCAACTCAGTCTCAGGGGGGTGAAGTACCATCTCAGTAGAGTTTTTGAATAAGATTCAAGATGTGACACACATTTCAGTCTTTTAGTCACGTAATCAATAGCTGTGGACCACTGCGCTGAGGGGATATTGCGTCCCAATTCCAATTCCCACGAAACAATACGGGCGGTCTTTGCAAAGGAGTTTTTACTGCCTAAAAACGAGTAAAGAGGGCGTATTCCTTTCCATTTGGATTGTGTCAGGGCCCATTGGTTTAGGAGCTCCATGTGCACGTTCACAGTAAGTGTAGGGTTAGAGGTCATAAAATGACGGATCCTCAAATATTTATAAAAATCCCTTTTATGTATATTGAAGCGGGTTTGCAAGTTTTCAAAGGAGTTCAAGCTTGTTTGGTGAAGCAAATCTGCAACCGTTGCTGCGCCACCATCCCTCCACCCCTCTAGAGAAAGGTCAGGGATGAGGCATTGCAATGTCTCTATTGGGGTGAATTTTGCTATGGATGCAGATATTCCATTACCTCCCCCATGGTACAGTTTCCAAGCTTTTAAAGAGGTAGAAATTAGATACGGGAGGGGTTGAGCCAGTGATTCCTTAAAGAGGGAAGCCATCAATATTGCCTTCAAATTGTGGACTGGGGCAGTTGTCCGTTCAATACCCAATGTTTGGGATTATCATCAGTCCACCATTCTTTAAGTTGGTGCACCCTAGTGGCTAGATAGTAATCATAGATATTAGGGAGATTTAATCCACCCACTTTTTGAAATTTGGACATAAAAGTCCTAGCAATGCGGGGGGGGGGGGCCTTTCTTCCAAGTGAACCTATTAAGAAGTTTATTAGCAGCATTGAAAAAGGAAGAGGGTAATTCCATTGGGAGGATCCTGAACAAATAAAGCAGTTTAGGGAGCACATGCTGCTGGAAGGCTGCCAGTCTACCTAGCCACGATATCTCCATTTTTGCTATGTTTTCTAGTTCCTTTTGAAGGTCTAGGAGAAATGGAGGAAAATTTGCGTCATACTATTTTTGGGTACATATGATTTTTGGTTGCTCTATATTACACTTTTTGTGAGGCAATATAACAAGAAATAGCTGTTTTGGCAACGTTTTTATTTTTTGTTATTTACAACATTCATCTGACAGGTTAGATCATGTGATATTTTTATAGACCAGGTTGTCACGGATGCGGCGATACCTAATATGTATACTTTTTTTTATTTATGCAATTTTTACACAAGGATTTATTTTTTGAATAAAAAAAAAAAAAAAAAATCATGTTTTAGTGTTTCCATAGTCTGAGAGCCATAATTTTTTCAGTTTTTGGTAGATTACCTTGGGTAGGGTATGATTTTTGCGGGAGGAGATGACTGTTTTATTGGCACCATTTTGGGGTGCGTATGACTTTTTGATCGCTTGCTATTACACTTTTTGTGATGTAAGGTGACAAAAAATGGTTTATTAAGCACAGTTTTTATTTTTTACGGTGTTTATCTGAGGGGTTAGGTCATGTGATATGTTTATAGAGCCGGTCGATGCGAACGCGGCGATGCCTAATATGTAAACTTTTTTTTTCATTTATGCAAGTTTTACACAATAACAGCTTTTTTAAAACAAAAAAAATGATGTTTTAGTGTCTCCATATTCTGAGCCATAGTTTTTTTTTTTTTTTTGGGCGATTGTCTCAGGTAGGGGCTCATTTTTTGCGGGATGAGGTGACTGTTAGATTGGTACTATTTTGGTGGGCAAACGCCTTTTTGATCGCTTGCTGTTGTACTTTTTGTGATGTAAGGTGACAAAAAAATGCACAGTTTAGCACAGTTTTTATTTTTTACGGTGTTCATCTGAGGGGTTAGGTCATGTGATATGATATAGAGCCGGTCGATACGGACGCGGCGATACCCAATATGTATACTTTTTTTTTCTCCCCTATTCTTTACCATTTTTTATTAACTTTATTTGGGGAAAATGACGTTTTTGTTTATTTTTACTTGGAACTTTTAATTTTTTGGGGGAAAACTTTATTTTCACAACTTTTATCTTCACTTTATTTTTTGTCCCACTTGTGGGACTTGAACTTATGGGGGTCTAATCCTTTACAATGCATTCCAATACTTCTGTATTGGAATGCATTGGCTGTATGAGTAATACTGTGTGTATTACTCATACAGCTTCCGGCCTGTGAGATCCAGGGGGCTGGATCTCACAGGCTTGTCACCGGAAGGCAGCGCAATGCCTTCCTTAGGCATCGCGCTGCCTTCCATGCCATCGGGTCCCCCCTACAGCCGCATGGGGACCTGATGGCACCGCCACACGCCTCCGCAGGTCTGAATTGACCTGCGGTTTGCGGCGATCGCCTACACGCTCATTTAGCCAAGATGCCTGCTCAATGATTTGAGCAGGCACCGGGTCCCGATCACCGCCCGCCGGCGATCGGAAATACACATGACGTACCGGTACGTCATGGGTCCTTAAGGACTCGGGAACCATGCCGTAACGGTACGTCATGGGTCCTTAAGGGGTTAAAAAGGGTTTAGACGAATTCTTAAAAGTAAATGTCATAAGCATTAATGTCATTTACTTTTAAGAATTCGTCTAAACCCTTTTTAAAACTGTTCCTGCTGTGACCACGTCCTGAGGAAGCCTATTCCACAGATTCACCGATCTTACAGTAAAGAAGCTTTGACGCTTCTGGAGACTAAACATTTCCTTCTCAAGTCGGAGGCAGTGCCCCCTTGTCTTTTGAGCACATTTTACATGGAACAGCTTTTTCGACGTATATTTTGTACGGCCCATTTATATACACTGCTCAAAAAAATAAAGGGAACACAAAAATAACACATCCTAGATCTGAATTAATTAAATATTCTTCTGAAATACTTTGTTCTTTACATGGAGGTCTGGATTTGGAGTCACCCTCAAAATTATAGTGGAAAAACACACTGCAGGCTGATCCAACTTTGATGTTATGTCCTTAAAACAAGTCAAAATGAGGCTCAGTAGTGTGTGTGGCCTCCACGTGCCTGTATGACCTCCCTACAACGCCTGTGCATGCTCCTGATGAGGTGGCGGACGGTCTCCTGAGGGATCTCTTCCCAGACCTGGACTAAAGCATCTGCCAACTCCTGGACAGTCTGTGGTGCAACGTGACGTTGGTGGATAGAGCGAGACATGATGTCCCAGATGTGCTCAATTGGATTCAGGTCTGGGGAACGGGTGGGCCAGTCCATAGCATCAATGCCTTCGTCTTGCAGGAACTGCTGACACACTCCAGCCACATGAGGTCTAGCATTGTCTTGCATTAGGAGGAACCCAGGGCCAACCGCACCAGCATATGGTCTCACAAGGGGTCTGAGGATCTCATCTCGGTACCTAATGGCAGTCAGGCTACCTCTGGCGAGCACATGGAGGGCTGTGCGGCCCTCCAAAGAAATGCCACCCCACACCATTACTGACCCAATGCCAAACCAGTCATGCTGGAGGATGTTGCAGGCAGCAGAACGTTCTCCATGGCTTCTCAAGACTCTGTCACGTCTGTCACATGTGCTCAGTGTGAACCTGCTTTCATCTGTGAAGAGCACAGGGCGCCAGTGGCGAATTTGCCAATATTGGTGTTCTCTGGAAAATGCCAAACGTCCTGCACGGTGTTGGGCTGTAAGCACAACCCCCACCTGTGGACGTCGGGCCCTCATATCACCCTCATGGAGTCTGTTTCTGACCGTTTGAGCAGACACATGCACATTTGTGGCCTGCTGGAGGTCATTTTGCAGGGCTCTGGCAGTGCTCCTCCTGTTCCTCCTTGCACAAAGGCGGAGGTAGCGGTCCTGCTGCTGGGTTGTTGCCCTCCTACGGCCTCCTCCACGTCTCCTGATGTACTGGCCTGTCTCCTGGTAGCGCCTCCATGCTCTGGACACTACGCTGACAGACACAGCAAACCTTCTTGCCACAGCTCGCATTGATGTGCCATCCTGGATAAGCTGCACTACCTGAGCCACTTGTGTGGGTTGTAGACTCCGTCTCATGCTACCACTTGAGTGAAAGCACCGCCAGCATTCAAAAGTGACCAAAACATCAGCCAGGAAGCATAGGAACTGAGAAGTGATCTGTGGTCACCACCTGCAGAACCACTCCTTTATTGGGGGTGTCTTGCTAATTGCCTATAATTTCCACCTGTTGTCTATCCCATTTGCACAACAGCATGTGAAATTGATTGTCACTCAGTGTTGCTTCCTAAGTGGACAGTTTGATTTCACAGAAGTGTGATTGACTTGGAGTTACATTGTGTTGTTTAAGTGTTCCCTTTATTTTTTTGAGCAGTGTATTTCTATAGGTTAATCATGTCCCCCCCTTAGACGTCTCTCCTCAAGACTAAATTAATTCAATTCTTTTAATCTTTCTTCATAACTAAGACCCACCATGCCCCTTATCAGTTTAGTCGCTCTCCTCTGTACTTTTTCCAGCTCCAGAGCATCTTTTCTATGTACTGGTGCCCAGAACTGAACTGCATATTCCAGATGAGGCCGCATCAAAACTTTGTAAAGGGGTAATATTACATCCCTTGCCCCGCAAGTCCATGCCTCGCTTAATGCATGACAATATCCTGGTGGCCTTAGAAGCAGCTGATTGACATTGTATACTATAATTTAATCTACCATCCACAAGGACACCCAAATCCTTCTCTATAAGTGACTCTCCCAGTGTTACATCACCTAGGACATATGAAGTACAGAGATTATTACTACCAAGATGCGCAACTTTACATTTATCCACATTGAACCTCATTTGCCAAGTTGATGCCCAATCACTCAGAGTGTCCAAGTCAGCTTGTAGTTTATGGACATCTTCCATAGACTCTACAGTACTACATAGAAATGGTGCTATTAATCCCGTCCTCGATATCATTAATAAATAAATTAAATAATAGAGGACCCAGCACTGAACCTTGGTGTACACCGCTTATAACCCCGGACAATTCTGAATAGGAATCATTGACCACAACTCTCTGGACACGGTCCTTCAGCCAGTTTTCAATCCAATTACAAACTATACTTTCCAAGACCTTACTTTACCTATTAAATGTCTATGAGGGACAGTATCAAAAGCCTTTGCAAAATCCAGAAACACTACATCCACAGCCGCCCCTCTGTCCAGGCTCCTACTCACCTCCTCATAAAAACAAATCAGGTTAGTCTGACAACTTCTCTCCTTGGTGAACCCATGCTGGTTATCAGTTATATTATTATTTACAGTCATATTCTCCTGTATATAGTCCCAGTGGGTGGTCTTACCAGTGACTGACATATCTCTATATACACTTACACAAAGAATGCTATCAATCACTGATAACACCTCCCCTGTGTTCAACTATCAGTGACTGACAGCTATCTCTGTATACACACATACAGGGAATGGTATCAATCACTAATAGGATCATTAACATGGCTACAGAGCTCATGAAGATCAGAGAGTTAAATGAATAAATAAAAGGTTTTGTGGAATCTTTTTCCATAAAACTATATATCAATCTGCTCAGCTCCTAACATTCTAAAACATACAAACTGTAGATTGCACTGCATTTTCATGGTGACATGTTCCCTTTAAATGCACTGTGAAGAACATACAGAGGCCTGAGAAGACCAATAACCTGCTGTGTTAATGCAAACATTGATGTAATCTTTTGATTGCCTACTGAAAATCCACAAGTATTTGTTTCTCGCAGTAAACTAAGATTCCCAAGTCACCAGAATTCCAGTCCTCTGGATAATTATGTCATAATTGTAATTAAAGGAGTTTTCTGGCAGAAAATAAAATGATGGCTAAAACTGCTGAGGATGCGATTAACTTAAAAAGTAGTACTCACCTCACGGATAACCTGCCCATCCAATACGAAGTAACACTGCCTGGCCCAGGGATGATGTTCTGATACTGGGGCATGTGACTACTGCAGCCAATCTCATGCTCTGGTATCAGAAGGGGAGCGGTGGTGATTTATCAAGCGAGTACAGGTTTTTTATGTTTGAACACTACCCCCAGAAATGAATATCACATCACCTACAACATTTTAGGATAACATCTCGTGTATCTCTAGAGCTTTGGGATTTCATCTGTTGTAGAAATCTATTTGGCCTTATTCTTTCCTATTTCTCCAGGATTGCTAATACAAAAGTCACTTGCTCCTGTAAAACTGAAGACCGTATTCAATACTGAACATCACACAAAAAACTAATTGCTACTCCTGCCAGTCATGTGTCCCCTTGGAATTACCTCTTGTTCTGATGGGTTTACCGATGGATTGCAGAAGTCAAAACCCATAATTTTCCAGGCACCACTTTTGTTTAAAATTATATTTTCTGGTGTGAGATTTGCATGGATCATCTTGACGCTGCTATGTAAAAATGACAAGCCTTCAGAAACCTACAAGAGACAAAAATTGTTATTAGCAAATCTGTGCTTAAAATGTCAGACAATCCTTTCCTCAGCCGATTACACATGGAACCTGAAAAACGGCCAGTGACAATCCCACAGGTACAACATAGAAAACCCATAACAGCCATAGATAAAGTAGAAGGCTAGCTTCACACAGTGTTTGTTTGAGTCAGCGTTCGCTGCATATGCGTAGAAATTTTACCTATCATTAAATAGAAATATGCCAAAAGATTTCAAATCGCATACTGCCCTAAGGCTCATTCAGACAACTGTATCTGTTTTGCGGATGCCCTATAATAGAAATGCCTATTCTTTTCCACAATTACAAACAAGAATAGGACATGTTCTATCTTTTTTGCGATGCCACGTAACAGAATTACAAACGCGGACATAACAATGTGCTGTCCGCATCTTATGTGGGTCCACTGAGATTAAAGGGTCCACATTCTGTAAAATTGTGGAACGGATGCGGACACAAATATACGGTCATCTGTATGAGCCCTTTATCATATAATAAACATTGTTTCTAATACTATGTAACTGCACTGGGACAGTGTGCTACTCTGAATAGAGATTCCTTAAAGGCTATGTACACTTTTGGGGGCAATTTTTTATTGCATTGCACTTATTTTGAGCTAAAAATCTTTTTTTTAATTGGTCTTTATTAAAAATTATGGAATCCTTTTTTTGTGTACAGAGCTGAGATGCTCTACTAAGCTGCCTGTGGATTTTTTTTTATCTTTTTGGTCATCTGGGGAGCAGACAAACTCCTCATTAGTGATGGCCAGTTCGCCTTCTCCTTATCTCTGCTCTCTGACATTATAAACATTCAAAGCTCAATCTTACTGATATAATTGTGGCTTAATAAGTGTTAATGACCTCTTAGTAGTTTAGAGATGAGGGTTATTAGATGACCACACAAAAAGTGAAAGTGAAAGTACCAGTCACACAGCTAGAAAAACAGTTAATCCTTTGTGACAGAACGGCTCAATATTTTTAATAAAGGCCAATAGAAAATAGGATTTTTAGCCAAAAATGAGTGAAATGCAATCATAAAAAATGCCTCCAAAGGTGAACATAGCCTTTAAAAAATGTATGATATATATTATCATTTATTTTATTTATATATTTACATATACTGATTATTTCTCATATTTATTGATATGGCATGTGGTATTTATTCGTATGTGCTGTCCTCTACAGCAGCGGTCCTCAACCGCCAGGCCGCGGAAGATTGCTTGCCGGGCCACGGCAATACAGAGGAGCGGAGACGCCAGGCGCATGAGCACCCTTTCACACAGCGGGCGGCCGTACAGCGGGAAGGAAGAAGAGCGTTCCTTTCTTCCAACTGTGATGCCGGCCAGCCACTGGCACCAATGAGGAGAGAGTGGGTGGAGGAGGGGAGGGACTGTGGCCACTGTGCCACCAATGATAATTAACCAAAGGACCTTTCATGGGTCCGGACTTTATTAACTAAGTAGCAGGACATGTAGAGCAGCGCCCAGGGATCTCCCTGCACCTACTTTTATTCCTGGGCGCCGCTACGTTCGCCCACTGTGGCCCCCGTTACCGTCTCCCGTTCTGTATGCTAATTAATACTATGGGAACAACAGGGTGGAGACATCAGCTTCTCTCCCTGGGCGTTTTTCTTCTCCCTGGCTGTACCGCTGTCCAATAACTGCGCAGAGCGTCACAGCGAGGGAGAAAAAAAAAAAAAAAAAAACTCACCTTCTCCCTGGCTGTGACGCTCTGCGGAGTGATTGGACAGCGGTACAGCCAGGGAGAAGGAACGCCCAGGGAGAGAAGCGGATGTCTCCACCCTGGTGTTCCCATAGTAGTAATTAGCATACAGCACAGGAGACAGTAATGGCGGCCACAACAGGCGAACGGAGCGGCGCCCAGGAAAAATAGTAAGTGTAGGGTGATCCCTGGGCGCCGCTCTACATGTCCTGCTACTTAGTTAATAAATTCCGGACCCATGAAAGGTCCTCTTAAAGATACAGGAGGCGGGTGCTGCACCTGAGGGGTTAACTGCAGCTGATCGCAGCTCCCTGTCAGAGGTCGGGTGCCGGCTATGTGATTCTGCCGCACCAAACTCCTGTATCTGTATTAAAGGTTAATTATCATTGGTGGCGCAGTGTACCCCCCCCCCCCCAGTATTAAAAAAAATTGGTGGCGCAGTGCACGCCCCACCAGTATTAAAATCATTGGTGGCAGTGGCCACAGGGTCCCCTCTCCCCTCCTCCTCATTGGTGGCAGTGGCAGCTTCTGATCGGAGCCCCAGCAGTGTAATCCTGGGGCTCCGATCGGTTACCATGGGAGCCAGGACGCTACTGAAGCCTGGCCCATGGTAATCTCCCTGCTCTACAGGGTTGTACAGTGGACTATGTGTTTTTCACTTCTAAAAATGTAAATTAAAAAAATGAATCAAAAACAAATATATCCAGTGCTATTTTCATAGATAAAAATCACTTCTTACCTGAAGCAGGCCATATTTTGTTTCTACATCATATAATTTATGATCCTTAATATCTGCAGGGAGTGGAGATGGGAGATTGTCCCAGTTTCCAAGAACATTAGCTAAGCTGGCAAATACAGGTTCTGTGCAAAAGGCAAGACAATCCCTGCATGAAGCAAAAGAAGAAAGAATAACTCTACTTCCTACATTACCGCATGTGCACTTTTCTGTAAAGGCCATCATTTAGAATTCTATACATCAGGGCTGCCCTGAGCATTCGGCTGGATGCCACTGGAAATAGATAAAACGCTTGCCATCAGATCCACATCCCTGAGAAAGTTAGCTTCTCTGGCAGAAGTTTATTGTACGCTATTTGTGAAGATGACACTTTCCAGAATACAAATCACCAGAGCAAACACTCTAGAATCAGCACAGTGTGTGACCTGTGACTGCACGGTTCTGATAAATGAATATCTTTTTTGAGTAGCTAAAGTTAGATTAGATCAAAAATGTATTAGTGAAGAACCAGCATATAATACTGCAATTCTGCAGAACTATGAGTACTGCTCTGGGACAGAACACAGACTATAATTCACGACCGGTTAAGAAATAGAATGCATTTAAAACCAAGGTTTGCATGCAGATTACCTTAGATTTAAACCCAAATTGTGCTCTAAGATGGCAATATTCTTTAAAGGGGTTTTCCTGTAAGAACATTTATCATCTAACCACAGTGTTGGGTTCTGACTACTGGTACCCCCACCGATTCATGAGAAGGGAGGTCCTCGAGACCAGCCTTAAGCAAATCGACCTTTGGATCATAGATCTGAAGTAGATTTGTTCAAATACTTCGATTTTAATGCTATTTCTGTACAGGATTAAAATGCATTGGCTATGTTGAGACAAAGTTAGTCTCGCCTACTGTATTCAAATCTGCGTATTTAAAAACTATTTAAAACAGGAATATGAAATGGGCTTTGGTTCTGGCTGGTACCTCGGTAGCAAAGCCCAGTTCGGATTGCCATTTTAAATTGTTTTTAAATACGCAGATATGAATACAGTAGGAATTCACCGAAGTCTTGCACGACTTCAGGCGAGCCGAACTTTGGCTCCACGGAGCCAATACATTTTAATGCTGTACAGAAACAGCATTAAAATCAATGTATTTGAACAAATCAACTTCGGATCTATGATCCGAAGGTCGATTCGCTCAAGCCTACTCGAGATCCGGGCGGTGCATATGTGTGACTACTTCGACATTCAGAAACATGTGTATGCATTATACTAGCAATTCTTGTCATAAGCTGCAGTTTACTGCAGTGCGAATGCTGGTAACACATCCATCCGTGATTACACAGGCCGAAGCAAACTAAATGTGGGAGGGACAATTGCCCGCAGCACATCCCCGATTACACATGGAAATGTGCTGCCGATATTTGGGCATCTTCCTGATGAAAGATCCCCATCAGCTGACAAACTATCAATTATAAGGGTCAATTATCACCAATGAGCCTTCCTATGAACACATATTCCCAATAATTGGCCCTAAAATCGTGCAGTCTTACAGGGCCCCTAGGTGTAGCACACTTAAAAATGTATTCTGCTCAATGTGAATCCGTTATAAGCCGTCTTACCTCGACTCTTCAAGAGGATGCTGCACAGTAAGTAACCGTGGGTGACGGAGCCTTGTTAACTGCTGAACACCCCGCTTCAGGGAATCTATAATTTGGTCCTTCTCATACTTTTGATATTTATCAATCAACTTCTTGTCAAACACGAAAACAGCAACTTCCTGGTAAAACAGGAAAAAAAAATACCTTATTATGACATTGCTCTAAGGGTAATTTTATTTGAGGGACATTTACACTAATAGGAAAGGAACACTGCTTGCTTCATTTTTTTCAGCACAGCTAACCAATTTGGCTAAATTTAATAAAAAATAAAAAAAATAAAAAAAATAAAAAATCCAGTATTGTGATTCATAAAAGTGGTACAGCCCGGCCAAAATGCTACTCTTGGAAAGTATGGGAGTGATTAGGGTTCAGAGATGCATGTCCTGCTCCTCAGTCTCTCCAGCTGCAAAGATTACCCTGCAATTCCTCCTGTCTGTGTATTAGAAGAAATAAAAGGGGGAACACACACGGAGGATAGGGCATGCACGTCCAGTCCACCTTACAACTGGTGGGCAAAACAGAGAGCAACCAATGTAAACAGTGAGAGTCGCATTGACTGCATTTAAAAACATGTATTTAAATAGGCATGGCAATTACAGGGGATGTCTGTGCTGAGATGAGTTAAAGAAGCACTCCGCAGTGTTTTTTTCTTTTCTTTGCCTATTTTTTAAGAATAAGATAGAGGCTCTTGTGTATGCCTTGTGTATACCTGGTTCATCTAACGTGTAATTTGTCGGTTGGCAGCCATCTTGATTCTTTTTCCCCTCAGTTAATGAATCCTGCCATCATGCCTGGCTTTGCAAAGACAGTGGGAGCAAAGTCTCACCCCACTGCACTACGCTATGTTATCAGTGATATACAGCTGCTGTCCCCACACACTGTAGGATCTCCATGTTCTCCTATGTGATACAGGTTGAGCTTCTCTGCCCTGTCAGCTCTTACATTCAGGAGGCAGGGAGATCAGTGTGAAGCTAATTGTCATAGAACTACCCTGGAGAGTCAGCACACACAGCTAGTACAGACAGTGTGAGTCAGGAGGTTTATATAACTGCAGCTAGTTACTCTGTACACACACACACACACACACACACACACACACACACTATATACAGTACAGACCAAAAGTTTGGACACACCTTCTCATTCAAAGAGTTTTCTTTATTTTCATGACTATTAAAATTGTAGATTCACACTGAAGGCATCAAAACTATGAATTAACACATGTGGAATTATATACATAACAAACAAGTGTGAAACAACTGAAAATATGTCATATTCTAGGTTCTTCAAAGTAGCCACCTTTTGCTTTGATTACTGCTTTGCACACTCTTGGCATTCTCTTGATGAGCTTCAAGAGGTAGTCCCCTGAAATGGTTTTCACTTCACAGGTGTGCCCTGTCAGGTTTAATAAGTGGGATTTCTTGCCTTATAAATGGGGTTGGGACCATCAGTTGCGTTGAGGAGAAGTCAGGTGGATACACAGCTTATAGTCCTACTGAATAGACTGTTAGAATTTGTATTATGGCAAGAAAAGAGCAGCCAAGTAAAGAAAAACGAGTGGCCATCATTACTTTAAGAAATGAAGATCGGTCAGTCAGTCAGCCGAAAAATTGGGAAAACTTTGGAAGTAAGGGCTATTTGACCATGAAGGAGAGTGATGGGGTGCTGCGCCAAATGACCTGGCCTCCACAGTCACCAGACCGGAACCCAATCGAGATGGTTTGGGGTGAGCTGGACCGCAGAGTGAAGGCAAAAGGGCCAACAAGTGCTAAGCATCTCTGGGAACTCCTTCAAGACTGTTGGAAGACCATTTCAGGGGACTACCTCTTGAAGCTCATCAAGAGAATGCCAAGAGTGTGCAAAGCAGTAATCAAAGCATAAGGTGGCTACTTTGAAGAACCAAGAATATGACATATTTTCAGTTGTCTCACACTTGTTTGTTATGTATATAATTCCACATGTGTTAATTCATAGTTTTGATGCCTTTATAGTCATGAAAATAAAGAAAACTCTTTGAATGAGAAGGTGTGTCCAAAATTTGGTCTGTACTGTATATGCACTCCTGGTCCTTTACATAGGAAGACTATTATACTTTTAACAGAATACAGAGGAGTGTGGAGAAGGGAGGTGCCTGGGAGCTGCCAGGAGGGATTTGATTGGTGATTATGTCATCCCGTAGTTCACAGGAAGTCAGCCCCATGGGAGAGACCGAGTTCCGGTTCACACATTAGAGCAAGCTCTGGCATGCTGACCAGACCTGAGGTCACATAACCAGATTCCCAAAATGAAAAGGTTCAAAATTTATGGATGCAGTAGAGCTAGGGTGTAACCTATGACACTGTTAGAAGACTGGTGGCAAGTAAGTAATAGATGTAAAATAAAATAAAAACCTGGAGTGCTTTTTTAATAGGGAATCTGTCACCACATACCTTGAAATGAAACCTTCCCCATGTGAAGATGTGCACTTGTCAGCATATTTCAATGCTCTTGGTGATCTCCAGGTCTGTACCGCACATGCACCAGACGCACTACCGCTGGACTTCAGTCAAAGCGGTGTGGGCATGGCCTGGAAACAAAATAAGCAGAGTTGCAGGTGCAATGGCAACACCCTCGTTGCACCCAGTGGCTCATTAGCACAAACTTAAAATGCTTATTTCTCCGGATTGGGGGTGCCTATAAAGATGGGACCAACAGTACTGAATTATGCTGATAAGCGCACATCTGCACATGGGGAAGGTTTCATTTCAAGGTATGTGGTGACAGATTCCCTTTAAGGTGCAAGGTGCATAATTCTCTTTAAAAGGGTTTTCCTGGATAGGTCATCAGTATCAGATCGTTGGGGGTCCGACACCCTGAACTCCCGCAGATCAGCTGTTTGAAAAAGCACCTGTGAGCGTTGCGGCCTTCCCTGTGCTCACTAAGTACAGTGCTGTACATTGTATAGCGGCTGTGCTTGGAGTCGCGCTCGGCCCCATTCACTTCACGTGACCAATTAAAATGCCTTCACTGGCCTAGGAAAAGTGAGAGCCGCTGCCTTCTCGAACAGCTGATGAGCGGGGGTCCCAGGTGTTGGACCCCCACTGATCACCTATCCCGAGTATAGGTCATCAGTATAAAAGTCTTGGAAAACTCCTTTCAATTGTAAGCATGTATACAATTTATAAATACACCTGTAATACAACTGTTTCTTCACCCCTTCCTGACATATGACGTAATAGTACGTCACAGCAGGAAGTGACTTCCCGCAATTTGACGTACTACTACTTCATGCTGATCGGGCAGGCACTGGAGCGGTGCGCCCCCATCAGTTCAGGGGACCAGATGTCACTGATAGCCAGGCCCCTGCTGTATCCGCCGATCAAAGTAAAAGCGGACGTCGGCGATGTTTGCGGTCAGTGAGGGTAGCCATCAGGTCCCTGCTCTGTGGTGACGGGGACCCGATGGGTGAGAAGGCAAGGCATCGGGACCTGCCTTCTACAGAAACCTAGGAGATCCAGCCCTTGGCTGGATCTCCTAGGCAACTGTTAGTGTATTACACTGTGTAATACACTAACAGGCAATGCATTACAATACAGATGTATTGTAATGCATTGCAGAGAGGATCAGACCCACAGAAGTTGAAGCCCCAGAGTGGGACAAAAATAAAGTATAAAAAAAAGTAAAAAAAAGTGTTTTCATAAGAAAAATAAAGTTTTAAGTAAAAAAACAAAAAAAAACACCCCTTTCCACTAAAGTAAAAAAACAAACAAACAAAAAAACATATATTAGGTATCGCCGAGTCCGTAACGTCTGGCTCTATAAAACTATCACGGACTGAAATAGAGACGCTAAAACTACAACTTTATTGGATATACACTAAAATAAGGGGGAGGGAGGGTCAAACCCTGTAAAAAGAAAAAGCCCCCTGTCAGAGGAGAAGATAACATATGCTATGCTCAGAGGACTTGAGCACAGGGGGTAGACGAATGTGATGCTTGTAAGTCACTACCCACCAGTTACTGCCACTAGGGGGGATTATTTGTATATTTACATATCAACTGGCTGTTCATCCATTACACTGAGCCCAGGGTGTATGATGTAATTATACCACCACATATGGGGTCCCAGTGAAAGAGAGAAAGACAGCAGCCAGGTGAATAAAAAGAACTTCACTCGCAGCTAAGCCAGACGCCAACCCCAATGCGACAGGGGAAAACACAGGTGTGTGGAAGATCACTAACACCTGTGGCTGGACTAGTGCGGTGAATATAAGAAGCAATAGTAGACGTCCACCAGGATTCCCACCATAAACTGGAGGATATGAAAAATTTAATCCTGTACGTGTATCAGAGGTAGAGTGTCTGAGGCATCTGTATAATGTTTGGTTTGTGAACCGATGACCAACACTACTCCTCTCTCCTAATGGCATTTAGGAGCTATGTCTGATAGCTCAGCTTCATAAGCAACAAGCAGGAAGTATAGGCTCAACGCGTTTCTTCTGATTTAGAGTCCTCAGGAGCGAGTATGCCGAGCTGCAGCTGTCCCACCGCCGCGGCGACAGCCTCCGGCGCTAGTTCGGCCGTGAAGCGGCGGCCCGAACATGCTACTTTATAAAGGGGAGATCCCCCCCTTTCATGAAACGGGGATTCTGGAGCGGACCAATCGCCGCCTGTCAGCTCCTTCATTGCAATTGTGAGCGCTAAATAAGGATTCCCAGCGTAAGAATTGAATGCTTGGCATAACGAAAGGCAGGGTGAAGGATTAATCGCTAGGGAAAAACAGACGGGGACAACGCTGTGGCACTGAAGGCAGTGCGCTGAGAGGCCAGTCACATAGAACACACAGAGATAAAAAAAACAAGCGTAGGTAAGCATGTCATATGAGCAAAGATACGAGGGGGAGGTAGCAAGGGGGGGGGGGGTACGCATAAATTGGCAAAAAGCAGTCAGAAGATGTATCCCTGTGTCATAAAGTATAGCTTATACCTAAGCCATGCCTCCTCTCCTCCTTGCATAAAATGGAATTAGGAGATGACAGACCGCAAAGAATATACTCCCTAAAAAGACCTGCATCTACTGTATTGAGTCAATAAAGCTGACATACGAAATATGGTCATTGAGTCAATGAGGCCACAGTGTTCCCAATTTAAAGGTCCATTGGGCCTCCTTCTGTAGGACTCGTTGATCCAAATGGCCCCCACGGGGAGAGGGACGTACCACCTCAATTCCCTGAAACCGTATGGCCTGTATGTCGAGTATTGACATGACGGGCCACAGGGGTGTCATTGTTTTTGCGGATGTCATCAAGATGTTCTCCTATACGGCGGTGGAATTCGAGGATTGTCTTCCCAACGTATTGTATACCGCAGGTACATGCAATCAGGTATACTAGCCCGGAGGATCTACAATTAATGAAAGTACGAATGGTATATGACTTGGTGGTAACTGTACTACAGAATGTGAACCCGGGCTTGATGGAGTCACATGCAATGCAACTGCCACAGCGAAACGTCCCTTTAAGGGGCTTATCCACCCAGGTAGAAGAAGTTGGTGTCTGAAAGAAGCTGTGACAGAGACGATCCTTGAGGTTGCGACCCCTTCGGTACGTAAATCGCAGGAGTAGAACCGACACAGTTACCAACGTCGGGGTCCATCTGCAGAATCCCCCAATGCTTGCGGAGGATCTCCCGTATAGGACCATTTGCCACATCAAAGGTGGCAATTAGTCGAACCTGTCCCTGGTCACTCTCTCTCACACAAGGATTAAGGAGTGATTCACGGGCGCAAGATAGCGAATGTTGGTAGGCTGAAGAGACTACTACTACGGGGGTAACCTCTATTCACGAATCTGTTGGTCAGATCATAAGCTTTAACCTGGAAATTTGAAAGGGATGAACAGTTGCGACGCACTCAAAGAAATTGTCCCTTTGGTATACCCTTTTTTAGCGGATAGGGATGGCAACTCTCCCAATGTAGTAGTGTATTTGTTGCCGTGCTTTTACGGTATAGACTCGTATGTATCCTACCGTCTTCCGCCTTCATGATGGTCAGATCGAGAAACGTGATCTTAGTAGGGTTAATTTCAGAGGTGAAAAACAAGCCATAGTTATTAACATTAAGGGCCTGCACAAATTCATTGAACTTCTGTAGTCCCATTCCAGAATATCAGCACATCATCGATGTATCTGGCCCACATCGTGATGTGACCTGACCAGGTGTTCATCTCATCTCCAAATACTGTCTCCCTCTCCCACCAGCCCAGGTACAGGTTGGCATAAGACGGCGCGCATGGGCTACCCATGGCCATGCCCCTGAGCTGGTGGTAGACACGCCGGTTAAACAGGAAGACGTTATGATCTAGGATAAAGCCAAGCAGGCTGACAACCAATTCATTATACAGAGTATATTCCATACCTCGTTCTTGCAAAAAAAAGCTGTATAAACCTAGACCCATGTGAGCAATGGAACTATGAAGGGGGCCTCCACTTCGAGACTGGCAAGAAAGGTGCAGTCATCGACGTGGAGGCCATCGATTTTGTTTACAATATCCATAGTGTCCCTCACGTTGGAGGGCATTGCCAACACAAAAGGCCGCAGGATGATGTCGACATAGGTGCTAATCTGTTGGGTAAGGCCGTTGGTGCCCGACACTATAGGTCTACCTTTGAGGGGATGTCGACCCTTGTGCACCTTTGGCAGACTATAGAAACATGCCATCTGGGGATATGCGGGTAAGAGCGTGTCAAACTCAACTTTACTGATGATACGTGCTTCAAGAGCTGAGTTCAGGATATACTTGAGTTTTTTCAAGTACTGCTCAGTTGGATTGGAGGGGAGAATATTGTAACAATCCCTGTTATTAAGAATGTCCATGCACATCCCAACATATTGTTCTCCATCTAATAACACAATATTCCCCCACTTATCAGCAGGCTTTATAACGATGGTATCGTCACGCTCAAGAGATAGAAGGCCCTCAATTTCCTCCTTAGAGAGATTATTGATGCCCCACCTTTGTCCCTTCAGTTGTACTAGTTCATCAGTGACAACCCTCAGGAACACATCTAAGGGGGTGATGTCATTTTAGGGGGGATTTTGGTGGGAGCGTTTCCTCATCGAGGTGAAAGGGCCTTCACCCGGGATCCTTTCTCCCTCAATGGAGGAGGAGATCAGCAAGGTTGCGCACATCCTCCAGATCTGCCAGATCAACACCTAATGCTTCACATTGACGTCTATCGTGGTGAGTAAAGAATTTTTTCCATTTCAGGTTCCTAATAAATAAATTCAAATACTTGATCCATGTGAACAGATCAAAGGAATGAGTAGGAACAAAGGAAAGGCCTTTCTTGAGAAGGCTAGTCTCACCATCAGATAATGTCCTATGCGACAGATTAATTACTTGTAACTCATCTCCTGTGGGGCCACCGGAGGGGGGCCTAGTCAAACACATTTACTGATCTCTCAATAGATACGTAGTTAGAGGGGGGCCCTGGCCTAAAAAATTACTAGTGGCCCTAGACTGAGTACATCTACCTCTATGTGGCCTACCCCTATTCTGTCCCCTGGAGGGTCCAGGAGGCTGCAATTGTGTTCTGCCACTATGCGAGGATTCAGTGTCAGTATCCCCTTCTGATGAGAAGGGCTCAGTTTCGGCTTCAAGGCCCCTGACAGGTCTGGCCCTATAGTCAAATAGCCACCCTTCCCTGAAGTCAGTAATATCTCGTAAATATTGTGCGTGTTTTCTTTCCTTCAGCTGGGCAGTATATTTTTGAACGGCCTGTTCCAATCGCTGTTCCTTGCGTTGAAACTCAGCATTAGTTGAAAACTTCTTGGCTGAATCAATCAACTCTTGCAGGACAGCAGTACTTTTTTCAAAGAGATTTCTCTTCCTCAATCAATAAACCCATAAAGCGAAGGGAAGATGTTTTCCCTGGCTTTTTCTTTTTACAAGGTTTCACCCTCCTCCCCCTTATTTTAGTGTACATCCAATAAAGTTGTAGTTTTAGCATCTCTATTTCAGTCCGTGATTACTTCTCATAATTGAGACGTACTATCGATCCAATCCTCTTTGTCCGTGAACGCTCTATAAATCTATCACAAAATCTACCCCGTCAGAAAAACACCATAAAAAATAATAATGGTGTCAAAAAGTAATTTTTTGTCACCTTTCATCACAAAAAGTAGTAACAAGCGATCAAAAAGTCATATGTACCCCAAAATAGTACTAAACCATCACCACATCCTGCAAAAAATTAGCCCCTACATCGGCCAAAAAAAAATGGCTTTCAGAAAATGCTGACATTAAAATATCATTGTTTCAAAAATGCTTTTATTGTGTAAAACCTAAATAAATAAAAATAGTATACATATTAGGTATTGTCACGTCCATAACGACCTGCTCTAAGAAAATATCACATGAACTAACCCCTCAGGTCAATGCTGTAAAAAAATTTAAATAAAAACTGTGCCAAAACAACCAATTTTTTGTCACCTTGCTCCATAAAGAGTAATATTGAATGATCAATCATATGTGCCTAAAAATTGGATGAATAAAAACGTCAACTCTTCCTGCAAAAAATTAGCCCCTGCACAAGACAATCGAAAAAAAAAAAAAAAAAAAAGGCGTTCAGAAAATGGACACAAACTAAATTTTTTTCAAAAATTCTTTATTATGTAAAACTGAAACAAACAAACAAAAGTAGTCATATTTGGTATTGTCACGTCTGTAACAACTTGCTCTATAAAGATAACACATGATCTAACCTGTCAGACGAACACTGTAAAAAACAAAAACTGTGCCAGAACAGCCATTTTTTGGTTACCTTGCCTCACAAAAAGGGTACTATAGAGCAATCAAAATTCATATGTACCCCAAAATAGTGTCAATACAACCGGCACCTTATTCCATAGTTTCCAAAATGGGGTCACTTTTTGGTAGTTTTCACTATAGGGTGCATCAGGGGGGCTTCAAATGGGACATGGTGTCTAAAAAGCAGTCGAGAAAAATTGCCTTCCACAAACCTCCTTTATTTCTGCGCCTTGTGTCCCTACAGCAGTTTACCACCACATGTGGAATGTTTCTGTAAAACGCAGAATCAGGTTCATATGGGCCTGGGGTAGAAGGAGTTAATAGACCAGCAAAACTGTAAACTGTAGATGGGGACTACAAATGCATAAATAATAGGAAGTGTCATATTAATGGTCTAGTGATGTACAGGGTTTGTGTAGTGAAGTAAGATCAAACACAGCATACATACCCAGATGAAACAAAGGATCATGAGATTTTGTAATGGAGAGTGGTACTCCCTCATCTAAGGCTGGGTTCACACTGTATTATAGACCTCTGCTGTGCTTTCCATCGGGGCTACAAACATATGCTCCGACAGGTCACTTTATTGAGGCAGACGGGTGGCCAAAGGGTTCGTCTTTGGACTTCGTTTGGCCAGCTTTCACTTGTTTCCAGCTTTTTGGCCGACAGAACAGTGCAGTAGACTGCGCTATTCTGATTTCCAAAAAAAGATGGAAACAAAAAGAAAGCAGGTCAAATGCCTCCCAGAAGTGAGCGCATCTGTCACAGTACATGTCTGAATACTGCTTTTGGGTATTCAAACATACACACTGACTGAAAACCCAGTGGAAGGCTATAACGCAGTGTGAACATAGCCTGATAAAAATACCCATTTCCCTTTACAAGCTTCAGAAATTCAATAATAACCTGGAAAAGTTTGGGGGTATTTATCAAAACTGTTCATACATTAGTCTTGATATAGTATGCACTGCCATGAAATGCACCAAAATTATTTCAAAGTAGCAAATGCCTTTTAAGAATTTTGGTGCAACATGGGAGGTCCATGAAGGAACTAAAATCAATTCCACTTCCTGCCCCACTCACTTTTTAGGAAAGTGGCTAGTGGAGTATTAACCCCTTCTACCCTGGGCCAGTTTTCGCCCTTCTGTCCAACCCATTTTTTTTTTGCAAATCTGACATGTGTCACTTTATCTGGTAATAGCTATGGGACTTTTTTATCCAACCATTCTGAGATTGTTTTATCGTGACACATTGTACTTCAGGCTTAGAAGTTTAGAAGCAATTAAAATTTTCTAGAAAATTTCCAAAACCACCTTTTTAAGGACCAGTTCAGGTCTAAAGTCACTTTGTGGGGCTTCCATAGTGGAAACCCCCCATAAATTACCCCATTGTAGAAACTACACCCCTCAAGATACTCAATACTGATATTACAAACTTTATTAACCCTTTAGGTGTTCCACAAGAATTAAAGGAAAATGTAGATGAAATTTCTAAATTTCACTTTTTTGGCAGATTTTCCATTTTAATCCATTTTTTTATATTTAACACATCGAGGGTTAGCAGCCAAACAAAACTCAATATTTATTACCCTTATTCTGCGGTTTACAGAAACACCCCATATGTGGTTGTAAAATGCCGTATGGGCACACGGCAGGGCGCAGAAGAAAAGGAGCGCCGTATGGTTTTTGGAAGGCAGATTTTGCTGAACTGGTTTTTAGATGCCATGTCCCATTTGAAGCCCCCCGGATGCACCCCTACAGTAGAAACTCCCAAAAAATTACCCCATTTTGGAAACTAGGGTATAAGGTGCCAGTTTTATTGGTACTATTTATTATACATATGATTTTTATTGCTCTATATTACGATTTTTGTGAGGAAAGGTAACCAAAGAATGGATGTTTTGGCACCGTTTCTATTTTTTTAAACATTCATCTGACAGGTTAGATCAGGTGCTATTTTTATAGAGCAGGTTGTTACGGACGCAATGATATCAAATATGTCTACTTTCTTTGTTTGTTTCAGTTTTACATAAGGCATTTTTGAAAAAAAATTATGTTTTCGTGTCTCCATTTTCTGAACGCCTTATTTTTTTTATTTTTCTGCCGATCATCTTATGCAGGAGCTCGTTTTTTGCAGGAAGAGTTGACGATTTTATTGGTAGCATTTTTGGGTACATATGATTTTTTGATCATTCATTATTACACTTTATGGGGCAAGGTGACCAGAAAATTGGTAATGTTGGCACAGTTTTTATTTATTTATTTTTACAGCGTTCACCTGAGGGGTTAGGTCATGTGATATTTTTATAGAGCTGGCCTTTTTTTTTCCACAATTTTATGTGCGTTTTATTTTTGGAAATTTTATTTATTAATTTTTTACTGGTGACTGTTTTATTGAAAAAAAAAAAAAAACAAGGTAAGGCTACTTTCACACCTGCGTTAGGTACGGATCCGTCTGGTATCTGCACAGACGAATCCACACCTATAATGCAAACGCTTGTATCCGTTCAGAACGGATCCGTTTGCATTATTCTTTTAAAAAAAAGTCTAAGTAAAAACTGATCTGTCCTGACTTACATGGAAAGTCAATGAAAGACGGATCCGTTTTCAATTGCACCATATTGTGTCAGTGAAAATGGATCCATCCCCATTGACTTACATTGTAAGTCAGGACGGATCCGTTTGGCTCCGCATCGCCAGGCGGACACCAAAACGCAAGCAGCGTTTTGGTGTCCGCGTCCAGAGCGGAATGGAGGCGGAACGGAGCCAAGCTCATGCATTCTGAACGGATCCTTATCCATTCAGAATGCATTGGGGCTGAACTGATCCGTTTTGAACTGTTTGGGAGATCCATGAAACGGATCTCACAAACGAAATTCAAAACGCCAGTGTGAAAGTAATAATGCACTTAATAAAATAGATGCAAGCATTATATATGGAGAAAGTCCTCACTCTGATATGATAATAGCTGAGACACTTAGCCAATATATTTTGATCAAAACACATCTGAGCCCGCCTACCAAGCGCCAAGGTGGTCTCAGGTCAGGAGGGTCCTACGCTAAACCTACCTAAGCCATTGGGCTTCTTTGTTCAGAAGCGCAGACCCCGCACATATGGTGTGCTGCTCCTAGTCACCTCCATGTGCATCAAGCAACCAATGGGAGGAGGAGCAAGCACACCTGTATGTACCCCCTAATCAAGGCGCTGTATGAGATTTGATCAAAATATATTGGCTAAGTGTCTCAGATTTTATCATATCAGAGTGAGGACTTTGTCCATATATAATGCTTGCATCTACTTTACTAAGTGCATTATTATCTTATTTCTGTGATTTTTTTCATGAATATGGCCAGGGACATGCGCACATTTATTTATCATACTGTGCAGGATGTTTTTATTTTTGTTTTTGATGTGATATTTTTGACTGTTTTATTGGTAACATTTTGTAGGACATATGCCTTTTTGATCGCTTGGTGTTGTACTTTTTGTGATGTAAGGTGGCTTTTTTTTACACCGTTTTTATATTTATATGGTGTTTATTGGAGGGGGTGGTTCATGTGATATATTTATAGAGCCGGTCGTTACGGATGCGGCAATACCCAATATGTGTGTTTTTTCTATTTTTTTATATAAAATACAGCAGGGGCCCGGCTATCAGTGACTGCCGGGCCCCTGCAGTGATCACGTGCGTACCGCTCAGGCGCCTGCCCGATCACCATGACGTACTATTACATCAAGATGCGGGAAGTCACTGACTTCCATGACGTAATAGTATGTCATATGTCAGGAAGGGGTTAAAGGCCACAAAGTCACAATTTTTTGTGTTCAAATGGTGTTGTGCTGAAGTTTGCTATTGTTCCATAATGACATTAATAACCATTCTCCAAGTAGTCGCACCTTAAATGGTCACTGTACTTTCACACAGCATTATCTAAATCAATAGTACAGGTGAATATAAGAAACTTTGTAATATATCTTATCAGAGAAAAGGCTTTGTTCTAGATTTATCCCTTTTGATTTCCTCCGCCCCCATTTCTAAACTAACTTTTGCTTTGAACTCTTGTGAGCAATCAGTCTTGTCAGACCAACAGGGATTGCCTGCCCACTGAAGGATCAGATTGCATCATCCCATAGTGATGTCTGAGATGGGAATAACCCTTTAAGGCCCTTTTACACAGGCCGATGATCAGGCGAAGAATTGTTCCTGCCAGGTGTAAACATGTCTGACGATCAGAACAGCTTGCTTGTCAGGTGATCACATGTTTTATGCAGGTATAAAAGTGCTAGTTTCTCAGCTGCACACCTTATGTAAGCAGATGATGTGCTGCAGACAACTGCAAACTGGATGGCAGAGAACAATCAATTTGTGCCTACACACTTTGCATGCACAATGACTGCACTGCTTAAACGAGGGCAGACTGACCGGCTGCACACATTACTGGAAGAAACAAGCCCATGTAAAGGTTCCTTAGTTTGTACCCACATCTGTCAGGCATCTGTGGATCCAGAAACCTCCAATATGCCAGCTGTAGTGAAACTACAACTCCAAGCATGCTCAATTCACTTCCATGGAAGTTCTGACAACAGTCGAGCAAGTGTGCATGCTGGGAGTTGTAGTTTCACAACAGTCAGAGTACTGGAGGTTGCTTACCCCTGCTAGGTACAATGGCTTCCTAGTACATGTCCAGCCCTTGCTACCATGATGTGACAAATACGCACCTGTTTTGTGGACTTTTTCGTCCCATTGAAGATTTTCCAAGCAAGTCCATTGCCTCCACTGGCTATGTGTTTCCCCACATCAAATTCCCTTGTGACAGGGTTTCCCATGACAGCGCTGGTAACATCTGCGGTCACCTTTGTGACTGTGCTTTTCAGCTTGTTCAGCATGGACTCCATTTTGGTTTTCTTCCTTGACCTTGCACATATTAAAGAAAAGGGAAAAAGTCAAAGTCAGATGAGATCGAAAATAGATGTTACCAAGCGTTCGAGAACAAGGCTGTCATTTTCTAACACCGTTTGAATTAACAATGAATAACTTACATAGTGCAGACTGAAAACTGCCAGCTCTGTACATCTTAGGCTACTTTCACACTAGCGCTTTTTACGGATTCGTCATGGGTCTGCAAAAACGCTTCCATTACAATAATACAACCGCATGCATCAGTCATGAACGGATCCGGTAGTATTATGTCTTATATAGCCAAGACGGATCCGTCCGGAACACCATTGAAAGTCAATGGGGGACGGATCCGTTTTCGATTGTATCAGAGAAAATGGATCCGTCCCCATTGACTTACATTGTGTGTTTGGCTCAGTTTCGTCAGACGGACAGCATAACACTGCAAGCAGCGTTTTGGTCTCCGCCTCCAAAGCGGAATGGAGACTGAACGGAGGCAAACTGATGCATTCTCAGCGGATCCTTTTCCATTCAGAATGCATTAGGATGCAAACTGATCCGTTTTGGACCGCTTGTGAGAACCCTGAACGGATGTCACTAACAGAAAGCCAAAATGCCAGTGTGAAAGTAGCCTTAGAGCGTACCTGTACTAAGGCCTCAAGTTGAATGGGTCCGGCCCGCTGGACGGATGTTGCCCGTGCATTGGGGACCGCAATTGCGGTCCCCAAGGCACAGAACGGCCGCACAACGGCTGCGTGCATGAGGCCTTACACTGGGGATTTGGCGCACACATATATGTGTGGCAAATCAGCATGTAATACACAACATGTCAATGTGGCCTAAGGCGTTGTCAAAACCACTTGCATGGAGTACTGCCTACCACGGGCATCCCTCCAGTCACCTGACCTCAACACAATCAAATAAGTACGAAGAGATAGAGATATATATATATATATATATACACATACACATACACACACACACACACACACACACACTAGACTGTGGGGGAGATTTATCATAACTGGTGTAAAGGAAAACTGGTTTAGCCACCCACTTTTACTGTATATACATTTCTCCTACAGGACGGGACCACCAAAGACAGAGCTGCCTTTTGTCATGATGTCCTTGTGTCCTAACAGAGCATATGGGGGGGACATCACCTCCATTGCTACAAAAGGAGCTCAATGCGGAGGGCTGCGGGGGTCTGAGCCCCCTGTCACCCTCCTTCTAGGCAGGAACTGATCCCATGGGTGTCAGCTGTACCCTTTTTTAGTTAGCACACAAGGGTCCAGCCTTAATGTCTGATATACTCCCTGTATGTTCTATAGTGTTAAGTGTCTCTTCTCAGGCTCTACACGGAGGATTCTTCTTGAAGCATGGGAATACTCCTAAGCTGAGCTTTATCTCAATCAACCTGAGCACATGTAACTGGTGCATGATTAAATATGACAGAATGGAGAAACAGGCAGCAGTGTAAAGCAAGCGCGCAGACACACACACAGCAGTTGGCCACCCACTGTCTATGACAAGTTCCTGTGACAAGTCACTGTGCTACTGCCAGCAGATAGTAAAGCTTCTCTCCTCCGTACAGGCCCCATACCTGTCCCCAGCTCTGAGTACACAGGAGGCGGCGAGCTGTGATTAGGACATACGGCTACGTGCTCCTCCCGTCAGGCCGCCTCACTTCTTTCCTCGTTCAGGTGGCAGCTGCCTCCACATCTGCCGTCAGCTGACCACCATGCTCCAATCACTAGAGCTCGAAACACCCCGTCCACTCATGGGCAAGACTATGCGGCCATTTTCCTGAACGTCGCTATGATACCACACTATACTAGAGGCTACAACAAAATGGCGCCTCACTACAAGCCGCCCCGTAGTGTATAGCTCGTGCTCCACTTCAAAACCTGTCCGGAAAACAAACAAGCTGTTTTGTTCCCTTCTTGCGACAATGATGTATAACGAGGGCTAATTTCTCAGGCTGAAAATATATAAAAGGCTCGCTTTTGCCCCTCCCTGCCGGTTTACGTGCCGCTAGGTAGTCGTATAGCTGCACTTATTGAAGCGTTTTTTATTTTCACAAAAAAAAACAATTCATATAATAATTTGTGAGACTCGTAATAAACACTAGTACACTAAAAAGTACAAAGCGTGACAGCTCGGAGGCTAGAACCAGCTTACGTTATTCTAGCCAGAATGAAAGATGGCTGCTGCGGGGCCGCTTACGTCGAGATGACGTAACCCCCTCGGCCACGCCCCACAGAGCGCTCCGCTTGGACGGTCGGCGTCATGTGATGCCAGCCGGCGGCAGGTGACCTCAGCAGGTGGGATGGCGGCAGATTTGACTCCCAGGTTTCGGAGGATCCGCAGTGTGGGAGATCTCAGAGCTCGTAGGAGAGGTAACAAAGCGACGCCATAGATGGAGCCATATGCGTTAGATTAAAGAAAGAAGACGTTTCAAAAACCAGTTTTAATTGGATTTGAATGCTTGTCATAGGATAATAGTGTCCTGGTACTGGAAGCCAGCGATCACACAAGACCCCTCAAGCAGCAGCAGTGCCCAGCTACAATGGCACCATCTGTAGTTGTCCAACCCCTAACTCAAAATGTGTTTACAATAAAGAGAAAGGTAGCTACTGGCCTCTTCCAAAAAGATCTGGTAGTCCTGCCCCCTTTGGACTAGAAGTATGAGGTCTGTGGTCATGTAGAACGCTGCAGCCATTCACCGGTCTCAGTGGGGACATGTCCTCAGAAGCATGTGACCACAGACCGGATGTCACACTTCTGGTCCACTGGAAGAAGCGGAGCCAGGAGCTGGGACAGTAAGTCAGTGCCTTTTTTCCTTTCGTTTTGGGGTCAGACAACCTCTTAAACCCTGGATATTGATAATGTCCTCAGGATAGGTCATCAGCATCAGTTAAGCAGGGGTCCGACACCTGGTATATCCTTCAATCAGTTGATCAAAGGGGGTGCTGGATTTTGGAGCCCCCACTGATCTGATTATATCGACCTATCCTGAGGATAGCTCATCAAAATCTAAGGTGCTGGAAACCATAAGCTGAAGTCCACTGCGTAGTGTCCAGTGTAATACAGCGCAGGCCCTATTCATTTGAATGCAGTACCCTGGCACAGCCACTGCACCTTGTGCTTCCCGTTCTGTCCACTCTATAGTTGCCGGCAGCCGCCCCGAAACAGTTCATTGGTGTCTGTTATGAATCGGCACAATCTGATATTGATGACCTATCCCGAGCATCGGCCATCAATATCTAAGTAGCAAAAACCTTGTTATTTTTTTTGAGTCTCACTAGGAGAGGTCACAATGCGATTGATGCATTATAGCCTATCACTGTTATGCAGACGGGCTGCTTATTAAAGGGATTATGTTGTCGTTAGTGTAAAAAATGAAAATCAGACAATGTCAACACTAGAACCAGCCCTGTAGAGGTACATGGACCCAGAAATCTCACCATTCTTTGCTTCAATTACTATGCTGGCAGGCTGGCAGCTCAGGGGGCATGTTCTGTGACTCTGGGCATCTAACACGATGCAGCTGGTGGCAGTTGAAGGATGGAACTAAGCATGTGCGACCACCTTAGTGATGTTACTGAGGTGGACAGAAAAATAAGGAAAAGAACAGACAGCAGGTGGCGCTATACAGATACATTTTATTGAATTGCTCAGTGGCTATAATACATTTTTAATTACATGTAATTACAAAAGTATTCTGATCCAGGTGCTGGTTTGAAAACGGTAGAATTTTTTTTTTTTTTGTAGGACAATTTTTTTAAGCTGTACCTGTGATATATTTTGATAGGCAAACAGTCTTGCCCAGGGCTTCCATGGCTGCACATCAGCACACTGTGATTGGCTTGACTGGGGCGCCCCTTCGTCTGTCTGACTGCCTAGGTCAGGGCTGGGCAAACTGTGGCTCTCCAGCTGTTGTAAAACTACAAATCCCATCATGCCCTGCTGAAGGCTGATAGCTGCAGGCAGACAGGGCAGACTGACTGGGATGACGTTTTATAGAATTTTTCGTTGCTGTGATAATTCTTGCTTGTCTTATTATCTTGATATTGTAGGCTACAAAGGGCCCTTCCGGGCAACACACTTGTGGAACAGTATTATCCAGACACTGAAAACCCAAGTAGAAGTGAAGAACAGACGGCAACACTTACGAACATACCCCGGCTGCTTCACAGGCTCGGATGCCGTGGACGTTGTCCTTTGCCATCTGATGCAGAATATGTATTTAAGCAGCTATGATATTTCACGTACTAAAGGGGTGCAGCTGTGCCAGGCCCTCATGGACCACAAAGTCTTCGACCCTGTTGGCTCAAAGCTTTTTAAGACTGAAGCTGAACTTGTCTTTGAGGATAGTAATAGCCATTTCTATAGGTTTTTAGAATCTAGCCGAGGTCCTCCTGAATGTTCCCCAAGTGAGCAGAGCTTTGGTAAAGAGAAGAGGCGCTCAAGGTTAGCATTTGTTTCTTATTTCTCTTCATATTTTCCATTAGCAGAACAGGAGCGTGGCCTGAGATGCAACCATTTTGGCACATAATACTGGTGCAAAGTAAGCCAGTAGGTGAACTGAAGCTGGCCAAATATATTTTATGGCTGTTGGGCGAACGATTGTTCAGCCCACAGCTATCTCTCTCTCCCGGCTTCTCCATACACACATGGCTTGGCTTAACATGTGTAGGCTGTGGGGAGAGTGGATAAAGCCGCTGCCAGACACTTCTGGTGGTGGCTTATTTCTCGGGAGAACAAAAGGACTGGGTGAAAATATTCATTCATTTCACCTGATCCTTGGTGATGATTCAACATCACCTGTTGGGGAAGAGTCAGGAGCTCCTCCATACACGTTAGTGTGTTGGCTGAAACTGCTGTTCTCAGTGAGTTTGGCCTACAAAAGTATAATGGGGGAGATTTATCAAACCGGTATAAAGTAGAACTGGCTTAGTTGTCCATAGCAACCAATCAGATTCCACCTTTCATTTTCCAAAGGAGCTGTGAAAAATGAAAGGTGCGATCTAAGGCTACTTTCACACTAGCGTTCGGAGCGGGTCCATCTGATGTTTCATCAGACGGATCCGCTCCGATAATGCAGACGTTTACATCCATTCAGAACGGATCCGTCTGCATTATTACTTAGAAAATTTTCTAAGTGTGAAAGTAGCCTGAGCGGATCCGTTCAGACTTTACATTGAAAGTCAATGGGGGACGGATCCGTTTAAAGATTGAGCCATATGGTGTCATCTTCAAACGGATCCGTCCCCATTGACTTACATTGTAAGTCTGGACGGATCCGCTCGCCTCCGCACGGCCAGGCGGACACCCGAACGCTGCAAGCGCGGAGCAGAGGCTGAACGCTGGCAGACGGATGCATTCTCAGTGGATCCGCCTCCACTGAGAATGCATTAGGGCTGGACGGATGCGTTCAGGGCCGCTCGTGAGCCCCTTCAAACGGAGCTCACGAGCAGACACCTGAACGCAGGTGTGTGAAAGTAGCCTAAGCCAGTTCTACTTTACACCAGTTTGATAAATCTCCCCCAATGTGCATGGCCAGCTTTAGACTAGATGGTCTAAAGATGCACTAAGTTTATCACACAGCACCAGTCTCTATGATCTTTAGACTGCCTGTCTAAAGGTGACCATACACATTAGTCTAACGTTGATCAAAATGGATGATTTTAACCAAAACGATTGTTCATCAGGTGAAATTTAACAACAAACGATCATTTTAGCATTATCGTCTGAAAAGTTGGCACCGGTTTTGAAATTTCCATCCCGTAGTCAGACTAATTAACTTTTGTCGAAGAGAAGATTATTTGTGGACAAGACAATATTCTTTAGAACAGGCATCCTCAAACTGCGGCCCTCCAGCTGTTGCAAAACTACAACTCCCAGCATGCACAAACAGCTTACAGGTATCAGCCTGCAGCAGGGCATTGTGGGAGTTGTAGTTTTACAACAGCTGGAGGGCCGCAGTTTGAGGATGCCTGCTTTAGAAGAACATTCCCAAAATTTCGGCCATCATGCAGTTTCATTGAACATGTATGGCCAGCCAATATGGACTAAAATGTGTATGACTGTCTGTGAAATGAACCTTCACCAGATGTTTGTTCCTTCAATTGCTGATCCCCCCCCAACTTCCATCTAATGTGTGTGGCCACCTTTAGTTTACAATGTCTGAATATTAGAATTAGTAACTCTGACCCATCCACGTATGTAACTGCAATATATTGGTCCTAGCAGTTGTCCTAAAACAGTGATGCTTAGGTCATTATGGAGACCAAGAGGAATGTTACTCTTCTATCTGCTCCATTTTAGCATAGGAGTAAATGCTGTTTTCGGCAGCCATAAAGCGTCTATATTATCTTACTTATGTTTTCTTAGGGTTAGGGCCACCTTATACGACCTGATGCTGTGCCAGTAACGGGCAACCATCAAGTCAATCGGGTCTCTTGTTTAAAGGGCCTATCGCATGGCCCAATGCAAAATGAATAGGGGAAAATGATTGTTATTGCAATTATTCGTTTCCCATTCAGCCATATTGTCAGAAGCAGATCCTTGTTCCCATGGGGCGTTGTGCTGGCTACAAATGATTTTAGGTGCCGTATGAAAGTTGCAATCTCCTGACAAACACACACAGGTTTTTGCTCATTTGGCGGGTTGTTCAGATACATGGACGTTCATTCCCAATTTTGTGGACTGCATAGCTCAGAGTGCTCGATGCATTGTAGTCACATGCTTTTTAAATGTCCCCATTGTAGGACTGGCCACGTTGTAACAATCTGTAATCCATCAGCTCTGGACACTGCAAATGAGAAGTTAAGCCACCTACTTCACTGTATCTGTGACTTTCCTACTGCACATCTCAGCCAAGACCCTAGTAAGCCGTCCAGCTCCCTCTCTCCTAAAGGTAAGGATACTTCTGCATTGTGATGTGTAGATTTCCTCTTCACATACAAATAATCTTGAATGTAGATATTCCACTACAGAACCCTCTTGTCTCTGTTGTTCTAGATGTGGAGAATGTGTGGAAACAGCAGGTGATGGTTCGGCTTCTTCAGCTAGTTCACATTCCTGTCTTGGAGGGTATCCTGGACTCCCCACTTAAGGCAGATTACAAGAAACCTTTTGCTGATTTCATTGTTTCTAACACCTTTCTGGACAGAGAAATTCTACAAACTCTAAACCTGCCCAAGTAAGTATTTTAGAACATCCAATTGTATTTGTAAAGGGATATTCCAGGATTTTAATATTGAAGGTCCAACACCCTGCACTCCTGCCAATTGGCTGTTTCCGACCAGTGTGCGCCATACCTGCACAGCTCCGTCCACTGTGTAGCTCCAGAGCTACTCTGAAACAGCTGGTCAATGGAGACACACACTATCTGATATTGATGGTCTGTCCTGGGGATAGGTCAGCAATATTAAAAATCCTTTAACCCCTTAAGGACACTGCTAATTTCCTCATTGCTGCATTTCGAGAGATCTTATACATTTTCGCATAACTGGAGCGCATGTTTTTGCATTTAGTTTTCACAGCATTCACCATGAGGTCTAAATAATATGTTAGTTTTAGTCTTATAATGAATCTTATTTCACAATAACAAAATGTTTATTTACTTTTTTTTAATTTTTACTATTTTTTCACAGTAAAGCATTTTTAAAAATGTTGTTTTTATGCTGCCAAATACTGAGAGCCATAACTTTTTTTTTTTTTCTTTACCCTCAACAGATCTTTACAAATTTTTATTTTTTTAATTTTTAATTTTTTTCCCCCTTTGCGGGAAGAAAAGATGTTCTGCAGAGCCATTGTCTTTTGTTCCAGGAGGAGACTGACCTCATTGGCACTTGCAAAGCGCAGTTCTCAGTGGGAAGTGCTCCCAGAGATCAACTGCGCATGCGGCGAAAAAGTCTCAACAGCGCAAGTGTGAGATTTTAAGGCTAGGCATCCAAACAGTGAGGATGCCTGGCCCTGTTAATAGGTGTCAGGGAGGAGGAAATGCTCCGAGGGGATAGGCCAGCCCCTGGTGCTCTGACCACCTACCGTAACTTGTATAAGAATAAAAGTAAAAATGTTGCTTCAACCATACATCGGATTGCAGCAATAGAGGGTTCATTTAATTCACCATGATCAACCCTACCGGGCAATATACTTGGTTTTATAGATCATGGTGACAGATGCTCTTTAAGTAGAATACAAGGTGCTATCCTGACTACAGAACAGGAAGAGTATTTAGCATTGTGGTTTTTATTTTCAGGTTGGATGGCTGGCTGGCTGCTGCAGTTGAGTGTCTGGAGTATTTTCCTGATGAACAGATTGTGATGCTGAGCCAGCAGTTATCGCAGACTCTTGGAAATGGTGAAAATCTGGACTTGTGCAAGAAGATGCTTTTTGACGTTATTACTAAATATTACTCCCAGGAAAGAAATCCATTTTTGGATTGTAGGATGGTTCATATTCTTTTGGGAATTGTTGAACTTCTAGGTGAGAACCACAGATCTTTTGTTTTAGGGGCATGGACTGTTTCCTTTTCACTACTCCCACTTTTAGGAAAGTCCACATCCAAGTTCCTGATAAACATAGATCAGCCATCGCTGGGTTCACACCTGAGCGCTTTACAGCGCGTTCCTACGCGCTGTAAAACGCTCAACAGGCAAGAACCAATGCTTCCCTATGGGCATGGTTCTCACCTGAGCGTTTTACAGCGCGTACGAACGCGCTGTAAAACGCCATACGCCCCAAGAAGTACAGGAGCTTCTTTGGGGCGTATGGTCGCGCGTTCCCGTACATAGACTTCCGGGAACGCGCGACTATGGGCGTTGCTTGTTGCCGGAGCCGCGTCTGTAAACGCGCGATACAATCGCGCACACAGAGCGCTCCTTAGGTACGCTCAGGTCTGAATCCAGCCTCGATGGATGATGACAGTGTTCTTTTCATTGGCATGTGTTGTAGAAAAATATCTTTAAGAAGTACTCCAACCAAACACTCCAAATGTAATGTGAACTGAGCCTTAGATGATTTCATCAGACATACCAGGGTTCTTCAGCAATGTAAATTGATGAGTCTTGGTAATGATGGCTGCACAAACGCACACAGAAATAGGGCAAACTTTCACAGCCAATCAACCTACCAGTTGGATGAAACCTAAGAATCCAGAGGAAGCCCACTGTACAGTTTCCTTCTTTGGACAATGTCCACCTGTATAATCTTGACTTTTTTCCTACTTGGTTACATAAGGGGTTTATTTTGAGCTTATATGTTTTGCAGTTGTGTATCTCCCCTTGTGATAATATCTAATTATCATAATCTTAACCAGCGGAATTGCCTTTAAAGTGCCATCATTTAATTACCTGCCATTTTATCTATTGCAACTGCCATCAGTTGTTTATTTTATTTTATATTTGCTAATGAAGTGGGGGTTTTTGTTACAGAAAATGAAAAGCAAAGCCAAGCTCTGGAAGCTGTCCAGCTTCTTCTAAGATTGCTCTTGCCACAAGCAAGAGAGGAGTTCCGTCGCTTAATCACTTTCATGGCAGCAGCCTCTCAAACTGATGCCTACCGTCTGCAGAAGCAGGTATGGAGAACATTTTGGCCTCAATAGCTCCTGTCAATGATAAATGTAGATACCCTCAGCCTTTTGCTATGTTTTGGCTCCTAGGAGAACCGTAAAGATAGAGGTTGTCTTCCAGATCCAAAGTAGGGCATTTGTGCATTCTAATGATCGGCTGGGATCTCTAAACTTCCTCCAGTCAAAACATCTGGCATGTGCTTATAACATAAGTTTACAGACAGGTACAGCCTAAAAAAATAAAGAAAATAGTTTGCTAGAATACAGTACACATTGTGAACCACTCATAGCACAGTGTATCTAATACAGCATATTTCATTTTCCAGAAAATGATTACCGAGAAAGCCATTATGTAGAGAACTACAAAGAAAAAATGTGGGTGATTGAGTCAGCACAACCCTGTATGCAGGTGCACATCGCTATGGCGAAATACATATACAAATGCAATAGCACTCTGCAACCAGCACTCTGCCCTGCCTCTATGCTGGATGAGGCATTGGTGTACATTTTGGCCAAAGCGTAATAAGCCACTCACCACGTCAAGGTCGCCTCTATGGAGTGGTCCCTAACACTAGTTCCTACCTGTTTATGGGCCATGACAGCCACACAAAGTCCAGGGAATGCAGGTCAGCATGCACGCCAAGCACACTCTGCTTTTAAACCCGTCCGGTGCCATTACAGCTTTCATCGGATCCACGGATCCAAGTACCAACATGCATGCTGAGCCCACTATATGCATGTTGGTACTTGCATTCCTGTATCCGATGACAGCTGTCACGGCACCGGACGGGGTTAAAAGCAGTGTGTGCTTGGCGTGCATGCTGCACCTGCATTCCCTGGACTTTGTGTGGCTGTCATGGCCCATAAACAGGTAGGAACTAGTGTTAGGGACCACTCCATAGAGGCGACCTTGACGTGGTGAGTGGCTTATTACGCTTTGGCCAAAATGTACACCAATGCCTCATCCAGCATAGAGGCAGGGCAGAGTGCTGGTTGCAGAGTGCTATTGCATTTGTATTTTGCGTTTGTATATGTATTTCGCCATAGCGATGTGCACCTGCATACAGGGTTGTGCCGACTGAATCACCCATGTTTTTTCTTTGTAGTATATATTGGAGGCCTGGCGATCTCCATGCAGTCATGCACACCTGACCAGTCAATCTGTCCTGGAGGCTGGTTTTAAAGTCAGTATAAAACGGAGTCTGCTTATATAGCACCTACCAGTAGCCATTTGGCTCCAGGAGAAGTATATAGTGGGCTCAGCATGCATGTTGGTACTTGCATCCCTGGATCAGATGAAAGCTGTAATGGCACCGGACGGGGTTAAAAGCAGAGTGTGCTTGGCCTGCATGCTGCACCTGCATTCCCTGGACTTTGTGTGGCTGTCATGGCCCACAAACAGGTAGGAACTAGTGTTAGGGACCACTCCATAGAGGCGACTTTGATGTGGTGAGTGGCTTATTACGCTTTGGCCAAAATGTACACCAATGCCTCATCCAGCATAGAGGCAGGGCAGAATGCTGGTTGCAGAGTGCTATTGCATTTGTATTTTGATTATGTAGAGAAGTAAAAGAAAGTCATCTCCTTACCAGGTTACTGGTCTGCTCATGACTACCGTCGCTAAGAGCCTGAACAGATAGCCATGTGAAGGAGAGCAAAGATCTCCATTATGGCATGGACTAGCCATAAACATCACATAAATGTAGGCCCAACCGTGTAATGTGTATGTGGTGTCTTGATTCTTCCCTGACGGCAGGGAAGGGAGAGTTTAGGCATGTTAGATTTCTACAAGCTCAAACCTTTTCCTCAAGAGATGAGCTGCTGCCAGACCCCTCTGGTAGGGACTTACTCCCCAATTTCTTATTCTTCACTCCCTTTATTTCTTATTTAATTTTTTTTTTATAGAGCTTTCTTATTCTGCAGCACTGTACTGTAACACACAACATCTAATTTCCAAGTTAACTATATGTTTATTTTTGGAGTGAGGAAACTGGAATACCCCAAGATAATCTATGCAAGCAGGGATAACGTACAAACTCCAATCCGTTATTGCTCTTGGTAGAATTTGAATCCACGACCCCAGCACTGCAGATGTACGGCCCTTTATAAAGTATGGATGTGACCATAATGATACTTATGTTTTTCTTCCAGTCTGATAACAAACCGATGGTGGTGAAAACATTCACAAAAGTCATTGTTCACAACCCCACAGTATCAAGAGGACAAAGTGAACAATTTACTGCTTTTCTATTGGATTATTCAAGTGACCTCTTCAAGGTAAATCCGAATTTTCCATTTCATCACCATGACGGCCACACAGGAGGTTGACCCATGACCTCTGTAGGGGCAGGAACAGAGAAGAGTTTAAATTGCCCCCTCCCACCTCCATTCCCCAGTGTTCCTGTCCCTACTGAGGCCAGGGGCAGAGAAGAGTCTCCCTGCGTGTCAGGAAAATGACGAGGGAACTATCCCTTTGCTTTTTTACTTTTACTTTATTAGGATGCCCGAGGACGGTCTCCTACCTTAGCTCCAGCGGGAGCTCCCCAGCCCACCGGTGGCAGAGTGCTTATGCTGGGCTGGGAGTATCGGGAGGACTCATTCCGGTTCATCCGGAGCCTGCTCCCGGGCCGCATGATTCCTCCTCTCCCCCGGTGGGGCGGACAGTGCAGCATCCGGCGTGCGTGCACGCCGACGTTGATCATTAATGACGTCCCTTCCGGGTCCCGGTCGTGTGACCAACCCGGAAGTCCTCATGGACGGGATGGAGCGGTATAAGAAGCGGGCAAGCCACGGCAGACGCTGATCTGAGGTCTGAGTAAGTACCAGTTATTCCACTGGCACCCCCAGCATGTCGGGTCCTGGACTCACAAAAACAAAAAAACCTTTCTCCCTCCGGTCAAGATCCAGGCTCTCAAACAGAAGGTAAAAAGATTCCAACTCAAGAGTATGTTCTATAAGAGAGGCGATGAGCCTCTTGGGCCTTCTAACTTCCTGCATCCCCTCAGTAGAACGGGCTCAGGCACATTACCGTGTCATGCAGAGCTGGATTCTAAATCGATGGAACAAAAAATTAAGATATTTAGACCAGGTTGCGGATCCCAAGCTCCGTGAAAATATCCCTATCCTGGTGGACAGTGGAGAAAAACTTGTCCAGGGGAGTCCCATGGAGCAGATCCCCATCTGTCACAATCCTCACAGACGCCAGCAACTCAGGTTGGGGGGCAAAGGTCGAGGACCGATACTACCAGGGCTTCTGGGGGAAAGAAATGTCCAATCAATCTTCCAATTTCAGGGAACTGTACGCTGTTTGGAAGAGCCTGAATGCAGCCAGGGAGCTTCTAGAGAACCGCCATGTAAAGATCCTATCGGACAACATGACAACTGTCTCATACCTCAGACACCAGGGAGGTACACGCTCAAAAAGACTAAGTGCATTGCTGAAGAAATATTCTCCTGGGCAGAGAAAGAAGTGAGATCCATCTCGGCAGTCCACTTGAAAGGCTCTCTGAACCAGGAAGCAGACTTCCTCAGCAGACAAAAAATAGACCACTCAGAGTGGTCATTGAAACAAGAAGTGTTCGAGACGATAACCAGGAGATGAGGCCTCCCCACGATAGACCTATTCGCCTCAAAAGAAAATTTCAAAACTAAGAACATTCTGCTCGCTGAACCCAAGAGACCACCCCTGGAGAATCGATGCTCTATCACTGACTTGGAATTGGGGCTTGGCATACGCCTTTCCCCCTCTCCCCCTGATTCCGAGAATAATTCACAAAATCATGGAAGGGAGGACGACTGTTATACTGATCACACCTTTCTGGCCAAAAAAGAGCTGGTTCCCCCTACTCCGGAAACTAGCAATAGAGGAACCCTGGAAGTTACCACCCATCCGGGACCTTCTTCACCAAGGTCCCATCCTTCACTCTCACCCAGAGTTTTCAAGCTCACAGCCTGGATCCTGAGGTCGCCATACTGAAACACCAAGGTCTTTCTGACAGAGTCATTTCTACAATGAAATACTGTCGGAAAAAAGTGACATCAGCAATATACCTTAAAATATGGAAAAGGTTTTGCTCATGGTCTGGAGAAACAGAACCAAACCTCAGGGAACCTAACATTCAGAAAATCCTTGACTTCCTACAGAACGGCCTGGAGATGGGGCTTACTCCCTCTACATTGAAGGTGCAAATCTCTGCACTTAGTACCTTCTTTGACACCAGTCTAGCTGATCATAGGTGGATTAAGCGGTTTATCAGAGCAGCAATCGGGCTGAGGCCCTCTCTAAGATCCCGTACTCCTACCTGGGACTTAAACCTAGTCCTTAACACACTTATGCATCCTCCCTTTGAACCCCTGGAAGACTGCACAATAAAAATACTCTCTTTAAAGACTGCATTTCTCATAGCCATTACGTCAGCCAGGCGTAAGAGAACCTTATCTCACGACAAAATCATCTTAAAACTAGATCCGGGATTTATGCCCAAGGTAGTCTCCAACTACCACAGAAGTCAGGAAATCATCCTCCCATCCTTTTGCGACAATCCAAGAAACCAGTGGGAGAGTTACTTCCATACTCTTGATGTCAGACGCACTGTACTGAGATACCTGGAAGCCACAAAAGACTTTAGAAGATCTGACAGTCTTCTTATCCAGTTTGCAGGAAAGAATAGGGGCTCGAAGGTCTCTAGGTCATCCATTGCCCGATGGATTAAAGATGCCATCTTTCTCTCCTACAAGCTTCAGAACCTGGATCCACCCATGAAGGTTCGGGCCCATTCTACTAGAGCAGTCTCCACCACCTTTACAGAATGAGCAGGAGCTTCGCTAGATGACATATGCAGGGCGGCCACCTGGTCTAGCATACACACTTTCGTCAGACATTACCGCTTAGACTTATCCGGATCCTATGGACGCAAGGTCCTTCAAGCAGTTGCCCCCCCCCTAAAATGTATAATTTTATAATTCTCCTGTGTGGCCGTCATGGTGATGAAATGGAAAACCGGAATTAGACTTACCGGTAATTTTGTTTCCATGAAATCACCATGACGGCCCGTATTTCTCCCCCCCCCCCTTTTTTATTTTTTTTTGGTATGAAGTAATACCTTGTGTCTCCCCTTCGGGGTATGATGTAATACCTTGAATATATTTCTACTTAGGATTCTGGCACTCAGTAATCTTTGAAACACTGGGGAATGGAGGTGGGAGGGGGCAATTTAATCTCTTCTCTGTTCCTGCCCCTACGGAGGTCATGGGTCAACCTCCTGTGTGACCGTCATGGTGATTTCATAGAAACAAAATTACCGGTAAGTCTAATTCCGTTTTTTTGGAGTTTAGAATTGTGTTTTTTAAGCCCCTTTTAGATAAATGTTTACAAACCCATCCGTGTTCCTGCTACAGATGAGATTTAAAAAGGACCGCCCTTTGGATTGAGTCTGTGTGGCACATTTTTAATTTGATTGAATAAGTTTTGCTAGAAAAATGCTTTGATTTTTTTTTTTGCCTGTGTGAACCAATGGTTTGTGCAGAAAATCACCAATGTGAAGATACCCATTCAAATGTTCAGTCCTTGTGCTATCCATTCTAAACTCCAGACCGCACCTAGACTGAACAGTCACATGTGAACACGGCATTACACTTTATTTCAGGGCTCTCCTACTAAAGCACCATCAGTCTTTACCTCTCAAAAGCATATGTATGTAACGGTACGTCCTGATTGCATGTTAGTTATGTCCGAAATAACACCCCACACTGTGACATAAGAAAGTCACGGACAGAGGAGACACTGGAGAAGCTGGCAAGAGACCTATCGGACTGGCCCCATACCAGCCATCACTCTGACTGGTTAGTCTGTAATTTAAAAATTTTGCATAGCCTCTGAGTTAATCATAGTAACATACAGTTGCAAGAAAAAGTATGTGAACCCTTTGGAATGATATGGATTTCTGCACAAATTGGTCATAAAATGTGATCTGATCTACATCTAAGTCACAACAATAGACAATAACAGTCTGCTTAAACTAATAACACACACAGAATTAAATGTTACCATGTTTTTATTGAACACACCATGTAAACATTCACAGTGCAGGTGGAAAAAGTATGTGAACCCCTAGACTAATGACCTCTCCAAGAGCTAATTGGAGTGAGGTGTCAGCCAACTGGAGTCCAATCAATGAGATGAGATTGGAGGTGTTGGTTACAGCTGCCCTGCCCTATTAAAAACACACACCAGTTCTGGGTTTGCTTTTCACAAGAAGCATTGCCTGATGTGAATGATGCCTTGCACAAAAGAGCTCTCAGAAGACCTACGATTAAGAATTATTGACTTGCATAAAGCTGGAAAGGGTTATAAAAGTATCTCCAAAAGCTTTGCTGTTCATCAGTCCACTGTAAGACAAATTGTCTATAAATGGAGAAAGTTCAGCACTGCTGCTACTCTCCCTAGGAGTGGCTGTCCTGTAAAGACTGCAAGAGCACAGCGCAGACTGCTCAATGAGGTGAAGAAGAATCCTAGAGTGTCAGCTAAAGACTTACAAAAGTCTCTGGCATATGCTAACATCCCTGTTAGCAAATCTACAATACGTAAAACACTAAACAAGAATGGATTTCATGGGAGGATACCACAGAGGAAGCCACTGCTGTCCAAAAAATACATTGCTGCATGTTTACAGTTTGCACAAGAGCACCTGGATGTTCCACAGCAGTACTGGCAAAATATTCTGTGGACAGATGAAACCAAAGTTGAGTTGTTTGGAAGAAACACACAACACTATGTGTGGAGATAAAGGCACAGCACACCAACATCAAAACCTCATCCCAACTGTGAATATGGTGGTGGGGGCATCATGGTTTGGGGCTGCTTTGCTGCGTCAGGGCCTGGACGGATTGCTATCATCGAAGGAAAAATGAATTCCCAAGTTTTATCAAGACATTTTGCAGGAGAAATTAAGGCCATCTGTCCACCAGCTGAAGCTCAACAGAAGATGGGGGTTGCAACAGGACAACGACCCAAAGCATAGAAGTAAATCAACAACAGAATGGCTTAAACAGAAGAAAATACGCCTTCTGGAGTGGCCCAGTCAGAGTCCTGACCTCAACCCGATTGAGATGCTGTGGCATGACCTCAAGAAAACGATTCACACCAGACATCCCAAGAATATTGCTGAACTGAAACAGTTCTGTAAAGAGGAATGGTCAAGAATTGCTCCTGACTGTTGTGCACGTCTGATATGCAACCACAGGAAACGTTTGGTTGAAGTTATTGCTGCCAAAAGAGGTTCAACCAGTTATTAAATCCAAGGGTTCACATACTTTTTCCACCTGCACTGAATGTTTACATGGTGTGTTCAATAAAAACATGGTAACATTTTAATTCTTTGTGTTATTAGTTTCAGCAGACTGTGATTGTCTATTGTTATGACTTAGATAAAGATCAGATCACATTTTATGACCAATTTGTGCAGAAATCCATATCATTCCAAAGGGTTCACATACTTTTTCTTGCAACTGTAACCATATATTTAGAAAAAAAATTGTGGTACTACCTGGTTGGGATTAAATCGGGCTGTACTCCCGGACAAGTGGGGCTGTATACAAACAATTTGGTGGTGCTCTGTAGAGATGAGTGAAGCAACTTCAGATGCCACATCCCAAGTCGCTTCAATAAAAAATTGGTTATAATACTGTATGGAGATTCGTCTTCGTACAGTATTAGAATGTATGGGCTCCGATGAGCCGAAGTAAGTTATTCACGAAGTTGTGTTTGTTGAATAACTTCAGTAATAGATAATTTTATTACAGTGAAAAGTTTAAAGTGGTTTTTCACTGTAATCAATTACAGAAGTTATTCAACGAAGTCTCGCGCAACTTTGTGAATAACTTGCTTTGGCTCATCGGAGCCCATACATTCTAATACTGTACAGAGACTAATCTCCATACAGTATTATAACCAATTTTTTAGCAAAGCTGCTTTGGATGCAGCATCCGAAGCTCGATTCGCTCAGCATAAAGGCATATAGTCTGTGTCTCCAAGGATGGAGGAAAAAACTGCAGCACTCGCCACTGTAAAAACTTCCATTTCTTTATTGATCTATTAAAATCAGACACATGGCGATGTAAGAGAGAGGGTACAATCAATGGCAGTTTCTCAACTATGTGCTTCTACAAGCCCATAAACTCAGGATTCTTAAACTACACCCTCATCTCTGATGTCAATCATTAATTAAAGCAACACAAGTGTGAAAATGTATCACTATAGAAAAACACATAGATCGTTTTTGGCATTTAACCCCCATGCTCCCTAGAGCATTGGAATAAATAATCCAACCAGATTCAGCTTCTCTTTTGAAGCAGCAACTTATGGCAATCACCTCCTCGACGCCAAGTCTGAACACTCTCTATCCCTGCAAACCGTAATACTGCAGGGTTACTCCCATGTGCTCAATCAGGAGGGGTGAACCTTTCCGTGTCCTACGTGAATTCAAATGCTCCCTTATGTGCTCAAACACCTAATTGTAAAAGCGGCCACGTGGGCAGTTTATTATGTATACAACAAACTGGGGCCACAATTACTAAACGGTCACAACTTATGCCATACACCTCCAATGTTTAAATTGTTTGTACATAAATAAGGCTACTTTCACAATAGCGTTTTTTGCGGATCCGTCATGGATCTGAAAAAACGCTTCCGTTACCATAATACAACCGTATGCATCTGTCATGAACGGAGCTGGTTGGATTATGTCTTCTATAGCCATGACGGATCAGCCCTGAACACCATTGAAAGTCAATGGGGGACGAATCCATTTACTATTGTGTCCGAGAAAACTGATCCGTCCCCATTGACTTACATTGTGTGTCAGGACAGATCTGTTTTGCTCCGCACCACATCGCGGACAGAAAAACGCTGCTTGCAGTGTTATTCTGTCCTCGATGGGAGAGCAACCAAACGGAACGGAATGCATTTTGGTGCATTCCGTTTTATTCAGTTCAGTTTTGTCCCCATTGACAATGAATGGGGACAAAACTGAAGCATTTCTTTCGCTATTCAGATCCTATGACTGATCTCAATAGCAGAATTGAAAACGCTAATGTGAAAGTAGCCTTAAAAGGGCAGAAAGAACAATTTCCGCACCTAGAATTTCCTTTATTAATTGTAGATGAAAGCCAATCTTTATTTTTACTTTCTTCATAGCTGCCCCTCACTAAGGTGTCTCTTAAAGGGAAACGGTCACCTCCAAAAACCATCCCAAGCGCCAGCAGCGTGTTTCCGACGATAATTTTCTTCCTGAAGGCTAATGCGACTAAAGCTCAGAAAACGCTCTTTTATCCCCTGCCAGCGCGCTTCTGTGGTCATGCTTGAAGTCAAGGGGGCAGCGGCCTCCTTGTTTCAAGTCAAGATAACCACGCCCCCTTCCCTGCCCCTTCGCTGTGACTGACAGCGCTTATGCAGAGAGTTCGGCAAAGCCAGCCGAACTGCCAATCCACCGCATGTAAAGAGCTGACAGTGGGAGCGAACTCCCTCTGTCTCCCATCGGCACCCCGCAAATGCGATTGCGGGGTGCCGGTGTGTGAACGCTGGCTGGGGTCTCATGTAGGCCCCAGACCAGCCTCGAGTAATTTACAGCAGGCTGCGCCTCTCTGGAGCAGCCTGCTGGTCAATGTCAGAATAGCATTTCCATTAAAATGCCATGCACTATAGGGATATTGCACTGCATTTTAAAAGCAATCAAAATAGTCTGTTATAGTCCCCTTGTGCGACTATTAAGTGGTAAAAAAAAAGAAAAATTTTTATTTAATAAAAGAAAATCCATAAAAAAAATGCTTTCAATGAAAAAAATTGCTAATTTTTATTTTATTTCCCCCATATGTTTAGTATTGCCGCGTCCGTAACGACTCGCACTACATAAATATCACGTAAATTATCCCCTACTGTTAACGCCGTATAAAAAAATAATTACAGAATTGCTCATTTATTCTTAGTTGCCACCAAAAAAAAATTAACAAGCGATCAAAAAGCATAATTTACTCCAAAATGATACCAATGAAAAATACAAGTCGTCCCGCAAAAATCAAGCCCTTCCACAACTCCATAGAAAGAAAAATAAAAAAGTTATGGGTCTTGGGAAGCGGCAATGCATAAAAAAAAATTTCCTTTTAAAAAAAAAAAAAAAGCCTCTTTTATTGCTAAAAAGAAGTAAAACTTAAAAAAAAAAAATATGTATTTGGCCTGTCATTAGCTCCCAGAATTTTCACGAAGGTAGTGGCAGAGATAACCAGTCATCTCCATCTTCAGGGCATTCTTATTGATCCGTACTTAGACGACTTTGTAATAGCAGCAGAATCAGAAAACCTTGTTCAAAAGACCTTCACAGACCTGGGATGGATCATAAATATCAGAAAATCCAACCTCGTTCCGGCTCAGCAAAGAGTCTTTTTAGGAATTCTGACATCTTCAATCCCTGCTGTCAGATGGGCACAAAGCCACACCAGACTTCTGCAGGCCTTTCTTATGGCATCTTGGGATGGCAACAGAAACTCGCTGGATAAGTAGGTTTCCATTCCAGCATATGTAAAACGCTCCCTGGCTTGGTGGAAAATAAAAATAAATCTTCAGAGAGGTGTCTTCTAGCGTCAAGAGAATCTTCTAGTGGTGGCTACAGATGCCAGCAGTCGAGGCTGGGGAGGCCATACAGGGGACCTTATGGTTCAGGGAGTCTGGGACAATTCCATGTTAAGTGCCTCATCAAACCTAAGAGAGCTCAGAGCAGTTTACAAAGTTTTTCTAGCCCTAGACTCAAAAACCTCTCGATCATATCAAAATTCTGTCAGACAATATGACCACAGTTGCTTATTTAAACAGGCAAGGAGGTACCCGAAGCAGATCTCTGGCAGCAACATCAAGAGAGATTTTTCTTTTTGCAGAGAAACACCTATCCTTCCTAACGGCTGTGCACCTAAAAGGAAGCAGGAATATGATGGCTGACTTCCTCAGCCGTCAAACTCTAAAGGAGGGAGAATGGACTCTACATATCAACGTTTTTCTTCAGATTACTAAGAAGTGGGGTGTTCCTGTTCTGGATTTATTCGGAGATCGGATAACAGGAGAGTAAAGAGGTTTTGTTCCCTGTCCCCCCTAGACGGTCCAGAGATAGTGGACACCCTATCTCGCCCTTGGCATTCAGCCTCATTCCGAAAACCCTGATGAAGAAGGCGCACAGGTCATCATGATTGCTCCCTGTTGGCCCAAAAGGAACTGGTTTCACCTCTTACTCAGACACAAGGAATATCCTGGACTCTTCCAGTGTTTCCAGCCCTTCTTCAACAAGGGGCCAGTACACCATCCGGGGGTCTCTCAGTTAAATTTGACGGCATGGATATTGAACCCAAAAAAATCTGAAGAAAAAAGGTCTCTGACCCTGTAATCTCCACCTTGCTAAAGAGTCGAAAGATCTTAACCTCCAAGATCTCACTCAGAACGTGGAAGGCCTTCCTTTTTTCTTTTCTTTCTAGTAACAGGATCCAGCAAAGTTCCTTAGTCAACATCCCTTTCATTCTGGACTTCCTGCAGGCAGGTTTAAACAAGGGGCTTAAGCTGTCCACTCTTAAGGTTCAGATCTCCACCTTTAGCAGTTTTTCTAGACCCAAATTTATCAGACCATCCTCTAATCAGGCGATTCATCAAAGCAGCAATCAGGGATTCCGCCAGATTACACTCTACCATCCCACCTTGGGACTTGAACTTAGTCCTTACGGTACTGGACTCCCCGTTTGAGCCTATTGAAGACATTTCTCCAACTCCTGACCTTAAAGACCACCTTCCTTCTGGCCATAACAATGGCAAGAAGAGTGGGTGAAATACAGGCCTTCTCTTGCTGTCCTCCTTCTCTCAGGATCCTAGACAGGGTAATTTTAAGGCATTGTCCATCCTTTACCCCGAAGGTGGTATCCAGATTTCACTGTAATCAGGAGATCGTCTTACCATCGTTCTGCCATCACCTTCGACAGATCTAGAAAAGCGCTTTCATAACCTGGATGTGAGATGTTGTGTGCTTGCCTACTTAAAGATCTGGGGAGAGGATAGAAAATCGGACCACCTCCTCCTTCAGTTTCAGGGGCCTAACAAAGGTCAGGCAGCCAGTAAAGCCACCATTGCAAGATTGATAAAGCAGACAATTTCTCTTTGTTATACTCAGAAGAATCTAGATCCTCCGAAGGGGCTCAAGGCCCATTCAACACGGGCTGTGTCGACCTCTTGGGCAAAAAATGCGGCCATCTCTATTAAACAAATCTGTAAAGCAGCTGTGTGGGTGAATCCAATGACCTTTTCAACCATTATAAATTAAATGTCATGCATAATCTGGAATTATCTTTTGGCCGCAGAATTCTTTCTGCCGTGATCCCACCCTAAGTTAAACGCCTCCGTTATTCCTCCTGTCAGTGCTGTTGGGGAGGTGCTGGGGAAAAGGGTTAATTACTCTTAACATTAATTCGATTTTCCAATAGCCTCCCCAACGGCACTGGCGTTTTTCCCTCCCTTAAGGGTCCATTTACACGTCCGTTCTTTCTTTCCTGATCTGTTCCGTTTTTTGCGGAACAGATCTGGACCCATTCATTTTTCAATGGGTCCTGAAAAAAATCGGACAGCTCAATGTCTGATTTTTTTTTTTTTTTTTTTTTTTTTTTTCCAGGAGCCATTGAAAATGAATGGGTCCAGTTCTGGTCCAGATCTGTTCCGCAAAAAACGGAACAGATCAGGAAAGAAACAACGGACGTGTGAATGTACCCTAATTATGTTTTTTTCTTCAATTTCTAATGTCATGTTCAATCTTGTATTCCAGTTGGATTAATATAATTTTGTTCTTGCATCACTACCATGTACTTTGTTATTTAATGATTAGGTAAGGGGAGGAGGCCCTTTTAAAATTTGAGCTTCCATTTTTCCTGTCCTGGAGGCGAGGAGCACCCTCCTGTCCGTTGGGGAGGCTATTGGAAAATCCAATTACCGGTAAGAGTAATTAACCCTTTTCCCATCTCCCTCCCAGAAAGAGTTAATGAAAGTTAATCAGAAAGTTGTGTACCCCAAAATGGCGCCATTAAAAACGACAACTTTTCCCACAAAAAACAAGCCCTCATACAGCTATATAGACGGAAAAACAAAAAGTTATAGCTCTTTGAATGCAACGATGAAAAAAGGAAATACAGTATGCTAGTCACTACACATGGGATGGTTGGTTAACCATGGCTAATGTTTTTTTCCCTATGGTTGCTACATTTCATTTTTCCTTTGATAATCTGGCTATTATTGTCCTCATGTGGTCTAGTTCTGTGGACCCTACTTTAGCCTCTGACTGGGTAATCCTGCTTGGAGTCCCTGCCCCAATGATTTTAGACCATCTAACTGTCCGGTTCCGTCTGGGGAAGCTACTCATGGCATCTCTGACCGCACATGCTCTGTATGACAGCTGCTTCTTTGGGCCCGGTTTGGTTCTTTTCCCTCCTGGGTCTCCATAGTTTTGTTTCCCTCTTGAGATTCCAACCTCTTCCCGTCTCCCCAGGTTCAGGTCCTGGTACCTGGGAGTTTGTTGCTCCGGTTTGCAATTTACATTCGTATTGGCTACTTCGGGGAGGGAGCTTTTCCCTCGATTTGAGAACTGTTCCTCCTTCGGCTGTTTGGAGTCCTCTTTCTTCTACTCCAATATCTCTCAGACGAGTGTGTCCCCACTTGTATTACCAGGGCCTTTGACTGGTTCCTTTTTTCCTTCATTTCACAGTGATATTTTGTTCCAGTTTTTCTGAGGCTCGATTCTCACCTCCTTTGTATGGGAAGCATGTCTTTACGTTCCCTTCTCCTGGCCATTACCTAGGACCCCCTTCTCACCCAGGGGTTGGCTGCTTTTTCTGGCAGGATGGGGTTTCCACCTTCTCATAGGGTGTTTCTCTTTTCCCTCCTGCCTTGCAGTGGAAGGAGGCTTGCTCCCTTCCCATGGTGAGTCGTTGCTAGTCTTTCTCTAAACCGTTCAGCCTCCAGTGCTTCCTTGTTTCCTCTCTACCCTGGCCTTCACATGGTGTTTGCCACGGACAGGCCACGTTTTTGGTCTGAGACAATTTAGAGGGGTTTTTTTTCTTGCCGGGTCCTCTTACTAGCCATGCTCCCTATAATCTAGCTTCTTATTTTTCCCACCTTGGTTGTTTCCCTTTGTTCCTTTTCTTGCATATGGCCTTTTTTCCCCAGGCACTTGTCCTTTGGATCCTGGTGGTCTCCCATAATTTTTTATTTATTTTTTTACTCTTCCTGGTCCTGGACCCTTTCAGCTCACTTCCTTAGTTTTCTATCTTCCATTTCATGCGATGACCTCTCCTGGTCCTGTTGGGTCATAAGGTTCTTCCGCACCTGTGCGCCTAACTTTTTGCATGAGATTTTCTTCCCACCCTCGGGGACTGCTTTGGGACATCCCATGGTGCTGTGTCCCCCAATGACACTAACGAGAAAATTTGATTTTTTTACTTACTACGTAAAATCCCTTTCTCGTTCAATTCATTGGCAGACACAGATCCCACCCTTTGTTTTAATTTCTTTCTGTCACCAGGCTGCTGTTCTTCTTTCCTTACCCGGTCCAGGACATGTTGGTTCTTTGCTATTGTTTCTCTCTCCTACTGCTATCGGTACAAACTGATTAGCCTAGTGTCTGTGGAGAGGGTACAGCCCGTCTGGGCAGAGCCAACCTTTTTAATATCTAGTGTCGCCTCCTAGTGGTAGCTGGGCGTATACCCATGGTGCTGTGTCCCCCAATGAATTGATCGAGAAAAGGATTTTACGGTAAGTACAAAAATCCAATTATTACACTCCAGAAATACATCCAGGCCCCTCTCGAACTCTTTTTTGTGAACTCGCCATCCCACCTCCTTAGGCAGAGAGTTCCATAGTCTCACTGCTCTTACAGTAAAGAATCCTCTTCTATGTTTGTGTACAAACCTTCTTTCCTCCAGACGCAGAGGATGTCCCCTCGCACCGTCCTGGGTATAATAGATGATGGGAGAGATCTCTGTACTGACCCCTGATATATTTATACATAGTTATTAGATCTCCCCTCAGTTGTCTTTTTTTCTAAACGAAATAACCCTAATGTTGATAATCTTTCAGGGTACTGTAGTTGCCCCATTACAGTTATTACTTTAGTTGCCCTCCTCTGTACCCTCTCCAGCTCTGCTATGTCTGCCTTGTTCACAGGAGCCCAGAACTGTACACAGTGTGTGTCAATAAAATGTATCTGTATAGCACAACTTGCTTCTTTTTTTTTTTTCTCCTTATTTCTTTGACCTGCTCACTGAGAAGGCCTCACATGCTCAGTTTCATCCTTCAGCTGCTCCTGAGCTGTGATAGGGAGAGCGGAGACACACCCCTGAGCTGTGATAGGGAGAGCGGAGACACGCCCCTTGAGCTGTCAGCTTGATATAAATTTAGCAGAGCAATGAATGAGGAGATCTCTGGATCCATGTGAGGTACAGGGCTGGTTCTAGCTTTGTTAGAAAGAGATTGTCATTTACTATATGATGTCTGATTTTCATTTTTTACGTTAATCCTGGGCTAATTCTTATAAGCAGATTTTTTATGACCATGAAATTGTGTGTTTTGTTATTTTGCAGACACCCATGGAGCTACTTGATCTTGTTAGTACAAAGTTAAGGAGCTTGCAGAGTGGAGGAGACCCAGATGACTTTTCAGGTATTTAAGCATTTGCTACTTGCAAAACATTTAAGGGATGAAGTTAAAGTATTCCTATCTTGGACATATCGCTAGGATATGCCCCCAACATTTGATAGGTGCAGGTCTCACCTCTGGGACCCACACCTATACTTAGAATGGAGCCTGCAAAGTGCTGGAGGGCATTCATTTTTATACTGCTGGCTTGGCTATTTCTGTAAGCCCCATAGAAGTGAATTGAGTAGTGGCCGCGCGTGCTTCCCATTCATTTCTATGGGACTTCCAAAAATAGCTGAGTATGCCAACATTATGGGATGATCAAAACGAAAGTTCTGCAGGATGTAGGAAGCGCACTACTTTTTTCAGTGGCACCAAGTCTGCATCAGATGACCCAGGTGATAATATTTTGCCTCTAGCTGAACCTCTCCTTAAGGATGTGTGTGATAAGAACCCTTAAGCGTAAAATAAATAAATGGAGCTTGGTTGACTTGCCATCCCCCTCTGCCCCTATTACTGAAGATACCATAAAACACATGCCAATTACCCATACAGCATAAAATTAGAATGTATGCTTCTTCAATAGCTTAAAAGCTGCTAACTAATGCCTAACATTGATGGTTTTGGTGCCGGAATTGATCATATTAAATGTAAAGTATCAGAATTTTCTGTGGCACATAATGACTTGGTGGATGCTAACAATTTACTGGAAGACAAGGTGAAATGGCTAAAATTTAAGGCCGCTGATGCTGAAGATCATTCTAGGCATAATAACATAAACGTACCCAAGCCAAAAGCAACACCTGATAAAGTCCTAATTGATGTTCTGGTGCGTGGTTAAATTTATTTAGTTAAAGAGAAGATTATGTTTGAGGCCTGAAGACAGGGTTCTATTGTTGCAGACCAGATGCCAGTTTGTTCCATTTATTCAGGTCCTTAGGGATCATAGGGTCATACAGAAGTGGGTGTTCCCCATGGAATTGCTGGTGACCAGGAATGGTGCTACTATGATTCATACGGTGGAAGAAGGCATAATATTTCTCAAGAAGTGCAAATCTATTGTATTTGTCATGACCTTCTCCTCTTCATGCCTCTTTGCCAAAGCAGATTTCTGAGGAATGGCTTACTGTTGTCTCTCCGGGGGATTGAAGATCAGTGATGGTCAGTTCGCAGTGTTCGCCAGCGAACACATGCGGGCTGCCATCTTGACTCACCCGTCCGGTGATGCACAGGTAAGGCCTTGCCTGTGCCGGGAGCCGGTCTGAAATCAAATGCGGTCACCGGGAGCAGGCAGTTCCGAGAGCAGCCGCCCAGGGGCCTTCCTCGGGCTGTTCTCGGAACTGCCTGCTCCCGGTGACCGCATTTGATTTCAGACCGGCTCGCGGCACAGGCACAAGTAAGGGCTTACCTGTGCATCGCCGGACAGGTGAGTCAAGATGGCAGCCCGCATGTGTTCCCTGAAATAATTGACACTGATCAAGTTGGGTTTGTGGCACTTTATTAATCTGATCTAAGATAGTGAAGCATACCCGAACATTTTCTTTGCTCCAGGCTTTGACAGTAGCAAAGAAAAAGTGTTTGAAAGAGTACAGTAGTCCTTCTTATATGGAGAAGCTTTATGAAATCCACTATATTAGTGCTGTATTCTTACTCCTCAGCTACAGTTATGGCATCTGGGTTTTGTCGGATTCCTTGGAGATCAGCAATGACGGCAGTAAAGGTTGTCCCCATAAGCTGTTAGCTTGTGTTTTGAAGGGCTCGCGTCGTTTGTGCGAGCGTTGTCTCCTCTTAATAGTGTAACTGCACGCCATCTCCCTTGTAGCAGAGGTGCAAAGTAACTACATCTGCTTGTCCCATTCAAGTGCTTGGGATGAGCAGTTGTAATTTCACTGCCTCACTGCTACAAGGGAGATGGCGTGCAGCTCAATTTTGAAGAGGAAGCAGCGTTCGCACAAATACCGCGACTCCTTCAAACAACTGATCGGCTGGGGAGCCAGGATTTGCTTCAGTCTGATATTGATGAGTTATCCTGCACCACCCCTTTAATTTTTTTTATATATTTTATTAGGAAATATTTAATTAAATAAAATAAAAACTGCCCCTTAGCAACAATCTGAGCGTTGCAAAGGAGAATTCACTCCCCTTCAGTGATCTGTTAAATGCTGAATGTGGCTTACGGTAAGGCTACTTTGGTGCGGGTCCGTCTTGTATCTGCACAGACGGATCAGCACCAATAATGCAAACGCTTGTATCTGTTCATAACGGATTCGTTTGCATTATTCATAAAAAAATAAAAGTCTAAGTCAAAAAGGATCCGTCTTGATTTACATTAAAGGTCAATGGGCGACGGATCGGTTTTCAATTTCACCATATTGTGTCAGTGAAAAACAGATCCGTCCCCATTGACTTACATTATAAGTCAAGACGGATCCGTTTGGCTCTGCATCGCCAGGCGGTCACCAAAACGCTGCAAGCTGCGTTTTAGTGACCGTCTAAAAAACGTAACAGAGACCAAACGCAGCCAAACTGATGCATTCTGAGCGGATCCGCATCCATTCAGAATGCATTGGGGCTAAACTGATTCGTTTTGGGCCGCTTGTGAGAGCCCTGAAACGGATCTTACAAACGGACCCAGAAACGACAGTGTGAAAGTAGCCTTAGATGCTAAGGCTGGCTTCCCTTTTGTTAGATCTATAAATTCCCTTTCCCAGTAGGACATAAAATGAATTTCACCCCTTATCGCTGTACCAACTAACTGTAAATAAAATACATAGTTGTGCAAGTGTCAAAAATCAATACATTTCACTGTACCTCACTAACAGAGGAATCTTGTGACCTATAACAATCCAGTGCTTCTAATCCCTTGTCTTTACATCTACAGGTGAAACTCGAAAAATTAGAATATCGTACAAAGTTCATTTATTTCAGTAATGCAACTTAAAAGGTGAAACTAACATATGAGATAGACTCATCACATGCAAAGTGAGATATTTCAAGCCTTTATTTGTTATAATTTGGATGATTATGTCTTACAGCTTATGAATCCCCAAAGTCACAATTTTGAGGTCCCCTTTGCTCAGGAGGTATGGATTAATTAGCTGACTAGAGTGTGACACTTTGAGCCTAGAATATTGAACCTTTTCACAATGTTCTAATTTTAAGTTGCATTACTGAAATAAATGAACTTTTGCACGATATTCTAATTTTTCGAGTTTCACCTGTAATTGTGTATAGCGAGGCTACATCCCATGTATCTAAAAACATATTGGTGACCTCAGAAAATCTCCTAAGCACCTCAGTCTTGTCCCCAATGTCCTTCAAATAAAATGGTGCCTGTTTTTACATATTTTTGTAAAAATAAAATGGAAGTTTTCTGTTAGCTGACTGGTCAATGAGGAGATCCCTGAAACAATGGCAAATAAGTTTCTGATCATACCAGTTATATATTAACATTAAGATATTCATACTCATAATTCATGTGTGCATAAGCGCAGAAAGTCAAAGCATTCTAATTGCGACTGTTTAAAGGGGTTCTGCAGTTCTTTTAAACTGATGAACTATCCTCTGGATAGATGATCGGCGGGGGTCCGACACCCCGGACACCTGCCGATCAGCTATTTGAGAAGGCAGCGGGCCCAGTAACATCACGACTAGTATCACTGGCCTGGGCGCTGCTAAGCTCCATTCAAGTGAACAGAGCTTAGCCCCACCCAGGCCAGTGATACTAGTCGTGATGTCACTGGGCCCGCTGCCTTCTCAAACAGCTGATCGGCAGGGGTCCGGGGTGTCGGACCCCCGCCGATCAGATGCCGATGATCTATCCAGAGGATAGATCATCAGTTTAAAAGAACTGCAGAACCCCTTTAAAGTTTGACTTTTTTACTTTTATGAGGTGTTATCTAATATACAAGTGCTTATGGAGTGATTGTGGTTTCATTTTATTCGTAACAATAGGTATATTTTAAATATAGTTAACTGTATGGATATCCTTAAAATGTCTGTCTCCATGTTTTCATGTGACAGGCTTTACATTTTGCCAACGGTTAACCATCAAAGAATATGAAGCACAGAGGTATAATTGCACAAGAAGTGAAATACAGCAGTTAATAAAGCTGGTGGACTTGAGTTCTATTCCTGAAAAGAAAAAGAAAAAATTAATGAAAGATGTCCAGAAGTATCACCCTTCAACCTTCAGCGACTAAGTATCCTCATGTGTTCTGCTTTGATCAAATGGTCTTTTGCACTATCGGCAGGTGGGAATGTGCCCACTCCTGTGGTTAGGTTTCCTCAGACTGCATAAACAGAATGTGGATGTGATGTATTCAGAAGTGTTTGCCATGTTTCTGATAGGCATCTAATGCAGGATTCTTCTGGATTATTGCAATACATGATCAATACCTTTTCCTGTAGGCACTTCCCCAGTCATTACTATTATTTTCAGATTTCAATGCATTCCTGTGTCCTGCTTGCACCAGAACTAGATTGGAAATTGTATTGATTAGAACATATTAAGCTCTTTAGTACAGACTGACCAAATGTTTTTATCTATTTGAATAGCAAGAACTGTGTTCTGATTTGGGGAAATTTTTTGGGAGGTTATTTTTACTTTGTACTATGTGAAACTACTGATTCTTAGAGGGAACTCATCACTTTTATACACTGTATAGCAGCAGACTTGGGATCTTTGAAGATGGGCCAATGTAAGGCCATAATGATCATAAAGTTGATCAGCGGTCGAATAAAGAGCCTTTTACTCCAATCAGTGGAAGCTGCATTGGATTACATTATGTTGGCAGAAGAAGGGAGGTGTACTGCCAACGAGCGCGCACAGGGGCATAGCTAAAGGCTCAGCTTTGTGGTAGGGGCAGGGAATCACATAGCCTTCGTGCTGCCTGAGGCAAAAATTGAAACGGCACCCCACCCCACCCCCATGCCAAATTCTTGACCCCTTCCATTCAGCCAGAGGTGTAACTTGACCTGCATGCACTTTCTATAATACCAGTGTCTTCTTATGAGGCACAGGGGTCTTTGGGCCCAGTAGCGACTGCTGCCTCTGCACCCCCTATGCCCCTGAGCGCGCATATCTATGCCTACACAAAAGGTCTAGTCAGTGGACAAAGCTTTTGCTTGTTTGTTGTCTGATGGCTGCCTGTTTACATTGGGCATACAAGAACCAGTGCTCTTATGAACCTTCGTCTGCCTGATTATTGGCCTTTTGTAGAGCATAGCTTCTCAATTCACTAAAAACCGAGACATCACTGAGTACTTTCACCTTATTAGTGTCAGCAGTTATTGGGCTCATGTGTTAAAGGGAGTCTTTCACGCAGAGTCACCCTATTAACCTAATAACAGTGGTATGTCCACGGCATCCCCCCTATTAAAACTGTGCTTACCGTTAGTTCCTTGCTAGCATCGTTGTGCAGAAAAACACTTTTAATCCGTATGCAAATGAGGCTGTGAAGGTGCCCAGGGGCGGCGTTACAACGGCCGGTGCCCAGGCCCCTGGGTCATTTTCATACGAAGCCACTCCCCCTCCGCCGCGTCTGCCCGCCCTTAGTCTCTGCTCTAACCTCCCTCCTCCCGTCCGTAATCCCGCGCATGCGCCGATGAACGCGATATCGGAGCGTGCGCATTGAATGAGCAGTCGGGCCGGGGCATCGCAGTTTACCGTGCGTTATCGCGTTCATCGGCGCATGCGCGGGATTACGGACGGGAGGAGAGAGGTTAGAGCAGAGACTAAGGGCGGGCAGACGCGGCGGAGGGGGAGTTGCTTCGTATGAAAATGACCCAGGGGCCTGGGCACCGCCCGTTGTAACGCCGCCCCTGGGCACCTTCACAGGCTCATTTGCATACGGATTAAAAGTGTTTTTCTGCACAACGATGCTAGCAAGGAACTAACGGTAAGCACAGTTTTAATAGGGGGGATGCCGTGGACATAACACTGTTATTAGGTTAATAGGGTGACTCTGCGTGAAAGACTCCCTTTAAGGCTACAAGCTGACTGTACATTTTCAATAAGGGCTGTATATGATATTTAATATATTAAATGTGAAATACTGGAGGTTATATATTTCATTAAAGGAGTTGTATGCTTTAGAAAATATATTTTTGTTAGTTATCTTCATTGATAAGCTGATCAGTGGATCTCCCATGCTTTGGACCACCACCAGTCAGTTGTAATCTGGGAGGAAACCTGGCAATTTCCCTGCAGGGCCACCACAGTTGCCATTGTAATGCACTAACAAGTTGGGTCCTCCAAAATAAGACGTTCTTTGTAGCCCTTCACCTCTCTGGATAAAATATGTGGGTTCTGAGTGTGGGACCCCAGTCTTTTGAGTCAGAATTTTTTAATATTGAATTTGAAAATGCTTTTTTTGAAACCATACACTCCCTTTAAAGGTATGTATACCTCCATGCATAATCTAGTGTATATTATAAATGCAGAAAAATAATAGAACAATATGGCTTTCCCCCCCCCCCCCACACCTGTCCTTGGGCCCCACCTTTTTAATGCACCTCCGCTCTATTGCAGTCGATGGAGTTCAGCTGAATTAGCACAGGTGTGGCACTGTTTTTGAAAGAAAGCAGCCATGTTTTTCTAATCACGGAAAGTCCTTTTTGTATTTACACAATGATGCTAATTATAACTTGAAGACTGAGATTTAGACCTTTTATGGTATATTCTGTGGAAATAACCCTTTAACAAAACAGATGGGGGTTGTATAGCAAGATAATTTCTCTGCATTTATCATGTATTCATAGATGTAATGACACTTTAACCAAACACTAATTTATTCTAGCTGTAGTCTAGAAAAATCTATGTCAATGTATTACTCTAATGTAGCAATTAATTTCCATGGGATAAGTGCAATTAATTGTATGTGTGTAGGAGCTTAACTGTGAAGAATGCTTTTGCTTCTTATTTTATATGACATATTATGAAGAGGTGTTATGCATTCCTAATTTTCCTTTTTTTTTTTTTTAGCAGAACATAATTAGATACTTGATTAGTCAGGAGAGGGCATATGAACTTCATGGTGGGGGTGTTCTCTCCTCTATCAGCCACATCAGAGAGCTAACAAGTGGTGGATCTTGTCTGTCCATGTACTATCAAAAATTTCCTCTTGCAAAATTACCCAAACTTCTTGCCAGGGGGTCTCAGGAGCCAAGATCACCCCTTTAAGTCTGGATAACACTAGCAATGAAAACCATGCTGCTTTTCTATTTTCTTGGAATTTCTTGTAAACCTGAAGCAGTTGTTCACATAAGTCATTTTAAGTCCCAATGAGACCGCTGTAGAATTTGCTAGAAATAGGTTCATCTGTCCATTAAACCCAAAAGAGTAGAATCCACTCACACTGCTCTCCAAAAGAGTGGTCAGAAATACTCACATTTAAAAGGGTTCTCCAGGAATTATTTAAAATGTCCGCAAGCAACCTTTCCTAAACTGAGTAGGATTGGTTGCCAACACTTAGCGTTGCCTAGGGAGTGAGGCCTCACTACACACTGAACTGCTGTACAATAGATGGTAATGATGTGACCCTACCTATGATATGCCATCATGGCTGGGCAGCCTGACAGGAAAAACTCACCAATATGTAGTATATGCAAGTGCCTGAGCACCGTAACCAGCTCTGCAAGTGGAGGCAACCAGTCCTGATCACATTCTAGGACAGGTTGCTGGCTGCCATTTTTATATTATTCCCAGAAAACCCTTTAATCTAATATTTGCTAGATCATAGTAAACCTGCATCAATTCTTTACTGCCCTATATCAGATCATGCTGTTGCCAGTAGTAATGGTCCAATACCTCCCGCCCACATCTGCATTCCTGTAAAGAAAACGAGGGATACATGCCTCCAGTAGTGACACCATTGCAACAGGGTGGAATCATCCACACAAGTGTCTTTATTGTACTCACAATATGACAAAACTTGAGAGCATATAAAATGTGGCTCATGCCAACAACATTGGCTTCTGGTTGGTCCAGCCCAACTCGAGTTTCACAGTTTTGCTTTTTTCGGGGCTTAGTCAGTTCTCCTGACACAGGTCTATTACATGTAACAAGAAATGCCAATTCTACTACTGAAAGCAAGTCAGCCAGCCCCCTTCACACTCGGCACTGGTCATATCTTGACATAGGAAACTGCTTAGTGTGGAGACCAAGAAAGAAGGATGTAGACCTTTTGGGAGTTAAAGCACAAACCAATTTTATTTTTCGAGTTTTAGTTTAGTTTTTGAGTTCAAGTTTCATCACACCGAAAGGCAACCAGTGGTATATCAGTGACCTACAACTGCTGCCCCCTAATTTACACAGCAGAGTCTGTGTATTCCTATGGTATATAGCTTCAGCCTGTCTCCACTGCCTCCTACCTGTGATAGGTTTCTCCCTGTTGCTCTTTTAAGCTAGATGTAGGGGAGAGTAGTGTGAAGCTGCATCACATAGAATTCATTGTACGGACTCTCCTATTATACTGTATCCCTGCTTTCCTGCTCTCTTAGATAAAGCAGAAAGGAGGGAGGGACTTGATGACGGTTGGTGTTATACTGTAATTCATATGAAAGGAAATACTAATCTCATGTCTACACAAGAAAGCATGCACTGGATTGGAGTCAGACTGGAGATCACATGACTAGGTACCCATAAAGAAAGGGTTTAAAATGTATGGATAGATCCGTACTGTAGCAATATGTGGAAAAACAAAATGCCGGACTGCAACAGTATTTGAAGCGAATCTGTCAACAGTGACCTTCAACTGTTTTCATAGACACATAGCTGTGGTTCACTTGATTAAAACACTTCTCTTAGGTCTTGTTCACACGACCATGCCGTGTTTTGCGGTCTGCAAATTGCAAAACACGGATGCCGCCTGTGTGCCTTCCAATTTGCGGAATGGAACGGATGTCCCTTTATAGAAATGCCTATTCTTGTCCACAAAACGGACATCACCGAAATAGAAGACGTCATCGGCGCAGGCGCACTGAGGGAGTTCTGAGGAGACGAGCCTCCTCATCTCAGAGCGCCTGCGCCGATTCAACACAGGCGCGCGATTTTTGAAACGCCGACAGGGCTGGCCGGAGGAGGAGATCCCGGCTGGCCCTGTCAATCAACAAGAGGAGGGGGCGGATTTCTGCCGCAGCTACCAGCAAGTAGCCGCCCTACTTGCTGGTAGAGACCTAATTTACATATGATAAAACTTAGTTTTTTGAATAAACTGCTGGATCAAAGTAAGGAACACCATTATATTTTCATATATCGCTATATAACTAATTTAACTAGCCCCAAAAAAAAAAATCACTTTAGTGGGGTGACAGAAGCCCTTTAAAAAAACTTCAAATGGATGTTGGATATGTTTGAAAACCGCACAATATATAGCTATTTTTCCTAAAGAGAATCTGTCACCATTAACTTCCCAATCCACAAAGCTGATTAAAACACAATTCTTTTGTTAATCTGAGGCTCCGATCCCAAGTTATACAATATGCAGATCAGCCCTTTAAATGCAATCTAATTAGGCGAAAAAAGCTGAACTAAATGCTGTAATTGGGGAAAATGTTTTTAAAGGTTTCAACTATATTTACAAAATAATTCCATAATTGATCTTTTCCTTGGACAATAAAATTGTAAACTACCGCATCTTGACAAGTGTCTGTATGGTTGTATTTTTTACTATTTTTTAAAATTCAATACAATAAATAAACCTGAATTTTAAAGTCACTTTGTTCTGTTAGTAGTATACATGTATAAACACATGCTGTGTAAATAAGGACTAAATAAAAGATTACTGTCTATGGCAGGGGTGCAAAACATGCAGCCAGATACCATTCTGTGCGGCCTCCAACCATCTTGTAAGGCCCCTTTCACACGAGCGAGTTTTCCGCGCGGGTGCAATGCGTGACGTGAACGCATTGCACCCGCACTGAATCCGGACCCATTCATTTCTATGGGGCTGTGCACACGAGCGTTGATTTTAACGCATCACTTGTGCGTTGCGTAAAAATCGCAGAATGCTCTATATTCTGCGTTTTTCACGCAATGCAGGCCCTATAGAAGTGAATGGGGCTGCATGAAAATCGCAAGTGCGGATGCGGTGCGATTTTCTCGCACGGTTGCTAGACTATCGGGATGGGGACCCGATCATTATTATTTTCCCTTATGACATGGTTATAAGGGAAAATAATAGCATTCTTAGTACAGAATGCATAGTACAATAGGGCTGGAGGGGTTAAAAAAAATAAATTTAACTCTCCTTAATCCACTTGATCAAGCAGCCGGCATTTCTTCTGTCTTCTTTGCTGTGCACAGGAAAAGGACCTTTAATGACTTCACTGTGCTCATCACATGGTCCGTCACATGATCCATCACCATGGTAAAAGATCATGTGATGGACCATCTGATGAGCGCAATGACGTCATCAAAGGTCCTATTCCTCAAAGAAGAAGACAGAAGAGAAGACGGGCTGCGCGATCAAGTGGATTAAGGTGAGTTAAATTATTTTTAATTTTTTTTTAACCCCTCCAGCCCTATTGTACTATGCATTCTGTATTAAGAATGCTATTTTCCCTTATAACCATGTTATAAGGGAAAATAATAAAATCTACACAAACCCGAACTTCTGTGAAGAGGTTCGGGTCTGGGTACCAAACATGCTGATTTTTCTCACGCGCGTGCAAAACGCATTACAATGTTTTGGACCCATGCGGAAAAAACGCAAACATGGAACGCAATTGCAGTGAAAACAGACTTAGTTTAGTGTCAAAATCGCACCATTTTCCCTGAACGCATGCCGCCAAAATCTGCAACGCCCGTGTAAAAGGGGCCTAACAGACATGTATGTCTATGTCTTGTGGCTGCTCACATGTATCTTTCATGTGAGCCCCCAATCAGAAAAGGTTGTGCACCTTGGTCTATTGGATGCTTCTTCAATTTATACAAATAAACAAATTATGTGTCACAAATGATGGTGCATGTCATATTTGAGTCTTTTTGAGCTTCTCGACACTTCTAAAGGGGCTGGGGCTTCAAGCAGCCTGCTGGTTTTACTATAAATTATAGCAACCCAAAACCCACTTATTTATAGCAAAGTGCCAACACGGCAATTTAACCTGAATACTACAGTCCAATATAATATACTGTAGTATATCTTCCATGTACTTTATCATTCAGCTATAATAACCTGTCTACATTTAGTGCGCTGCCTGTGCTTTACATAGTGCGCCCTACTAATGAATGGCAGGAAGAGTCTCTAAGGCATATTGGTACGCCATAGACTTTTTCCAGGGTGCGGGTGCCCACAAGAGGACTCTGAGTGCTGCCTCTGCCATAGGTTTGCGATCACTGCCCTAGATGGTGTCGTTTTGAGTTTGTTATATGGCTATCAATCTCTCATAAGCGTACACCGCTATCTCTCATAAGCAGAGATTTAAGTGTTAGTTTTGTGGGAAAAAATTCTGTAAAACTTATCAATCTGTTCTGCTCCTCCTGTTCTATAACATGCTGACTACAGACTGCATTTTGTGGGGACAGGCTCTCTTAAATAATAGACAAGAACGGTACAACAGTTTGTGTCTTTGATGATGTCACCAGTGGGAGGAGTCAGACCAGTAAGAGGACTACACAGTGGGTATTGTACACTGTAACTTGTGAGGTTGATACTCCTATTATGTGACCACATGCACCATTTCTGTTTTAATGGTCAAAAGATGCCACATGATTCAACAGTAGCAGAGTGTATAATATTAACCACCTGTACCCTTGACTATTAAAGTTAGTGACATTGACCCTTCCACATCATTAAAGGGGTTTTACGAGATTTTAATATTGATGACCTATCCGCAGGACAAGTCATCAATATGAGATCAGTTGTTTGAAGAGAAGGCTGCACTGCGTGTGAGTGCAGCCTTCCCTTCATTGTTAACCTTCTCACCATCGACATTGCAGCAGCGCGCAGGTGTAATTACGGTACAAGCCGTTCCATTCTCTACTATGACACGGCCCTGTAGTATACACTTGAATGGGAAGGAGCCATCCCATTGAAATTAATGAGTGCGCTTGTTATTACACCTGCTCCTCGCTGCGATGTAGGTGTTGAACAGGTAAACAATGAAGGGAGAGCTGTGCTTGCATGGAGCGCAGCCTTCTCTTCAACTAGCTGATTGGTGGGAGTGCCAGGTCTCAGACCCCCGCGGTTCAGATATTGATGACCTGTCCTCAGGATAGGTCATCAATATTATAATACCGGAAAACCCCTTTAAATTACCAGGTAATATTTATTTTCTAATTTTCTGTTGTTTAAACCTTAAGGGGCAGCCTTATGATCAGGTGTGTTTTAAAGCCTAAAAATATGGTATATATATTGTATAGACATTTCATTACTTCGTAATTATGCTAGTTGCGCCTTTTTCCTCTACAAAAAGTTATATTTTTCCTGTGAGACTTACCACTATATTTGGGAAGATGGGTGTCTGCAGGGATCCAAATCTACCAAGCCATAAGAGCATTAGTGAAATTGAATAGTGATTTTGAAATAGAACGCTCCTCACATTATCCCAAAGAGGAGGATCAGGTTAACAGATGAGACCAAAATATAATGCTTCTTGTGTGAACCAAAAAGTTCTGTTTGGAGAAAATCTCTTCCCATCTGTGAAACACAATTGTGTATGTCATAATTTGGGCCTGTTTTGCTGCATCTGTGCCAGAAAGGCTCGCCTTTACTGATGGAACAAAGAATTCTGAATGATGCCAACAAATTTTAAAGGAAAATGTCAGGAAATCTGTCTGTGAACTGAATCTCAAGAGAATGTGGGTCATGCAGCAAGACTGACCCCAAGAACACAAGTCGTTCTACCTAAAAATGGTTAAAGGCTAGGTACCTTTGGAGGCAAATTTTTTTATGATTGCATAAGAAACACCCCACATGTGGTTGTAAACTGCTGTATGGGCGCAAGGCAGGGCTAAGAAGAAAAGGAGTGCCGTATGGTTTTTGGAAGGCAGATTTTGCTGGACTGGTTTCTAGACGCCATGTCCCATTTGAAGCCCCCTAGATGCACCCTTACAGTAGAAACAATCAAAAAGTGACCCCATTTTAGAAACTACGGGATAAGGCAACAGTTTTATTGGTACTATTTTGGGGTATATATGATTTTTAATCGCTCTACAGGTGCAAGAAAAAGTATGTGAACCCTTTGGAATGATATGGATTTCTGCACAAATTGGTCATAAAATGTGATCTGATCTTCATCTAAGTCACAACAATAGACAATCACAGTCTACTTAAACAAATAATTAAATGTTACCGTTTTTTATTGAACACACCATGTAAACATTCACAGTGCAGGTGGAAAAAGTATGTGAACCCTTGGATTTAATAACTGGTTGAACCTTTTTTGGCAGCAATAACTTCAACCAAACAATTCCTGTAGTTGCAGATCAGACGTGCACAACGGTCAGGAGTAATTCTTGACTATTCCTCTTTACAGAACTGTTTCAGTTCAGCAATATTCTTGGGATGTCTGGTGTGAATCACTTTTTTGAGATCATGCCACAGTATCTCCATCAGGTTTAGGTCAGGACTGACTGGGCCACTCCAGAAGGCGTATTTTCTTCTGTTTAAGCCATTCTGTTGTTGATTTACTTCTATGCTTTGGGTCGGTGTCCTGTTGCAACACCCATCTTCTGTTGAGCTTCAGCTGGTGGACAGATGGCCTTAAAGCGAACCTTTCACCAGGATTTCACTTAATAAACTATTACCAGTACCTTTATAGATTATCCTCATTGTGTTTCAATGCATTCTTGTGCCGCTTTCCTGAAGTCACGCTAGAAGTCAAGGGGGTAGCCCTGCCCTCACCCCTCCTCTAAGTAGTGTAACTGACACCCGGCTCAGTCGCCGGGACCGTGCTTGTACAGGCGGCGCATGTGCCGTCGGACTCGAGCGCGATCCTGTAACTGAATCGCGTGTGAGGAAGAGAAGACAGGCAGGCATCGGGGACGGCGCATGCGCGATTCAGTTACAGGACCGCGCTTGAGTCCGACGGCGCATGCGCCGCCTGTACAAGCGCGGTCCCGGCGACTGAGCCGGGTGTCAGTTACACTACTTAGAGGAAGGGTTAAGGCAGGGGAGTTACAGCGCCGAGTGAGGGTAAGGCTACCCCCTTGACTTCTAGCGTGACTTCAGGAGCTGGAGACGAGGACTTTTAGAAGTCGTTTTTTTCACGAATATACATCCCAGGAAAGCGGCACAAGAATGCATTGAAACACAATAGTAATAGTTTATTAAGTGAAATCCTGGTGAAAGGTTCGCTGCAAGTTCTCCTGCAAAATGTCTTGCTAAACTTGGGAATAAATTTTTCCTTCGATGATCGCAATCCATCCAGGCCCTGACGCAGTAAAGCAGCCCCAAACCATGATGCCCCCTTCACCATACTTCACAGTTGGGATGAGGTTTTGATGTTGGTGTGCTGTGCCTCTTTTTCTCCACACATAGTGTTCTGCGTTTCTTTCAAACAAATCAACTTTGGTTTCATCTGTCCACAGAATATTTTGCCAGTTCTGCTGTGGAACATCCAGGTGCTGTTCTGCAAACTGTAAACGTGCAGCAATGTTTTTTTGGACAGCAGTGGCTTCCTCTGTGGTATCCTCCCATGAAATCCATTCTTGTTTAGTGTTTTACGTATCGTAGATTCGCTAACAGGGATGTTAGCATATGCCAGAGACTTTTGTATGTCTTTAGCTGACACTCTAGGATTCTTCTTCACCTCATTGAGCAGTCTGTGCTGTGCTCTTGCAGTCATCTTTACAGGACGGACACTCCTAGGGAGAGTAGCAGCAGTGCTAAACTTTGGAGATACTTTTATAACCCTTTCCAGATTTATGCAAGTCAACAATTCTTAATCGTAGGTCTTCTGAGAGCTCTTTTGTGCGAGGCATCATTCACATCAGGCAATGCTTCTTGGAAAAGCAAACCCAGAACTGGTGTGTGTTTTTTATAGGGCAGGGCAGCTGTAACCAACACCTCCAATCTCATCTCATTGATTGGACTCCAGTTGGCTGACACCTCACTCCAATTAGCTCTTGGAGAGGTCATTAGTCTAGGCGTTCACATACTTTTTCCACCTACATGGTGTGTTCAATAAAAACATGGTAACATTTAATTATTTGTGTGTTATTAGTTTAAGCAGACTGTGATTGTCTATTGTTGTGACTTAGATGAAGATCAGATCACATTTTATGACCAATTTGTGCAGAAATCCATATTCCAAAGGGTTCACATACTTTTTCTTGCAACTGTATATTATGCTTTTTGTGAGGCAAGGTTACCAAATAATGGATGTTTTGGCACCATTTTTATTTTTAACAATGCTCATGTGCTATTTTTATAGAGCAGGTTGTCACAGATGCGATATCAAACATGTTTACTTTTTGTTTGTTTCAGTTTTACATAATAAAGCATTTTTGAAACAAAAAAATAATGTTTGTGTCTCCATAGTCTGAAAGTCATAGCTTTTTAATTTTTTGGCCAATTGTCTTAAGTAGGGTCTAATTTTTTGTGGGATAAGGTTACTGTTTTATTGGTACTATTTTGCGAGGCATACGCCCTTTTGATCGCTTGGTGTTGCACATTTTGTGATGGTAGGTGACAAAAAAAAACTTTTTTGGCACCGTTTTTATTTTATTTTTTACGGTGTTCATCTGAGGAGTTAGATCATGTGATATTTTTATAGAGCTGGTTGTTACGGACGTGGCGATACTACACATGTTTAGGGTATTTATATTTTATTCATTTTTACCCAATTATAAATATGCGTATATGGGAAATCACCATAGTGATGGATCATGTGACGGACCATGTGATGAGCGTAGTGACGTCATCAAAAGGTCCTATTCCTCACAAAAGAAGACAGAAGAGATGCCGGCTGCGCAAACAAGTGGATTAAGGGGGAGATATAGATAGATAGATATATATATATAAAATTTTTTATTTTTTTAACCCCTCCAGCCCTATTGTACTATGTATTCTGTATTCCGAATGCTATTATTTTCCCTTATAACCATGTTATAAGGGGAAATACAATCTACACTACAACTAACCCAAACCTGACTAAAAACTGAACATCGGAACGCAATCTCAGTCAAAACTGAACTGACCGGACACGCTCGTGTGCAAGGGGCCTTATAGCTCAATTCTGAACTTACTGATAGGAATGTGGCTTAAATAAGTTGGTTATTAGATGACCGCTAGACAGAAGGTATTCCTTTATGACAAAGATGCTGAGTATTTTTAATAAAGACTAATTGAAAAAAATAATTTTAAGTCCAAAATGAGTAAAATGCAATCATGATAAAAAAGATGCCTCCAAATGATCGTTGTCTTTAAAAATCATACCAACAATTCTGTAATAAAGACAGACAAAAAAATGTATCTAATAAATATTTATGAAAAGTTGATCTATTTACACGACTAAAAATTGGTTAAAATACATTTACAAGACAGCATAAATAAACTAAATATCAAATTTCTCTTCACAAACTTCATGACCATTCTCTTCATACTCCTCTCTAGTCACCACCATGTCTTCAAAATCATCGTTTTCTGATATTAACTTTCCTCCTTCCCAAGAGTATGTAATGGGGCTGAAATAAAGACAGAATGCTCAGCCTGTGGTTTGTAGAACAGATGTATACGTTCTATCACTGCAGTAAAGTCATAGCTGCATTATACAGTATATTCAAAAGCAGACTATACACATAAGATACTTGTTGAGCTTTTGTTTGACCATGAGCTTTTCCTCCCTAATGAGGAGGAATAAGCCACAGCCAGACAACTCTTCGGCCTCTTTCACACGGGCGTTGCGGGAACACCCGCGATTTTTCCGTGCGAATGCAAAACATTGTAATGCGTTTTGCACTTGCGTGAGAAAAATCACGCATCTTTGGTACCCAAACCCGAACTTCTTCACAGAAGTTCGGGCTTGGGATCGGTGTTCTGTAGATTGTATTATTTTCCCTTATAACCTGGTTATAAGGGAAAATAATAGCATTCTGAATAAAGAATGCATAGTAAAACAGTGCTGGAGGGGTTAAAAAAATAAATAAATTTAACTCACCTTAGTCCACTTGATCGCGATGCCGGCATCTCCTTCTGTCTCCTTTGTTGAATAGGACCTGTGGTGAGCATTAAATACAGTTACAGGACCTTTGATGACGTCACTCTGGTCATCACATGATCCATCACCATGGTAAAAGATCATGTGATGACCGGAGTGATGTCATCAAAGGTCCTGTTCCTGTATTTAATGCTCACCACAGGTCCTATTCAACAAAGGAGACAGAAGGAGATGCCGGGCTACGCGATCAAGTGGACTAAGGTGAGTTAAATTATTATTATTATTTTTTAACCCCTACAGCACTGTTTTACTATGCATTCTGTATTCAGAATGCTATTATTTTCCCTTATAACCATGTTATAAGGGAAAATAATAATGATCGGGTCTCCATCCCGATCGTCTCCTAGCAACCGTGCGTGAAAATCGCACCGCATCCGCACTTGCTTGCGATTTTCACGCAACCCCATTCACTTCTATGGGGCCTGCGTTGCGTGAAAAACGCAGAATATAGAGCATGTTGCGATTTTCACGCAACACATAAGTGATGCGTGAAAATCACCGCTCATGTGAACAGCCCCATAGAAATGAATGGGTCGGTATTCAGTGCGGGTGCAATGCATCCGCGCGGTATACTCGCCCGTGTGAAAGGGGCCTCAGGGTCCATTCACACATCCATAAGTGTGCAAATTGCAGATCTGCAAAACACGGGTACTGGCTATGTGCGCTCCACACATGGCCAGCCCTGTGATAGAAATGCCTATTCGTGGACAAGAATAGGACATGCTCTCTCTTTTTTGTGGGGTTGTGGAAAGTAACTACGGATGCGGACAGAACACTGTGTGCTGTCTGCATCTTTTGCGGCCCCATTTAAATGAATGGGTCCGCACCCATTCCCCAAAATTGAGCAACGGATGCGGATCCAGAATTACGGACATGTTAATGGACCCTTAAAGACACCTAATGTCCAACATGCCTGATCCTTCTTTCCCCCTGATATCTGAGGGCAGTCAGAAGAGCACATACACAATATGGAGGTTTTGAAAATCTTGTCTAATGTGCATGGCCATCTTAGGAGAAAGTCAACCAGGAATTTCTCCACAATTTGTAGGCATTTATAAATAATAGTCCCATACTAGATTAGCAGGAAAATATAGCCCAGTACTGGCAGCAGCTGGTCACTAGAGGCAATGAGTATGATTTATGATACGCCTGTCTTTGCTTCCTCCAAACACCCAGCAGTTTAGCATGTCCGATAGTCCAGCATCTCTGTGGCCCCAGTCGTACTAGATTATGGGAATATTTATGTATATGGCTCACGTTTACTTAATAATTTTCATTAAAAAAAACAAAACATACTATTACATTTAGAAATAATCTGGGAGCTCATGTTGGTTCATTGCTACACAAATTCACAAAACTTACTTTTGAGGCAATATGACAGACACATCGTAGTCTGTTGGAGTGAGTTTCCGCACCTCAGAATACACACGCTCTTTGAATCCTGGCAATAATGAGTTGCCGCCAGTAAGGACTATGTTCTTGAAGAAATGAGGCTGCATTTCTGAAAGAATAATGGGTAAAATTGTCACGTTTTTAATCCTATTTTACTCAATGGGGTTTTAGTGGAAGAGACAAGAGTACTGAATTCATACACGCATCTCACCAAAGTAGAAGCTAAAGGGTTGGAACTGGGCCACAGCATAGAAGCTACGTAAAAGTAACACATTTTCTTCTACGCTAAACCTTATATTATTTATAATGTATACAGATTCTGCACTCCATCAAAAGGGGCATTATACTTTTAAAACTCAATGGCTTACATGTACCAATAAAGCATCAACTTAGACAGTCAAACTGCGCCAGATTTACAACCATGGCTAATACTGGTTGATAAATCTGGCATACCTATAGACGGTCTTGTCATTAAGTTAATATTTGTTTGCTTAGTTTACTCCGAAAAATATTGCAAAATTTTGCCACACCCCTTGTCAGTGTCTAAAGCACTTCATAAATGTGTTGGAAAGAATTCAGTTCATTTGTGCATATTCCTTGTATAGTAAATCTCTCCCTGTAGTCAAAATAAAAAGTAGTAGAAAACTTTAGAGTTTTTCTGTCTGTTTTTCCTTTTCATTTCAGCAGTACCATGCAATAAAAAAGTTAAATACAGAATATTGTCCTTCTGTGGCACTCAGCACAAATAATAATAATAATATATAGACAGGTAGTCTATTGTCAGTTACTGCTGCTCTGAGGGGAAGATATTATCTGAAGGGTAATTCTTGTGAGAATAGTAGGTGTAGAATACTGGATGACAGTTTTATTGATCTCTTGATAGGCCTAGATAAAGATAACCACAGAAGAGCATTGCATTTATCAGGGGAATGTGTGATGCTCTAACTGAGTCACTCAGGGGAATTCTCTCTGGCCAATTATTAGACTGAAAAAAAAAAAAAAGTTTAAAGTGCTGAAAGTCTAAACAAAGAGGAAGTTGAAGAGCCAGGACAGGAAGTAGAATATATAGAGTAACAAAAACAATTATAAAAAAAATAAAAATAAAAAAAGACAAATCAGTCACATATACAATGTTCATATTTAAACATTTTTTGTCTATTTAAGTAAAACATTACAACAAAAGTGAGTTTGGGAATGTTGAGGGACATTTACAAAGACTGGCGTTCCTACACACCAGTCTTGATCCCCTGTGCGCCAGAGTAAGATGTGCCTAATTTATAAAGAGGGCAGATGCCTTTATCTTGGCCCCTCCATCTGCCAGAAACAGAAGTCTATGCCATGTAGGGGCTGGTGTAGACTTCAACTATAACTTATGCCAGGCACTGTCATTAAGTTTTAGTAAATCCGATTGGCAGCTAGAAGCCCCACCCCTTTTTGCTCACTACTTCAGAAAAGTGGCGAGAAGGTTACAACGTCACAAATTATGGTACACATATGGTGTGCGCCATGATTTGCATCATATTTACAACGCAATAGTGGTATCCATTTACAAAACTAAAGACATTTTTATTTATTTTTTTGATAGCTTACCTTCAGGGAGGTTGTTAATGGAATGTACTATGGCTTCTGGAATACCCATTTCTTGTATTCCAATGTCTGAGGGATGGAACAATATCTCAGGGACTGCAAACCGTTCATTAGTTAAACGAAGAATCTGCTCTCCAGCTGTGGTCTTCCCACTAAACACCATCTCTTCCCTTGACTGTTGAAAATTGCAAATAGTTTCATTAATGCGCCACCAAAATCATCCTTGATACATATAATTTCACTCCTATGTTTAGGATTTAGTATACCCAAGGCTCTTGGAAGTAAAGCAACCATTCGACTAATAAAGGCTTGGAGTGGGTAGAGCCACTAGACTCCATCTACCTCTTACGAAAATCTGATAAAGCTGGTACATGTCAAATTGAATCAAATCGTATAAGATTTTGCTGAAAGCCCGAATGTGAACATTCTCCACCCAAGTGCTACTGAAAAAGTGAAGTGTACCATCCATGTAATTGCACAAAGATGTGGTATATTGCACACCCCTGCAAACCTTCCCCAACCTTCTGAGCTAGAAGGCCCTGCAAAGGTCAGCTTAGGGAGAGAACATTTTGTTCCTGGCTTCCATGCAAGTGTCCACCAGGAGTCAAAGTGGAGTGTTGACTTCCCCAGAAGGAGTTAGGTTTTCAGCCCCTACACCCATAATAGCCACATACATCTACCTCTCCAGGAGGGACATCCCATAAGGCCATCGTGTCCTAAATAATCATGTGACATACATTGAAAAAGTGAAAAAACAGTGAACACTTTTTTTTTTTTTTATTAAAAAGCATGTGTATGATGTCATTATGGACCCAACAACCGACTGGAATTATCAAAGTTCCTCAATATTCATCCAAGCCACAAGGCCCAGGCAAATAGAGGTGTGTGCTCAAGTCAAAAGTCAATACATGCAAATGTGCCATCACTCAGTAAGATCACTAAACCAGTAAGTTCAGGCATCCCAAGGGCACTTCTGCACCTTGAGCTTTCAAACTACCGAAGCTCATGGCTTCAATCAGAAGGCCCCAGGTCACTTACAAGCAGCAAGCTTTTCAGATTATGCTGAAATATATTTTTATCACTCTCCAACCTTGAAATGTGATGCACCAATGTTCTGTCCCCAGATGCAGATCCAGTTGTTTGTGTGTTTATCAGTTTGACATTGCATTTACCTGTGGTGTAATTCATGTGCATTACATTGTATGGTAACAGCACCATCTACTGATGAGTTCATGTATTTCCTCCAGCCTGTTTTTCCCTATGCATTATGGGAGTCCCAGGGCATTGTGGGTAGTTCCTGGCTCTTTCTAGTCTTGTGCTGGTACAGCAAGCAGCCACACACTCTCACTGGTTTTCCTGCCCCATTCATCTGTTATTCAGCCTGTTTTTAAGCATAGTCGGTAAGGGCACTATCTATGTGACATTATACTGCAGTTTATTATGTTGTTGCATTTGATAGCATTGTCAATGCATTACCTCATGTACTTTATGTATAGCAGATTATTCTGTACCCTATACAATGTACTATTGATGTATATGTTCTAAAATACTACTGTTTTTTTTCTGTAGTTTCACCTTTCCTGTCAATCTACTATCAATAAAGAGAAAGTTAAAGCAGTACAGTTTTCTCTTCTTATCAAGACAGAGAAGGTTTACCTACATGTCAGATTACACACTGTGCTAATGTGTATGAGGACAGTATAACTAAAGTACAACGTACCTTAGCAAAACCTTTCTTGATCGTGCTAAAGTCTGGCAGAACGTAATCAACCATCACAGAGTTGTCTTCCCCTTTTAATCTAAAAGGAAATACTTATTAGCGTTGTAATATGCATTTTCACTGTAAATCTCATCTTTAGCTCTGAATACGTACTTGGCCACTTCCATCTCTTTATAAAAATCTGCTGCTACATAGCACACATCTTCTTTTACTTGATTGATTACATGAGTCTCATCCATAACGTGCAATTGTCTGGGGGCAATTACAAATATGTGGATATTAAAAAAGAAGGCCATGAAAAGGCATAACAAAGACTTATGGGAATCATTTCATGGTCATGAAACACAGAGCTAAAAGACGCTATAAGAGGCCCACAAATTTACATCTAGCCTCTAAGACATCAAAAGATTATCTCAATCCCCGCCAGGCTTGCTCACAAACTTTTATAGTATGTGAATTTTAAATAAGCTCCAAGGGAATATTTATGCAAATATAGATGTGAAGTCAGAATGCATGAGAAAACGGCAATGCTATTGTAGGTGACACATTCCCATTAAATCTCATACATTTTTCTACAACTTAAAACCAGACAGTGGCATTTGATATTTTTTTTTTATAACCCGTTCGTAGTTTAAGATTTTTTTAATTGTATTCTGAACAAGATTATGGGGGCTGCCATCTTGTCGCCATGGCACTGAATCGCGCAGGGTAAAGGCATTTTGTGGAGTTCCGGTGACGAACCAGGCTCTCCTTTGGGCTGCCAGGCGGAGGAGCAGAGGTCACAGAGCATCTCCCATAGAAGTCAGTGAGGTCCCCTGCTGTCCGTTGGGTCTATGGCCCATGATGGCTGTTGTAAAGCATATTTCTAAATGCTGTTAAATGGGTTCTGAACCCGGACATACCCATAATTTCACCCAGGCAGCCCCCCTGATATGAGCATCGGAGCAGTTCATGCTCCAATGCTCTCCCTTGCCTGTAAAACGGCTAGGAGAGCGCTAAAGCCCACCCATCAGAGCCGGTGACGTCACCGAACACACTGCTGGGCGGAAGCCTCCGCCCGGCAGTGTGTTATGGTAAATAAAAGAGCCCTTGCCCTGCGCGCAGGGCAAAGGAGAGCATCGGAGCATGAACTGGGGGGGCTGCCCGGGTTCAGAACCAATTTAACAGTATTTAGAGATATGCTTTACAACAGCCATCATGGGCCATAGACCCAACGGAAAGCAGGGGGCCTCACTGACTTCTATGGGAGAGTTTTCTAGGCATGCTCAGTGACCTGTGCAGGTCAGGAGGGAGCTGATAAGCGGTAATATCACCTATTGTGAATGGTGTTTTCTATATATATGTGCTAGGTCAATCTAAACCTACCTGTGATAGTGAGATGACTGCTGCAAAGTTATCTGTACAGAACAAGAAATGGCGCCTATTATTAGGCTTAGAGGCCAGTGCAAAAACTGCAGGATTTTAGGTTTCTTCTCATATATATATATATATATATATTTTGACATGGACAGTTAAAGGGATATTCCAGTTAGATTAAGTTATCCCCTATCCACAACTATTGTATTGGTGGGGGTCCTACCGTTGGGACCCTAACCGATCACAAGAATGGGGGTCCCATACCTCCTGCAGCCCTCCTAAAATGAATGGAGCAGCCAGTCAAGCATGCGTGTGGCCAGTTTGCGTGCGTGTAAGTGTGTATACAGAGATAGCTGTCAGTTACTGATAGTTGTACACAGTGAAGGTGTTATAAGTGATTGATAGCATTCTCTGTGTAAGTGTGTACACATATATAGCTGTCAGTCACTGATAGCTGTACACGGGGGCGGTGTTATCAGGGATTGATAGTATTCTCTCTGCAAGTGTGTATACACAGATAGCCATCAGTCACTGATAAGGCCTCATGCCCACGGCCATTCCATGCATTGGGGACTGCAATTTGCAGTCCACAATGCACGGGCAACGTCCATGTGGCGGCCGGGACGGATCGAGACCCATTCAGCTTGAATGGGTCAGTGATCTGTCCGCACCGCAAAAAAAAAAACAACTGAATGCGGCCCGCAATACGGCCACGGCCAGGCAACAGCAGTGTGCATGAGGCCTAAAACTCAGGAAAAATGGAGACTTAAACGTATAAATGACCAATTTTACAGAATCTTTTCCCACGAAATTGTAAATTAATCTTCTCAGCTCCTCCTGCTCTTTAACATGCTGCACCACATTTTGTGGAAACAGGTTCTTTCTAAAGCTGCAGTATAGTATGGGCAATTTAAAATATAATTATGTAATGGAGGATTATATTTAACAGATTACCTATTGGAGAGAGAATTGGCGTATGCCATACTGTTGAAGGGCCCAATATACTCAAGGAAATCTGAATTCTCCAGGGAAGAATTGTTTTATTTAGAGACACATTAAATGGGTGGAGAGTTTTTAGCTAGTTGTTTAATGGATATTAAAAAAATCAACCCAGATTGGGATCACTTATTAGTAAAAAAAAAAAAAAAGAAATCGGGGAATATTTACAGGGGTTAGGTATTAAGAAATTAAAACATTTCATAAATTACGAGGGAAAAATAAAAACTTTTGCAGAGATTCAATTATCCTCTGGCATTAGGGATTCACTTTATTTTGATTATCACATTTATTTTTAGTGGTAAAAACCTCTATTTAAACAATACAATCAATGAATAATGGTGAAAATAGATTTAATGATTTAAGGGGCATAACAAAGAACAAATGTAAGATTGAATACACTTGAGGCATCAAAAAGAACAGGGTCAGAAGGGGTCAATAGGATTTAAATGAAAGAAAATTGTATATACACAGGAAGACACTAGAAATACAGCATAAGATCTTGAAAACTAATTTTAAGATAAAAGAGTTAATACATTCCGACAAGTGGAGAGAATTACATGAAGCCGATTATGCATTTAATATACAATTACAGAAATATATAATGGGATTTATACAAGAATGCCCTAAGTGTGGAGAGGAAAAAGTTTATATAATAATACATAGTATTTGGTCCTTCTCGAAGTTTAGGGTACTTTCACACTTGCGTTGTTTGATTCCGGCAGGCAGTTCCGTTGCCTGAACTGCCTGCCTGATCAGGCAAACTGTATGCAAACGCGTGTCATTTTTTCTGACTGATCAGGCATTTTTCAGACTGATCAGGATCCTGATCAGTCTGAAAAATGCATTGCAATACCGGATCCGTTTTTCCGGTGTCATCAGGCAAAATGGATCCGGTATTTATTTTTTTCTCATTTTTAAAGGTCTGCGCATGCGCAGACCGGAAGGACGGATCCGGCATTCCGGTATTTTGAATTCCAGATCCGGCACTAATACATTCCTATGGAAAAAAATGCCGGATCCGGTATTCAGGCAAGTCTTCAGTTTTTTTTCGCCGGAGATAAAACCGTAGCATGCTACGGTTTTCTCTTTTGCCTGATCAGTCAAAATGACTGAACTGAAGACATCCTGAACGGATTACTCTCCATTCAGAATGCATTAGGATAAAACTAATCAGTTCTTTTCCGGTATAGAGCCCCTGTGACGGAACTCAATTCCGGAAAAGAAAAACGCTAATGTGAAAGTACCCTAAGGAAATTCTGGGAAGATGTCAACTCTCTGATTAGTAAAGTAAAGGGAACACAATGTACATTTAGAATCTGGATGTTACTATGGAAAAGATAGAGGATATGATAAGGTCCCTATACATTTTATATTGTAGGAAGCAAAAAAAAAGTCAATATGGGATTACTGGATTCATGGCTTATCCAATACTCACACATGAGTTATTTAGAGGAGAATGATTTTATTGGAGATTAGAACTAAAAATAAAAATAATGTTGATATGAAACAACTTAGAACGAATTGGAGTAAGGCTACTTTCACACTTGCGTTCAGAGCGGGTCCGTCTGGTATCTGCACAGACGGATCCGCTCCTATAATGTAAACGCTTAGATCCGTTCAGAACGGATCCGTTTGCATTACCATGAAAAAAAAAATATATATATATTTTTTTTTTTTGTTCACGATAATGCAAACGGATCCGTTTTGACTTTACATTGAAAGTCAATGGGGGACGGATCCGTTTGAAAATTGAGCCATATTGTGTCAACTTCAAACGGATCCGTCCCCATTGACTTACATTGTAAGTTTGGACGGATCCGTTTGCCTCCGCACGGCCAGGCGGACACCCGAACGCTGCAAGCAGCGTTCAGGTGTCCGCCTGCTGAGCGGAGCGGAGGACAAATGGTGCCAGACTGATGCATTCTGAGCGGATCCGCCTCCACTCAGAATGCATTAGGGCTGGACGGATCCGTTCGGGGCCGCTTGTGAGAGCCTTCAAACGGAGCCCCGAACGCTAGTGTGAAAGTAGCCCAAGATCATTTATATTTTATTTTCCCCAGAAGAGAAAGCTAATATATTACAAATATTTGAATTTAAAGGGGTTGTGTCATGAAAAATATTCTACAGTTTTCAAACCAGCACCTGGATCTGAAGTCTTTCGTAATTGCATGTAATTAAAAATTTTGCATAGCCAATAAAATATATCTGTATAGCGCCACCTGATGTTTGTTTTTTTTCTTTGACTGGCTCATGGTGATGGCTGCACATGCTCAGTTTCATCCTTCAGCTGCCTCCTGAGCTGTGATAGGGAGAGCGGAGACACGCCCCCTGAGCTGCAGCAGAAAAGACACTCCCTTGATGATTTTCATTTTTTACATTAGTCATGGGATAACCCTTTTAAGAGTACTAGGAGCCAAGATACGACAGTTGCAGGGGTTTCGGGTTAATGCTTTGTTATTTTGTAAATATGTGTTGATATTTTGTAGCAATGTATTGATATTTGAAAAATAATTAAAAAAATACTATATTATTATAGAAAAAAACAGTCCTGAAATGCAATTGCAAGACTTAAAATGAAACAAATTTAAATCCGCTGTATATTTTAGTAAGCTTACCTGTATGATATGATCTCTTTGAGATGGTTTGTTAACAGCTTTCCACCAACATTAAGTCTAGAAGAATAAATGATTCAAAAGAGTGCAAATAAATATCAAGGACTACCAGGACACTGGCAAAAAAAATAAAAAAATACTAAACAAAAGAAGTGATATCACAGTGATCGCCTGCCACTATCACTCCAGAGCTTTCAGGGTCCCCGTTGGGCTCCACTTCTTGGTTCTTGTCAACACACAAGAAATGGTCACTGATGCAAAGTGGAGGGGCAGATTACTGAGATGAATGACCTAATTTGTTTTTTTTTATTCCACTCTGCCCCACTTTTAAAAAACTATAAATCACCAGACAGACAACTCCTTTAATCAGGTTTCCCTTAAAATGGTCCTACCTTATTATTCCTTCTTGCTTTTTTTTACTGCGACAATAGGGCACAATGTGTGTGAAGGAATAGCCAGTGTCTACAATGATGCAGCACAGCTCTGATGGTTTGTCATGAAAGTATCTGTGTGCGCTCAGAGCTCCAGCTTCCAAAAGAGAAGAGAAAAGAACATAAACTCGCACCACATACGTACATCGCTTAGGAGCTTATCCCAAGACTGCACTAGGCGAATAGCAGCAAATACATACGGTTCACTCTTAGCGCTGCCTGGAACTGATATTCTTCAAACAGAATCTCATTCATCGACTCCTGAATTGAACTGAAGTTAAAATAGGGCTCTGTGATTATTATGTTTGATTCCATAAAGTCCACCTTAGAAAAAAAAATATATAAAAAAAAAACTTAAAAATATTTCTAAACATTATGCTCAAGGTGGTCAGAAGAATGAAATGATACAGCTGGTGACCACCTCAAAGCTTTTCTCAGCACTCCATTCATATATGAGCTGCCTAAAAGCAGCATCTGTGTCGTGCGGACACCAAAAGTAGAAAACAAAAAAAAACAAGGCACACCTTTTAGGCTGGGTTCAGACCTGAGCGTCTTTGATATGCGCGTTTTTTGCAATAGTAAACGCGCGTTTGACGCGCGTTTGTGTGATTGACTGCAATGTCCTATGGCCACAAACGCGCGTCAAAACGCCCCAAAGAAGCTCAAGTACTTGTTTGAGCGTAGGGCGTTTTACAGTGCGTTTTTCAGCGCTGTAAAACGCTCAAGTGAGAACCAGGGCCATAGGGAAGCATTGGTTTTCATGTGTTGAGCGTTTTACAGCGCGTTTGAACGCGCTGTAAAACGCTCAAGTGTGAACCCAGCCTTAGGCCTCATACACATGACCATATTTTGCATCCGTGTCCAATCCGCATTTTTAGTGAATTGCACACGGACCCACTCATTTCGATTTGTCCGCCCAAAAAAACGGACAGCACACAGATGCCATCAGTCTGTCTGTTCTGCAAATTATAGAACATGTCCTATTCTTGTATGTACTCTGTGCATCGTACTAAATGGCTCCCAGTATATAGAGGAGTGCGGTTACCAATATGTTAAACTGATGACATCAACAGTATAGAGCAGGGGTCAGCAATCTTCGGCACTCCAGCTGTTGTGAAACTACAATTCCCAGCATGCTCTATTCATTTCTACGGGAGTTAGGAGAAGAGCAGAGCAAGTGTGCATGCTGGGAGTTGTAGTTTCACAACACCTGAAGTGCCGGAGGTTGCCTACCCCTGGGCTAGAGCATGAGATGTCAGCACAGTTCTTCAAGCTTATCCTCAAGATTGTTCCCATGTAGTTGTCTAATCAGATGTAGACTTGATATCTGAAGTGTCATTTCCTAATGTCATAATTTCAGACCTTCTAAAGCTTTATAGAACTGTATATGCCATCATGGTAATCCTCTAGGTATACAGCTGCCTGCTGACGTAAGCTTCAGGGTTACTTATTTTTCTCCTACCCCTGTAACCAGTTATGTGAGCAGTATACTGTAAAAACTGTGGGGGTCATTTATTAAACACCAGGCATGAGATTGGCATGTACTAGATCAGTGGTGGCGAACCTATGGCACAGGCTCCAAAGGCAGCACTCAGAGCCCTCTTGTGGGCACCCTGGAAAGTCTATGGTGTACCAGTATGCCTTAGACTTTTCCTGCCATTCATCAGCACCGGGCGCACTATGTACAGCACAGGCAGTGCACTGAATGTAGGCAGGCTATTATAGCTAAATGATAAAGTACATGGAAGTAATACTATACTGGACTGTAGTATTCAGGGTAACTTGCCATGTTGGCACCTTGCAATAAATAAGTGGGTCTTGTGGTTGCATTTTGGGCACTCGGCCTGTGAAAGGTTCGCCATCACTGATTTTCATTATTTACATCAATCATGGCATAAACGCTCACTGACTACAAGGAGCAGGGCTCATCATAAATCAGGCACATCCTCTGGCAGTCTGTCTGCTCCTAGCTGGAGTACATGTCAGTTGTCATTTACTACACTACACTTGCAGAAATGATAGTAAATGTGCTTGTGACTTCTACGTTAGTTTCTGGCATGGGGGTGATAATAAGTGGCCCCCAGTATATATACCAGAGCACTATTCATGCAGTTCACCAATCTCTTCCCATCTGCAGTGTGCCCACCATGTTGAAGAATACTATGCTAGTGCAGGACCATGCCAGGTCAGATTGGATGTGGTTCTCCACCACTTTCTTCAGGTGCTTGCAGTAGCGCTGCGCCTTCTCCCTGTTCACCAAGCACAGATCTGTACATTGTACAGCGGGTGTGCTTGGTATCACAGCTCAGCCTCATTCACTTGAATGGGGCCGAGCTGTGCCTAGGCCATGTGACCAATGAACATGGTGTTACTGGCCTAGGAAGAGGCCCAAGTACTCACAGAACGCTGCGGCCCCTTTCTGCAGCTGATTGGCGGTAGTCTCACTCCTAGGACCCCAGCCAATCTCATATTAATGACCTCCACTGAGGATAGGCCATCAATATGTAACTCCTGGAAAACCCCTTTAATGAGTCAGTGTGGTATCTGTAAAAAATGCGGCTAGGACACTGCGCATGAGGCCTAGTATGCATGTGGAGACAGAAATCATTATTACTGGGTTGCCACAAGTAGTACATTACCTGAAACATTTCCTTGCCAAAAAGGTAATCCCATACTTGTCTTTGGACATCCCAATTCACCAAGTAACCCTGTTTAATGAGGTACAGAATAGTTAATGTGCAAAAGACATGACAGAATGAATGTGTATGAAGCTGAGCCAGGCAATATCTGCAGACAAAATATAGACAGATGTGTGTGAATATTACAAGCGCTTTGACTCCCAAGACCTCCATTTTAGGTTTGTTGTTTGGAGAGCCACAACCATATTCATTATAAACGATATCTCAGAACTGTACACTGAAAAGTACGTTCGGTGTGGGTCCTGCCTCTGAGACGAAGGGCCCCAATTCCAATTATTTCCAAAGCTCCCACTTGAGTTTGCCACATTTGGGACAACAGTAGGCGAAGACCCAACCTCCTGTCTGATCGACAAGTTTTAAAAAGTAAAGATAAAGAAGTTTTTGTGGGACAACTCCTTTAAAGGGGTTTTAAGAACCTTTCAAAAACCACAGTATGCACATGGCTAAAAATAATAAATTGTCATATAATCTATAATAAGATCCCTGCTGGGGCCAGTGATTGCTGCAGTAGTGACGTAATAGTAAACCAGCATCTGCAGGGTCCATGGAGCTCTCAACACAAGACAAGGCATGTATTTGACAGGCCAGTATGTGACGGTGTAGTATTTTTTAGCCATAAATACCGTATTTTATTCTGGGAGAATGGAAAAATGTCAGAAAATCCCTTTAATAAAAATTTTGTACTAAAAAAGTGCCCTTGTTACCATCACAACAAATGTTCAACTGGATCTCATTATATATATATATATATATATATATATATATATATATATATATATATACATATACATATACACATATATATACATATACATATATACACATATACACACACAAATAGTGCAGCAGCACAGTCAGACACGATGTACTGGGTGCAAAATCCCCACAGAGGTCGGCTCTTCCTCCACGAAATATATCAAACGAATGATGAGGCAGCACTTCCAGCATAGAGTGAACGGGTGAGGACCCCAAACTTTATTCAAGCGACGTTTCGGCCTGCTCAATGAGGCCTTTCTCAAGCTTAAGAAAGGCCTCATTGAGCAGGCCGAAACGTCGCTTGAATAAAGTTTGGGGTCCTCACCCGTTCACTCTATGCTGGAAGTGCTGCCTCATCATTCGTTTGATAGATAGAGATATATATATATATATATATATATATATATATATCTATCTATCATATATACACACACACACACACACATATACACACAGTGCTGCCCATAATTATTCATACCCCTTGCAAATTTTGACTTAAAGTTACTTTTATTCAACCAGCAAGTAATTTTTTTGACGGGAAAGGACATAGGTGTCTCCCAAAAGATAATAAGACGATGTACAAGAGGCATTATTGTGGGAAAAAAAACATTTCTCAGCTTTTATTTACATTTGAGCAAAAAGAGTCCAGTCCAAAATTATTCATACCCTTCTCAATAATCAATAGAAAAGCCTTTATTGGCTATTACAGCAATCAAACGCTTCCTATAATTGCAGACCAGCTTTTTGCAGGTCTCCACAGGTATTTTTGCCCATTCATCTTTAGCAATGAGCTCCAAATCTTTCAGGTTGGAGGGTCTTCTTGCCATCACCATGATCTTTAGCTCCCTCCACAGATTCTCAATTGGATTCAAGTCTGGACTCCGGCTGGCCACTCAAACGTTAATGTTGTTGTCTGCTAAGCATTTCTTCACCACTTTTGCTGTGTGTTTTGGGTCATTGTCATGCTGAAATGTCCACTGGTGCCCAAGGCCAAGTTTCTCTGCAGACTGCCTGATGTTGTCATTGAGAATCCTCATGTATTGCTCTTTTTTCATGGTGCCGTTTACTGTGATTAGGTTCCCTGGTCCATTGGCTAAAAAACACCCCCAAAGCATTAGGTTCCCACCACCATGTTTGACAGTGGGAATGGTGTTCTTTGGGTTGAAGGCTTCTCCTTTTTTACGCCAAATGAAGGAATCATCATTGTGACCAAACAATTCAATTTATGTTTCATCTGATCATAACGCAGAAGACCAGAAGTCTTCTTTGTCCAGATGAGCTTTTGCAAAGGCCAAGCAAGCTTTTGTGTGCCTTATCTGGAGAAGTGGAACCCAGCAGTGTGCAGTGTCCGTTGGATTGTCTGCCTTGAGACATTGCCACCAGCAGAGCCCAGATTCACCAGGATGGCCTTGGTGGTGATCCTTGGATTCTTTTTCACCTCTCTAACTATCCTCCTGGCCAGCACAGGTGTCACTTTTGGCTTCCGACCACGTCCTCTGAGATTTTCCACAGTGCAGAACATCTTGTATTTTTTGCTCAAATGTAAATAAAAGTTGAGAAATGTTTTTTTTCCCACAATAATGCCTCTTGTACATCGTCTTATTATCTTTTGGCAGACACCTATGTCATTTGCCATCAATTACTTGCTGGTTGAATAAAAGTTACTTTAAGTCAAAATTTGACAGGGGTATAAATAATTATGGGCAGCACTGTATATATATATATATATATATATATATATATATATATATATATATATATATATATATATAATTATTATTATTTTTTTGCAATGATGGATGATCGTCCAGGACGGTTTCCCCACAGATAAACATTCAGGTTGTGTTGCAGACATGCTGTTTTTCTTTTCTTTTCACTTATTAAAGGGGTGGTCTGATTTTAGGAGGAAACTGGATAACCCACGGGATCTTTCTGAAATAAAGAACAGGTAGGTATTTACCTGACAGATCCTGCATTGCAACCGATCCAGCATTTACCCGTGTGCAGCGGTGACATGTCGGAAACACGTGATCACCGCAGCCAAACAGTGGGCTCATAGGCGCACCCAACGAGGCCAGTGTTGCGGAGTCACTGTTGCAGCCGGGTACACATAGTGATGGCAGTGTGGGATCTGTACCTACATGTTCTTCCTTCTGAAACCAGACAAACAATCTAAGACACTGCAGGGACCCACACCTATATTGAGAACGGAGCCCTGAAAGTGGTGGAGGTTGCACTGCTCATGCACAGCTGGTCTCCATTCATTTCCATGGGGCTGTCGAAAACAGCTGAGCGCTGGTTCAGCTATTTCCATCAGGCCCATAGAAGTGAATGGGACCATGCACGTTGCTTCCTCATTCACTTCTATGGGGAGAGCGTTTGGTGGTGGCCGTACAGAAGTCCCCGACCCACCACGTTGCAGGTATCTGTTTAGGGTGGTGGGACCCGCACCTATCAGACAATGGGGGCATATCCTAGCGATATGCCACCATTGTCTGAGATGAGACAACCCCTTTAGTACATTTTTTTTTATAATACTTACCTTCTGAAATGGAAGTATATAAAAAAGCCCAGACGGATCTTTTACTTCATCAATTTGATTTGCTGTAAATGTCTTTAGGCGAGCAGTCTTTGACCTGAATTGACAGTTTGGAATAACACTGAAAAGAACAAAAAAAATAAAGCATTAAAGGAATAAATTGCCTGGCCTCAGCAGTGATGCTTTCATGTACTGCACATTTGGATGCACATCATCATTGCAGAAATAGCAGGGATCACCAAAGTGGTGGTGCTGAAGCAGCGGTGGTACTATGTGATTGTGTACCAGGCACTTCCTATTAGGCCTCGTGCACACGACCGTTGTTGTGTTCTGTTCCGCAAAATGGGGGTTCCGTTGTTCCGTGATTAGTTTCCGTTTTTGTTTCCGTGTGTCTTCGTTTATTTTTGGAGGATCACCAGACATGAAGGAAAGTAAAAAAAAAATCTAAGACAGGTTTACCATGCAAATGATAGGAAAAAAGCCAACGCACATGACAATCTTGTGTGCCTCCATGTTTTATAGCGGTCCCATTGACTTGAATGGGTTTTCCGCGAAAATAATAGGACAGGTTATATTTTTTTGACAGACTGGAACCACGGATCACGGACGCGGATGACAAGCGGTGCATTAGCCGAGATTTCAACGGACCCATTGAAAGTCAATGGGTCCGCAGAAAATCACGAAAAACGGCACAACAGACAAGGAATAAAACAACGGTCGTGTGCATGAGGCCTTAACAGAAGCTCTGCCTGACACTGCGGTGCAGCTCCTTCAAACAGAGGGTCAGATCAAAAGAGACTCCCCCAGCAATTCAAGACTGGGGGAGTCATTGCAGTCAGCCTGCTGTAACAGCACACTATGAGACCTGTGTTATACCGACACAACAGGACGATGCTAATTCAGACATCCCAACCTGCAAAAACTCATTTCGGGGAGGTGCACTTCTCATTTCAGGGAGGTTCTCTTTTTTTTTTTTTTACGAACTTTTTATTACATTTTCCAAACATATGCAGTATCTGCACACTTTGCTCTATGGTGTGGAGGACTGGGCTCGTTACCCTGCCCCAAATTATCCTATTTATGTATATGATTAACCACTTCAGCCCCCAGTGCTTAAACACCCTGAAAGACCAGGCCACTTTACACTTCTGACCTACACTACTTTCACCATTTATTGCTCGGTCATGCAACTTACCACCCAAATGAATTTTACCTCCTTTTCTTCTCACTAATAGAGCTTTCATTTGGTGGTATTTCATTGCTGCTGACATTTTTACTTTTTTTGTTATTAATCGAAATTTAACGATTTTTTTTGCAAAAAAATGACATTTTTCACTTTCAGTTGTAAAATTTTGCAAAAAAAAACGAGATCCATATATAAATTTTGCTCTAAATTTATTGTTCTACATGTCTTTGATAAAAAAAAAATGTTTGGGTAAAAAAAAAATGGTTTGGGTAAAAGTTATAGCGTTTACAAACTATGGTACAAAAATGTGAATTTCCGCTTTTTGAAGCAGCTCTGACTTTCTGAGCACCTGTCATGTTTCCTGAGGTTCTACAATGCCCAGACAGTACAAACACCCCACAAATGACCCCATTTCGGAAAGTAGACACCCTAAGGTATTCGCTGATGGGCATAGTGAGTTGATAGAACTTTTTATTTTTTGTCACAAGTTAGTGGAAAATGATGATTTTTTTTTTTGATTTTTGTTTCTTACAAAGTCTCATATTCCACTAACTTGTGACAAAAAATAAAAAGTTCTATGAACTCACTATGCCCATCAGCGAATACCTTGGGGTCTCTTCTTTCCAAAATGGGGTCACTTGTGGGGTAGTTATACTGCCCTGGCATTCTAGGGGCCCAAATGTTTGGTAAGGAGTTTGAAATCAAATTCTGTAAAAAATGACCTGTGAAATCCGAAAGGTGCTCTTTGGAATATGGGCCCCTTTGCCCACCTAGGCTGCAAAAAAGTGTCACACATCTGGTATCTCTGTATTCAGGAGAAGTTGAGGAATGTGTTTTGGGGTGTCTTTTTACATATACCCATGCTGGGTGAGATAAATATCTTGGTCAAATGCCAACTTTGTATAAAAAAATGGGAAAAGTTGTCTTTTGCCAAGATATTTCTCTCACCCAGCATGGGTATATGTAAAATGACACCCCAAAACACATTCCCCAACTTCTCCTTAATACGGAGATACCAGATGTGTGACACTTTTTTGCAGCCTAGGTGGGCAAAGGGGCCCATATTCCAAAGAGCACCTTTCGGATTTCACAGGTCATTTTTTACAGAATTTGATTTCAAACTCCTTACCACACATTTGGGCCCCTAGAATGCCAGGGCAGTATAACTACCGCACAAGTGACCCCATTTTGGAAAGAAGAGACCCCAAGGTATTCGCTGATGGGCATAGTGAGTTCATGGAAGTTTTTATTTTTTGTCACAAGTTAGTGGAATATGAGACTTTGTATGAAAAAAAAAAAAAAAAAAAAAAATCAGCATTTTCCACTAACTTGTGACAAAAAATAAAAAATTCTAGGAACTCGCCATGCCCCTCACGGAATACCTTGGGGTGTCTTCTTTCCAAAATGGGGTCACTTGTGGGGTAGTTATACTGCCCTGGCATTTTCCAGGGGCCCTAATGTGTGGTAAGTAGGTAAATGACCTGTGAAATCCTAAAGGTGCTCTTTGGAATATGGGCCCCTTTGCCCACCTAGGCTGTAAAAAAGTGTCACACATGTGGTATCGCCGTATTCAGGAGAAGTTGGGGAATGTGTTTTGGGGTGTCATTTTACATATACCCTTGCTGGGTGAGAGAAATATCTTGGCAAAAGACAACTTTTCCCATTTTTTTATACAAAGTTGGCATTTGACCAAGATATTTATCTCACCCAGCATGGGTATATGTAAAATGACACCCCAAAACACATTCCCCAACTTCTCCTGAGTACGGCGATACCAGATGTGTGACACTTTTTTGCAGCCTAGATGCGCAAAGGTGCCCAAATTCCTTTTAGGAGGGCATTTTTAGACATTTGGATACCAGACTTCTTCTCACGCTTTGGGGCCCCTAGAATGCCAGGGCAGTATAAATACCCCACATGTGACCCCATTTTGGAAAGAAGACACCCCAAGGTATTCAATGAGGGGCATGGGGAGTTCATAGAAATTTTTTTTTTTAGGCACAAGTTAGCGGAAATTGATATTTTTAATTTTTTTCTCACAAAGTCTCCCGTTCCGCTAACTTGGGACAAAAATTTCAATCTTTCATGGACTCAATATGCCCCTCACGGAATACCTGGGGGTGTCTTCTTTCCGAAATGGGGTCACATGTGGGGTATTTATACTGCCCTGGCATTCTAGGGGCCCTAAAGCGTGAGAAGAAGTCTGGAATATAAATGTCTAAAAAATTTTACGCATTTGGATTCCGTGAGGGGTATGGTGAGTTCATGTGAGATTTTATTTTTTGACACAAGTTAGTGGAATATGAGACTTTGTAAGAAAAAAAAAAAAATAATTCTGCTAACTTGGGCCAAAAAAATGTCTGAATGGAGCCTTACAGGGTGATCAATGACAGGGGGGGTGATCAATGACAGGGGGGTGATCAATGACAGGGGGGTGATCAATGACAGGGGGGTGATCAGGGAGTCTATATGGGGTGATAACCACAGTCATTGATCACGCCCGTGTAAGGCTTCATTCAGACGTCCGTATGCGTTTTGCGGATCCGATCCATCTATCAGTGCATCCGTAAAAATCATGCGGACATCTGAATGGAGCTTTACAGGGGGGTAATCAATGACAGGGGGGGTGATCAGGGAGTCTATATGGGGTGATAACCACAGTCATTGATCATGCCCCTGTAAGGCTTCATTCAAACGTCCGGATGCGTTTTGCGGATCCGATCCATCTATCAGTGCATCCGTAAAAATCATGCGGACATCTGAATGGAGCTTTACAGGGGGGTAATCAATGACAGGGGGGTGATCAGGGAGTCTATATGGGGTGATAACCACAGTCATCGATCATGCCTCTGTAAGGCTTCATTCAGACGTCCGGATGCGTTTTGCGGATCCGATCCATCTATCAGTGCATCCGTAAAAATCATGCGGACATCTGAATGGAGCTTTACAGGGGGGTAATCAATGACAGGGGGGTGATCAGGGAGTCTATATGGGGTGATCACCACAGTCATTGATCACGCCCGTGTAAGGCTTCATTCAGACGTCTGGATGCGTTTTGCGGATCCGATCCATCTATCAGTGGATCCGTAAAAATCATGCGGACGTCTGAATGGAGCTTTACAGGGGGTTGATCAATGACAGGGGGGTAATCAATGACAGGGGGGTAATCAGGGAGTCTATATGGGGTGATCAGGGGCTAATAAGGGGTTAATAAGTGACGGGGGGGGGGGGTGTAGTGTAGTGTAGTGGTGCTTGGTGCTACTTTACTGAGCTACCTGACTGTGTCCTCTGGTGGTCGATCCAAACAAAGGGGACCACCAGATGACCAGGTAGCAGGTATATTAGACGCTGTTATCAAAACAGCGTCTAATATACCTGTTAGGGGTTAAAAAAAAACACATCTCCAGCCTGCCAGCGAACGATCGCCGCTGGCAGGCTGGAGATCAACTCTCTTACCTTCCGTTCCTGTGAGCGCGCGCGCCTGTGTGCGCGCGTTCACAGGAAATCTCGCGTCTCGCGAGATGACGCATATATGCGTGACTCTGCGCAGGGCTGCCACCTCCGGAACGCGATCCTGCGTTAGGCGGTCCGGAGGTGGTTAAAGGGATTCTGTCACCACCTATAAGCCCTGTGAGCTAAACATATGCTCATGTCCAGGGTAGCATTCTGATTTCTAAGGTGGCCTTATAAAAGCTATTTGTGGCTTTATTCTGCGGAAAAACAGGTTTTACTAACCTGTCAATCACTGAATTAAGGTGCCCAAGCAGGGGAGGTCTGTGGATGCATGGTGCCCAGCCGCACGCAACGCCGTTAGTCCCCAGCGCCGCCTTCTACTCCTCAGTGACGCCTCTCCCTCCCTCCCCCTCCTCCCGCTTTGAGATCCCACGCGTGCGCACAGGCTCAGCCTGATACGCCGTTGCGGACTGCTGGCATCGGCTTTTTCTTGCATTGTGCGCACGCGCCGAGAAGGGGACACTGCTACAGGTTGCCGGAAAGGTTTACTGCGAGTAAACTAGAGATGGGAAGTTCGGATCTTTCACATAAATCGGTTCATTTGAATCAGTTCATTCAAATGAACCGATTCATGAATCGAATCTTCGGTTCATTCACTGAGCTGACAAGAAGCAAGTGAACCGAAGCTTAGGTTGCGCAATGCGGATGCTTCGATTCAATTGCTGACTCGCAGAGTCGGCTCTTGGTCTGAGTCAGGAAGTTTATTCTTTAAAATCCTGTGTGTAATTATCTACCCCACTGTAGGAAAAAAACAAGCATCCAGGGGGGGTGAATTTAACACTGGGGTAAATAATATAAATTAAAATGGAGGGTTAAATGTGTAAATGTATTTAAAAAAAATACATCTCTCTCAATAGTTCTATAGCTACTGAATGAGACAGAAGAAGGGATGCCTTTAACATGTATATCTCCTTGAGAAGCCAATTTGACCCTAAAGGGTTAATTCAACCTGTAATCTAAACTCCGTCCTGTCACTTCTCTTATCTCTCTGCTATCAGAAAACCTTTCCGGGATATATTGTTTCACATGCGGGTGTCAGGGAGCCGCTATCTAATAGCGGGAGACTCCCTGAACGTCGGGAGACTTGAGATCCCTGCTAATTAATAAATAAACCTGTCGGCGTCGATTATTACTGAGGATCAGATTGGTGTGTTACGCAAGGGGCTGTCTTTTTCCCCCACACGCCATTTTGATCTCTATGCTACCATTCTCGACGTCAACGGGTTTGCACGTAGTCTTACACTCAAAAGACATTTTCACAATACGGTGTCCGAATCTACTGTTGATATTGATAACTTATGCTCTCTGTACTAATGCCGATTCCCAGGGTCATGTCCAGATGTTATCTGGCATGAGCTTCCAGGAATTGATTCATACAAATTTTTTACAGGAATCTCAAACTAGGCAAGCTGACCCCACCAGTACCAATAATCCATCATTTAAAGTCTCTAATAAGGACTTTTATCCGGTACAGTCGAGGTCCCTTGCCCTAGATCGATATCAAGAATTAGAAAATTATCTTTGTACATTATATGATTCCACTAAATATGCGATACATGATACTCCCCATCGTAAACATGAGAATTTGTCTCATAAGGAAAGGGGGGCTCTCAAAAGTCTCAAAGAGATGCACAATATAATTATCAAGGAGGCTGACAAAGGAGGAGCGGTTGTCATTTTAGATATCGCTGTCTATAAATACCAGGTATTGTCCATGTTAAATGATCCTGACACCTATAAACCTCTATCTGGCAACCCTCTCCTCCCTTTTCAGTCCAAAATGGTTACTATTCTAAATTTAGGGTTGGAGAAAGGTTTTTTCACCCAGAAGGAATATGACTACATTTAGGTCCAACAACCCATTGTGTCGATTTTCCATGCACTCCCGAAAGTGCACAAGGGAATTTTTCCTCCTCCCTTACGCCCTATTGTAGCAGGAATCGGTTCTTTCTCCGAGAGACTTTCGGAGTGGATCGATTCTCTGCTGCAACTGCTTATTTCGCATATTCCAGGTTTCCTTAGGGATACTAGGTCTGTGCTGCAGGCATTCTCGGACTTCAAAATGGAGGTCTTAGCTTACCTGGATCACAGCAGATGTCACTGCTTTATACACCAGCATCCCACACGACCTAGCTTTGGTTTCTCTTCGCTGGTTCCTCAATAAATATAGTGATTATTCGGATGGGCTCCAAGAATACATGGGGATAGTGGTGGAGTTCCTCCTCCAGCACAACTTTTTCATGTTCGATTCTATATTCTATCTTCAAGTTTCGGGGGTGTTGATGGGGGCCAAATTCTCTCCCTCCATAGCATGGTGGCAGGGGCGTTTTCTCCTCATCGACACCGACCCATTCAGTGGTCTGGTGCAGTGGTATGGTCGCTACATCGATGACCTGCTTCTTGTATGGTCTGGTGATGTGGCGGCCATACCACTGTTCCTCGACTATATCAACTCATGTGTGGAGTCTATTTCTTTTAGTCTCCAACATCATAGCAGATGCATATGCTTTCTGGATTTGTGCTTGGAGGGGGACTGCACCACATCCGAAGTTATCACCACTACATACAGAAAGGAACTAGCAGTTAACACGATACTGCATGCCAATTCGTGGTCATCCACCTCATACAATACGGAGTATTCCCAATGGTGAACTTATTTGAGCTCGACGCAACTGTTCGAATATCCATTTTTTCGCACAAGAAGCTAGGAATATCACGGATAGGCTAACTGGTAGGGCTTATTCTCATAAATCTGTTGCCTCCTCTGTCATTGAAGTTTCAGCCATGGATAGAGCTCCCCTTGCGTTTCCGAAAGTTAAACCACTGCCCCGGGTAAATACCACATCAAAATGCAAACGCGATTTCACTCCCTTTGTGACACAATATAGCCTGGAATATGATCGCATATGAAAAATCATTAAGAAATATCTCCCTTTATTGTCATGCGATAAGTCAGTGGATGGACATTGTCGCAGAGGGAGTGAAGTGTACAGCAAGAAGTGCTCCAACCTTGGGCAATTCCTTAAGTCCCAGCTTGTTCTCTGAAAAGACTTTGCAGAGACCAACCTGGCTCAACAATAAGGGCCGCTATAAATGTGGTCATGCCAAATGCATTTGTTGCAATCATACCAGAGCCACATAGAAGTTTAAATCTACTACTAACAATAAGGAATTCACTATACAGTCCTATCTTAACTGCAACACAAAGTTCGCGGTTTATATGATAACATGCAAACTTTGTCAGCTGCAATATGTGGGGTGTACTACGAATTAAATAAAAACTCGCATAGGCAAGCATATTTCAGACATCCCACACTACGAAAACCGCAACGTGTCTGCTGTCAGTACACACTTTGCGATTTTGCATGCAGGTGACACCTCCAATCTAGTGATTCAAGGAATCGAGAGTTTTCCTTCCCACCAGAGGGGGCGATCATAGGAGGAAACTCTTGAATCGAGAGGCATACTGGATTTTTCAGCTGGGTTCAAGACAGCCTCAAGGTCTTAATAAAAGGCATGATTTAATCCTACACTATTAGGTCCCTTTCACACGAGCGAGTTTTCCACACGGGTGCAATGCGTGACGTGAACGCATTGCACCCGCACTGAATCCTGACCCATTCATTTCAATGGGGCTGTGTACATGAGCGTTGTTTTTCACGCATCAGTTCTGTGTTGCGTTAAAATCGCAGCATGTTCTATATTCAGCGTTTTTCACGCAGCCCTGGCCCCGTAGAAGTGAATGGGGGTGCGTGAAAAACGCATTGCATCCGCAAGCAAGTGCGGGTGCGATGCGTTTTTCACTGATGGTTGCTAAGAGATGTTGTTTGTAAACCTTCAGTTTTTTATCACACGCGTGAAAAACACATCAAAACGCATTGCACCCGCGCGGAAAAAACTGAACAACTAAACGCAACCGCAGACAAAGCTGACTGAACTTGCTTGCAAAATAGTGCGAGTTTCACTGAACGCACTCTGAACGCATCCGGCCCCAATCCGCAACGCCCGTGTGAAACCAGCCTTAGGCCTCATGCACACGAACGCATTTTGTTTCCGTGTCCGTTCCGTTTTTTTTGCAGATAGGATGCGGACCCATTCATTTCAATGGGTCCGCAAAAAACGCGGACAGCACACCGTGCGCTGTCCGCATCAGTATGTCTGTTCCGTTGCTCCGCAAAAAAAATAGTGCATGTCCTATTTTTTTCTAGTTTGCGGACAAGGATAGGCATTATTACAATGGATCCGCAAAAGAAAAAACGGATGCCATATGGAAAGTCATCAGTTTTTTTTGCGAATCCGCAATTTGCAGACCGCAAAACACATACGGTCGTGTGCATGTAGCCTTAGGGGAGTCTTCCTTTTCTCCCTTTTGTGTTCAGATGTTTCATTGTTATTATATCTTCTTGCTTTGCCATTGTCTTTTATATATGCACTACATATTTGTGTAGATGTTTTGGTCAGCACATGTGATTTTGTAGTTTACTGATTGGACATATGTGATTGCACCGTGTGTGCAGCTCCTCACGATCATGTGATCGATTGATTGCATGGCCAGCTGTGTGAGCTGCTCATATGGTGCGATCCCATTACTAGTTCGATATGTCATGAGGAAGGACCGATATTTGTTAGCGGTCTGAAACGCGTAACCGAACATTCCCGTTTCTGTCGACGATTTTATGCCACAATAAAGCTACGAATTTTTTCCATTTCTTGAGCTGGATTTTCCTATATTTTCGAATTTACCATTACGCATCCGGGTGCGTCATCCGTGCTCGACTGGTGAAGGGGAAGGCGAGAGCTGCTGTGTGCTTAATATGCTAATTAATACTATGGTAGGATTTTTTACAAAATGTTATGAATAATGTCATTTAAAAAAAAATGACAAACCTTTCCACTAAAAAACACATTCTTTAGTGCAATACATTTTATTGTTCACACATTAAAGGGGTTGTTCGGGTTCAGAGCTGAACCTGGACATACCCATATTTTCACCCAGGCAGCACCCCGACTTCAGCATCAGAGCATCTCATGCTCCGATGCGCTCCCTTGCCCTTCGCATACGGGCTCTTTTGTTTACAATAACACACTGCTGGGCGGAAGCTTCTGCCCGGCAGTGTGTTCGGTGAGGTCACCGGCTCTGATGGGCGTGCTTTAGCACTGCCCTAGCCGTTTTACTGGCTAGGGCAGTGCTAAAGCCCGCCCATCAGTGCCGGTGATGTCACTGGGTTTCCTGGCAGCCCCATGGAGAGCCCCAGTACCTCACCGGATCTCCTGAAAATGCCTTTGCCCTGCGCGATTTAGCACAGGGCAACGGAGAGGATCGGAGCATGAACTGCTCCGATGCTCAACTCAGGGGGGCTGCCGGGGTGAAAATGGGGTTATGTCCGGGTTCAGCTCTGAACCCGGACAACCCCTTTACAGGGATTTTCCTCTTATCGTATATTGATGACCTACGCTCAGGATAGATCAAGATCAGATCGGCGGGGGCCTTACAAACAGAACCCCCCCCCCGCCCATCAGAGTTATGAAAAGACAGTAGCCCTCATAAAAGCACTGTGTTCTCTTCATTGTTTAACTGTGGTGATGAGCGAACTTGTGTTTCAAGTTCGGCGTACTAGGTTCGGATTACCTAAGAATTCCGTTATGGATTCCACTACCACCGACCATAACTTATCGTCCATGCATGGTACACCGAACCTGAAAACATAAGTTCGCTCATCCCCATTACCTGCCCACAACCAACACTGCAGCGGTGAGCAGTTTATAATTACAGCTCCTCCGTCCCTTTGACTTCAATGGGACGGCTCCATCCTATTCACTTGAATAGGACAGATAAAAGATAAGCGGAAAAACTCCTTTAAATAAAAGTACACATATTAGGTATACACACACACAACGTTATAACCTATCAAGCATTTAGCGTGAAACGGTGTAAAAAAACCCGGCAAAAATCTTTTTTTCTATATATTTCTGCCCAAAATTTTTTTTTATATATATATATTAAACCATAATGTGTATGTAACCTAGACGAAAGACAAAATGTATTAAAGGGGTATTCTCATCACGCAGTTTCATACTTACCTGCTCCCGGCGCGCTGTCCATTTCCTGGTTTCGGCAGGGGGCGGGCTCCATCTTGATTGAAGTCTTCTCCCGGCCGGGCCGCGCGCTGGACTGAACGCGCACGCCGCCGCGCATGCGCCTTGGTGACTTCTTCCTGGCAAGTATACTATACTGGCCAGGAAGAAATCACCATAGCACATGCGCGGCCTCGGCGTGCGCTTTCGGGACTGCGCGCGGCCGGCAGGAGAGAAGAAGTCGTCTGCGCAAGCGCGGCCGTAACCAGGGGATACGGAAGACAACAGTCAGGTAAGTATATGTTTATTTTCTTCTAAGGGGTGGGAATTAGTTAATTAAATATATTTAGAAAAATGATCACTGTTATAACATTAACAGATTTAACAGTGATCATTAAGATGGGAATACCCCTTTAACATTTCTGCCACAGAGGAGACCTCAGACAATGAAGAATAAACATCATAGCTGCTGAAAGGCAGAGACAAAAGGAAAAGATGTTGCTGGTCATTAAGAGGTTAAGAAGAATTAAACAATGACCTCCTTCTAGACGGTTATGTACAGAGCATTCCCCAGCAATGTCAGTGGAAGCTTTCAATACTATACATAACCCCACTGTACACAGCTGGTCCTCCAAACAGCGATAGAGAGTACTCCAGCCTGCCGCTCTATGTGCACTCTATGGTAAGCAGCCCGCTAGCGCCCTTATCTCCATTCAAAGCGCACCTCACTTCCCCGTTGCTGTATCCGATCTTTGCGGTGTAGGCCCCGTTATCTATCACCAAGGTGGTCATCCCGGGTCTGGAAACCCCGCATACAGTATAGGGATCATCCGGGAATTGTGTGACGTGAGCCGTACGAGCCTTGCGCCGCTCTCCCCGCTGCATTGTGGGAACTGGGAGGACTGTGTTCACCACCTTGCGTGTAGACAGTCTGGCAGCCGCTTGTTTCACTGAGTGTGGTGCCGTAAAGCATCGGGCGGTAACACACCAGATGGGAGTGACTTTATCGTGGGCTGACACTGCCGAGTATTGGATTGTGCGCCCTGCTCTCTGTCTATGTGCCGATCGGCTTTCCCGTACATTGAAATGGCTGATAGCGGGGTACTAGCTTGTTTTTCTGACGGAAGCGGGGTGGCCATTTATGTCAGCCACATTTATCCCATAGCGTGTGTGAACATGGCTTTATTCATGGGAGGCCGCTGTGATCGCATTGTTACACTATTGACCAGAAAGTGTCTGCTTCCTCTCTGTTAGACCCCATCTTTAGATTATTTGATGCCATTTGGATTTTAATAATTTCTATATTCAGATATTTTTGTGCTATTGTGTTAAAGAAAACTATTTAAAGTGTATAAATGTGCAGGAAAAATGGGTATTTCACACAATAAACCATAAGTGACTCTCCTTTTGAGCGTCCTAAAATGCGGGAGGTATGCTTAACCCTTTCACTACCGGAGGTTTTTGTGTTTTCATTGCCCCCCCATCTTCCTTGAGCCATAACTTTTTTTATATTTGCGGTCACATTTCTGCATGAAGGCTTATTTTTTGTGGGACAGGTTGTACTTTCTAATGCCACCATTAATTATGGCATAAAATGTAGTGGGAAGCGGTAAAAAAAAATCCAAATGGGGTGGAATTGGAAAAAGAAACGCGATTTCTCTGGGTCAGTACAATTACAACGATACCCCATATGTATAGGTTTTTATGTCTAAATAGTGTTAAAAAAAAATGTAAATTTTTTTTTTTTTTGCATCACTATATTCTGACCCCCCATAACTTTTTTTTATACTTATGTCTACTGAGCTGTGTAGGGGCTAGGCCTGCACAATATATCGCCAAAGCAATCGCAATAAATCGCCATATCGCAATCGCCAATTGGCCGACCCAAAGATGCTGCAATTCTATTACCATATTTTTCCCTTTATAAGGCCTCATGCACACGACCGTATTTTTTCACTGTCCGCAAAACGGGGTTCCGTTGGTCCGTGATCCGTGACCGTTTTTTCGTCCGTGGGTCTTCCTTGATTTTTGGAGGATCCACGGACATGAAAAAAAAGTTGTTTTGGTGTCCGCCTGGCCGTGCGGAGCCAAACGGATCCGTCCTGAATTACAATGCAAGTCAATGGGGACGGATCCGTTTGACGTTGACACAATATGGTGCAATTTCAAACGGATCCGTCCCCCATTGACTTTCAATGTAAAGTCAGGAGTTAATATACCATAGGATCGGAGTTTTCTCCAATCCGATGGTATATTTTAACTTGAAGCGTCCCCATCACCATGGGAACGCCTCTATGTTAGAATATACCATCAGATTTGAGTTACATTGTGAAACTCAGATCCGACAGTATATTCTAACACAGAGGCGTTCCCATAGTGATGGGGACGCTTCTAGTTAGAATATACTGAGAACTGTGTACATGACTGCTGCCTGGCAGCACCCGATCTTTTACAGGGGGCTGTGATCAGCACAATTAACCGTTCAGGTGCCGCACCTGAAGGGGTTAATTGTGCGTATCATAGCCCCCTGTAAGAGATCAGGGGCAAGCAGGGGGCAGACCCCGTTTCCTTTCCCAGTTTGAATATCATTGGTGGCCAGTGTGCGGCCTCCGTCGGCCCCCCTCTATTGTAATTTCATTGGTGGCTAGTGTGCGGCCTCCCCTCTCCCCCCCCCCCCCCCCCCCCCCCGCCCGATCATTGGTGGCAGCGGAGAGTTCCGATCGGAGTCCCAGTTTAATCGCTGGGGCTCCAATCGGTAACCATGGCAACCAGGACGCTACTGCAGGCCTGGTTGCCATGGTTACTTAGCAATATTACAATATTAGAAGCATCATACTTACCTGCTGCGCTGTCTCTGTCCGGCCGGGAGCTCCTCCTACTGGTAAGTGACAGGTCTGTGCGGCGCATTGCTTAATGATCTGTCACTTACCAGTAGGAGGAGATCCCGGCCGGACACAGACAGCGCAGCAGGTAAGTATGATGCTTCTAATATTGTAATATTGCTAAGTAACCATGGCAACCAGGCCTGCAGTAGCGTCCTGGTTGCCATGGTTACCGATCGGAGCCCCAGAGCGATTAAACTGGGACTCCGATCGGAACTCTCCGCTGCCACCAATGATCGGGGGGAGGGGAGGCTGCACACTGGCCACCAATGATATTAATACAATAGAGGGGGGGCCGCACACTGGCCACCAATGATATTACAATAGAGGGGGGAGGCCACACACTGGCCACCAATGATATTACAATAGAGGGAGGGGGGGCCGGGGGAGGCCGCACACTGGCCACCAATGATATTACAATGGGGGGGGGGGGCGCACTCTGGCCACCAATGATATTCAAACTGGGGAGGGAGGGGGGTCTGCCCCCTGCTGCCTGGCAGCCCCTGATTTCTTATAGGGGGCTATGATATGCACAATTAACCCCTCAGGTGCAGCACCTGAGGGGTTAATTGTGCGGATCACAGCCCCCTGTAAGAGATCGGGTGCTGCCAGGCAGCAGGGGGCAGTCATGTACACAGTTCGTAGTATATTCTAACTAGAAGCGTCCCCATCACTATGGGAACGCCTCTGTGTTAGAATATACTGTCGGTTCTGTTGGGCATTTTCATACATATACAATATTATCTAATGACATTATAATCAAAATGAATGCTCATCTCATTGCCTTTAAGAATAAGATTCAGCCTGAACCAAAGTTTTGTTACATGGCTGAAAAAAACCAAGATGAGTTCATGGCAAGTTCAGTTTATATATAATAATAATAATTGTGAACATAGATGGACATTGTATTTAAAAGTCAGTGCTAAAGATATGAGACCATCTGTTAAGGAGTATGCCAACTCCCTAAGACATCTCTGTCTAGAGGGGACAAGGTTACTTGATAAGGACTCACGTCCGTATCACACACCTGGTGTATGAGGTTCAATTTATATATTCATAATTATATATATATATATATATATATATATATATCTCTGCATGGTATATTTAGTTTACAATATATGTTAATCAATAATTCATATAATGTGTTATCTATGTGTAACAATGTATCGATTTATATATATGTTATACCATGTATTTATCATTTAGAAGAAACAACTACGGAAACAACTCAGTAAGTTTAAGTTAATTGGATTTCAAAACAATAGTTATTCATGGGAGTACATAAATGAAATCTACAAGTTCCGATGCCCAGCATCAAAGCCGCTACATAAAATTTTCATCGTCAACCCATATTTCAAAAGATAAGAGAAGACAGTCAACTCCAACTAGTCCAGGATATAGGTAATTAAAAGTGTAAGGAAAAGACCTTCCTCAGTGATTTATGGTAGATAGGTCAAAAAGTTCATGTGAAAGTATTATTAGATATTTAATTTTAATGCTTAAAAAGTTGTTATATTCACCTACAGTACCGCAGTGCCATCTGGAGGCAGATGGGCAACATTATATTATTTCATTATTTGTCCTATGCCATATTAGGAGTTGAAATAACGTCATGAGGTTATTAGCATACGAATACACCCACCCTACCTGATTGGGAATCCCTAATCTAAAGGGGATGATTCTTAGATAAGGGGGGGAATAATTATTCGTGTGCGGAGTAGCAGAAGAGAGGCGATCAAGGAAAAGGGTCGATCAAGAGAAAAGAGAGCTAGCTAGGAGAGGAGAAGTTGAGGTCTATCAAGATGGAAGCCAAAATAAGATGCGCTATGATGGACCACCCAGCTTTACAAAGGAGCAGAAGTGAGATTCCTGCTAGGACTTGGTAAGAGACACAGAAAATGATATTTCATTTTATTAAGACTAATTTGATAGTGTGGGTGAAATTATACCATCTAGATTGGCGAATAAATAAATAATTAAATTAATTGATCATCTCCATATTGAGATGTAGTCTTAGGATATTGTGAGGCTTCATTCTACCTGCAGAAGAATCTAGACTCATAATCTAGCAAAGCATTAAATGATTGCTTATATATATGTATATTGATATTGATAGAACATTCTTCGCCAAGCTAAGTGATGGATTCCCACCGGAAAGACGTCAAGTCCTTCCCATTTTAAGATCCTAGATCCCTGTTATTTGTCTTAATAGTCTTACCAAAGTTATATCCTTGGATGGATTTGCCCATCTTGAAGTCATGTGACGTGTAGTTGGTTAGGGGGGGCAGAATGTATTTAGCATTCTATAATGATGTCTAGGATTAGACATGCCCATCCTGATATCATGAGGTTTTCTCTGAACAGAAGTAATGTATGTAACTTATGTTCCTACTTTGATATCCTAACCTAATAGTAGCTTGGTTATAATGTGACAAGTTATTTCCACTCACATGTATTGTTAAGCTTGTAATGCTTTATAATTACGCTATATATATTCATTAGCATGTATCATTGTGTTTATTTACTTATATATGTTTATAATCTTGTAACCAATAAATCTGCATATTTTTATAATACCTATGTATTATTGTATAATGCAGAACTACATTTTATCATTAACGTCATCTCACGTCAAAAAGAGCTTATTTATCTGAGGAAATAGTCGGACTCAGATGTGAATTGTATCAATTAGGGTGTCTACAATTCACCAGGTCATGATTTTAAGAATTTATGACAATTTTTATAAATTTTATTTTTTTATGGTTAATTATTTTTATGACCATAATTAATAATTCTTAATTGAATTATTACCACCCGACAGTTCTGAGTTTTCACGAAGTGAAAACTCCGCTCTGAAAAAGCTTTTATGCAGACGGATCTTCGGATCCGTCTGTATGAAAGTAACCTACGGATCACGGGCGCGGATGCCAATCTTGTGTGCATCCGTGTTCTTTCACGGACCCATTGACTTGAATGGGTCCGTGAACCGTTGTCCGCCAAAAAAATAGGACAGGTCATATTTTTTTAACGGACAGGAAACACGGATGCGGCTGCAAAACGGTGCATTTTCCAATTTTTCCACGGACCCATTGAAAGTCAATGGGTCCGCGAAAAAAAACGGAAAACGGCACAACAGCCACGGATGCACACAACGGTCGTGTGCATGAGGCCTAAGACAAACTTTTTTTCCCCCAAAAGTGGGAGGAAAATGGCAGTGCGTCTTATAAAGCGATGGTTGACTTTTTACGTGGCTGACACGGATGTATCGCCTGCCGCTATGCTGCACAGCACGTCCGGCGATACATCAGTTTCAGTGCGGGGAGGGAGGAGGGGCTGGAGACAAGTCGTTATTTTAATGAACACCTGTTCTTATATCTATTTTATTTATCTGTTCTGTGCAGTGCTATTAAGAAAATGGCAAGTTTTGTATTTTGTACTTTTGCAGTAATGCAAATATGTTTACTTTAATAAAATGTTTTATTTTGAAAAACACTGTGCATTTCAGTTCTTGAGTTAAGCATAACTACATTTTAGCATTATCAGTAATTTGTGTGGGTTTTTGCTTAGAAAATCCAAGCAAATAGACCTCTTGCACAATTCCCTTTAAAATATCGCATCGCATATCGTTATCGCAATTTTTAGGGCCATAATCGCAATCGCACAAAATTCCCATATTGTGCAGCCCTAGTAGGGGCTAATTTTTTGCGGGACAATCTGTACTTTTTATTGATACCATCTTGGAGTGTGTGACTTTTTGATCACACTTATTATTAAAAATTTTTGGGGAGAAGAAGCAATGAAAAATGGCAAATTGGTCATTTTGACCCTTTTTTTCGTTAAGCCATTCGCCGTATTGGAAAAATATTTTTATATTTGAATAGTACGGGCGTTTTTGGTCGCGCTGATACCCATGATGTTTATATTTTTTGTTATTTAGGTATTTATTTTTTTATTACACGGAAAGGGGGGTGATTTAAACTTTAATATTTTTTTTATATATTTAAAAAAAAAAAAAATTTGTAATGATTTTGAAGCTCATATATGAGCCTATAAATTTGTTTTTCATTTTGAACCATCATGTATTTTTAAAATGAGTTTATTACTGTGAATTGCTCATTTCTTATGTTGGCCTGGCATCTGGTGGCCAAAAGAGAATTCAAAGCAGGCATGCTCAACCTGCGGCCCCCCAACTGTTGCTGCAAAACTACAACTCCCAGCATGCCCAAACAGCTATCAGCCTACAGCAGGGCATGATGGGAGTTGTAGTTTTACAACAGCTGGAGGGCCGCAGGTTGAGCATCCCTGATTCAAAGCAACTACCAACATCCCCATTGGCCGCAGGGGGTGTCGGTAGAAAGCCCGGAAGTGCGAGCCTTTAATTACCACAATCGGCATTATTGCCGGTCATGGTAATTAGCGGCAGGTCTCTGCTGTTTTAAAACCTGCTGGCCTTGACGCCTTGTGCATGTGCGAGCAGGCGCCATGTTTGCCTATCGCTCCAGCGCCGTACATGTATGACGCTGGTAGCGAACAGGTTAAAGGGGTTATCCAAGACTTTTATTTTGCTGTGGACATAGCTGTAAGGGAGGTTGTGTTTTGCAGCAGTTGTTGGATTTAAAGGGATTATCCTACTGTTTTACAGTCAATGACCCTGTTTTGTTCATTAACTTGCTTCTATATTGGAGGTCATTTATCAAAGAGCAAAGCTTTACGCCTCCTGCACTGCTGGACGATGCGCCTCAGTTATGACACATACATTAGGCGCATCCTTTGCAAGTCCGTGCACCTAGGTTGAAATCTAATCCACCTCCTCGCTGGAAAATGACATAAATTTTATAGAATTTTCCAGGGCTCTGCTCCCATCAGTCCCCATTGTTTACAGCGGCGTAAAAATGCCATGTACGCCTACATTTAGAGACAGGGGCATTTAAAAAGTTACATAATTGGGATGGGTTAATTATTTTTTAAGCCAAAAGCTGGCACAAGGTGATAAATAACCCCTATTGTGTTTCTTTTTTGGTGTCTGCTGCTGCCCCTGTAAACGGTGCCTGTGAATTGTTTTGGCTACTGCATCCTTAATGTATGACATCACTGATAATGGCTTCCATGCCACCCCCTTCCAGACGATAATGCTACTGTCCAGGAGCAGACTGGCCATTATAGACCCTACATGGAAATTTCCCAGGAGGCCACCCAAGCCCTCCTCATGCCCGAGAACAGTAGATGAGGGAGCGAAACATGTTCCATACTACCAAGTATCACAGTTCAGGAGCTATGGGACTCGATACTACCAGTAGCTAACCAGTTTGCAAAACGGGATGAGTTCCTGAATTGGAACTATGGCTCCCAAGAGCGTGAGAAAATCTTTACCCAATTATGTGATTCTGACCCGAGTTCTTTCATACGAACTAGGGTGTCCATGGCTAAGATCCAGGTTATTCTCTGCAAGCTGTCCGTGGATCTCCATCTGCGGGGGATAGTTTGCCTCATGGCCTGTACAAAGATTCTAAGCGCTCCTCTTTTTATCTGTTGGGGGCGTCCCGGATAGATGGTCAGTAGGGCAATCAATGGTGAGGGTGTAACATTAGAATGGTATAAAGCATTGTATAGGGCAAAAACGTCTGACCGTACAGAAGAAACTCCTGGGCACTCCCACCATATATGAAGCATGGTGCCCACTGCTGAGTTACATCGCCAGCATGTATCAGGGACTGTAAAATAATAAACTAACATTTTTTATCAGGCTAGGGTTATTTTAGAGGACCATGCAAGGGCAGCACTTGTGTTGAAGTGTCAATTTTGACAGGTTGAGACGACAATAGCATTTGGGAAGGTTAGGAATCCTCCTTCTCAGCATATTATTATTAGCTTTACAAATAAGGTATACATAGAAGACCACGATGTAAGGGAATTTACTTGTTAACCATATATGTCTGTTAGAATGTTAAATTTAGGATACAATGTAACTCTATGTAGAGTCAACCTATAAAATGGCTTTGTTTCATGACATAGGCAGAGCATTCTTGCACGGACACCTATTGCTCTCACACACACACACAGATTCACACATACACGTTATTTTGGGGAAATAAGCTTTTTCACTTATTTTAATTGTTTTATTGCTTGCTTGTAACCTTTCAAGACTTATTGCTGTGCTATATTTTTCTCTTTCTAAACTTTGTAACTTTCTTTTTATGAGAATTAAATCCTTCTAATTTTATCTTTCATCACGAACTTTGCACATTTTGTTGGGCTCCTTCTAAAGCATTTCTTGAAAAATAGAGTAATGCAGGACGTTATTCTACAGGGACCGATTGATAAAATCGGTGGACCTTCACTGGGGTTCTATACCATCTCATCTGAATGAAGAACTGTATATAGAGCAGTAATGTTTAAAGGGGAATGCCACTTTTAGTAAACCTTTAATAAAGTCATAAGGATTTTGGGGTTATTTATCAAACTGGTGTAAAGTAGAACTGGCTTAGTTGTCCATAGCAACCAATCAGATTCCCACCTTTCATTTTGGACTGCTCCTTCGGAAAATGAAAGGAGGAATCTGATTGGTTTCTATGGACAACTGAGCCAGTTCTACACCAGTTTGATAAATGATCCCCATTATGTATATTATAGCATCAGACTACACAATTATGATACAGAATTTATACATTCAGAACTCCTAGGTGGCAATGACGACTCTCCTTCCCTCCTTTTTTTTTTTTTTTAAGTCTATGGGGGTCATTTATTAAGACCGGCATTTTAGACACCGGTCTTATTAACCCTATAACTGGCGGTGAATCTGCCGAAGTTATGAATAGGCGCCGGCATTTAACAAGCATGATAGTCCTTATAAATCTTCAGCCCCAATGATAGGACAGTGTAAAGGGGTCCTTAGTCTGGGCCTGTGCAAACCAACCTTCATGTCCAGGATAGCTACCAGAACCTTACAATACTACACTACATAGAGTAACAGAGTAAGGGCTCATGCACACGGCCGTTGTCCGGCCGTACCCGTATTGCACCATCTGGATCCCTCTGCGGAATCCGCACGGATGTTGCCCATGCTTTGGGGACCGAAAATTGCGGCCCTACATGCACGGAACGGCCTTTGCATGAGGCCAAAGAGGGAATAAGCAGAGTCAAAAACTTTTATTCTGTATATTTATATTTAGAAATATGTTATCCTACCAAAATATTACTATGCAATGTATAGGACAATTTAAATAGTACTTAAATATACATGAAATAAAAATATACTCGCGTATATGTCAGTGTAATATGCGGCAGGGAGATGAGCGCTTCCATTGTGGAAGCGCTCATCTCCCGTCTGATCAGAGGCCGGCGCAGGCGCTGGACGCAATGTACGGAGCGGGGGCCGGGGGAGGGACTGGGAGGAGGAGCTGGGGCCGGCAATAGCGGTGGGGCGGTGCGGTCACTGTACTATAGCCCCGCCCCACCGCTCCCTCCGGTATACTAATATAAAATGTATTATTGAATTAAAAGTTATTAAACATGCCCCCCTCACTCCTAATAGTACCGTATATCCGAATTTCTTCTGTATAATGCAGGCAGGCCGGGCGGCCGGCGCGTCCCTCAGTGATGTCACGTGCCTGCGCCGCCTGTTTTATAAATGAAGCAGGCGGCGCAGACAAGTGACGTCACTGAGGGACGCGCCAGCTGCCCGGCTCACCTGCCGGCATTATACAGAAGAAATTCGGATATACGGTACTATTAGTAGTGAGGGGGGCATGTTTAATAACTTTAAACGGCGGCGGCGGGCACACGGAATCTGTGGATGGCACAGTTAAGGGGTGGGGGTCTGTGGATGGCACTGTTATGGGTTGGGGGGGCACTGTGGATGGCACTGTTATGGGGTGGGGGGTCTGTGGATGGCACATATATTACAGTGCCAGCCACAGATCCCCCTGTAACAGTGCCAGCCACAGATCCCCCCCCATAAGTGTCCGTCATCCACAGATCCCCCCATAAGTGTGTGTCCGATCCACATTTCTTTCTTTTTTTATTCTCTTATACGTTAATAAGGATACAGTGTTATGCAGAGGTGTACTTATAACAATTTTATAGACAAATGATACTATTTACAGTCGCGCGAAATGTTTTCTTCTTCCTAGGGGGGGCATGACAGAAAATAATTGAGAAGCACTGATCTAGTGGCATGTAAGGATAGTTACTTACTGTTTTACATGGAGAGCGTGTGGCCTTTACCTGTCACGGATGGTGTTGCAGAAAGCTGGAACTTATAAATAAACATTCGACTGGCTTAATCCCAAACTAAGGAGCATATGGGTGAGCCCTATAAAACCCCTAGAGCTCTCCCTGACTGCTATGCCCATGCAAAGATCTTTATGGTAGACGATTGCATGCCCTCGTACCTTATACTATGTGACACCTGAAAACCCTATAATAGTGTGGGGACACGACCACCGGCTCCCTGCACTTAATACGGACGGAGTCAGGGTCACCTACAATCAAGCCATTAAGAAACACAAATAAAGGAAACAGACTTAGGCTACTTTCACACCTGCGTTCGGGTGTCCACTCGTGAGCTCCGTTTGAAGGGGCTCACAAGCGGCCCCGAACGCAACCGTCAAGCCCTAATGCATTCTCAGTGGACGCGGATCCGATGAGAATGCATCAGTCTGCCAGCGTTCAGCCTCCGCTCAGCGAGCGGACACCTGAACGCTGCGTGCAGCGTTCGGGTGTCCGCCTGGCCGTGCGGAGGCAAGCGGATCCGTCCAGACTTACAATGTAAGTCAATGGGGACGGATCCGCTTGAAGATGACACCATATGGCTCAATCTTCAAACGGATCCGTCCCCCATTGACTTTCAATGTAAAGTCTGGACGGATCCGTTCAGGCTACTTTCAGACGTAGGTTTTTTTTTCAAACTATAATGCAGACGGATCCGTTCTGAACGGATACAAACGTCTGCATTATAGGAGCGGATCCGTCTGAGCAGACATCAGACGGACCCGCTCTGAACGCTAGTGTGAAAGTAGCCTTATCTGAGGAATCAGGAGAAGCAGCCTCCAGCAGTGAACACAATCCAGGAAGAAGTATAAACCGCAAAGTGAGGCAGTATGGGAGGGAATATAAAGGGAGACAATCAGTGCAAATAGGTGATAGCTGGGAGAAGGAAAGGAGATGAGAACTTGAAACCAAAACAAAGAACATCATACAACAGGTAGAGAAGAACGTCTGCCAGATCTTCTCACAGAGCTGGCGGTGACATTACCATGTGGAGCGGCAGGGCAGAGGAGCGTGCCGCCAATCTGCCGGCGTCTGACAGCACGACTAAGCGCGCTGTTAAGTTTAAATGGAAGGGGAGGGGTGGCTGTGCGCATGCATGATGGGCGTGGCCGCCGCCCACGTGATTGTGTGTATGTCACCTGACGCGGCGAGCTGCGTGCCCACTAGTGCATGCGCACTTGCCTAAAGGGCAGCCTATTCGCAGCGCGGCCTCACCGACGTCACGGCGCTTGCCTCAGTGCGCGGCCCGTCGCAGCTTGCCTCAGTGCGCGGCCCGCGGCCACTTGCTGGCTGCCTCCGTGCATGACCTGCTGCCTCTGGGCAAGGCCTGCAGTGACTTGCTCCCCCGTGCAGGGCCTGCTGTGGCTCGCTGCCTTCGTGCTAGGCCTGCTGTCACTTGCTGACACTTGATGTCTTCGTACCGAACCGGCTGACACTTGCCTCCTACTGGTGTCCTGACACATAAAATTAACAAGGTAGGAGGCAGAAAGTTAAGTTAAAGCTAAAGAGGTCCTATAGTGAAGACCTCAGGAAGGACCCAGTGTGACTGGAGTAGCCTACAGTGTCTATTCACAATCTACAGTTTTGCGCAATGCTGTATGGGAGCCAAATTCCTCCTTGGACAATGTGGACAATATTAACGGAAATTGTATGTATTTGCAAAGGGTATAGTATACGCTACACCTGGAGATAGTATGGGTCAGTCTGAAGTTAGAGATCCTACCCAGATCTGTTGCAATGTTACAATACCTTGTATTTCACCAAGTAAAGCAACGTTTGGTTTACCAACTGCGTACTCTATTAATCCTCCTACAAATCGGTGTGCCACCGTTACAGGCACTGGCGTCACGAATCTTAAAGGGACCTTACCTAAGGCACTCAAAACACCTACAACATCCAGGGCACCTCACATACCATCAGGTCTGGTCCCTATCTACAGAGTGTGCCCCAGAGGAACTAGTGTCTGCCTCTCCTTTCACTGTTGCATGCCTGCCCAGGGTTCTCAGAAAAGTGAGTAATCCTCGATTGCCCATACCGTGACCTCACTGTCGCTATACCCTGCAGGTCTGGCGTGCTGCATTTGTACCTGGGGTGCTGGCGTCGTGAACATTAGGGACCCTGCCTTCATTGCACGTAATGCCAAAACCTCCCCTCGCTGCACGCTGTCCCAGGGAGCTACAAAACGGCAATAGAGACTGTGCATTCTTCTGTCCTTATTCTCATTTACAGCCATGCTCACACATATAAGCTGGGGCTATGTATGTGTAACATCCCAGGGTTATGTTACTAAACTCTTTTACCCCGCTACAACCTGTTAAGTGTATCTGCATTGTCATCCTGTGTAATTTAACATCACATCCTCACAAATGTGCATTTTCTAAGCCTGTTACATGTATTTGCTGTAATTTCCATGTACACCAGCAGGTGGCAGCAATGTGTTACCAGGGCCTTAGTTCAGTTTAGCATATCTTTTTTTAATAGCGTTTATTTAACATTTTGCATATTAATACAACACTCCCAAGGGGAGAATAGAAAAGAACAATCCTTCCATGACCCATGCACTCGCATTGGCAAGTCCAATATTAACATATATCTTGACCTTAAAGGACATATAAGTGACTTCAATACAAGGTATCGCTGTTTCCAGTAGATTAGTTCTAGGACTCACTCCAACCACATGCACACTCACATTCATACCATGGGTGATTCACTCGCCACTGCCAATGACTCAAGTTGTGCCCTCCGCCTGGACCCAAAGGCCCCAGATATTATCAAATCGATCAGGCAATCCCCTTGCCTCTTATGTCAACTTGTACATTTGCAGGTCTTTATTTATCAGGAGTACCCATTGGCTCACTGTAGGACACTTGGGCGGTTTCCAATTCAAAAGTATATTCTTTCTCCCATAGAACATCAACAATCTTAATAATATTCTGTTATATTTGGAAGGAGTAGCGTCAGAGACTAGCCCTAGTAAACATATTACAGGATTACAGATCCCTGGGAGCCCTAACCTAACGTTAATAAGGTTACATATTCCCTTCCAGTATGACTTCATCACAGGGCAGAGCCATACCATATGAAAGAAAGAGCCCCTCGCCTCTCCACATCTGTCACATCCAGGATTCGGTATTTGCCGCATCTGATAGAGACGCAGTGGGGTCAAGTATACTCTGTGCATCCACTTAGCTTGAATGAGCTGATCTCTAGCACTTATAACTGACGTTTTCCATCTCAGACGCCACTCCTCCAAATGAGCATCCTCCAATTCCGGGATATCCTCAGCCCATTTAACAAAGGAAGCTCTAATAGGGGATTCTTGCATTTTGACGATTTCAGCATAAAAGGAGGATATAGGTTTGCATGGGATTTTCCTTCTGGCTACTGACTCTAGTGGGCCACACTCTAATTTTAAGGACAGGGATTTAAATTGTTTCTCACAGGCATGCCTCAATTGGAGGAAGCGGTAAAAGCTTGTCGGTGGCAGCTGGAATTCAGCCCGCAGGCTCTCAAAGGAACGGAAGATCCCTTCATGGAACAGTTGCGTTAGATACTTAAGGCCCTTCCTAGGCCAGAATTCAAAATCGGGAAGGTGCAAGAGCTCTGGAAGAAGCCTGTTACGCCATAATGGGATATAAGGGGACCAGGTGTCCCCCGCCTGATTTTCAGCGTGTATCTCTACAAATCTCACCCAAGCCTCGCTAACTGTCACCATAGACTCCGTATAAAGCCCAGGACCTGTGACCCTTCCCCCCTATATACCAGATTAGTCAAAGCTTCAAAAGAACCAGCTAGCGCCGACTCTAATACCACCGCTGGGTTATTGGCATCCGCCCTAATCCACCAAGATGCATACATTAGGCGTGTAGCTATGTAATATATAAACATATCCGGAAGCTGCAAACCCCCCTGTACGTAGGAGGCCTTCAGTGTCTTTCTCGCAATTCTGGGGGACCGATGAAGCCACAAGAAACGGGACAAGGTTCTATACAAAATGTCAAAATGGGACTTAGGGATCCTAACCGGGACTGCTCTATAAATATACAGAAGTTTGGGTAGCAACACCATCTTAACAATGTTGATCCTTCCCACCAGGGTTAAAGGAAGGTTTTCCCAGGCTTCCAGCTTGCGCGTGACGTATTCCATAGTGGGTCTCAGATTCAATTGACAGAACTGCCTAGGGTCCCTATGGATATGTATTCCTAGGTAAAGAAAACTTTCCACCACCTTCAGTGGTGATACCGGGGAAATGTCCACAGGTTCATCCACATCTATAATACATAAACTAGACTTGGTCCAGTTTACCCGTAGTCCCGAGTATCCCCCATATCCATTCACCACGTCTAGCAGGGTCTCTAAGGAAGGGCCAGGGTAAGCCAAGTAAACTAACAGGTCATCCGCATAGAGTGACACCTTCTCCTGAATCCCGGCTATTGTCCACCCCTCTATCAGAGAGCTATTGTTGATCAGCTGTGTCAACGGTTCCATTATCAGGGCGAACAACAAAGGGGATAGAGGACACCCCTGCCTAGTACCCCTGTACAGCCTGAAGGGCCTGGACATAACTCCATTCACCCTAATCCTCGCTATAGGTGCCTGATATACCAATTTGACCCACTTAATAAAAGAGGGAGGGAAACCAAGGCGAAACATTGTCTCCCAAATAAAATGCCACTCCACTGAGTCAAAGGCCTTTTCGTTATCTAGGGCTGCCAAGACTCTTGAACCCGCATTATCATGCCTGACCTGCAAGTTGGTGAATAATCTCCTAAGATTTATGTCAGTCGTCTTCCTGGGCATAAACCCAGATTGATCTGGGTCAATAATGGACAATATCACCTCACCCAGACGCCTAGCCAGAACTTTGGCCAAGATTTTTGCATCCGTGTTTAGAAGGGAAATCGGCCTGTATGAAGCACACTGATCCGGAGGCTTCCCAACTTTGTGAATTACCACGATGGTCGCCTCCCCAAAGGAGGAAGGCAACTGCCCGGACTCACATGCATAATCAAAAAGCCTGAGTAAACGTGCAGATTGTAAAGTAACATCCAACCTGTACCATTCAATCGGGAAGCCGTCCGGACCAGGCGACCTCCCAGGCGCCATGTCCTCAAAAGCTGCTCTGACCTCCCCTTCATCAATAGCCCTCCCTAAATAACTACTATCAGCCGCAGCCAAAGTAGTAAGTGGGATGGATTGAAGGAACGAACGAATCCCCTCTGGGGAGGAAGTGGATTTAGAACGGTATAGGTCAGTATAGAACTGAACAAACTGTTCACAAATATCTGCCGGTCGATATACCTTCAAGCCATCCCCGCCGGTAATGTGCGGAACTACCGTCTGTGGCACCTCGGTCCTAGCCAGGAAAGCTAAGGCACTCCCATTTTTGTCGCCATCTGCAAAGACTAGGCGCCTCTGGAACAGCAATTTCTTCTTGGTATACTCAGTGAGATGCAAGTTAAGTTTCCTCTGGGCCTCATCCCATAAACCACGGTTCACACTATTTGGGTCTGTGATAAAGGCTTGCTCCTTCCCAACTACCTTGTTTTCTAGTTTAACTCTAGTGGCACTCAGCTCTTTCCTGTATGATGCAATTGCCTGAATCAACGTACCACGTAGCACAGCTTTAAATGCCTCCCACTCCACCAGAGGATTAGTAGAGCCCTCATTAAGTTCCCAATAATCCTTCATCCCCTGCTGTGCAGCCAAACTCACCGGCAACACCTCAAGCCATTTACTATTAAGTCTCCATAGCCTTTCTGCAGGCGCAAGTGGCTGTCTCAGAATCACCAGCAGGGGGGCATGGTCAGAAATGCCTCTCGGCAAATATTCCGTGGCCACCAGCGAGGGCAACAGCTCCCTACTGAGAAATACTAAATCGATCCGGGAGAGCGCTGCATAGGAAGCCGAATAACAAGAGTATTGCCGAAGGTCAGGGTGCATATATCTCCAGCCCTCTGTTAGGGCAAATACCTCTGCCCAGGAGTTCAATGCATCAGTATGCGCCCCCCCAGGGCGAAGCCTATTCATCGAACGGTCTAGCACCGCATTATAATCCCCAAGCACAATCAGAGGCACCGGAGGTAACGCTGCAACACGTTTCATAATTTCGTCCAACACATCCCTCTGAAAAGGGGGGGGGACATACACCCCTATCACAAGATAATCAATGCCTCTGATTGCAGCATGAAGGATCACAAAACGCCCCATCATGTCAGTCTGAACTAAATAAGATCGGAAGGGAAGGGATTTCGCCACCAGAATTGACACACCTCTCGCTCTAGAACTGTATACCGCATGGTAAGCCGCTCCCACCCAGGGTCTCCTCAGCGCCAGCAATTTCCGCCCCTGCAGATGTGTCTCCTGCAATATCAATAAATCAGGGTTATGTTCCTTTACAAAATTGAAGACAAGGGATCTTTTAATTTTATCATTTAGTCCCCTGACATTCCAGGAGACAAACCGACAGATTGCCATTATCAGGGCCGGATTAAGAGCGTCATGGGCCTGGTGCTGAGGATTTTGCTGGGCCTTTTTATGGAACTGCACTCAGTGTCTTACATATATATTTTATCGATACCATTAAAGTATTTTTTTCCTGCAACTACCCCTTCATTTGGCGTCTATCTTGGCAACATGGAGGGGGACCACGGGAGGGGGAACCTGAGGGTGGGACACCCTCAGGGCACTATAGTGTCAGGAAAACCGCTTTGTTTTCCTGACACTATAGTGATCGTTTAACATGACTATGAAGATTACTGTTTTCTAGCTGCTGTGGACTGTGGACTAGCAGCTAGAAACAGTAATTTTCATAGAGCTGTGTTATGATTTATGGACACAGCACTCAGCATGCTCAGCCGGTCAGATAGAAGGCTGGCTAAGCATGCTGAGAGCTGTGTCTAAATAACATAACACATTAAAGGGATTCTGTCACCAGGTTTCACCCCTGTCAGCTAAAAATATGCTGATGTTCAGGGCGTCTTCACGATTCCTAATGTGGGCTTATAAATGTCATCTGTGGGCTTATTTAGCTAAAAAACAGCTTTTACTAACCTGTCAGTCAAACAAATAAGGGGATGTTAATGAATGCAAGGTGTCGGCCGCACCCGCCGCCGTTCGTGCCCAGCGCCGCCTTTCCGGACTTCTGCGCCGCCTCCTAATCCTCTGTGCCGCCTCTCGCTCTCCCTCCCCCCTCCTCCTGCTGTAAGATCTCGCGCATACAGGGGTTGAGCGAAGTGCCGGCGCATGCTCACTTCGCTGTAAGAAGCCAAATGGAGAAGTCTGCACGGCTGCATCAGGCAGAGCCCTGTGCGCAAGCGCGAGATCTTACAGCAGAAGGAGGGGGGAGGGAGGGAGAGCGAGAGGCGGCACAGAGGATTAGGAGGCGGTGCAGAAGTCCGGAAAGGCGGCGCTGGGCACGAACGGCGGTGGGTGCGGCGGGCAACTTGCACCCATTAACATCCCCTTGGGCACCTTATTTGTTTGACTGACAGGTTAGTAATAGCTGTTTTTTAGCTAAATAAGCCCACAGATGACATTTATAAGCCCACATTAGGAATCGTGAAGACGCCCTGAACATCAGCATATGTTTAGCTGACAGGGGTCAAACCTGGTGACAGAATCCCTTTAAAGAAATTACTGTTTCTAGCTGCTGTGGACTAGCTGTGGACTGTGGACTAGCAGCTAGAAACAGTAATTTCTTTAATGTGTTATGTTATTTAGACTGAGCTCTCAGCATGCTTAGCCAGTCAGTAATTTCCATAGTGCTGTTCTGATTTATGGACACAGCTCTCAGCATGCTTAGCCAGCCTTCTATCTGGCTGTGCTTCTTGAGAGTCACAGTCCACAGGCTCAGAAACAGCCAGATAGAAGGCTGGCTAAGCATGCTGAGAGCTGTGTCCATAAATCAGAACAGCACTATGATTGCCCTCCCTTCCAACTGGATGAGTTTATCTGATACCTGCTCCAGAAGCTCCTGCTGTCTCACGGGCTGGTGTGGCTGAGCGCTGTGGGCCGTGTGCTGGTCGAAACTGCTGAGCAGGTTGTACACAGCGCAGCGTGCAGGAGGGATAACCGCGGGCGCACTGAGGTCATATCCGGTGGGCCGGCATTACAGGAACCGCACCAGCTGCTCTGACGTCCTGCCGCCGGATATCCTGTGACGTATATCCGACGGCAGGACGTCAGAGCAGCTGGTGCTGTTCCTGTAATGCCGCGGCCCACCGGATATGACCTCAGTAGTGATGGGAAGTTCGGATCTTTCAGATGAATCGGTTCATGAATCGGATCTTCGGTTCACTTGCTGAGTCACTGACTGCTGAGCTGACTCGCAAGTAAACCGAAGACTCTAGGTGCCGGTGCGCATGCGCAGATGCTATCCATTCGATTCACTTGCTGACTCAGTCGGCTCTTCAGCTCTCTAATGAGTGAGTCAGGATCAGGAAGAGTGATTGATTATAGTGATAATGAAGGGAAGCTGAGGCTGACGCCGGACAGGAGGACTCAGGAGCTGTCACTGTGGTGTGCATTGTTGTCTGCTGTGCATTGTTACCCACAGTGACAACCGTCTGACACTGACAGTAGTACAACCAACCAAGTGAAGTGAAATGTGAATGCAGCACAGGGAAAACTATGTGCTGATAACAGTATTACAGTAACACAGTCACTGGCTGATAATAAAATAGTCCCCACAGTCCCCACTTAACGGAATCCATAAAGGAGATGTGAACCCACCCTTAGTTATATAGCTACTGAATGAGATGCCTTTAACCCCTTAAGGACTCAGCCCTATTTCACCTTAAGGACTTGGCCATTTTTTGCAAATCTGACCAGTGTCACTTTAAGTGCTCATAACTTTAAAACGCATTGACTTATCCAGGCCGTTCTGAGATTGTTTTTTCATCACATATTGTACTTCATGACACTGCTAAAATTGGGTCAAAAAAGTTAATTTTTTTGCATAAAAAAATACCATATTTACCAAAAATTTAGAAAAATTAGCAAATTTCAAACTTTCAGTTTCTCTACTTCAGTAATACATAGTAATACCCCCAAAAATTGTGATTACTTTACATTCCCCATATGTCTACTTCATGTTTGTAGCATTTTGGGAATGATATTTTATTTTTTGGGGATGTTACAAGGCTTAGAAGTTTAGAAGCAAATCTTGAAATTTTTCAGAAATTTACAAAAACCCAATTTTTAGGGACCACTACAGGTCTGAAGTCACTTTGCGAGGCTTACATAATAGAAACCGCCCAAAAATGACCCCATTCTATAAACTACACCCCTCAAGGTATTCAAAACTGATTTTACAAACTTCGTTAACACTTTAGGTGTTGCACAAGAGTTATTGGCAAATGGGGATGAAATTTGCGAATTTCTTTTTTTTGCCTAATTTTCCATTTTAACCCATTTTTTCCACTAACAAAGCAAGGGTTAACAGCCAAACAAGACTGTATCTTTATTGCCCTGACTCTGCCGTTTACAGAAACACCCCATATGTGACCGTAAACTACTGTACGGCCACACAGCGGGGCGTAGAGTGAAAGGTGCGCCGTATGGTTTTTGGAAGCCAGATTTTGCTGGACTGTTTTTTTGACACCATGTCCCATTTGAAGCCCCCCTGATGCACCCCTAGAGTAGAAACTCCATAAAAGTGACCCCATCTAAGAAACTACACCCCTCAAGGTATTCAAAACAGATTTTACAAACTTTGTTAACCCTTTAGGTGTTGCACAAGATTTAATGGAAAATAGAGATACAATTTCAAAATTTCACTTTTTTGGCAGATTTTCCATTTTAATATTTTTTTTCCAGTTACAAAGCAAGGGTTAACAGCCAAACAAAACTCATTTTTTATGGCCCTGATTCTGTAGTTTACAGAAACACCCTATATGTGGTCGTAAACCGCTGTACGGGCACACGGCAGGGCGCAGAAGGAAAGGAATGCCATACGGTTTTTGGAAGGCAGATTTTGCTGGACTGGTTTTTTTGACACCATGTCCCATTTGAAGCCCCCCTGATGCACCCCTAGAGTAGAAACTCCAAAAAAGTGACCCCATTTTAGAAACTACGGGATAGGGTGGCAGTTTTGTTGGTACTAGTTTAGGGTACATATGATTTTTGGTTGCTCTATATTACACTTTTTTGTGCGGCAAGGTAACAAGAAATAGCTTTTTTGGCACGTTTTTTTTTTTGTTATTTACAACATTCATCTGACAGGTTGAATGATGTGGTAATTTTATAGAGCAGGTTGTCACGGACGCGGCGATACCTAATATGTATACAATTTTTTTTATTTATGTAAGTTTTGCACAATGATTTCATTTTTAAAACAAAAAAAATGTTTTAGTGTCTCCATAGTCTAAGAGCCATAGTTTTTTCAGTTTTTGGGCGATTATCTTAAGTAGGGTCTCATTTTTTTGCGGGATGAGATGACGGTTTGAGTGGCACTATTTTGGGGTGCATATGACTTTTTGATCACTTGCTATTACACTTTTTGTGACGTAAGATGACAAAAAATTGCTTTTTTTACACCGTTTTTATTTTAATTTTTTTACGGTGGTCACCTGAGGGGTTAGGTAATGTGATATTTTTATAGAGCCGGTCAATACGGACGCGGCAATACCTAATATGTATACTTTTTATTTATTTATTTAAGTTTTACACAATGATTTCATTTTTGAAACCAAAAGAATCATGTTTTAGTGTTTCCATAGTCTAAGAGCCATAGTTTTTTCAGTTTTTGGGCGATTATCTTGGGTAGGGTATGATTTTTGCGGGATGAGATGACGGTTTGATTGGTACTATTTTGGCGTACATGCGACTTTTTTGATCACTTTTATTACCTTTTTTGGGAAGTAAGATGGGCAAAATTTCAATTTCCTAATAGTTTTTATTTTTTTATTTTTATGGCGTTCACCGTGCGGGGAAAGTAACATGACCGTTTTATAGATCAGGTCGTTACGGACGCGGCGATACCAAACATGTGTAGGGAATTTTATTTTTTTTCATTTTTAATCAGTGATAAATGTGTTTTTGGATTTTTACTTTTTTTTCACTTTTTTTTACTTTTTTTTTGACCCAGACCCACTTGGTTCTTGAAGATCCAGTGGGTCTGATGTTGTTCTGTACTGTATTTTACTTACACTTTGTCTGAACAGATCTCTGCCTTTAGCACAGATCTGTTCAGCATCATGGACAGCAGGATGCCTGAGAGGCGTCCTGTTGCCATGGGAACCTTCCCCGTCTGCTCAGTAGTTTTCAGAACTTCGCAGACGGGGAAGGGTAAGCACAGGGCTGAGGGGGGCTGTCTGGGGGCTCTCTCCCTCTCCATCGGGGGGCTGCAAAGGCACAGCAGCCCCCCGATGGGAGAGGGAGGGAGCTCCCTCTTACTGTTAACTTTTTCCATACAGCCGTCCGTACGGACCGCTGTATGGAAAGGGTTAAACGGCTGACATCGCATCATCGATGTCAGCCGTTTATACCAGGGTGCCAGCAATGTGCTGGCACCCTGGTATACCCACTAGAGACCAACGATTATACAAGGGGAGGCGGGCGGGGGATCGCGATCCCGCCTGCCGCACCGCCCGCCTCCCGCACCGCCCCCACCGCCCACAACTCCCCCCCTGCACCACCCGCCGGCAAAAAATCATGCAGGGGTGCAGGGGGGGGGTGTAAAATATATATTTTAGGGACACTAAAGCTTCTGATCCCCGCGGTCAGGGCCCGCGGGGATCAGAAACTGCACAAAGCGCAGCAAACCGCAGGTCTGAATTGACCTGCGGTTTTCTGCGATCGCCGATGCGGGGGGTCAAATGACCCCCCCCTGCATTGTTACAGGATGCCGGCTGAATGATTTCAGCCGAAATCCCGTTCCGATTAACCCCTGGGGCGCCGTAATACAGATTTCAAGTTATGACGTACCGGTACGTCATGGGTCCTTAAGGACTCGGGACCCATGCCGTACCGATACGTCCTAAGTCCTTAAGGGGTTAACATATATATCTCCTGAGAAGCCAATTTGATCCTAAAGGGTTAATTCAACCTGTAATCTAAACTCTGTGTCATCTGTCACTTCTCTTATCTCTCTGCTCCTGTCAACGGCGTACAAAGAAATCACTGGGCCCCATAGCAAGAATCTAAATTGGGCCCCCATTCCCCTTTTATAGCCCCTCCTACTACCCATTCCAGGCCTCTCTCTTTGTTCCATGAACTATGTTCGCTGCTGTTTTATAATTTATGCCATCAGGGCCGGATTGGGATTACAAAACAGGCCTGGCACACAAACAAGGTATAATAGATACAGTGTGTACAGATGTATAGTGTATACAGCAGTGTACTGATATGTGAGGAACGTGGTATAATATATGCAGTGTGTTCAGGTATATAGTATATACAGCAGTGGACTGATATATGAGGTATAAATTACAGCTCGTACCTCACATATCAATCCAATACTGTATATACAATATACCTGTACACACCATCTATTATACCTTGTACCTAACATATCAGTACACTGCTGTATATACAATATATCTATACACACTGCATATATTATACCTTGTACCTCACATATCAGTACACTGCAATATATATTATATATCTGTACATATTGCATCTATAATACTGTTTAATATATGGAGTGTGTGTGTGTGTGTATATATATATATATAGATGTGAGGCATACAAGGTATAATACTGTAGATGCAGTGTTTATAGAAATATGTGGTCAGTTATACATTATGGTCGCTGTGTGTGTGAGGTACATGAGGTAGTGGTCACTGTAACTGTCTGAAGTATTATACATGAGTGAGCAATGAGTAAAATCAGGGCATGGAGGGGGGGGGGGGGGGTAAATGATGAAAAGTGGAGGACCTCCTCTTACCACTCCATTCCAGTCTGTATGGATCAATGCAGAGCTGATTGTGAATTTCTAATACTTGCTGTTAGGAGTTGAAGGACCTGTGATGATGTCAGGGCCGTCTTTAATATTGATTGGACCCTGGGCAAGGATTTCCTTGGGCCCCCTGGATCCCGCCTTCCCACACCCTAGCATGCAATCACGCCCTCCACCACAACATATTATATGTGCACATTGAGCAGCAGTAGTGTATGGTTGCTAATCACTGCAGTATTATTTATTTAGGGACTGTATGGCCTCATGCACACGACTGTGCCGTTTTTTGCGGTCCGCAAAAAACATAAGCCGCACGTGTGCCTTCCACAATTTGCGTAACGGAACGGGCATCCCATTGTAGACATGCCTATTCTTGTCCGCAAAACGGACAAGAATAGGACATGTTCTATTTTTTTTGGCGGGGCCAAGGAACGGAGCAACGGATGCGGACCCAAACAACGGCCGTGTGCATGAGGCCTAAGCACATGCAGTCTCAGGAGTGGTCCACACCACACCCCTGCCTTGCAGCCTCACAGGAGTACAGGACCAGTATCTGCACACGTATGTATGGCATAATTGGGATGCACATCACACATGACACAGGTCTTTACCAGACACATTATTATTGCCACATGTGTCACATGCCACTACCGACTGTACAGCCGTTCAGAGTTCAGACAGTTCACAGTTCCACTTCCTTCAGAAAAGCGAGCCTGCCGTGCACTCCAGCGACTTACAGATAGAGGCAGTGGCGTTGCTATGGCTGGTGTCACCCTTTGCTCAGGGGGGGCCCTCATGGTGTGGACTTGTCATTTTTACTAAGGAATATAGTTTAACCATTTATGTGCAAAAGAGAAAAAAAGAGGTCTTGGTCTATGTGCAGATATCTGATTGGAGCTGACTTCTTATTTTCTCTTTTGCACATAAATGGTTAAACTATATTCCTTAGTGAAAATGACCAGTCCAGTCCACACCATGAGGGCCCCCCAGGCCCACCCTGAGCAAAGATTAGTAAATGTGGCAGGTGGTGGCCCCAGGCCACAGTTCAGCAGACAGAGAGAACCCAACTCCTTTGTCTCCCGTCTCTCTAATAATCCACCAGTAATTTAAATAACCCCATTAGTGGGGGATTATTATAGAGACGGGAGACAAAGGAGTTGGGTTCTCTCTGTCTGCTGAACTGTGGCCTGGGGCCACCACCTGCCACATTTACTAATCTTTGCTCAGGGTGGGCCTGGGGGGCCCTCATGGTGTGGACTGGACTGGTCATTTTCACTAAGGAATATAGAGAGAAGAACCCAACCCCTGCCCTTGTCGCCTGGGGCTCTCTATAATAATCCCCCACAAATTTATGAATGGTCGGATCTGGTGACCTGACCGGTTTCTTCTAATATAAAGTCAATCAGTGGCGTAACTAGAACTGACTGGGCCCCACACCAAATTATTGAATGCCCTCCCCCCCCCCCTCATGGGCCCCAGTCCTGCAGCTAGTCAAAATGACTCACTCAGACCAGGCCCTGCTGCGACTTCGCCCGTTTCCCACACATATACTGCATATCATGTCACTGTATATAATACTATTGTGGGGGCCCTTTTACAATTTAGTCCTCATCTCAGGTAGGCCCCTTTTGAGTTCAGGCCCCGCAGTAGCTGCGTCCCCTGCTTCCACTATAGGTACGCTCCTGCCTTTCACAATATTACAGCTATACACACTATACAATGCCAATAAATATAATTAGGGAGAGTTTACATTTCCGTTTCATTTTCCGTTCTTCTGATGTGTCAGAAGAACGAAAAAAAAAAAAAAACTGGATGTATCTTGTAATAAAAAATAAAAAAAAAGGATCCTGTAAACAAATGGATCCTGTTGCATCCATTATTCACATTTGGCATCCGTTTGAGCCATTTCTGAGATCTGTTCTATCAGACGGAAAAAAGTACTGCGTACAGGAGTACGGATCTCAGGTAGAAATGGCTCAAACGGATGCCAAATGTGCATAATGGATGCAACAGGATCCATTTGTTTACAGGATTCTTTTTTTCTGTTCTTCTGACGGAGCAGAAGAACCAAAAATGAAATGGAGATGTGAACTCTTGCTTACTGGAATACACAGAAAAAAATAGCATAACCAATTTCAAGCAAGTACAGGAATAGCATCCACTGGGCAGTGTATTTCCCCTATGCATCCTCAGTATGGGGCTGAATGTATAGATATACACAGACAGTCATTATATAGTCTTAGGCCTGTTTCTCATTTCACATATGCATTTTATGCTTTGAAATTTCCACCAAATGCCTCCACTGGTGAGATAACTAGGTTCTGTTACATATACAGTATAATAGATAGATGATATATAGATAGATAATCACACACACACACCTTTCACATACATACACTTGCCTTTTATGCAGGCTAGATGGATTTGTCAGGCTGTGGAGGATCCAGAAGAGTTTCTAACCCTCCCCCAGAACATGGCTGGTGTCTCCTCCTCAGAGAGCAGTGCAGCCCCCCCTCACTCTGTCCCGACTAGACACTGATAGGCGATAGCAGAGCAAAGAGCACTACTGCCCTGCCTTAATATGACAGTAAGTGAAGAGGAGCAAACTGGGAGCTCCAGGGAGATTTTTTTTTAAGGTAGCAGCATAAGCTGCTGCTGACAAGAGCTGCTGTTATCTTCAGTGCGGCCCTCCACTATACGCTGCCTGAAGTTTACATCATAGTACATGCAACCCTGCCCTGCTGACACCCCTGCTACTGCTCTCGGGCCCCTTCTAAGCTCGGGGCCCCGAAGCAGCTGCTTCCCTGATAGTTACGCCCCTGAAGTCAATATATATATGCCTATGCGCAGCGTGCCACTGCTTTTTGCTTACCTCCTCCTCAGTCCTGTCCTCCCCTCCTGGCGTGGCAGTGGCAGGTCGACTCTGGCTGGCTGCCTGACTGTGCTATTATTAGGTAGGTCAGGTCAGCAGCAGGTCAGTGACTTCACTTGAGACTGGTCTGGTTCTTGTCTGGTAAGTGGTCACGTCACGTGAGGCTGTGACTCACTCACCACTGCCACCCAATCCCTTTAGCCTCTGGACCGGAGGCGGGGACTTAGTCCCTGCTGATGCCTGCTCCGCTGTGGCGCTTCACCAGGCTGCGGTGACTCACACAAGACACACCCCCTTTTACCACGTGAGTGACGGGGGCGGGGGGCCGAAGTGCTTCGCCTTCGCTGCAAGTTGTTCAAGTTGTCTAGTCTGTGCTGCGCTGCGCTGCTGCATATTAGATACATAGAGTCAGAGTCGCGAGCTGGGCCAGGGCCCCCATGAGCAACTGGGCCCGGGGCAGCTGCCCCTTTTGCCCTGCGGCAAAGACGGCCCTGGATGATGTCATCACAGGTCCTGGCAGATGTACCTTTCAAACCTAGGAACTACACCATTTTTGGTGCAGTTCCTTTGCTAGATTCTGCAGGACCTGTGATGCTGAAGATGATGTCATCACAGGTCCTGGCAGATGCACTGTTCTAACCTGGGAACTACACTTTACACTGTGCAGTTCCCTTACAGGACCTGTGAAGACTCCCTGTACTACTCAGACAACTCCGAGCTGCTAGTGCTTGCCTTGCCTCAGCTCTGATTGGTTGGTGGGCGGGGAGGGGAGGGGCCGGCAGAAGCAGCTTCCACTCTAGGATCAGATTACGCTCCTCCCGAGTCCCGCCCTCAGGCTCCTGCTGCCAGCTGAGGTGAGCGTCTCTGCATTGTCTGTGCTCTATGTGGCTGCGCTGTGTACAACAGAGGACTTTTAACCCTCCCGACGGCCTTTTGGCTGGCAGATGGGCCTATTTTATGGTATGGGCCTGGAGCTGCAGCTCCATCAGCCCCTACGTTAATCCGGCCCTGGCCATTATGGTGGAGTGTCAAAGTTATATCCCACAAGGAGAACGCACCACCCAAACCATACATACACACAGTCACACTCATACTTCAGGAATGCGGTAAAACCATCCCAACATGCCCAGAACTGCGGGCAACTCCCCCCACCCTGCCCAGATATCCCCAACCTATCCAAGCCTGAATACCCCATAATCAATCTCCTCTCTAGTAGATCAGGACGGGGAGGCCCGTGCTGCCGCCCACCACTCTAGGTAAAACTAAGAACTGAACCTAGGCAGTAGGACAATCTAACTTTAGCACACTCAGCTCCCACAGTGACCATCCTGAACATGAAATAAGACTCTCAGTACACAAGTCCAAATTTACTCAGCCCCTGCGGTCCAGCCAGTCGGACGCCTCCTCTGGGGTGGTGAAGAATTTCACTACTTCTCCATCCTGGACTCTGAGACGTGCCGGATACATCATGGCGTAGACGAGGCCTTTCTCCCGCAACCGAACTCTCACTGCTGTGAATTGCCTGCGTTGTTTCTGCACCTCTGTGGAGAAGTCCGGGACGTTATCAAAATGAATGTCCTTCATACGACGGGCCGTCGCCAGTATAACATCCCGGTCTCTATAGTTGAGCACTTTAAAAATAAAAGGACGTGACGGGGCTCCAGGAGGCAGAGGACGAGTAGGTATCCTGTGCGCCCGCTCCACTGCAAAAGTCCCCGATAGGGTAATTGGGCTCAGGATTTGTTTGATAAGGCGCTCCGTAAATTCCTCAGGGGATGGACCCTCTGCCCTCTCTGGTAAACCCATAATCCTAATGTTATTTCTCCTATTTCGGTTTTCGGCATCCTCCACTTTTGCTGCCAGGGTTTTAACCTGATTTTGCAGAGCACGGACCACCGAATCTTCGCGTTGAACAGTATCCTCCACCTCTCCCAGCCTTCTCTCCACCTCCGTTGTTCTCTCCCGAATCTTATCGATGTCATGTCTGAGGAGAGTTAGGTCGGCCTGTACATGGTCAATTTTGACCGTGAGTGTCATTTGGCAGTTAGTAATGGCCGCCATAACTTTGGCAAGGTCCACCTCTGTACGTGGAGAAGAGGCCCCAGCTTCCTGGCCGTCTGTTTGGCTCATGTTATCGAGCATCAACTTAGGAGGGATAGCAGGCCCTGAAGTGCCCGTTTTGCGGCCCATAAAACCTCCTGTAAGCACCACACTTGATATTAAAGAGGAAGCGCTTCAGCAAGTACGGCTGTGGCCTAATACATGTGTCAGATCTCTTTATACTGAGGCAAACGTAGTCCCAGTGTCCCCAACCTGCGTCACACCGCCCCAGGAAAGTGTCCTTAGCAATGCAGGAGAAAGAAGATTCTTTACCTGGAGCGTAGGCTACAGAGGGAGAGGTGCGGTCGTCCTCAGAGCTGCAGCCAAGATGGCGCCCGCAGCTCCAAGCGTGCAGGAATCACCGTCCGGCCGGGAAGAAAGGTAAGTTTTACCCACTGGAATGAGTCTCCAAGCTCCGCTTGACCTCCGGTGCAGGTGAGTATAGCAGGATACCGTTTTTCACCGGCGCCGCCACCGATAGCACCAGCCAGCAGGTAAGGATGTCCTCTGGGGAGAATGCCCGGCTCCAAGGTAGCGTCCGGCAGCAGCCGCAGGGCCCAGAGACAGGCGAGTTTTAGGGGGGTCAAGCACAGGGACTCACTGAGGGTCTTTTGACGAAAAAACGGGTTCCACCAGAACGGATGGTCAGGATACCAACAGGATTATACCGGAGCTGAAGCGACCTGCGTCCTCACTCCATGCCGGTCAGGCCACGCCCCCCAGTTTAGCATATTTAGACTGGAATAGTACATTCCAGTTTAGCTCCCCCCTCTATGAGCAGAAGTGGGCTGGCCCATGTCCTGCCTCATGGGGAGGAAAGGAAATTAGAGTTAGTGTGCCAGCCACCCCAGCTAGGGGAAGGCTGCGCTGGTAGGAGCTTCCAGTTCTAGGGATCCCAAACCAGGATCGTGCCTCGGCTGAGGCCAAAGATCTTCATCCCCAGTCTGAGCCTTCAGTCTCAGCTGATTGACAAGTAGAGATGTCCCGAACTATTCGCCGGCGAACAGTTCCCGGCGAACATAGCCTGTTCGCGTTCGCCGCGGCGGGCGAACATATACGATGTTCGGTCCGCCCCCTATTCGTCATCATTGAGCAAACTTTGACCCTGTACCTCACAGTCAGCAGACACATTCCAGCCAATCAGAAGCATACCCTCCCTCCCAGACCCTCCCACCTCCTGGACAGCATCCATTTTAGATTCATTCGGAAGCTGCAGTCTTAGTGAGAGGAGGGACAGTGTAGCTGCTGCTGATTTAATAGGGAAATCGATAGCTAGGCCAGTGTATTCAGTGTCCACTCCAGTCCTGAAAGACTCATCTGATCTCTGCTGTAAGGACAGCGTCCTGACAGCACCCCAAAAAGCCCTTTTTAGGGCTAGTACATCAGTCTGCTTTTTTTTTTTTTTTCCTCTGTAATCTAATTGCAGTTGCCTGCCAGCGTGTGTGTCAGGCTCACAGCGTATACTGTGCCCACTTGCCCAGTGCCACCACTCATATCTGGTGTCACAGTAGCTTGCATTTAAAAAAAAAAAAAAAACTTTTTTGACTGTAATAATGCAGCTTATCCAGGATGGCACATCAATGCGAGCTGTGGCAAGAAGGTTTGCTCTGTCTGTCAGCGTAGTGTCCAGGGCATGGAGGCGCTACCAGGAGACAGGCCAGTACATCAGGAGACGTGGAGGAGGCCGTAGGAGGGCAACAACCCAGCAGCAGGACCGCTACCTCCGCCTTTGTACAAGGAGGAACAGGAGGAGCACTGCCAGAGCCCTGCAAAATGACCTCCAGCAGGCCACAAATGTGCATGTGTCTGCTCAAACGGTCAGAAACAGACTCCATGAGGGTGATATGAGGGCCCGACGTCTACAGGTGGGGGTTGTGCTTACAGCCCAACACCGTGCAGGACGTTTGGCATTTGCCAGAGAACACCAAGATTGGCAAATTCGCCACTGGTGCCCTGTGCTCTTCACAGATGAAAGCAGGTTCACACTGAGCACATGTGACAGACGTGACAGAGTCTGGAGACGCCGTGGAGAACGTTCTGCTGCCTGCAACATCCTCCAGCATGACCGGTTTGGCATTGGGTCAGTAATGGTGTGGGGTGACATTTCTTTGGAGGGCCGCACAGCCCTCCATGTGCCTGCCAGAGGTAGCCTGACTGCCATTAGGTACCGAGATGAGATCCTCAGACCCCTTGTGAGACCATATGCTGGTGTGGTTGGCCCTGGGTTCCTCCTAATGCAAGACAATGCTAGACCTCATGTGGCTGGAGTGTGTCAGCAGTTCCTGCAAGACGAAGGCATTGATGCTATGGACTGGCCCGCCCGTTCCCCAGACCTGAATCCAATTGAGCACATCTGGGACATCATGTCTCGCTCTATCCACCAACGTCACGTTGCACCACAGACTGTCCAGGAGTTGGCAGATGCTTTAGTCCACGTCTGGGAGGAGATCCCTCAGGAGACCGTCCGCCACCTCATCAGAAGCATGCACAGGCGTTGTATGGAGGTCATACAGGCACAGGGAGGCCACACACACTACTGAGCCTCATTTTGACTTGTGTAGTGTGTTTTTCCACTTTTATTTTGAGTGTGACTCCAAATCCAGACCTCCATGGGTTGAAAAATTTGATTTCCATTTTTTTATTTTTGTGTGATTTTGTTGTCAGCACATTCAACTATGTACTGTAAAGAACAAAGTATTTCAGAAGAATATTTAATTAACTCAGATCTAGGATGTGTTATTTTTGTGTTCCTTTTATTTTCTTGAGCAGTGTATAATAGTAGTCAGTTGCCTGCAAGCGTGTGTGTTTCAGGCCCTGCCAGTGCACAGTGTCACACCAGTGCAATTCATATCTGGTGTCACAGTAGATTACATTTTTTTTTAAAAATTATATTTTTTGACTGTAATAGAATAGCAGTCAGTTGCCTGCAAGTGTGTGTGTTTCAGGCCCTGCCAGTACAGAGTGTCACACCAGTGAAACTCATATCTGGTGTCACAGTAGATTACATTTAAAAAAACAAAAAACAAATTTTGACTGTAATAGATTGAATAGCAGTTAGTTGTCTGCATGCGTGTCAGGCCTACAGCGTCTACTCTGCCAACTTCTGCCAGTGCACAGTGCCACTCATATCTGGTGTCACAGTTGCTTGCACACATAGTACAACTAAACTAATCTAAAAAAAATGACAGGCAGAGGCAGGCCACCCCGCAGGGGCTGTCGTGGTCGTGGTGCTGTGATTCCCTTTGGCCCTAGAATAATGGCCAGTGTTCAGAGGCCACGTACCCTGAACTCGAAAAGTTCTGAGGACATAGTTGACTGGCTAACCCAGGACACCCAATCTTCTACAGCTTCCGCTCGGAACTTTGACGCACCATCCTATTCCAGCTCAGCTTCGGGGACCTCTCAAGTTACCACTCGCCCGTCTGCCTCCACCACCAACACTAGCACCACGGCTGCTTCACTTGATCTGTCAGAGGAGTTATTTACACATCAGTTGGAAGAAATGAGTGATGCGCAACCATTATTGCCAGAGGATGTAGATAACAGGGATATGTCTCAGTCAGGCAGCATTACACACATGGACGTACGATGTGATGATGATGTTGTACCCGCTGCTGCTTCCTTTGCTGAGTTGTCAGATACAAGTGAAGCGGTTGATGATGACGATGTGTCCGTAGATGTCACGTGGGTGCCTGCTCGAAGAGAAGAAGAACAGGGGGAAGTTCAGATGGGGAGACAGAGAGGAGGAGGAGACGAGTTGGAAGCAGGGGGAGGTCGTCGCAAGGAGCTAGTGGCACAGTCAGACAGCATGTCTCGGCACCCGGGGTCAGCCAGACAGCACGCAAATCAACGCATGCTGTTGCCACCACCAGAATGCCATTATTGCAGAGCTCAGCAGTGTGGCATTTTTTTGGTGTGTCTGCCTCTGACAACAGCGATGCCATTTGCAACCTGTGCCAAAAGAAACTGAGTTGTGGGAAGTCCAACACCCACCTAGGCAGAAAGAAAAAATATAGGCGTGCTCAAACCCTGCCACACCGAGCACGGACCAAGCCAGGAACCATGGTATTAGCAAAGCAAAAAAGAAAGAAGGGGTCCAGCTCGATTAAAATGTTACCTTTATTTTTCAGTGCGGGTAAAAGCCAGTTACACTCCAGTTACATGTTTCGGATCAGGAACAATAGCGATCCTTCCTCATGACATACACATACTGAGGAGGAGGTTGGATATATAGCGTCTCCACTAGAGTTGAGCGAACACCTGGATGTTCGGGTTCGAGAAGTTCGGCCGAACTTCCCGGAAATGTTCGGGTTCGGGATCCGAACCCGACCCGAACTTCGTCCCGAACCCCATTGAAGTCAATCGGGACCCGAACTTTTCGGCACTAAAAAAGGCTGTAAAACAGCCCAGGAAAGGGCGAGAGGGCTGCAAAAGGCAGCAAAATGTAGTTAAATCCCCTGCAAACAAATGTGGATAGGGAAATGAATAAAAATTAAAATAAAATAAATAAAAATTAACCAATATCAATTGGAGAGAGGTCCCATAGCAGAGAATCAGGCTTCATGTCAGCAGAGAATCAGTCTTCATGTCATAGCAGAGAATCAGGCTTCACGTCAGCCAAAACTGGAACAGTCCATTGTCATATATTTAGGCCCCGGCACCCAGACAGAGGAGAGAGGTCCCATAACAGAGATTCAGGCTTCAAGTCAGCAGAGAATCAGTCTTCATGTCATAGCAGAGAATCAAGCTTCACGTCACCAAAACTGGAACAGTCCATTGTCATATATTAGGCCCCGGCACCCAGACAGAAGAGAGAGGTCCCATAGCAGAGATTCAGGCTTCATGTCAGCAGAGAATCAGTCTTCATGTCATAGCAGAGAATCAGGCTTCACGTCAGCCAAAACTGGAACAGTCCATTGTCATATATTTAGGCCCCGGCACCCAGACAGAGGAGAGAGGTCCCATAGCAGAGATTCAGGCTTCATGTCATAGCAGAGAATCAGGCTTCATGTCAGCCAAAACTGGAACAGTCCATTGTCAGATATTTAGGCCCCGGCACCCAGACAGAGGAGAGAGGTCCCATAGCAGAGAATCAGGCTTCATGTCATAGCAGAGAATCAGGCTTCATGTCACCCAACACTGGAACAGGCCACTGTCAGATATTTTTAGGCCCCTGCACCCAGACAGAGGAGAGGTTCATTCAACTTTGGGTTGTCCCGCAATATAATGGTAAAATGAAAATAAAAATAGGATTGAATGAGGAAGTGCCCTGGAGTACAATAATATATGGTTAAGGGGGGGTAGTTAATGTCTAATCTGCACAAGGGATGGACAGGTCCTGTGGGATCCATGCCTGGTTCATTTTTATGAACGTCAGCTTGTCCACATTGGCTGTAGACAGGCGGCTGCGTTTGTCTGTAATGACGCCCCCTGCCATGCTGAATACACGTTCAGACAAAACGCTGGCCCCCCAGGCAGGCCAGCACCTCCAAGGCATAAAAGGCTAGCTCTGGCCACGTGGACAATTTGGAGACCCAGAAGTTGAATGGCGCCGAACCATCAGTCAGTACGTGGAGGGGTGCGTATCAGGTGGTGGTGCAGTTAGCTGTGGCGTGGTGACAAAACTTTTCCACATCTCTGCCATGCTAACCCTGCCCTCAGAGGAGCTGGCCGTGACACAGCTGCGTTGGCGACCTCTTGCTCCTCCTCTGCCTTCGCCTTGGGCTTCCACTTGTTCCCCTGTGACATTTGGGAATGCTCTCAGTAGCGCGTCTACCAATGTGCGCTTGTACTCCCGCATCTTCCTATCACGCTCCAGTGCAGGAAGTAAGGTGGGCACATTGTCTTTGTACCGTGGATCCAGCAGGGTGGCAACCCAGTAGTCCGCACACGTTAAAATGTGGGCAACTCTGCTGTCGTTGCGCAGGCACTGCACCATGTAGTCGCTTTCCTCTGCTGTTGCAAAAAACCTCCCTCTGAGTCACTTCTAAGAGACTGGCCTGAAAGTGCTAAAAATGACCCCTCTTCCTCTTCCTCCTCCTCCTCCTCCTGGGCCACCTCCTCTTCCATCATCGCCCTAAGTGTTTTCTCAAGGAGACATAGAAGTGGTATTGTAACGCTGATAACGGCGTCATCGCCACTGGCCATGTTGGTGGAGTACTCGAAACAGCGCAACAGGGCACACAGGTCTCGCATGGAGCCCAGTCATTGGTGGTGAAGTGGTGCTGTTCCGCAGTGCGACTGACCCGTGCGTGCTGCAGCTGAAACTCCACTATGGCCTGCTGCTGCTCGCACAGTCTGTCCAGCATGTGCAAGGTGGAGTTCCACCTGGTGGGCACGTCGCATATGAGGTGGTGAGCGGGAAGGCCGAAGTTACGCTGTAGCGCAGACAGGCGAGCAGCGGCAGGAATTGAATCCCGGAAGCGTGCACAGACGGCCCGCACTTTATGCAGCAGCTCTGACATGTCGGCGTAGTTGTGAATGAACTTCTGCACCACCAAATTCAGCACATGCGCCAGGCAAGGGATGTGCGTCAAACCGGCTAGTCCCAGAGCTGCAACGAGATTTCGCCCATTATCGCACACCACCAGGCCGGGCTTGAGGCTCACCGGCAGAAACCACTCGTCGGTCTGTTGTTCTATACCCCGCCACAACTCCTGTGCGGTGTGGGGCCTGTCCCCCAAACATATGAGTTTCAGAATGGCCTGCTGACGTTTACCCCGGGCTGTGCTGAAGTTGGTGGTGAAGGTGTGTGGCTGACTGGATGAGCAGGTGGAAGAAGAGGAGGAGGAAGCTGAGTAGGAGGAGGAGGCAACAGGAGGCAAAGAATGTTGCCCTGCGATCCTTGGCGGCGGAAAGACGTGCGCCAAACAGCTCTCCGCCTGGGGCCCAGCCGCCACTACATTTACCCAGTGTGCAGTTAGGGAGATATAGCGTCCCTGGCCGTGCTTACTGGTCCACGTATCTGTGGTTAGGTGGACCTTGCCACAGATGGCGTTGCGCAGTGCACACTTGATTTTATGGGATACTTGGTTGTGCAGGGAAGGCACGGCTCTCTTGGAGAAGTAGTGGCGGCTGGGAACAACATACTGTGGGACAGCAAGTGACATGTGCTGTTTGAAGCTGTGTGTGTCCACCAGCCTGAATGACAGCATTTCATAGGCCAGTAGTTTAGAAATGCTGGCATTCAGGGCCAGTGATCGAGGGTGGCTAGGTGGGAATTTACGCTTTCTCTCAAATGTTTGTGAGATGGAGAGCTGAACGCTGCCGTGTGACATGGTTGAGATGCTTGGTGACGCAGGTGGTGGTGTTGGTGGTACATCCCCTGTTTGCTGGGCGGCAAGTGCCAACGTTCCTCTAGAGGCGGAGGAAGAGGCCGAGGCGGCAGCAGCAAAAGAGGTAGCAGGGGGAGCCTGAGTGAGTTCCTTGTTTTTAAGGTGTTTACTCCACTGCAGTTCATGCTTTGCATGCAGGTGCCTGGTCATGCAGGTTGTGCTAAGGTTCAGAACGTTAATGCCTCGCTTCAGGCTCTGATGGCACAGCGTGCAAACCACTCGGGTCTTGTCGTCAGCACATTGTTTGAAGAAGTGCCATGCCAGGGAACTCCTTGAAGCTGCCTTTGGGGTGCTCGGTCCCAGATGGCAGGTGGTCAGTAGCAGGCGGAGTCTCTTGGCGGCGGGTGTTCTGCTTTTGCCCACTGCTCCCTCTTTTGCTACGCTGTTGGCTCGGTCTCACCACTGCCTCTTCCTCTGAACTGTGAAAGTCAGTGGCACGACCTTCATTCCATGTGGGGTCTAGGACCTCATCGTCCCCTGCATTGTCTTCCACCCAGTCTTCCTCCCTGACCTCCTGTTCAGTCTTCACACTGCAGAAACACGCAGCAGTTGGCACCTGTGTTTCGTCATCATCAGAGACGTGCTGAGGTGGTATTCCCATGTCCTCATCATCAGGAAACATAAATGGTTGTGCGTCAGTGCATTCTATGTCTTCCACCGCTGGGGAAGGGCTAGGTGGATGCCCTTGGGAAACCCTGCCAGCAGAGTCTTCAAACAGCATAAGAGACTGCCGCATAACTTGAGGCTCAGACAGTTTCCCTGATATGCATGGGGGTGATGTGACAGACTGATGGGCTTGGTTTTCTGCAGAAGACTGGGTGGGAGATAATGTGAACGTGCTGGATCCACTGTCGGCCACCCAATTGACTAATGCCTGTACCTGCTCAGGCCTTACCATCCTTAGAACAGCATTGGGCCCCACCAAATATCGCTGTAAATTCTGGCGGCTACTGGGACCTGAGGTTGTTGGTTCACTACGACATGTGGCTGTGGCAGAACGGCCACGTCCTCTCCCAGCACCAGAGGGTCCACTAACACCACCACGACCATGTCCGCGTCCCTTACTAGATGTTTTCCTCATTGTTACTGTTCACCACAATAAGAAAAAAATTATTTGGCCCAATGTATTGAATTCAAATTCAGGCCATTTTTTACAGACACCTAACACTATCTGGCTATCTATTTAGGTACCGTATTACACTAATACAGGCACAGCAGTAACGACAGATTTAGCTGAATATAAATTGTAGGCCTAGTATTTAGGCCCTGGATGACAGGTATACGTTTACGGACAGAATTTGACTTGGAAATGCACGGTAGCGTGTGAAGTTATTGAGGATGACACTATCCGCACCTTAAATCTAATATACCCTTTTATGGATCGATTTAAAGTAGGCCTGATACAGCAGAAACCACTGATTTAGGGAATTGCTAAGTTGGGAATTGTATTTCAACCCAGAACAAAAACTGTGCTTTGGCGGACACTAAATGAATTCACCAGCCTCAGCAATAAACACAGATTTAGCTGAATATAAATTTTAGGCCTATTATTTAGGCGCTGGATGACAGGTACACGTTTACGGACAGAATTAGACTTGGAAATGCACGGTAGCGTGTGAAGTTATTGAGAATGACCCTATCCGCACCTTCAATCTAATATACCCTTTTATGGATAGATTTAAAGTAGGCCTGATACAGCAGAAACCACTGATTTAGGGAATTGCTAAGTTGGGAATTGTATTTCAACCCAGAACAAAAACTGTGCTTTGGCGGACACTAAATGAATTGACCAGCCACAGCAATAACCACAGATTTAGCTGAATATAAATTTTAGGCCTATTATTTAGGCGCTAGGTGACAGGTATACGTTTACGGACAGAATTAAACTTGGAGATGCACGGTAGCGTGTGAAGTTATACCCTTTTATGGATCGATTTAAACTTGGCCTGATACAGCAGAAACCACTGATTTAGGGAATTGCTAACTTGGGAATTGTATTTCAACCCAGAACAAAAATATATCCTTTGCCAGACAGCAGACAGTATTACAATTGGCTAGCCACAGCTGAAACACCAGATTTAGGGTACTGCTATTTTGGCAATTGTATTTCACCCCTCAATAAAATAGCAAGCACAGCCAAGCCCCTGATGTAGGATATAGCAAAAAAATAACCACACTATTGATGGTTAAATGGACTTGGTGGCAGCTTGTGCTGGCGCACCACAAGACACAAAATGGCCGCCGATCACCCAAGAAAAAAGTGACATAAAAACGCTCTGGGCAGCCTAAAAAGAGTGAGCAATTAAATAGCAGCAGTTCACTGATCCACAGCTGTAGATCGATCACTGAATTAAGTGTTTTTGCTGAGTTAATCACTGCCTAATCTCGCCCTAACAGCAGCTGCAACCTCTCCCTACACTGACCAGAGCAGAGTGACGTGCGGCGCTACGTGACTCCAGCTTAAATAGAGGCTGGGTCACATGCTGCACTGGCCAATCACAGCCATACCAATAGTAGGCATGGCTGTGATGGCCTCTTGGGGCAAGTAGTATGACGCTTGTTGATTGGCTGCTTTGCAGCCTTTCAAAAAGCGCCAAGAAAGCGACGAACACCGAACCCGAACTTTTACAAAAATGTTCGGGTTCGGGTCCGTGTCACGGACACCCCAAAATTCGGTACGAACCCGAACTATACAGTTCGAGTTGGCTCATCCCTAGTCTCCACCTAGAAACAGGTGGACGCACTAACTACAAGCTCCTCCTCAAATGAAATTAACAACACATGCTAAAAAGCATGATGCATTAAAACAAAAGAACACACACAGCTCATGGATCAAAAATTCAATAATGTAACATCAAGTCGTGTTTCCGATTAAGTCCACTTGGTACAGTGGATCCCATTTGGAAGATCCAGAACGACTCACGGTTCAAAAGCTTCTTTTTATAATTACCACCCCTGGATGGTGGAGTAACCCTTTCCAAGCCTTGCACAATTAAACCCTCTGTATCACCACCATGCACCGCTGAAAAATGCAGGCTGACTGCAAACACATTTCTGGCATGTGAATGAGGAATGTCAGAGATGTGCCTGCACAGGCTGACCTTAAGGCCATTAGTGGTGCAGCCAATGTACTGGAGGGAACAGAGAGTGCATGAGATACAATACACCACATGAGTGGTGTTACAGTTGATGTATTGTTTGATGGAAAAACTTTGATTCATGGCATAGGAAAAAACTTGCTGTCACGGCTGAGGATGGGGAAAACCCTCAGCCGTGCGATGCCAGAAGATGGAAGGTCGCTACTTGGCCAGTACCACAGAATTAGGGAGCAGGTCACCTCCTTAGAGCTTTCCTAATCTGACCCTGACTCCTAGCTGCATGAGCCGCCCTTGAAGGTAGGAGGGCTCATGCTCAGGAACCTCGGATCCCTACTGACCCTGCGCCGATCCCTGAGCTAGGAGCTGGGTAGACAGCCCGTTCCTCCTGGACACGGAGAAACAGGAGTCTAAAGTGGCCAAGCTACAAGGGGAACAGAAACAACTAATGGCAATGGCAGGTAAATGCAAACACAACACTCACCTGCCACAGACAACAAAGCCTGGAACCCATGTGCAAGTGCTGCTGTCCAGAACACAAACGAACACAGCACACACCACACATCACACAGGAACCCAGGACCATAAGCTGCAAAAAAAAAGAGACCACACACACATCTTCATAACACCATGTAACATAATTTATGACCACAAGGGTGGCCCTCACTGGCAGATGGAAATAAGGGACCAGGAGGGTGCCTCCAGCTTACAAACATGGCTGGAGTACCCCTCAGACATCAGGTCTCAACTGAGGCTTTATAGCCCAAGTAGCCACACCCACATAGACACACCCAGTGGACACACACTAGGAAGGGAATTAACCCTTCTCACACCAGGGAAGGGAAAACAGCAACTTAAAGGAGAAAGTGCACACATAACTAAACCTCGTGCACACATACAAACACACCAAGACAGGTGCAACCGCATGCACTTGACAGCAAGCTGCCTAGCAACCGCTCAGGCCGCTATACTGCCAAAGCATCACAAGAACATGTTGCCAACGGCAACCACAAGTGAGGCAACATACAAGCGGCCCTCACCTGTGGTTGAAACAACCACACGAGACCGCAGGCAACAGCATGCGGTAGAGGAGTCACGACCATGACCATGGTCGTGACACTTGCTTGCCAGGTCGCATATAAGAGCAACACGTACAGATTTTATGCCCACATTTATAGCTACCAAGACACCGCAGCCACACTGGAGAGGCTCGTGCCTTCTCAGAATATAAGGAGGGGCAGAGTCTGTTACCCAGCGTGGGTGCTCTACGGGCTGAGCACAAGATGCCACCTCTCAAGACACTGCGCCATTGGTCATCTGTTGACAATACAGGTAAGTGCCTTCTTACAATGTTACAAATCTGCGAGTATTGTGTGCTATAAGCAGTAGCAAAAACAGGCAAACGAGAATGCTATGACTTATTTGAGTTATCAGAGCGACGTGTGCACTTGTGATGAGTAAATAATAATGTCTGTCTAGGTCTGCTTTTACCCGCACTGAAAAATAAAGGTAACATTTTAATCGAGCTGGACCCCTTCTTTCTTTTTTGCTCCAACACCCACCTAGGTACAACTGCTTTGCGAAGGCACATGATCTCAAATCACAAAGGCCTATGGGATCAACACATGAGTACAAGCAGCACACAAACTCAAAGCCGCCATCCTCCTCCTGGTCCAGCATCTTTAGCCACGTCAACCACTGCTGTCCTCCTTGCCCCCTCTCAACCATCCGCCACTCCGTCTCTCGCCTTGAGCAGTTACTGCTCATCTGCCCAAAGTCAGTCTGTCAAGGACATGTTTGAGCGTAAGAAGCCAATGTCACAGAGTCACCCCCTTGCCCGGCGTCTGACAGCTGGCTTGTCGGAACTCTTAGCCCGCCAGCTTTTACCATACAAGCTGGTGGAGTCTGAGGCCTTCAAAAAATTTGTAGCTATTGGGACACCGCAGTGGAAGGTACCCGGCCGAAATTTCTTTTCACAAAAGACAATCCCCAACCTGTACTCTATTGTGCAAAAGGAAGTCATGGCATGTCTGGCACACAATGTTGGGGCAAGGGTCCATCTGACCACTGATACCTGGAACTGCAAAGCACGGTCAGGGCAGGTATATCACCTACACTGCGCATCGGGTAAACCTGCTGACGGCTGCCAAGCATGTAATGCGTGGCTCTGCAGAGGAGTTGGTGACACCGCCACGACTTGCAGGCAGGCCTGCTGCCACCTCCTCTACTCCTCCTACTCCATCCTCTTCGATAACCTCCTCAGCTGAGTCCTCTTCTGCTGCTGCGTCTTGCTCCACATCAACTGCACCACCCCAGCTCCCCAAGGGCTATTCCACATCCCGGATACGACAGTGTCACGCCATCTTGGGGTTGACTTGCCTGAAAGCTGAGAGTCACACCGGACCAGCACTCCTGTCTGCCCTGAACTCACAGGTGGATCAGTGGCTGACTCCGCACCAACTGGAGATCGGCAAAGTGGTGTGTGACAACGGAAGCAATTTGTTGGCGGCATTAAATTTGCTGTGTTGAATCTGATTGTACAATGCTTTGTGCATAAGTACCCAGGCTTACAGGACATCCTCAAGCAGGCCAGGAAGGTATGTGGCCATTTCAGGCGTTCCTACACGGCCATGGCGCACTTTTCAGATATCCAGCGGCGAAACAACATGCCAGTGAGGCGCTTGATTTGCGACAGCCCAACACGTTGGAATTCAACACTCCTAATGTTCGACCGCCTGCTCCAACAAGAAAAAGCCGTCAACGAGTATTTGTATGACCGAGGTGCTAGTACAGCCTCTGCGGAGCCACACCAGCGGGGTGGCCTGTAGGCTCATGCGTCCTTTTGAGGAGGTGACAAACCTAGTCAGTCGCACTCAAGGCACCATCAGCGACATCATCCCATTTGTTTTCTTCCTGGAGCGTGCCCTGAGAAGAGTGCTGGATCAGGCCGTAGATGAGCGTGAAGAGGAAGAGTTGTGGTCACCATCACCACCAGAAACCACCTTATTAGCATCGCTTGCTGGACCTGCGGCAACGCTGGAAGAGAAGTCTGAGGAAGAGGGGTCAGAGGAGGAATGTGGCTTTGAGGAGGAGGAAGACCAACCACAGCAGGCATCCCAGGGTGCTCGTTGTCACCTATCTGGTACCCGTGGTGTTGTACGTGGCTAGGGGGAAGAACAGACCTTCAGTGAGATCAGTGAGTATGAGGAATGGGACATGAGTAGCTCGGCATCCAACTTTGTGCAAATGGGTACTTTCATGCTGTTGAGGGACCCTCGTATAAAAAGGCTGAAGGAGAACGACCTGTACTGGGTGGCCACGCTACTAGACCCCCGAAATAAGCAGCAAGTGCCTGAAATGTTACTGAATTACCGGAATTCGGAAAGGATGCAGCAGTTCCAAAATAAATTAAAAAGTATGCTTTACACAGCGTATAAGGGTGATGTCGCAGCACATCGGGAATCTAACAGGGGAAGAGGTGAAAGTAATCCTCCTCCTACCACAACCACGCCGGCAAGGACAGGATGCTTTACAGACGTGTTGTTGATGGAAGACATGCGGAGCTTTTTAAGTCCTACGCATCGCCACAGCCCTTCGGGTCCACCCTCAGAGAACGACTCGACCGACAGGTAACAGACTACCTCGCCTTAACTGCAGATATCGACACTCTGAGGAGCGATGAACCCCTTGACTACTGGGTGTGCAGGCTTGACCTGTGGCCTGAGCTATCCCAATTTGCGATAGAACTTCTGACCTGCCCCTCTTCAAGTGTCCTGTCAGAAAGGACCTTCAGTGCAGCAGGAGGTATTGTCACTGAGAAGAGAAGTCGCCTAGGTCAAAAAAATCTAGATTACCTTACCTTTATTAAGATAAATGAGGCATGGATCCCGAAGGGACTGACAGTGAGCGATACATTTGACTAAAAAAGGCCTCATGAGATGAGCTGCCTTGGGCTAAAAAGGGTCCACACGCTGCTGTATTTTATCTCTGAATGCCGGATGACTTGCGTGACTTATCCGCCACCAACTAGGGTTCAAGCCGCAATGTTTTAGTGCACTTTCTGCCTGGAAAACATCATTTTTTCTGGCCGCTGCAACAGCAGCGGCTGCAACAATACCTAATTTTTCAGGCATGTGTACATGCCTAATTTTTCTGGCCTCTGGTGCTGCACTGTGGCTGCAAAAACAAAACAAAAAAAAGGCACATGTGTCAATTCCCCTTCGTGATCGTTACCTTGTTGTGGTGAAGGGGCTTGCGTATCACAATGAAGCGATCACCTCTATGAGTGTGTTGGCAATGGCAATGTTGGTGCAGCGTACTCAAGTTAGGTTTAGAAATGTTCCTGGGTGTTGTAGTGCAATAGACACTAACCTGAGACGGCTGACTCTCTGCAAGGGCAGGTGATGATGAGAAATGTTCGTGACGCCAGTGCCAATTAAACGGTGGCACGCCGTTTGCTGATAGCAGGAATAACTGAGGAACCACGTGATGTTAAAACAGAATTCAAACTTTAGTAGTCATCATATAGGGACATTGACGGAAGCACAGTTCCTTTGAGGACAGTTGATTTTCAATACAGTTGATGCAGGCAATATATATATATATATATATATATATATAGCAAGGTGACTTTAGAGTGTTAAACACAGGACTTGCAGTACAGGCAGCTTGCACTCTATTCCTGACTGATCCTGGAACATAGAAACTCTTCTCCAAGGTCCAATGCCCTAGCTCTGGCGTATATCCTTGGTTTTATCTCTATCAAGTACCTCCTCTGTAGTCTTGAGTACCTCTTGCTTTTCTTGACTTGCCTCTGTCTCTCTCAGTTTCCTCAGGCTCATTAACTGTAGTGTTCCTGCTTCTGCGTATATGAATTCAGGAGGGGAACCTTCTCCTAGGATCTGGAACCCGGTTACAGGGACTGCATTACCCTCTCCTAGTCTGCAGGCTTCAGGCCTGGACTTGACTCTGACATTGTCTAATCTCTGGTTAGACTAGACTATAAACCTTAGACTGCCTTTCCCTTCCCTGACTGGGCCTTATATAAACTAGGGCTCCCTAGCTCCCTCTAGTGACTAAGAGCTGGAATGACACCCCTAGCAGGCCTGCACATGCAAATTTCACAGTAACAGGGAAGTACATAGCATTACATTACATTACATTTTATAAAGATGACTTATACCAACTTTCCCTTAAATAAGGAGAAACGACAGCACACCAGTGACCCTTCTGTAGTGACGGGCATTACAGCTCCTGTACACTACATACCCCGCTGCTTTAAGCTGAGTACGACCTCGTACTCCATCAGGGCCCGCCCAACTGGAATTTTCACCTGAAATAGAAAAAGACACATGCAGGCATACATATATGTAATTCATCTGCATTTACATTCATATCAATTGGCAAAGGTGAAGGGTGGTGACAAGGGGCGTCGTTCTCTTCTCTCAGGATAATGAATGGAACAGGGGCGCTGACCTGGCACAGCGTAACATTAATACCAGGATAGTCCATATGTGCAAATTGTCCTTAATAGAACAGCATAAAGGATAAAACAGTATAAAAGTTCTTGGAGGCTCAAAGAACAAATATGAGTCCGTACCCAGGTTACTTTCCTATAAATCACAGAGGCTCTCGTGCGGTGGAGTCCATCTCTGGGCACATTTCCCTTTAAAAGAGCAAAAATCTCAGAGGCTCAGGTTCTTTTGAGTCTATCTCCGGGCACGGTTCCTTAGTATCAAGTTGCACAATATAAAACAAGTGCTGTAATACCCCTGATCAATCTGAAAAGGGGGTTAAGGGTAAAAGGTGCAACAACGGAACAGGCACAACTTGGCGTGGGATAGCAAAAGCAGGCAGGAGGTCCTGGAAACAAACTTGGCTTCGTTGACTTTAATACTTCAGTGGTTAACACCTATCACTGAGCCGTGGATGAACTGGCAGCAGCAACAAAGGACCAGAAACATAGGACTCCTGTCCTGGAAGGGTTAAGCTTTCAACATCATTCTTTAGCAAAATAAATCAAAGGCCTAGCAGGCTGATTCACAGTGGCATGTCATAATCACCTGGCTCTGCTGGCAAATACGGCCTGTAGTAGTCCTCTACAGGAGGATGTGCCCACATTACAGTGTTAGGGGGCAGCTGCAAAGTGAAGGGACCCCTAATAGGTATTGGCCCCATAGGCCTAGGGGTAAACACTCTTGTGGACCGTACCGGTCCCGGCATAATGATTGTGGGCTGTGCTGCATTGGGTCCCGCCGCCGCAAGCGGTCCGGTGGGCTCTGTGCAGCAATTCACAGCAATAGTGGGTCTTCTTTGGGGCCTGGACGGAGCAGTGTTAGCAGACGGTGGTTTACGGGTGGTGACAGGCACCCTTACCTCATCCTTCTCGGGCGGCGTCTGGATCCTGGCGGTGGCAACCTTGCGCAGCTCCCGCAACTTTTCCTCCAGCCGGACAATCTGGTCACCGATGCTTTCCGTGTCGGAATCGCTGTCCTCTGCTGGCGTCGCCGGCGCAGGTACAGTCAACGATGCGTCGGACGCGGCCGCGTCAGGCTCCGGTGGCGCATCGGGTCTCCTTCCCTTACGGATATTCTCCAGGGTAACACGGAGTCCCTTGAGATTTTCCAAGTCCTGGATTGTCTTCTCCCGACGAGGCAGCTCGGGGGAAGGATAGGGGCTCACCCATTTTTCCAACACGGTTGGCTGCCAGAAGACATTAGGCCCAATGAAGGAGCCTCGCTCCTGGAAGGCATGGTGGGCCTGTTCTGGAGAGCGTTCAGGTTCCCGCTCGCAGCCAGAGTAGTCTTCTTCTGCCTCCCAGTCCTCAGGTTCTCGCTTGGGACGGGTCACAGCAGTCGCATATGGGCCTCTCAGGCTCTCGGCAGGGTGAACTCCACCTCCTCTCCCTCGCGGAGGCTATGCTGATACGAAGGGAGGTAGTCTCTCTTAACAGATCTCCTGTTGACGTATAAGTCTCTGCCAGTTAGGTAGTCTTGTATGAACCCGTAGCCACGGGTTTTGTCAAAGGACACCACCAACCCCTTTCTCCTTTCCAGGCGGGGTTGGGTGTTGGTGTGTCGTTCATGGATAGTCTTGGTCAGTTCCTCATAATATATTTTAGTCTTTGTATTCCGCTTTATAGCGACCTCCCGGATTTCTGCCATCAATGAGGACCACTTGAAAGAGGGCTGAAAGAAGTCTCTCCAAGAGCCATAATGGAGCTCCGGTTCTTTCCCCAGTGGCGGGCAGGCGGGTCTCTCCGGTCCCGGAGAGTAGGCCGGTGGAGCCTCCTCTGGCTCGACACCAACGACATCCGTCTTCGGTATTTCAGGCGCGGACGTGGCAGCAAAGCAGTGCTCACTCTCCAACATGCTCGATCCTTCTCTGGAGAGCGACAGGGTGGCGCCAATAAGTTCAGCCAGATCCTCCCATTGCACTGGGAGGCCGCCCCCCAAGTATTCCAGTATACGGAAGGCGGAGTCCATGCTGGCAGACATGCAAATGTCCAGACAGGCTGTGGCGCCTGACTTTGAACCCTTTCCCGCTTTTTCATCAAAAAGGCGCCAACTTTTCCCGCATTTTCGGGATGAAGATGACGCAGCAGTAAATTCAGCAAGCTCAGCGGCCATCTTTAGCAAAATCCGCTGTCTATTCACTGACAGCAAGCAGGATGATAAAAAGTCCATAAAACCACACTCCAATGTGGCGATTTCCTTCCTCTTGATAGCGCAACACTGCACAGCGCTTTTTGGAGGTTTTAGGTACACTTTGGGTATGTTTTTCGGTCCACAAAGTCCACTTTAATAAAACAGACAATTTGTCACTTTGGTCACAGGGCAAACTGTATAAGGCACAAAGTTCACGCTTCTTGCACTAGAAAGCGTGCGTATCCTGTTCGTGACGCCAAAAGAGAGGTGCAGCGTACTCAAGTTAGGTTTAGAAATGTTCCTGGGTGTTGTAGTGCAATAGACACTAACCTGAGACGGCTGACTCTCTGCAAGGGCAGGTGATGATGAGAAATGTTCGTGACGCCAGTGCCAATTAAACGGTGGCACGCCGTTTGCTGATAGCAGGAATAACTGAGGAACCACGTGATGTTAAAACAGAATTCAAACTTTAGTAGTCATCATATAGGGACATTGACGGAAGCGCAGTTCCTTTGAGGACAGTTGATTTTCAATACAGTTGATGCAGGCAATATATATATATATATATATATAGCAAGGTGACTTTAGAGTGTTAAACACAGGACTTGCAGTACAGGCAGCTTGCACTCTATTCCTGACTGATCCTGGAACATAGAAACTCTTCTCCAAGGTCCAATGCCCTAGCTCTGGCGTATATCCTTGGTTTTATCTCTATCAAGTACCTCCTCTGTAGTCTTGAGTACCTCTTGCTTTTCTTGACTTGCCTCTGTCTCTCTCAGTTTCCTCAGGCTCATTAACTGTAGTGTTCCTGCTTCTGCGTATATGAATCAGGAGGGGAACCTTCTCCTAGGATCTGGAACCCGGTTACAGGGACTGCATTACCCTCTCCTAGTCTGCAGGCTTCAGGCCTGGACTTGACTCTGACATTGTCTAATCTCTGGTTAGACTAGACTATAAACCTTAGACTGCCTTTCCCTTCCCTGACTGGGCCTTATATAAACTAGGGCTCCCTAGCTCCCTCTAGTGACTAAGAGCTGGAATGACACCCCTAGCAGGCCTGCACATGCAAATTTCACAGTAACAGGGAAGTACATAGCATTACATTACATTACATTTTATAAAGATGACTTATACCAACTTTCCCTTAAATAAGGAGAAACGACAGCACACCAGTGACCCTTCTGTAGTGACGGGCATTACAGCTCCTGTACACTACATTGGCACACCCCAGATGATAAGGTCATTGCTTCATTGTGAACAGACCAAAAGTGATCGGCTGGATAATTTTGCATAGAAAAAACATAAATTTTCTTTGTGATCATCTAAGGTGATCATTAAAGCCTACTAGGCCAACAATGGGCCCACACTGCAGAATCATTGTTTTCTGGGTCACTTAACTGTCACTGAACTACCTCAGCACGACCATAGGCTTTGAAAAACCCCCATCGCCTGCAATCTCCCAAACATGCGCACAAGCACAGTCCTCACTACACCAAGATTGACACATAGAGGATTAAAATTTATGTCATGAGTGTGTCAACTATTGACAATTGTTTGCAGTTGTCTAAAATCTATTTCATACACGTCCCCTGATAGGGGACGTAACAGGGATTAAACTGATAGGAATAGTACTACTTAACACACCACTCATATCTGGTGGCACAGTACATTGCACGGCGCACGCGCAGTGCCCCAAATTGGAACTAGGAGGACCAACCAAGCATCTTTTTCCATCTCCCGATTCCTAAAATCTATTTCATACACCGGCCCCTGAAAGGGGACGTAACAGGGATTAAACTGATAGGAATAGTACTACTTAACATTATAACAATAATAATAATAGGGGACGTAACAGGGATTAAACTGATATGAGTGGTGTGTTAAGTAGTACTATTCCTATCAGTTTAATCCTGTTACGTCCCCTTTCAGGGGCCGGTGTATGAAATAGATTTTAGGAACGGGAGATGGAAAAAGATGCTTGGTCGTTCCTCTTACTTCCAATTTGGGGCACAGCGCGTGCGCCATGCAATGTACTGTGCAATCCCAATATGAGTGGTATGTTAAGTAGTACTATTCCTATCAGTTTAATCCCTGTTACGTCCCCTATCAGGGGCCGGTGTTGGAATAGATTTTAGGAAACCGGGAGAGGAAAAGATGCTTGGTCGGTCCTCTTACTTCCAATTTGGGGCACTGCGCATACAGCTTGCAATGTACTGTGCCACCAGATATGAGTGGTGTGTTAAGTAGTACTATTCCTATCTGGTGGCACAGTACATTACACGGCGCACGCGCAGTGCCCCAAGTTGGAAGTAAGAGGACCGACCAAGCATCTTTTTCCATCTCCCGGTTCCTAAAATCTATTCCATAGACCGGCCCCTGATAGGGGACGTAACAGGGATTAAACTGATAGGAATAGTACTACTTAAACACACCACTCATATCTGGTGGCACAGTACATTGCAAGCTGTATGCGCAGTGCCCCAAATTGGAAGTAAGAGGACCGATCAAGCATCTTTTTCCCTCTCCCGGTTCCTAAAATCTATTCCATACACCGGCCCCGTAACAGGGATTAAACTGATAGGAATAGTACTACTTAACATACCACTCATATTGGGATTGCACAGTACATTGCATGGCGCACGCGCTGTGCCCCAAATTGGAAGTAAGAGAGGAGGACAAACCTGGCCAGTCAAACCCAAGGCAACATCATCGACCTAATCCCATATGCGTTCTTTCTGGAGCGTGCCCTTCGAAGAGTGCTGGATCAGGCCGTAGATGAGAATGAAGAGGAAGAGTTGTGGTCACCATCACCACCAGAAGCAGGCCTTGTCGTCGTCGATTGCTGGACCTGCGGCAACGCAGAGAGAGGAGTCTGAAGAAGAGGAGACAGAGGAGGAGGTGGCTTTGAGGAGGTGCAAGACAACCACAGCAGGCGTCCCAGGGGGCTTGTTTGTCACCTTTCGGGGACCCTTGGTGTTGTACGTGGTTGGGTGGAGGAAGAGACCTTCAATGACGTCAGTGAGGACAAGGAACGGGACATTGCTAGCTTGGTATCCAACCTTGCGCAAATGGGGAATTTGCGGTTGTGCAAATGGACTGTTTGCGGTTGTTTGCGGTGCGTTAAACGGGGAGTTTGGTCTGTCCTAGTTTGGTCTGTCACTGTGAAGCGGGCGTAACCCTTACCACTACCTGATCGATACAACATCATACCTGATGTTTTAAAGCACGTTCTTCCAAACAATTTAGGAATGTTAGGTGATTTATGCCCTTTATGGATTAAAACCTGACTCTGCGTTAACTACGTAATTTTCTATGGGAGTTTTGCCATGGATCCCCCTCCGGCATGCCACAGTCCAGGTGTTAGTCCCCTTGAAACAACTTTTCCATCACTATTGTGGACAGAAAGAGTCCTTGTGGGTTTTAAAATTCACCTGCCTGTTGAAGTCTATGGCGGTTCGCCCTGTTCGCCCGTTCGTGAACATTTGTGAAAATTTGCGGAAAATGTTATGTTCGCGACATCTCTAGCCTTGATGTGGCAATCACTTATGCACGTGTAATCCCAGATGTGCAGTATATAAGAGGGTTTTTTCACCCCAGGAACCAAAAAGGCGTATTTCTGGCCTCAATGTGACAATCACTTATGCACGTGTAATCAGAGATGTGCAGTATATCAGAGGGTTTTTTCACCCCAGTAAACCAAAGCAGGATTTCTGGCCTTAATTTGACAATCACTTATGCATGTGTAATCCCAGATGTGCAGTATGTCAGAGGATTTTTTCACCCCAGTAAGCCAAAGCAGGATTTCTGGCCTTGATGTGACAATCACTTATGCACGTGTAATCAGAGATGTGCAGTATATCAGAGGGTTTTTTCACCCCAGTAAGAAAAAAGCTGTATTTCTGTCCTAAATGTGACAGTCACTTATGCATGTGTAATCCCAGATGTGCAGTATATGAGAGGCTTTTTTCACCCCAGTATGCCAAAGCCTATTTATGGCCTAATGTGACAGTCACTTATGCACGTGTAATCCCAGATGTGCAGTATGTAACCAAAAAGCTGCATTTCTGTCCTAATGTGACAGTCACTTATGCACGTGTAATCACAGATGTGCAGTATATTACAGGCTTTTTTCACCCCAGTATGCCAAAGCTGTATTTCTGGACTTGCAGATAGTGCTTCAGCATAGGCTATCGTTGCATAAAATGGCTGCCGATCAGGTATTGATATTGATGAAATGAAGAAAAAAATGTTCGTTTTCAGCAGTAGTTGGCTAAGGGCAGGCTTAAAAAAATTGTGCACTGCACCCACAAAAACACTTTTTCTGTAGATCGCTGAGTACATAAACCAGTTCTTGATAATATCGCTCCCTGATCTCTCCCTCACAGCAGCTGCAGCCTCTCCCTACACTAATCCGAGCAGAGTGATGGGCGGGCGGCTACGTGACTCCAGCTTAAATAGAGGCTGGGTCACATTCTGCAGTTGGCCAATCACAGCTATGCCAATAGTAGGCATGGCTGTGATGGCCTTTTTGGGGCAAGTAGTATGACGCTTGTTGATTGGCTGCTTTGCAGCCTTTCAAAAGCGCCATTAAAATCGCCGAACACCGAACCCGAACCCGAAATTTTACGTAAATGTTCGGGTCTGGCTGCCGAAAAACCTTAAAGTTTGGTACGAACCCGAACTTTACAGTTCTGGTTCGCTCAACTCTAATAATGAGTGTTACACCTTTCCAGTCGAATACGCTGAGAGGCTGATGAAAAAGATCCTGGTTCTCTTTGGAATGATTGGGTGCAGTCAGAGAAAGCCTGCATGTCAGTCCACTTGGTATATCTGATGTGCGGGGGTATGACAACCCAGCTGATCAGCGGTTTGAAGAGGTGACGCTCCATGCGAGAGCTGCTTCCTCTTCATTACACTCAGCGGCGACTCCTTTGCAGTGGTGGCATTCAAGTGATAGAGCAAGTACTTGTGTGATTACACTTCACTTCCGAGACCAGGGGCAGTGGAGCACTGTCTCCTCCTTCAAACAGCTGATCGGTCAGGGTGCCTGGTGTCGGACCCCCCCCCCCCCCCCCCCCCGCTCAAATATTGATGACCCATTCTGTAGATAGCTCATCAATGTATAGCACCTACACAAACCCTTTAAGCCCCAGGGAGGAGGATGAAGCAGTCCTCTCGGCATGACTGACCTCTATTGAGTTGGAGCTAGCATCCTTTCACACCCCCAGTACCTGAGGTCCACGCAACAAGAGAATGGGTGGTCGGTACCCGGGGCTAACAAACTGTGGTCAGGACACAATTAGCGGCCATGTCCGTTCAACTACCAGGGTTGAAGATTATGCACTTAGCTGAAAAATTAAGCCACAGGCTCACAGTGTCAGGCACTTTGAGGACCACAGCCACCCTCATTGCCTCAGTCACCGCTCCTACCCTCTCCTCTCTCCTCACCTAGTGCGCTGCACATCAACTTTATCATAACACGAGTTCCTTTTTGATAAATTTGTCATCTCTGAAAAGCTTGTCATCTCTGCTCCATCCTCTTGCTGACAGGTTTAAAAACGCACCACTGGCTTTGTCGCTATGCAATATTTAATGAATGCTCACTCCGAAGCAATACCACCCAAACAAAGATTATGAAAGAAGTGCACAAAACACTTAAATTGGGTGTAAAATAGAGAGAATTTATTTAACATCAAATGACTGTATTTTATCAGTGCCTCAAATTATTCTCAGGCCAATTGCTATGAATAGGGCACTGAACATGGCACAATCCCGACTCACGAAGAGTCACCCCCCCCATCCCCCGTCCCCCGCACATTTTATCAGAAGGTGTACATTTTCAATGAGACATGATAGAAATTCATTAAAGATATGACAGAAAGGACATCAAATAGTCATACATGTTAAATAGTTTAAAGAAACAGATTAGTAAGCAGTTACACATATTAAACACTCTGTGCCAGCCTCTTACGGAGATAGCCAAATTCGACCACTCCTGGCCCTTACACGCAAATTTTCAGCAGCTGGCGCTGGATATGAGGGAGATCTGGCTGCAGCATATGTCAACCCATTGATGGCTAGGGCTAATTTGGATGATCTGGCTGGCTAGGCGGATAGGGCTGATCTGACCTGCAGGGCGGACCTGACCGGTCGGGCATTTCGGACGTGGTCCGAGGGCCCCGGCCAGGATAGGGGCCCGCCGCAGCTGTGCTAAAGAGTTTTTTTTTCACCGCCTATTTCGCGTCCCCTCGTCACGTGACCTATTCCTCCCAGTAGCCCATACATTACAGGCTTTTTCTAGTTGGAGGAGGCTAAAAGACCTTTCATGATGTCACGACCACGTGATCCTGCGTGGGCGGAGTCAGTCTCCTGGGCTGGCTGTTCAGCGTGAGAAGGTAAAGGACCTGTGATGATGTCAAGACCATGTGATCCTGTGTGGGAGGAGTCAGGATCACAGGCTGTGCAACTGGAGGAGGTAAAGGACCTGTGATGTTGTCGCTACCCTGTGATGCTGTATGGGCGAAGTCAAGTGAGATTCCCTAGGTAAAGTCTGTGACCAGGGCCCCACCTATGTTGCAGATCTACAACTTTCAGAATTTCTTGCCCACCAAAAGACTGCCAGGGACATGCTCAGAGTTTTAGCAGCAGCCTCAGAGCCACAGGTTGGAAAATATTGGTCTACAGAATTATTTATATATCTTAAGGCCTCTTTCACACTTGCGTTGTCCAGATCCAGCGTGTACTCCATTTGCCGGAATTACACGCCGGATCCGGAAAGAAAAACGCAAGTGAACTGAAAGCATTTGAAGAAGGATCCGTCTTCAAAATGCGTTCAGCGTTACTATGGCAGCCAGGACGCTATTAAAGTCCTGGTTGCCATAGTAGTAGTGGGGAGCGGGAGAGCAGTATACTTACAGGTCCGTGCGGCTCCCGGGGCGCTCCAGAATGACGTCAGAGCGCCCCATGCGCATGGATGACGTGATCCATGCGACACGTCATCCATGCGCGTGGGGCGCCCTGACGTCATTATGGAGCGCCCAGGAGCCGCACGGACGGTAAGGTATGCTGCTCCCCCGCTCCTCACTACACTTTACCATGGCTGCAGGACTTAGCGTCCCGGCAGCCATGGTAACCTTCCGAAAAAGCTAAACGTCGGATCCGGTAATGCGCCGAAACGACGTTTAGCTTAAGGCCGGATCCGGATCAATGCCTTTCAATGGCCATTAATTCCGGATCCGGCCTTGCGGCAAAGTGTTCAGGATTTTTGGCCGGAGCAAAAAGCGCAGCATGCTGCAGTATTTCTCCGGCCAAAAAACGTTCCGGTCCGGAATGAAGACATCTGATGCATCCTGAACGGATTTCTCTCATTCAGAATGCATTAGGATAAACTGATCAGGATTCTTCCGGCATAGAGCCCGACGACGGAACTCTATGCCAGGAAGAAGAACGCAAGTGTGAAAGAGCCCTAACTTGAACAAGTAATAGTTCATTTGGCTTCATTTGTGTCATCCTCTAGGCTCAAACTTGCTTGTCTAAAATAAATATTTTCTTTCCTTCTTGTCTATAGTTTCTGAGTTTCTTTGTGAATGTACACTACTTGAAATATATCAAAATTCCCTTTGTCCTCTTAGTGAAATTGGCACCTCCTAACCTCAATGGCATCAGGGATCCAACAACTTTTATATTTTAAAAGGGCGGTGGTGACAGGCACCCTTACCTTATCCTTCTCGGGCGGCGTCTGGATCCTGGCGGGTGGCAACCTTGCGCAGCTCACCGCAACTTTTCCTCCAGCCGGACAATCTGGTCACCGATGCTTTCCGTGTCGGAATCGCTGTCCTCTGCTGGCGTCGCCGGCGCAGGTACAGTCAACGATGCGTCGGACGCGGCCGCGTCAGGCTCGGTGGCGCATCGGGTCTCCTTCCCTTACGGATATTCTCCAGGGTAACATGGAGTCCCTTGAGATTTTCCAAGTCCTGGATTGTCTTCTCCCGACGAGGCAGCTCGGGGGAAGGATAGGGGCTCACCCATTTTTCCAAACACGGTTGGCTGCCAGAAGACATTAGGCCCAATGAAGGAGCCTCGCTCCTGGAAGGCGTGGTGGGCCTGTTCTGGAGAGCGTTCAGTTCCCGCTCGCAGCCAGAGTAGTCTTCTTCTGCCTCCCAGTCCTCAGGTTCTCGCTTGGGACGGGTCACAGCAGTCGCATATGGGCCTCTCAGGCTCTCGGCAGGGGGTGAACTCCACCTCCTCTCCCTCGCGGAGGCTATGCTGATACGAAGGGAGGTAGTCTCTCTTAACAGATCTCCTGTTAACGTATAAGTCTCTGCCAGTTAGGTAGTCTTGTATGAACCCGTAGCCACGGGTTTTGTCAAAGTACACCACCAACCCCCTTTCTCCTTTCCAGGCGGGGGTTGAGGTGTTGGTGTGTCGTTCATGGATAGGTCTTGGACAGTTCCTCATAATATATTTTAGTCTTTGTATTCCGCTTTATAGCGGCCTCCTGGATTTCTGCCATCATGAGGACCACTTGAAAGAGGGCTGAAAGAAGTCTCTCCAAGAGCCATAATGGAGCTCCGGTTCTTTCCCCAGTGGCGGGCAGGCGGGTCTCTCCGGTCCCGGAGAGTAGGCCGGTGGAGCCTCCTCTGGCTCGACACCAACGACATCCGTCTTCGGTATTTCAGGCGCGGACGTGGCAGCAAAGCAGTGCTCACTCTCCAACATGCTCGATCCTTCTCTGGAGAGCGACAGGGTGGCGCCAATAAGTTCAGCCAGATCCTCCCATTGCACTGGGAGGCCGCCCCCCCAAGTATTCCAGTATACGGAAGGCGGAGTCCCATGCTGGCAGACATGCAAATGTCCAGACAGGCTGTGGCGCCTTGACCTTGAACCCTTTCCCGCTTTTTCATCAAAAAGGCGCCACCTTTTCCCGCATTTTCGGGATGAAGATGACGCAGCAGTAAATTCAGCAAGCTCAGCGGCAGCTTTAGCAAACTCCGCTGTCTATTCACTGACAGCAAGCAGGATGATAAAAGTCCATAAAACCACACTCCAATGTGGCGATTTCCTTCCCTCTTGATAGCGCAACACTTGCACAGCGCTTTTTGGAGGTTTTAGGTACACTTTGGGTATGTTTTTCGGTCCACAAAGTCCACTTATTTGTCACTTTGGTCACAGGGCAAACTGTATAAGGCACAAAGTTCACGCTCTTGCACTAGAAAGCGTGCGTATCCTGTCGTGACGCCAAAAGAGAGGTGCTGGCGTACTCAAGTTAGGTTTAGAAATGTTCCTGGGTGTTGTAGTGCAATAGACACTAACCTGAGACGGCTGACTCTCTGCAAGGGCAGGTGATGATGAGAAATGTTCGTGACGCCAGTGCCGATTAAACGGTGGCACGCCGTTTGCTGATAGCAGGAATAACTGAGGAACCACGTGATGTTAAAACAGAATTCAAACTTTAGTAGTCATCATATAGGGACATTGACGGAAGCGCAGTTCCTTGAGGACAGTTGATTTTCAAAACAGTTGATGCAGGCAATTATAAATATATATATATATAGCAAGGTGACTTTAGAGTGTTAAACACAGGACTTGCAGTACAGAAGCTTGCACTCTATTCCTGACTGATCCTGGAACATAGAAACTCTTCTCCAAGGTCCAATGCCCTAGCTCTGGCGTAAATCCTTGGTTTTATCTCTATCAAGTACCTCCTCTGTAGTCTTGAGTACCTCTTGCTTTTCTTGACTTGCCTCTGTCTCTCTCAGTTTCCTCAGGCTCATTAACTGTAGTGTTCCTGCTTCTGCGTATATGAAATTCAGGAGGGGAACCTTCTCCTAGGATCTGGAACCCGGTTACAGGGACTGCATTACCCTCTCCTAGTCTGCAGGCTTCAGGCCTGGACTTGACTCTGACATTGTCTAATCTCTGGTTAGACTAGACTATAAACCTTAGACTGCCTTTCCCTTCCCTGACTGGGCCTTATATAAACTAGGGCTCCCTAGCTCCCTCTAGTGACTAAGAGCTGGAATGACACCCCTAGCAGGGCCTGCACATGCAAATTTCACAGTAACAGGGAAGTACATAGCATTACATACATTACATTTTATAAAGATGACTTATACCAACTTTCCCTTAAATAAGAGAAACGACAGCACACCAGTGACCCTTCTGTAGTGACAGGCATTACAGCTCCTGTACACTACATTGGCACACCCCAGATGATAAGGTCATTGCTTCATTGTGAACAGACCAAAAGTGATCGGCTGGATAATTTTGCATAGAAAAAACATAAATTTTCTTTGTGATCATCTAAGGTGATCATTAAAGCCTACTAGGCCAACAATGGGCCCACACTGCTGAATCATTGTTTTCTGGGTCACTTAACTGTCACTGAACTACCTCAGCACGACCATAGGCTTTGAAAAACCCCCATCGCCTGCAATCTCCCAAACATGCGCACAAGCACAGTCATCACTACACCAAGATTGACACATAGAGGATTAAAATTTATGTCATGAGTGTGTCAACTATTGACAATTTGTTTGCAGTTGTCTAAAATCTATTTCATACACGTCCCCCTGATAGGGACGTAACAGGGAATAAACTGATAGGAATATTACTACTTAACACACCACTCATATCTGGTGGCACAGTACATTGCACGGCGCACGCGCAGTGCCCCAAATTGGAACTAGGAGGACCAACCAAGCATCTTTTTCCATCTCCCGATTCCTAAAATCTATTTCATACAACCGGCCCCTGAAAGGGGACGTAACAGGGATTAAACTGATAGGAATATTACTACTACTTAACATACCTAATTATAACAATAATAATAATAGGGGACGTAACAGGGATTAAAACTGATATGAGTGGTGTGTTAAGTAGTACTATTCCTATCAGTATAATCCCTGTTACGTCCCCTTTCAGGGGCCGGTGTATGAAATGAGATTTTAGGAACCGGGAGATGGAAAAAGATGCTTGGTCCGTTCCTCTTACTTCCAATTTGGGGCACAGCGCGTGCGCCATGCAATGTACTGTGCAATCCCCAATATGAGTGGTTTGTTAAGTAGTACTATTCCTATCAGTTTTAATCCTGTTACGTCCCCTATCAGGGGCCGGTGTATGGAATAGATTTTAGGAACCGGGAGAGGGAAAAAGATGCTTGGTCGGTCCTCTTACTTCCAATTTGGGGCACTGCGCATACAGCTTGCAATGTACTGTGCCACCAGATATGAGTGGTGTGTTAAGTAGTACTATTCCTATCTGGTGGCACAGTACATTACAACGGCGCACGCGCAGTGCCCAAGTTGGAGTAAGAGGACCGACCAAGCATCTTTTTCCATCTCCCGGTTTCCCTAAAATCTATTCATAGACCGGCCCCTGATAGGGGACGTAACAGGATTAAAGCTGATAGGAATAGTACTACTTAAACACACCACTCATATCTGGTGGCACAGTACATTGCAAGCTGGTATGCGCAGTGCCCCAAATTGGAAATAAGAGGGACCGACCAAGCATCTTTTTCCCTCTCCCGGTTTCCTAAAATCTATTCCATACACCGGCCCCTGAAAGGGGACGTAACAGGGATTAACTGATAGGAATAGTACTACTTAACATACCACTCATTATTGGGATTGCAGCAGTACATTTGCATGGCGCACAAAGCCGCTGTGCCCCAAATTGAAGGTAAGAGGAACGACCAAGCATCTTTTTCTATCTCCCGGTTCCTAAAATCGATTCCATACACTGGCCCCTGATAGGGGACAAAACAGAGATTAAACTGTTAAGAACAGATTTTTTTAATTTAAATAAAAGAGGACAGCCTCAGTGGAGCTGGGTATTTTTTGGCCGCGTTACTGAACGCTCATGCACAACGGCTGTAGGCTCATGCGTCCTTTTGCGGAGGTGACAAACCTGGCCAGTCAAACCCAAGGCAACATCATCGACCTAATCCCATATGCGTTCTTTCTGGAGCGCGCCCTTCGAAGAGTGCTGGATCAGGCCGTAGATGAGAATGAAGAGGAAGAGTTGTGGTCACCATCACCACCAGAAGCAGCCTTGTCGTCGTCGATTGCTGGACCTGCGGCAACGCAGAGAGAGGAGTCTGAAGAAGAGGAGACAGAGGAGGAAGGTGGCTTTGAGGAGGTGCAAGACAACCACAGCAGGCGTCCCAGGGGGCTTGTTGTCACCTTTCGGGGACCCTTGGTGTTGTACGTGGTTGGGTGGAGGAAGAGACCTTCAATGACGTCAGTGAGGACAAGGAATGGGACATTGCTAGCTTGGTATCCAACCTTGCGCAAATGGGGAATTTGCGGTTGTGCAAATGGACTGTTTGCGGTTGTTTGCGGTGCGTTAAACGGGGAGTTTGGTCTGTCCTAGTTTGGTCTGTCACTGTGAAGCGGGCGTAACCCTTACACTACCTGATCGATACAACATCATACCTGATGTTTTAAAGCACGTTCTTCCAAACAATTTAGGAATGTTAGGTGATTTATGCCCTTTATGGATTAAAACCTGACTCTGCGTTAACTACGTAATTTTCTATGGGAGTTTTGCCATGGATCCCCCTCCGGCATGCCACAGTCCAGGTGTTAGTCCCCTTAAAAACAACTTTTCCATCACTATTGTGGACAGAAAGAGTCCTTGTGGGTTTTAAAATTCACCTGCCTGTTGAAGTCTATGGCGGTTCGCCCTGTTCGCCCGTTCGTGAACATTTGTGAAAATTTGCGGAAAATGTTATGTTCGCGACATCTCTAGCCTTAATGTGGCAATCACTTATGCACGTGTAATCCCAGATGTGCAGTATATAAGAGGGTTTTTTCACCCCAGGAACCAAAAAGGCGTATTTCTGGCCTCAATGTGACAATCACTTATGCACGTGTAATCAGAGATGTGCAGTATATCAGAGGGTTTTTTCACCCCAGTAAACCAAAGCAGGATTTCTGGCCTTAATTTGACAATCACTTATGCATGTGTAATCCCAGATGTGCAGTATGTCAGAGGATTTTTGCACCCCAGTAAGCCAAAGCAGGATTTCTGGCCTTGATGTGACAATCACTTATGCACGTGTAATCAGAGATGTGCAGTATATCAGAGGGTTTTTTCACCCCAGTAAGAAAAAAGCTGTATTTCTGTCCTAAATGTGACAGTCACTTATGCACGTGTAATCCCAGATGTGCAGTATGTAACCAAAAAGCTGCATTTCTGTCCTAAATGTGACAGTCACTTATGCACGTGTAATCACAGATGTGCAGTATATTACAGGCTTTTTTCACCCCAGTATGCCAAAGCTGTATTTCTGGACTTGCAGATAGTGCTTCAGCATAGGCTATCGTTGCATAAAATGGCTGCCGATCAGGTATTGATATTGATGAAATGAAGAAAAAAATGTTCGTTTTCAGCAGTAGTTGGCTAAGGGCAGGCTTAAAAAAATTGTGCACTGCACCCACAAAACACTTTTTCTGTAGATCGCTGAGTACATAAACCAGTTCTTGATAAGATCGCTCCCTGATCTCTCCCTCACAGCAGCTGCAGCCTCTCCCTACACTAATCCGAGCAGAGTGATGGGCGGCGCTACGTGACTCCAGCTTAAATAGAGGCTGGGTCACATTCTGCAGTTGGCCAATCACAGCTATGCCAATAGTAGGCATGGCTGTGATGGCCTTTTGGGGCAAGTAGTATGACGCTTGTTGATTGGCTGCTTTGCAGCCTTTCAAAAAGCGCCATAAAAATCGCCGAACACCGAACCCGAACCCGAATTTTTACGTAAATGTTCGGGTCTGGCTGCCGAAAAACCTAAAGTTCGGTACGAACCCGAACTTTACAGTTCTGGTTTGCTCAACTCTAATAATGAGTGTTACACCTTTCCAGTCGAATACGCTGAGAGGCTGATGAAAAAGATCCTGGTTCTCTTTGGAATGATTGGGTGCAGTCGGAGAAAGCCTGCATGTCAGTCCACTTGGTATATCTGATGTGCGGGGGTATGACAACCCAGCTGATCAGCGGTTTGAAGAGGTGACGCTCCATGCGAGAGCTGCTTCCTCTTCATTACACTCAGCGGCGACTCCTTTGCAGTGGTGGCATTCAAGTGAATAGAGCAAGTACTTGTGTGATTACACTTCACTTCCGAGACCAGGGGCAGTGGAGCACTGTCTCCTCTTCAAACAGCTGATCGGTCAGGGTGCCTGGTGTCGGACCCCCCCCCCCCCGCTCAAATATTGATGACCCATTCTGTAGATAGCTCATCAATGTATAGCACCTACACAAACCCTTTAAGCCCCAGGGAGGAGGATGAAGCAGTCCTCTCGGCATGACTGACCTCTATTGAGTTGGAGCTAGCATCCTTTCACACCCCCAGTACCTGAGGTCCACGCAACAAGAGAATGGGAGGTCGGTACCCGGGGCTAACAAACTGTGGTCAGGACACAATGAGTGGCCATGTCCGTTCAACTACCAGGGTTGAAGATAATGCACTTAGCTGGAAAATTAAGCCACAGGCTCACAGTGTCAGGCACTTTGAGGACCACAGCCACCCTCATTGCCTCAGTCACCGCTCCTACCCTCTCCTCTCTCCTCACCTAGTGCGCTGCACATCAACTTTATCATAACACGAGTTCCTTTTTGATAAATTTGTCATCTCTGAAAAGCTTGTCATCTCTGCTCCATCCTCTTGCTGCACAGGTTTAAAAACGCACCACTGGCTTTGTCGCTATGCAATATTTAATGAATGCTCACTCCGAAGCAATACCACCCAAACCAAAGATTATGAAAGAAGTGCACAAAACACTTAAATTGGGTGTAAAATAGAGAGAATTTATTTAACATCAAATGACTGTATTTTTATTCAGTGCCTCAAATTTATTCTCAGGCCAATTGCTATGAATAGGGCACTGAACATGGCACAATCCCGACTCACGAAGAGTCACCCCCCGCACATCCCCCGTCCCCCGCACATTTTATCAGAAGGTGTACATTTTCAATGAGACATGATAGAAATTCATTAAAGATATGACAGAAAGGACATCAAATAGTCATACATGTTAAAGAGTTAAAGAAACAGATTAGTAAGCAGTTACACAATATTAAACACTCTGTGCCAGCCTCTTACGGAGATAGCCAAATTCGACCACTCCTGGCCTTACACGCAAATTTTCAGCAGCTGGCGCTGTATATGAGGGAGATCTGGCTGCAGCATATGTCAACCTATTGATGGCTAGGGCTAATTTGGATGATCTGGCTGGCTAGGCGGATAGGGCTGATCTGACTGCAGGGGCGGACTGACCGGTCGGGCATTTCGGACGTGGTCCGAGGGCCGGCCAGGATAGGGGCCCGCCGCAGCTGTGCTAAAGAGTTTTTTTTCACCGCCTATTTCGCGTCCCCTTGTCACGTGACCTATTCCTCCCAGTAGCCCATACATTACAGGCTTTTTCTAGTTGGAGGAGGCTAAAAGACCTTTCATGATGTCACGACCACGTGATCCTGCGTGGGCGGAGTCAGTCTCCTGGGCTGGCTGTTCAGCGTGAGGAGGTAAAGGACCTGTGATGATGTCAAGACCATGTGATCCTGTGTGGGAGGAGTCAGGATCACAGGCTGTGCAACTGGAGGAGGTAAAGGACCTGTGATGTTGTCGCTACCCTGTGATGCTGTATGGGCGAAGTCAAGTGAGATTCCCTAGGTAAAGTCTGTGACCAGGGCCCCACCTATGTTGCAGATCTACAACTATCAGAATTCTTGCCCACCAAAGACTGCCCAGGACATGCCTCAGAGTTTTTAGCAGTAGCCTCAGAGCCACAGGTTGGGAAAATATTGGTCCTACAGAATTATTATATATCATAAGGCCTCTTTCACACTTGCGTTGTCCAAGATCCAGCGTGTACATCATATGCCGGGAATTACACGCCGGATCCGGAAAAACGCAAGTGAACTGAAAGCATTTGAGATCCGTCATCAAAATGCGTCAGCGTTACTATGGCAGCCAGGACGCTATTAAAGTCCTGGTTGCCATAGTAGTAGTGGGGAGCGGGAGAGCAGTATACTTACAGTCCGTGCGGCTCCCGGGGCGCTCCAGAATGACGTCAGAGCGCCCCATGGCATGATGACGTGATCCATGCGACACGTCATCCATGCGCGTGGGGCGCCCTGACGTCACTCTGGAGCTCCCCAGGAGCCGCACGGACGTAAGTATGCTGCTCCCCCGCTCCTCACTACACTTTACCATGGCTGCCAGGACTTTAGCGTCCCGGCAGCCATTGTAACCATTCCGAAAAAGCTAAACGTCGGATCCGGTAATGCGCCGAAACGACGTTTAGCTTAAGGCCGGATTCCGGATCAATGCCTTTCAATGGCCATAATTCCGGATCCGGCCTTGCGGCAAGTGTTTCAGGATTTTTGGGCCGGAGCAAAAAGCGCAGCATGCTGCAGTATTTTCTCCGGCAAAAAACGTTCCGGTCCCGGAACTGAAGACATCCTGATGCATCCTGAACGGATTTCTCTCCATTCAGAATGCATTAGGATAAAACTGATCAGGATTCTTCCGGCATAGAGCCCCGACGACGGAACTCTATGCCGGAAGAAAAGAACGCAGGTGTGAAAGAGCCCTAACTTGAACAAGTAATAGTTCATTTGGCTTCATTTGTGGTCATCCTCTAGGCTCAAACTTGCTTGTCTAAAATAAATTATTTTCTTTCCTTCTTGGTCTATAGTTTCTGAGTTTCTTTGTGAATGTACACTACTTGAAATATATCAAATTCCCTTTTGTCCTCTTAGTGAAATTGGCTTAACCTCCAATGGCATCAGGATCCAACAACTTTTATATTTTAAAGGGTTGTCAATTATCCTATTAGGGTATCCTAGATTGGTCCTAGAAGGGGCCTATGTTTTGTATGTTCATTAATTAGCACAACTGTTGTGTGTCCTCCTGCCCCTTACCTCATCCTAGTGGTGGTCCCAGCCCTTCTGTACCTTGGTGCCTCATTACAGCACCTGTGTTACAGTGTGTCAGCCCACAGAGAGCCTGCATACAACCTGCTAACTGTCTCCATCTAACATAAGCATTTCCAGGGTGAGATCCACCTGAAGCTGCGTCTCTCCGTGTGTGTCTGTGTCTCTCCGTGTGTGTGTCTGTGGCTCTCCGTGTGTGTGTCTGTGGCTCTCCGTGTGTGTGTGTGTGTCTGTGTCTCTCCGTGTGTGTGTCTGTGTCTCTCCATGTGTGTGTATGTGTGTGTCTGGGTCTCTCCGTGTGTGTGTGTGTCTGGGTCTCTCCGTGTGTGTGTGTGTCTGGGTCTCTCCTGTGTGTGTGGTGTGTCTGGGTCCTCTCCGTGTGTGTGGGTGTCTGGGTCTCTCCGTGTGTGTGTGTGTCTGGGTCTCTCCATGTGTGTGTGTGTGTGTGTGTCTGTGTCTCTCCGTGTGTGTGTGTGTCTGTGGCTCTCCGTGTGTGTGTCTGTGGCTCTTCCGTGTGTGTGTGCGTCAGTGTCCTCTCCGTGTGTGTGTCTGTGTCCTCCATGTGTGTGTATGTGTGTGTCTGGGTCTCTCCTGTGTGTGTGTGTCTGGGTCTCTCCGTGTGTGTGTCTGGGTCTCTCCGTGTGTGTGTGTGTGTGTCTCTCCGTGTGTGTGTGTGTGTCTGGGTCTCTCCGTGTGTGTGTGTGTGTCTGGGTCTCTCCGTGTGTGTGTGTGTCTGGGTCTCTCCGTGTGTGTGTGTGTGTGTCTGGGTCTCTCCGTGTGTGTGTGTGTCTGGGTCTCTCCGTGTGTGTGTGTGTGTCTGGGTCTCTCTCCGTGTGTGTGTGTGTGTCTGGGTCTCTCCGTGTGTGTGTGTGTCTGGGTCTCTCCGTGTGTGTGTGTGTCTGGGTCTCTCCGTGTGTGTGTGTTTCTGGGTCTCTCCGTGTGTGTGTGTTTCTGGTCTCTCCGTGTGTGTGTCTGTGGCCTCCGTGTGTGTGTCTGTGGCTCTCCGTGTGTGTGTCTTGTGGCTCTCCGTGTGTGTGTATGTCTGTGGCTCTCCATGTGTATGTGTGTCTGTGTCCTCTCCGTGTGTGTGTGTGTCTGTGGCTCTGTGTGTGTCTCTCCGTGTGTCTGTCTGTGTCCTCTCCGTGTGTGTGTCTGTCTGTGTCTCTCCGTGTGTGTGTCCTGTCTGTGTCTCTCCATGTGTGTGTGTGTGTCTGTGGCTCTCTGTCCCTGTGTGTCCACCATCACCATGCCCACAGTATTCCTATGTCTTGACGCAGATGCATCAAGACAATTCTGTGCGGGGCAAGAAGAAAAGGAGGAGGCAGCGCCGCCAGCATGGAGTCCGTGGGAGAGACATAGGGAAGTGTGTTGAGCGAACTTGTGTTTTAAGGTCGGCATCTAAAGTTCGGGTTCGGGATTATCAAAGTATCCCGTTATGGATTCTGCTACCACGGACCATAACGGAATTTAGAATCCATAACGGGATACTTTGATAACCTGAACCCGAACTTAGACGCCGAACTTAAAAACACAAGTTCGCTCAACACTAATAGGAAGGCACCCTAAGGACGTAGGTAACACTACCACATTATCAGCACTAGTGTTATCTGTAGTTTAACATAGGACTGCAGTAACACTACTACAATTTCTGTACTCAGATAGCCATCACTGTGTTAACTGTGGTGTTACATAGGACTGCAGGGGACATCTACTATATTTTCTGTACTCAGAGAATTATCACTGTATAGGGGGACCCACTGAGACTTTATCGCCCAAGGGCCCACATGAATAAAAATGAACAAACTAATCTTCGGTACCAGCGCGGGGATATAAAAGATTATATTAGTTTTGGTAATTACCTTATCCGGCAGGACCAGGGGTTTGTCGGATAAGGTATGCACCGACTGTCCGGTGTGGCAGCAAGATGAGATGACTTTACAGTGCTTCTTGCTTCTTTTCTTCTTGCTCAAACCTCGAGGTGCGTATGCCGCCCCGGCCGGTGGCTGGCGTGCGCGCGAGGAGCTGTGATGGTACAGGATTCCGGAACTACGGCGTGACGTCACGACTGACCTACGGAGTAATCCAGAGACCAAAAAACGATCCTACGCGTTCGAAGCCTACGGGCTTCTTCGTCAGGGATAGTTGTTTCTGTTTGTACTCTGGGTTAAGTAGGTGCCCGGTCCCCATGGCAACTGCTATTAATTACCTCATCAAGCGTCCTGAGTATAGTCCTGTGTGAGATCCCAAATGGATAGAGGGTGGCAATCTACTTCTTATAGCAAGCGTCAATTAGATTTTACAGTGATGGTGATTTAAAATGCAATAGTTCCATCTCTCGGTTCAGGCCGTTAGGTGCTAGGGAATTCAATCTGAATATCCATTTGTTTTCACATCTCGACAATTGTCTGATAATATCTCCGCCTCTCGGATTTATTTTTATTTTTTCAATACCCCCAAAAAACGAACCGACAAAAACTGCCTGCGTGGTATTGGGCATAGTGACGGGACAGAGGATGACCGTCATATTTTTTCTTTATAATATTGAGATGTTCCCCATCCTAGTTTTTAGTTCACGTTTGGTTCGACCCACATATATTTTTAAACATGGACATTTGATAAAATATATCACACCTCGGGTATTATATGAAATATACTGGTTGATTTTGTATTTATGGTGATTGTCCCCTATTTCTGTAATGGGGAATTTAATTATGCCATGTTTAATTTTCCTACAATTTTTGCACATTTTACATGGGAAGAAACCTTTGTGTGCCAGGTGACCTAATTTCTTGGTTGGGGCAATTTCACCGTGGGCGCTACCATAGTACACAAATTTAAAGCTTTCCTAAAAATAAAGGTAGGATTTTTTGGGATCCTATCACCTATTAGTTTATCTTGTCGCACATTTCCCAATGTTTTCTGGACAATTCTTTTAAGAATCATTGCCCCTTCATTATAAGTAGTGATTATCGGGATTTTTATAGGGGCATTAGTGCGGTCGGTTACAGCAAGTTTTTTTGGATCCTGCACTTTATTCTTCAATAATAGGTTACGGTCTACCTCTCTAATTTGTTTAATGGTAGGTTCCAAGTCCTCCATTTTGTACCCTTTTTCAATGAATTTAGTATTAAGGTCTCTAGTTTCCTTCTCAAATGACCAATGTTAGTGCAATTCCCTACGTATCCTGATGTATTGGCTACGGGGAATATTCGTAAGCCACGTGGGGAGATGGCAGCTTCTAAGGTGGATATAACTATTGCAATCCGTGGGCTTACAATATGTCTTGGTGTGGATCTGCCCTTCCTCAATAAATATCGTGAGATCTAAAAAGTTGACCTGCTCTTTACTATATTTAGGTACAAACTCTAGATAAAATTCATTTTTATTTAAATTATTTAAAAGTGGTTCAAGCCAGATTCCCCACCCTTCCAAATAAAAACAATATCATCAATAAAACGTCTCCATAGGACCAGATTCGCACCGAGTTTGCCATGTGGGAAGATAGTGGTATCCTCCCAATGGCCCATGTATAGATTAGGCTACTTTCACACTAGCGTTCGGAGCGGATCAGTCTGATGTTTCATCAGACGGATCCGCTCCGATAATGCAGACGTTCGCATCCGTTCAGAACGGATGCGTCTGCATTAAAACTTAGAAAATTTTCTAAGTGTGAAAGATGTCTGAGCGGATCCGTTCAGACTTTACATTGAAAGTCAATGGGGAACGGATCCGCTTGAAGATTGAGCCATATTGTGTCATCTTCAAGCGGATCCGTCCCCATTGACTTACATTGTAAGTCTGGACGGATCCGCTCGCCTCCGCACGGCCAGGCGGACACCCGAACGCTGCAAGCAGCGTTCAGGTGTCCGCTCACTGAGCGGAGCGGAGGCTGAGCGCTGGCAGGCGGATGCATTCTCAGTGGATCCGCCTCCACTGAGAATGCATTGGGGCCAGACGGATGCGTTCGGGGCCGCTCGTGAGCCCCTTCAAACGGTGCGCACGAGCGGACACCCGAACGCTAGTGTAAAAGTAGCCTTAGCGAAACTCGGTGCGAATCTGGTCCCCATCGCAGTACCCCATGTCTGCAAATAAAACTCCTGGTTGAATTTAAAATAATTATGTGTAAGGATAAAACTAATACAATCGCCAGTAAATTCTATTTGTTCTTTCGGCATATTACCATCTTTTTCCCAAAAATATTCAGTCGCTGTCCTACCTTTTGTATTTTCGATCACGGTGTATAGGGAGGTGACATCCAGGGTCCCCAGGATATAGTCATCCTCCCATTTGATATCTTCCAGAAGTTGTTAGATGTGTTTGGTATCTTTAAGATACGCTGGAAGTTTCTGAACATGATTTTGTAATAAGGTGTCCACATATTTGGAAAGATTGGCCGTCAAACTGTCTATCCCTGAGATGATCGGTCGGCCAGGGGGGTTAGTTAGATTTTATGATTTTTGGCAATAATAAAAGATCGAAATTTTAGGACATTGGTTATTAATAAATTGTGCTTCCTCACCTGTTAGAATACCTCTCAATTTGCCTTTTTTTAATAAGGGATCCAAGTTTTGTTTATATATATGGTTGGATCAAAGCTCAATTTTTTTATATGTCTTTAGTCACTGAGGAGTCGTATTGATTCACTGTTATAGGAGTCCTCATCCAAAATAACAATACCCCCCCCTTTATCTGCGGGCCTAATCACAATTTGATTATTAGTTTGTAATGTCCTAATAGCCTTTTTTTCCCAGGGAGATAATTTTGAAGGCCCGTTCCTTGCTATTTGGATTAATTTTACGTAGATCTCTCAATACCAAGGCTTGAAATGCAGTGAAAGCATCAGAGTATTCACCGAGAGGGTTAAAATGTGATTTGGGTCTCAGCGTAGTATGTAGGGGGGGTCCTGGTTAAGGTACCTGAGTCGAGCGACGAGTTGTTGTCCCATGTTAGTATTATTTCTAAATCCTATAGATGGTGTTATGCAGCCGTTGGTATAATTTTATTAGTATTGGCACATGAGGTAGTATTTATTTTTAAAGAAGTATTTCTTTAAAGCCAAATTTCTCAAAATTTCTTAATCCCTACAAATGCATAAAAAGGACAAATTTTGAGGTGGGGGCAAATTTGAGGCCTTTCTCTAATAGTGCCAAAATCTCATTACCTTCAGGGTTAACAACTGAGATTATATATACCCTGCCCTCACTTGCGTTCAGTTTCAAGTTTCCTGGTTAATCCTTTCCCTCTCGTGCCTCTTTTTGCTTTTTTTCTTTGTGAGGGTCTTGCCTGGAAAAAATCCCTTTTTACTGTCTTTCTTTTTGTTTTTATTATGTTATCCGTTTTTAGGGATTTATCTTTAGCTCGTCTATTGATGTTCCTTTTTACTATTGAGCTATAACTATGTGGCATTTGATGATGTGTACCAATATTGGTTGTTTCTTCATGATGTAATAGAGCACGATTATCTACACTTTCTACTGTAGTAATGGAGTCATTGTGATTAGGATCTTCGTCCAATGACTCCAATATGTCATACGGTTGCTAGTTTGAATAGATCCATTCGTTGTAGTAGCCTGTATCATTACATTCGGTATTAGGGGCTGTTGCTCAGATATATTATCTATATTAGACTTAGTTCCAGATTGTCTATTAGATCTTATTATCCCTATATTAGTAGAATAATCATTGGTATCATCATCATAAACAGAAAAATCACTGTAATCAGACTCCTGGTCCTCGCACACAGTCTTATCTATCGTGTTTGTAATGAGTGCTAGCGCTAAGTTCTATGTTTATTACAGTCCCACCTCTAGTTCCTGTTGATGTTACTAAATCCCTATCAAATTTTTGGTTTTAATATTAATAATTTCGTTCTCTTTTGTTCTTATCCGTGTTTTAATTGATCTAGAGATTTTAATTATTTCTTTATGATTCTTGTATGGTTTAAGTTTTGAAACAGTTCTATTATTTCTTGATTTATTTTAATTAGACCAGCTCTTCTTTTTTCTATAATGAACAGTACCGTTTGCTGTAACCGACCGCACTAATGCCCCTATAAAAATCCCGATAATCACTACTTATAATGAAGGGGCAATGATTCTTAAAAGAATTGTCAGAAAACATTGGAAATGTTGCGACAAGATAAACTAATAGGTGATAGGATCCCAAAAAATCCTACCTTTATTTTTAGGAAAGCTTTAAATTTGTGTACTATGGTAGCGCCCACGGTGAAATTGCCCCAAACCAAGAATTAGGTCACCTGGCACACAAAGGTTTCTTCCCATGTAAAATGTGCAAAAATTGTAGGAAAATTAAACATGCATAATTAAATTCCCCATTACAGAAATAGGGGACAATCACCATAAATACAAAATCAACCAGTATATTTCATATAATACCCGAGGTGTGATATATTTTATCAAATGTCCATGTTTAAAAATATATGTGGGTCGAACCAAACGTGAACTAAAAACTAGGATGGGGGAACATCTCAATAATATAAAGAAAAAATATGACGGTCATCCTCTGTCCCGTCACTATGCCCAATACCACGCAGGCAGTTTTGTCGGTTCGTTTTTTGGGGGTATTGAAAAATAAAAATAAATCCGAGAGGCGGAGATATTATCAGACAATTGTCGAGATGTGAAAGCAAATGGATATTCAGATTGAATTCCCTAGCACCTAACGGCCTGAACCGAGAGATGGAACTATTTGCATTTTTAAATCACCATCACTGTAAAATCTAATTGACGCTTGCTATAAGTAAGTAGATGCCACCCTCTATCCATTTGGGATCTCACACAGGACTATACTCAGGACGCTTGATGAGTAATTAATAGCAGTTGCCATGGGGACCGGGCACCTACTTAACCCAGAGTACAAACAGAACAACTATCCTGACGAAGAAGCCCGTAGCTTCGAAACGCGTAGGATCGTTTTTGGTCTCTGGATTACCTCCGTAGGTCAGTCGTGACGTCACGCCGTACGTTCCGGAACCTGTACCATCACAGCTCCCTCGCGCGCACGCCAGCCACCGGCCGGGGCGGCATACGCACCTCGAGGTTTGAGCAAGAAGAAAAGAAGCAAGAAGCACTGTAAAGTCATCTCATCTTGCTGCCACACCGGGACAGTCGGTGCATACCCCCTTATCCGACCAAACCCCTGGTCCTGCCGGAATAAGGTAATACCAAACTAATATAATCTATTATATTAGTATGGATTGGGCTGATCTGGCTGCTAGGCGATAGGCTAATCTGACTGGTTAGTCGGGCGTCCCCTTCCTCCCTCTACAGATGGTTGAAGCTCCAGGTCTCCAGACACATCAAGCATGGCTCTGCAAATGGCCGTTTGTCCTTCTGTTATGGAACCTTCATCTGTGGGTTCTTTATGTTATAGACTTATGCATCTATGACATCAGCAGCACAATTACCATAGTTACTACAGGGGCTTATTATTGATACCTACCTCATGCACTTTAACTATGAAGTCAGCCACAGTGGTCCCAAGTATTAACCCTTTCTTGACTGACTGGAGATTCTACAATGTACTTGTCACTATGGCATTTAAAAGCTGCCCTAATAATAGTAAGTTAGGAGTGTAATGACAGATTTGAGGTGTAATATGCACATCCATGCCCTCAAGTCCATTTGCTACATCTGAATTTACACAGATTCCAGTGGACTTTTCTTTTGGTGCCAATAAGTAGCGATCTACCAAACTATCACATTATCAAGATTTTAGTATAACCAGTTTCTTATACATTGTCTTTGAAATGACCAATACCTCATCTAAAAAAATTCAGCATGGAAGCTCCCACAAAGAGTACACATCAAAACGAATAGGAATCATGATTGGTACAGAGAAGAATTAAGGGGGTCATTTATCAAACTGGTGTAAAGTAGAACTGGCTTAGTTGCCCATAAATTAAACCAATCAGATTCCTCATTTTATTTTCCAAAGGAGCTGTCCAAAATAAAAGATGGAATCTGATTGGTTTAATTTATGCTACAGATTTCCACTGTATATTTCACAGTTTGCAATGCGTAGAGTTTGATCTTTGGTAAATCCGCACCGAAATCCACTGTGGAATGTCAGCAAAATCTGCAGTAAAATTTCCATGTTGGGCAATCTTCCCCATGTGGCCATGCCATAGCAGCCAGAACTGGTAGTGTACGTGCGTATGTCCTACCAGCCCTACAACATAATGAAGGTGACATTCCAGGATCTGCCTAGAGGGTGCTGTGTCCTCTGTTATTAAAGGGCTTGTTCTATCTGGAAATTTATGGCACATTCCCAGGTTACAGTGTCTAGGTTCCTACCTCTGACACCTGCTGCTGTCTCAAGAACGGGACCCTGTCACACACGGCCAGGAAAGGGGAAGTGACCGACGTTGTGCTTCTCTCTCCTTTCACTTTAGTGGGGCTTAAGAAAATAGCCAAGTAGGCGAGTTCCGCTCTTTTCGGATGTGATATTTTATATATGGATATGCCGTTAATGGGCAGATATTTTACCCCACAGGGCAGGTTTTGTCTATCAATCCCAAACAGTTGGTTTCCAACCACTTATTTACTATATCCAATAAATACCCCAACCATGGGATGATTACTTCTTTAAGTAATAAAGCCTTTGGCATTACTAATACTAATACACAACCTACATAGAAAATGCCAGACTGCTAATACTGATTAATTTCTTTATTACAAAAATCACAATTAAATGAATCACAATTAAATACATACATGGTTAAAAGAATTGGTACAGGAGATAAAAAACGGCATCACTGGAGGAAACATACAGTGGACGCAGGTCCTAATTAATCCGACATGATTGTTCACAAAAGTGCTATATAGGATTCAATTGAAAGCAGGACATAGGACAATTACCAATACTGTGTCTCCTCCAGGATGGCGCCAACCCCAACGCGCGTTTTGGCGTACCTTCGTCTGGGGGTAGCGTCATCACTGGGAGACATAGTTTATATATAAGTGTCGGCCAATCACCGCATACCAGTAACCTGGCGGTTTGTTTGTCATCGCGGAAGCGCCGGAACTGATCTGTATAGGATGCCGGCATCCAGAGAACCACGTGACCTGTTTGGATCACCTGATCCTCGTATAGTCACGTGGTACGGATGACGTCACTAGAACGCGCACCGAGTTGTCGCGGCCCCGCGACGTCAACCTGACTGCTGTATACAATACAGAATCATGGACAGGACGATCATGTTATCTTACTCAAATGGTGAGGGGACACAAATATATAAAATACAACACGACTATAAGAGTATATAGAGAAAATAGATAGATCGGTGGCCACCTTAGTTTGAATATAAAGAGAATTAAAACATGAATTAAGATATAATACCTGAAAATAATCGTAAAAATGAAAATTATAAAGATCAATAAAATAAAATGATAAAATAAATGATTATAAACATGAAAATAGGTCACCCGTATCTCCCATGATTACAATACAAAAAAGCATAAAGATGTATGTGAAAAAACATCTGAGAATTATTTATATACGTGATTATTCGTCCACTTATATGTCCGTTACCACAAAGTTAAGTTATAAAATAAAAATTGTTGAATAAGATTATATATTAATTATTATTATATAGATGTATCTATATGTACATCAATTACACAGTGACAAATCATGATTTAACCAAAACAAGTAATAATTTTATATATATGTGCCTTAATTACGTAATAATATGACTCATAATTTCATAGCAAATAACAGTGATAGTTAAAAAAATTATTATTAGTGATCATGTCATATTAAAGTGCATAGTGCATATTACGGATTATATATAAATCCATTAAAGATGTGGTACCGCACCAAAAACTATTATATCCTATCCATACACCAAATTAATTTGGGGGGCCAGGGACCAATATAATGAAAAGAGAGAAGAGAAGACAAGGGAAAGAAAAGGGAAGGGGAGGAAAGGGGGAGGGGAGGCTGGGGGAGAAAGAGGGGGGGAAGAGGGGACGTGGGGAAGGGAAGGGAAAAGTTGGGGCATGGGCCCATGGACAGGACCATGTTGGCCAAACTATTGCCAGTGTACATGCTCCATAGGCCCATTTCCCACTCTACTCCTATTACATAATCGTGTTACCACATCGTGTCTCCCAATGCGCATGCGCTAAGCATGCGGACTGAGAGTCACAAGATGGAACCTAAACCAAACCAGTGATGACCCTAGAGAAAAAAGGGGGTTGAAAATAGTTAAAACATATTAAAATACAAAATATATGAAGAAAACCCCTTATTTGGGTGTGGATACCATGTGACCCATTGACTGTCATGGTCTTACCTGCTTGCTACTCTCCTTCGTTTGACATGTGCTGGCGGCCATCTTGGTTCTGGGTTTCTTGTAGCCTTCCACCCTGCGGCTCCTCCTTCCCCTGGGAGGAGCTGGATGCCTAGCTCATATATATAGGAGGTCTGTGGCTTCAGTTCCTTGCTTGGTCCTCTTGTGTTCACATGCTTCTAAGACTGCTGCTGCTTCTGGTTCCTGATCCTGGCTTCGTCTGACTACCCTGCTGGTTCCTGATCCTGGCTTCGTCTGACTACCCTGCTGGTTCCTGATCCTGGCTTCGTCTGACTACCCTGCTGGTTCCTGATCCTGGCTTCGTCTGACTACCCTTCTGGTTCCTGACCTCTGGCTTCGCAAAGACTCTGCTCGGTTTCACCCTCCGTTTGGACTTTTGCTTTACAGCTTTATTTTCAATAAAGCCTTCTTATTTTCACTTATCTCTTGTTGTACGTCTGGTTCATGGTTCCGTGACATTAGGACCAAGCCATGAATTCTGACGGTACAGGGCCATCCTCGCTACCCACGCTGGTTGCCAGACTTGATCAGCAGGATCACCTGTTGGGTCGGTTCGCTGTGGCGTTGCAAACCCTGCTTGAACGCACGGCTCATTTCGCTCCCGTTGCCAATGGGTCGGTTGTCGCTCCTGGGCTCGCTCCTACTGCCGCTCCGGTTGTTGCGCCAGAGTCTACCCCGACACCTGTTGTTGCGCCTGCGGTGTTTCGGGGTATGACCGGTTCTGCCCCTCTTCCACAGCGCTTTGGGGGAGAGCCAACTCAGTGCCGAGGTTTCCTTAACCAGGTGGGCATTTATTTCGAGTTGCTGCCACATGCCTTTCTTACTGAGAGATCAAAGGTGGGCTTCTTGATCTCGCTGCTCTCGGACAAGGCCTTGGCCTGGGCCAGCCCTTTATGGGAGAACAACAATCCGGTGGTTGCCGAGTTTTCCGGGTTTTGTTGCTTCTCTTCGGAAGGTATTCAATGTGCCGGCTCGTGCTGCCTCTGCTGCGAAGCTCCTTATGTCCATCAGACAGGGTTCACGATCCGTAGCTGAATACGCCATTGAGTTTCGTACCCTGGCAGCAGAGGTGGGCTGGAATAATGAGGCTCTGGTCGCTGCTTTCTCTCATGGTCTCTCGGATGCCTTGAAGGATGAGGTTGCAGCTAAGGACCTACCAGTTGAGCTCGAGTCTCTTATTTCTTTCCTGATTTTGATTGACACCAGACTCAGGGAGAGACCTTCCTTTAAGGAGAACCTGCGGAGGTCTTCTAACAGATTGGTGCCTACGTTTGCTGTCCCACCCGTGCCTCCCTCTCCTCCCACGCCTCCTGGGGATGACTTGTCTGGGGGTGAACCCATGCAGTTGGGGTTTGCTCGCCTGTCCGAGGGGGAGAGGGCACTCCGGAGACGCGAGGGCCGATGCATGTACTGTGGTCTCGGTGGGCATTTTCGGTTGGCATGTCCGAACCGTCCGGGAAACGCTCGTACCCTGAGATCCTGTCGGGGGGCAGATCTTGGGTGGAGTCTCCTCGTCCCCGGTTTCCCGTGTTGACAAACCACTGATCACTGTTGTCCTCTCCTGGGTCGGGGGCTCGGTGACGACCCAGGCGTTGGTGGACTCTGGTGCTGGTGGTTTGTTCATTGATAGTGTGTTCGCTGCCGCCAATTCCATTCCTCTGCAGGCTCGAGGTTCCCCACTGGCTCTTGAGGCGATAGACGGCAGACCCCTTCTGCCGCCACACGTGACTCATGAGACCCTTCCAGTGGGGATAGCCATTGGTGCCGTTCACAGAGAGTCGGTCTGCCTCCAGGTTATTTCGTTCTCCACACTACTCGGTGGTCTTGGGGTACCCCTGGCTCCAGAAGCATAATCCGACTTTCGATTGGAGATTGGTCGAGATCCTCTCGTGGTCACCGCAGTGTGGGGCTAGTTGCATCCATGGGTCTGTCAAGTTGCTGTGTACTTCCTCGGACTCTCTGTTGCCTCCTGAATACGAGGAGTACCGGGATGTATTCGATAAGGTGCGCGCGGTTGCCCTACCTCCGCACCGCCCATACGATTGTGCCATAGAGTTACAATCTGGTGCCGTTCCTCCTCGTGGCAAAGTCTATCCACTGTCGGTAGCGGAGAATGAGGCCATGGAGGAGTACGTGAGGGAGGCGCTTTCACGCGGACACATTCGCAAATCTTCGTCCCCGGCAGGGGGCTGGATTTTTCTTTGTGAAAAGAAGGGCGGTGAGTTGAGGCCTTGCATCGATTACAGGGGTCTCAATCGCATCACGATCAAGAACGCTTACCCGATACCCTTGATTTCCGAGCTGTTCGATCGCCTTAAAGGGGGCCACGGTCTTTACCAAACTCGACCTGAGGGCGGCATATAACCTGGTAAGGATCAAGGCGGGCGATGAGTGGAAGACCGCGTTTAACACCAGGACGGTCATTACGAATCCTTGGTTATGCCCTTTGGGTTGTGCAATGCGCCCGCAGTCTTTCAGGAATTCATCAACGATGTTTTCCGTGACCTGTTGCAGCAGTGTGTGGTAGTCTATTTGGATGACATCTTGGTAATTCTGAATCCATGGAGGCCCACATTCTGGATGTCAGACGAGTGTTGCAACGGTTACGAGAGAACAAGCTGTTCGGTAAGCTTGAGAAATGCGAATTTCACCGATTCCAGGTAACCTTCTTAGGTTACATCATTTCCGCTGAGGGGTTCTCCATGGATCCTGAGAAGGTTTCGGCTGTCTTACAGTGGCCCCAGCCCAGTGGTCTTCGTTCCCTGCAGCGCTTTTTGGGCTTCGCCAATTATTATCGGAAGTTCATCAGGGACTTTTCCATGCTGGCCAAGCCTCTCACGGATCTGACCAGGAAGGGCAGTAATTCTCAGGTCTGGCCGCTCGAGGCCATCCGAGCTTTTGAGGCCCTAAAGTCCGCCTTTGTGTCGGCTCCGATTCTGTCGCATCCCAACCCTGGGTTGCCCTTTGTCCTCGAGGTGGACGCGTCTGAGACGGGAGTAGGCGCCCTTCTGTCTCAGCGTAGAACACCAGAGGGTCCTCTGCTTCCTTGTGGGTTTTACTCCCGGAAACTGTCTTCCGCGGAGTGCAACTATCAGATTGGTGACAGGGAGTTATTGGCCATCGTGCAGGCCCTTAAAGAATGGAGGCACTTGCTCGAGGGTTCGGTGGTTCCGGTTCTCATCCTGACGGACCACAAGAATCTGACCTACCTTTCTGAGGCCAAGAGATTGACACCACGTCAGGCCAGATGGGCTCTGTTCTTGTCACGTTTTAATTACTTGGTCTCCTACCTACCCGGTTCCAAGAACATCAGGGCGGATGCCTTATCACGGCAGTACTCCGAGCTGTCCAGGGAGGAGTCAATTCCGACTTCGGTCATACCTCCGAATCAGATCCTGGCCGCCATTCGCACCAGCCTGACCTCTCCGCTGGGTGAGCAGATTTTGGCGGCTCAATCTGGTGCTCCCTCTGGGGAGACCCAACGGCAGATTGTTTTGTGCCTGAGGAGTTGCGCACTCGGTTGTTGCGAACCTACCATAACTCCAAGACCGCGGGGCATCCTGGAAAGAATCAGCTGTCCTGGGCTGTTTCACGTCTGTTCTGGTGGCCTTCCCTACGTTCCGACATCGCCGCATATGTAGCGGCATGCTCCGTTTGTGCCCAGAGTAAGTCCCCTCGGCACCTTCCGTTGGGCCTTCTGCAACCCATAGCCACCGGGGAGCGCCCATGGTCACACCTGGGGATGGATTTCATTGTGGACCTCCCTGCATCCCGAGGCCATACGGTCATTCTCATGATTGTGGATCGGTTTTTCCAAAATGTGCCACTGTGTTCCTCTCAAGAAGTTACCCTCTGCACAAGAGTTGGCCACGATTTTTGCCAGGGAGGTCTTCCGGTTGCACGGTTTGCCTAAGGAGATTGTGTCGGATCGGGGGAGTCAGTTTGTGTCCAGGTTCTGGCGCGCCTTTTGCTCCCAGTTGGGGATTCATCTCTCCTTCTCCTCGGCCTACCACCCTCAGTCCAATGGGGCCGCAGAACGATCCAATCAGGCCTTGGAGCAATTCCTTCGTTGCTATGTCTCCGATCACCAAGACAATTGGGTTGACCTCCTGCCTTGGGCTGAGTTTGCCAGGAACACGGCGGTGAACTCTTCCTCTGGGACGTCTCCCTTCATGGCCAATTATGGGTTCCAACCTGCCGTGTTACCGGAGGTATTCTCTCCCCAGGATATTCCGGCTGTGGAGGATCACCTTTCCGTCCTACGTGCTTCTTGGGTACAGATCCAGAAGTCCCTTGAGGTCTCTGCGCAGCGCCAGAGACTCCAGGGCTGATCGCAGACGAGCGCCTGCTCCTTCCTACCAGGTCGGAGACCGTGTATGGTTGTCCACCCGCAACCTCAACCTTCGAGTGCCCACTCCCAAGCTGGCGCCTCGCTTTGTTGGTCCCTTCCGAGTGCTTCGCAGGGTAAACCCGGTAGCCTATGCCCTTGCGCTTCCTCCTGGCATGCGGATCTCCAACGTGTTTCATGTCTCCCTGTTGAAGCCACTGGTGTGTAATCGTTTCACTTCCTCGGTTCCTCGGCCTCGTCCGGTCCAAGTGGGCAATCGTGAGGAATATGAGGTGAGCAATATCCTGGACTCACGCCTGGTCCGCGGTCGGTTGCAGTTTTTGGTCCATTGGCGTGGTTATGGTCCAGAGGAGCGTTCCTGGGTTCCCTCCGCAGATGTCCATGCTCCTGCCTTGCTCCGAGCCTTCACGCACGCTTCCCTCAGAAAACCGTTTTGTGCTCCGCGGAGGAGGGGCCCTTGAGGGGGAGGTACTGTCATGGTCTTACCTGCTTGCTGCTCTCCTTCGTTTGACATGTGCTGGCGGCCATCTTGGTTTCTGGGTTTCTTGTAGCCTTCCACCCTGCGGCTCCTCCTTCCCCTGGGAGGAGCTGGATGCCTAGCTCATATATATAGGAGGTCTGTGGCTTTAGTTCCTTGCTTGGTCCTTTTGTGTTCACATGCTTCTAAGACTGCTGCTGCTTCTGGTTCCTGATCCTGGCTTCGTCTGACTACCCTGCTGGTTCCTGATCCTGGCTTCGTCTGACTACCCTGCTGGTTCCTGATCCTGGCTTCGTCTGACTACCCTGCTGGTTCCTGATCCTGGCTTCGTCTGACTACCCTGCTGGTTCCTGATCCTGGCTTCGTCTGACTACCCTTCTGGTTCCTGACCTCTGGCTTCGCAAAGACTCTGCTCGGTTTCACCATCCGTTTGGACTTTTGCTTTACAGCTTTATTTTCAATAAAGCCTTCTTATTTTCACTTATCTCTTGTTGTACGTCTGGTTCATGGTTCCGTGACATTAGGACCAAGCCATGAATTCTGACGGTACAGGGCCATCCTCGCTACCCACGCTGGTTGCCAGACTTGATCAGCAGGATCACCTGTTGGGTCGGTTCGCTGTGGCCGTTGCAAACCCTGCTTGAACGCACGGCTCATTTCGCTCCCGTTGCCAATGGGTCGGTTGTCCGCTCCTGGGCTCGCTCCTACTGCCGCTCCGGTTGTTGCGCCAGAGTCTACCCCGACACCTGTTTGTTGCGCCTGCGGTGTTTCGGGGTATGACCGGTTCTGCCCCTCTTCCACAGCGCTTTGGGGGAGAGCCAACTCAGTGCCGAGGTTTCCTTAACCAGGTGGGCATTTATTTCGAGTTGCTGCCACATGCCTTTCTTACTGAGAGATCAAAGGTGGGCTTCTTGATCTCGCTGCTCTCGACAAGGCCTTGGCCTGGGCCAGCCCTTTATGGGAGAACAACAATCCGGTGGTTGCCGAGTTTTCCGGTTTTGTTGCTTCTCTTCGGAAGGTATTCGATGTGCCGGCTCGTGCTGCCTCTGCTGCGAAGCTCCTTATGTCCATCAGACAGGGTTCACGATCCGTAGCTGAATACGCCATTGAGTTTCGTACCCTGGCAGCAGAGGTGGGCTGGAATAATGAGGCTCTGGTCGCTGCTTTCTCTCATGGTCTCTCGGATGCCTTGAAGGATGAGGTTGCAGCTAAGGACCTACCAGTTGAGCTCGAGTCTCTTATTTCTTTCCTGATTTTGATTGACACCAGACTCAGGGAGAGACCTTCCTTTAAGGAGAACCTGCGGAGGTCTTCTAACAGATTGGTGCCTACGTTTGCTGTCCCACCCGTGCCTCCCTCTCCTCCCACGCCTCCTGGGATGACTTGTCTGGGGGTGAACCCATGCAGTTGGGGTTTGCTCGCCTGTCCGAGGGGGAGAGGGCACTCCGGAGACGCGAGGGCCGATGCATGTACTGTGGTCTCGGTGGGCATTTTCGGTTGGCATGTCCGAACCGTCCGGGGAAACGCTCGTACCCTGAGATCCTGTCGGGGGCAGTTCTTGGGTGGAGTCTCCTCGTCCCCGGTTTCCCGTGTTGACAAACCACTGATCACTGTTGTCCTCTCCTGGGTCGGGGGCTCGGTGACGACCCAGGCGTTGGTGGACTCTGGTGCTGGTGGTTTGTTCATTGATAGTGTGTTCGCTGCCGCCAATTCCATTCCTCTGCAGGCTCGAGGTTCCCCACTGGCTCTTGAGGCGATAGACGGCAGACCCCTTCTGCCGCCACACGTGACTCATGAGACCCTTCCAGTGGGGATAGCCATTGGTGCCGTTCACAGAGAGTCGGTCTGCCTCCAGGTTATTTCGTCTCCACACTACTCGGTGGTCTTGGGGTACCCTGCTCCAGAAGCATAATCCGACTTTCGATTGGAGATTGGTCGAGATCCTCTCGTGGTCACCGCAGTGTGGGGCTAGTTGCATCCATGGGTCTGTCAAGTTGCTGTGTACTTCCTCGGACTCTCTGTTGCCTCCTGAATACGAGGAGTACCGGGATGTATTCGATAAGGTGCGCGCGGTTGCCCTACCTCCGCACCGCCCATACGATTGTGCCATAGAGTTACAACCTGGTGCCGTTCCTCCTCGTGGCAAAGTCTATCCACTGTCGGTAGCGGAGAATGAGGCCATGGAGGAGTACGTGAGGGAGGCGCTTTCACGCGGACACATTCGCAAATCTTCGTCCCCGGCAGGGGCTGGATTTTTCTTTGTGAAAAAGAAGGGCGGTGAGTTGAGGCCTTGCATCGATTACAGGGGTCTCAATCGCATCACGATCAAGAACGCTTACCCGATACCCTTGATTTCCGAGCTGTTCGATCGCCTTAAAGGGGCCACGGTCTTTACCAAACTCGACCTGAGGGCGGCATATAACCTGGTAAGGATCAAGGCGGGCGATGAGTGAAGACCGCGTTTAACACCAGGACCGGTCATTACGAATCCTTGGTTATGCCCTTTGGGTTGTGCAATGCGCCCGCAGTCTTTCAGGAATTCATCAACGATGTTTTCCGTGACCTGTTGCAGCAGTGTGTGGTAGTCTATTTGGATGACATCTTGGTATATTCTGAATCCATGGAGGCCCACATTCTGGATGTCAGACGAGTGTTGCAACGGTTACGAGAGAACAAGCTGTTCGGTAAGCTTGAGAAATGCGAATTTCACCGATTCCAGGTAACCTTCTTAGGTTACATCATTTCCGCTGAGGGGTTCTCCATGGATCCTGAGAAGGTTTCGGCTGTCTTACAGTGGCCCCAGCCCAGTGGTCTTCGTTCCCTGCAGCGCTTTTTGGGCTTCGCCAATTATTATCGGAAGTTCATCAGGGACTTTTCCATGCTGGCCAAGCCTCTCACGGATCTGACCAGGAAGGGCAGTAATTCTCAGGTCTGGCCGCTCGAGGCCATCCGAGCTTTTGAGGCCCTAAAGTCCGCCTTTGTGTCGGCTCCGATTCTGTCGCATCCCAACCCTGGGTTTGCCCTTTGTCCTCGAGGTGGACGCGTCTGAGACGGGAGTAGGCGCCCTTCTGTCTCAGCGTAGAACACCAGAGGGTCCTCTGCTTCCTTGTGGGTTTTACTCCCGGAAACTGTCTTCCGCGGAGTGCAACTATCAGATTGGTGACAGGGAGTTATTGGCCATCGTGCAGGCCCTTAAAGAATGGAGGCACTTGCTCGAGGGTTCGGTGGTTCCGGTTCTCATCCTGACGGACCACAAGAATCTGACCTACCTTTCTGAGGCCAAGAGATTGACACCACGTCAGGCCAGATGGGCTCTGTTCTTGTCACGTTTTAATTACTTGGTCTCCTACCTACCCGGTTCCAAGAACATCAGGGCGGATGCCTTATCACGGCAGTACTCCGAGCTGTCCAGGGAGGAGTCAATTCCGACTTCGGTCATACCTCCGAATCAGATCCTGGCCGCCATTCGCACCAGCCTGACCTCTCCGCTGGGTGAGCAGATTTTGGCGCTCAATCTGGTGCTCCCTCTGGGAGACCCAACGGCAGATGTTTTGTGCCTGAGGAGTTGCGCACTCGGTTGTTGCGAACCTACCATAACTCCAAGACCGCGGGGCATCCTGGAAAGAATCAGCTGTCCTGGGCTGTTTCACGTCTGTTCTGGTGGCCTTCCCTACGTTCCGACATCGCCGCATATGTAGCGGCATGCTCCGTTTGTGCCCAGAGTAAGTCCCCTCGGCACCTTCCGTTGGGCCTTCTGCAACCCATAGCCACCGGGGAGCGCCCATGGTCACACCTGGGGATGGATTTCATTGTGGACCTCCCTGCATCCCGAGGCCATACGGTCATTCTCATGATTGTGGATCGGTTTTCCAAAATGTGCCACTGTGTTCCTCTCAAGAAGTTACCCTCTGCACAAGAGTTGGCCACGATTTTTGCCAGGGAGGTCTTCCGGTTGCACGGTTTGCCTAAGGAGATTGTGTCGGATCGGGTAGTCAGTTTGTGTCCAGGTTCTGGCGCGCCTTTTGCTCCCAGTTGGGATTCATCTCTCCTTCTCCTCGGCCTACCACCCTCAGTCCAATGGGGCCGCAGAACGATCCAATCAGGCCTTGGAGCAATTCCTTCGTTGCTATGTCTCCGATCACCAAGACAATTGGGTTGACCTCCTGCCTTGGGCTGAGTTTGCCAGGAACACGGCGGTGAACTCTTCCTCTGGGACGTCTCCCTTCATGGCCATTATGGTTCCAACCTGCCGTGTTACCGGAGGTATTCTCTCCCCAGGATATTCCGGCTGTGGAGGATCACCTTTCCGTCCTACGTGCTTCTTGGGTACAGATCCAGAAGTCCCTTGAGGTCTCTGCGCAGCGCCAGAGACTCCAGGCTGATCGCAGACGAGCGCCTGCTCCTTCCTACCAGGTCGGAGACCGTGTATGGTTGTCCACCCGCAACCTCAACCTTCGAGTGCCCACTCCCAAGCTGGCGCCTCGCTTTGTTGGTCCCTTCCGAGTGCTTCGCAGGGTAAACCCGGTAGCCTATGCCCTTGCGCTTCCTCCTGGCATGCGGATCTCCAACGTGTTTCATGTCTCCCTGTTGAAGCCACTGGTGTGTAATCGTTTCACTTCCTCGGTTCCTCGGCCTCGTCCGGTCCAAGTGGGCAATCGTGAGGAATATGAGGTGAGCAATATCCTGGACTCACGCCTGGTCCGCGGTCGGTTGCAGTTTTTGGTCCATTGGCGTGGTTATGGTCCAGAGGAGCGTTCCTGGGTTCCCTCTGCAGATGTCCATGCTCCTGCCTTGCTCCGAGCCTTCCACGCACGCTTCCCTCAGAAACCGTTTTGTGCTCCGCGGAGGAGGGGCCCTTGAGGGGGAGGTACTGTCATGGTCTTACCTGCTTGCTGCTCTCCTTCGTTTGACATGTGCTGGCGGCCATCTTGGTTTCTGGGTTTCTTGTAGCCTTCCACCCTGCGGCTCCTCCTTCCCCTGGGAGGAGCTGGATGCCTAGCTCATATATATAGGAGGTCTGTGGCTTTAGTTCCTTGCTTGGTCCTTTTGTGTTCACATGCTTCTAAGACTGCTGCTGCTTCTGGTTCCTGATCCTGGCTTCGTCTGACTACCCTGCTGGTTCCTGATCCTGGCTTCGTCTGACTACCCTGCTGGTTCCTGATCCTGGCTTCGTCGGACTACCCTGCTGGTTCCTGATCCTGGCTTCGTCTGACTACCCTTCTGGTTCCTGACCTCTGGCTTCGCAAAGACTCTGCTCGGTTTCACCATCCGTTTGGACTTTTGCTTTACAGCTTTATTTTCAATAAAGCCTTCTTATTTTCACTTATCTCTTGTTGTACGTCTGGTTCATGGTTCCGTGACATTGACCTACAAAAATGAGGAGAAACCAGTGGACTCATTTAGGCCACCCGGGTGCAGTGTATTCAATTTCCAAATCCACTTGCACTCGAGTTGTCCCAGTCTTTTTGTTATGTTACCGCCCCTGATATTTTTCATGACACAATCAATCGCCCGCACCTTCAAATGCACGGGATTGCAGCCGTGATATATTTTGAAATGTCTCGCAACCAGTTTTAAATTACATAGATCTTCCTCATCGGTTGCTGCCATTATATCTCTGACGTGTTCTCGCACCCTCACCTTTAGCTCCCTCGTGCTTAGACCCACATAAATTTTTGGGCAAGAACATCTCGCATAATACACGACTGCCGTACTCGCGCATGTGAGACATTGTGTTATTTTAAAGGTTCTTGTATTGGTTGTGTCATCAAAAGAGGTTGCCCTCTCCATATTAGGACATGCTATGCACTTCCCATTTTGGCTTTCCTATTCCTGAAAAAGGGGTTGATTTTGATTTACAAACAGGCTACGTACAAGATGGTCTCTTAAATTTTTGGATCGTCTGGCTGTTACCATGTTTCATTATATTGGTCCCTGGCCCCCCTAATTAATTTGGTGTACGGATAGGATATAATAGTTTTTGGTGAGGTACCACATCTTTAATGGATTTATATATAATCCGTAATATGCACTATACACTTTAATATGACATGATCACTAATAATAATTTTTTAACTATCACTGTTATTTGCTATGAAATTATGAGTCATAATATTACGTAATTAAGGTACATATATATAAAATTATTACTTGTTTTGGTTAAATCATGATTTGTCACTGTGTAATTGATGTACATATACAGGAGTGCAGAATTATTAGGCAAATGAGTATTTTGACCACATCATCCTCTTTATGCATGTTGTCTTACTCCAAGCTGTATAGGCTCGAAAGCCTACTACCAATTAAGCATATTAGGTGATGTGCATCTCTGTAATGAGAAGGGGTGTGGTCTAATGACATCAACACCCTATATTAGGTGTGCATAATTATTAGGCAACTTCCTTTCCTTTGGCAAAATGGGTCAAAAGAAGGACTTGACAGGCTCAGAAAAGTCAAAAATAGTGAGATATCTTGCAGAGGGATGCAGCACTCTTAAAATTGCAAAGCTTCTGAAGCGTGATCATCGAACAATCAAGCGTTTCATTCAAAATAGTCAACAGGGTCGCAAGAAGCGTGTGGAAAAACCAAGGCGCAGAATAACTGCCCATGAACTGAGAAAAGTCAAGCGTGCAGCTGCCAAGATGCCACTTGCCACCAGTTTGGCCATATTTCAGAGCTGCAACATCACTGGAGTGCCCAAAAGCACAAGGTGTGCAATACTCAGAGACATGGCCAAGGTAAGAAAGGCTGAAAGACGACCACCACTGAACAAGACACACAAGCTGAAACGTCAAGACTGGGCCAAGAAATATCTCAAGACTGATTTTTCTAAGGTTTTATGGACTGATGAAATGAGAGTGAGTCTTGATGGGCCAGATGGATGGGCCCGTGGCTGGATTGGTAAAGGGCAGAGAGCTCCAGTCAGACTTAGACGCCAGCAAGGTGGAGGTGGAGTACTGGTTTGGGCTGGTATCATCAAAGATGAGCTTGTGGGGCCTTTTCGGGTTGAGGATGGAGTCAAGCTCAACTCCCAGTCCTACTGCCAGTTTCTGGAAGACACCTTCTTCAAGCAGTGGTACAGGAAGAAGTCTGCATCCTTCAAGAAAAACATGATTTCCATGCAGGACAATGCTCCATCACACGTGTCCAAGTACTCCACAGCGTGGCTGGCAAGAAAGGGTATAAGAGAAGAAAATCTAATGACATGGCCTCCTTGTTCACCTGATCTGAACCCCATTGAGAACCTGTGGTCCATCATCAAATGTGAGATTTACAAGGAGGGAAAACAGTACACCTCTCTGAACAGTGTCTGGGAGGCTGTGGTTGCTGCTGCACGCAATGTTGATGGTGAACAGATCAAAACACTGACAGAATCCATGGATGGCAGGCTTTTGAGTGTCCTTGCAAAGAAAGGTGGCTATATTGGTCACTGATTTGTTTTTGTTTTGTTTTTGAATATCAGAAATGTATATTTGTGAATGTTGAGATGTTATATTGGTTTCACTGGTAAAAATAAATAATTGAAATGGGTATATATTTGTTTTTTGTTAAGTTGCCTAATAATTATGCACAGTAATAGTCACCTGCACACACAGATATCCCCCTAAAATAGCTAAAACTAAAAACAAACTAAAAACTACTTAAATATTCAGCTTTGATATTAATGAGTTTTTGGGGTTCATTGAGAACATGGTTGTTGTTCAATAATAAAATTAATCCTCAAAAATACAACTTGCCTAATAATTCTGCACTCCCTGTAGATACATCTATATAATAATAATTAATATATAATCTTATTCAACAATTTTTATTTTATAACTTAACTTTGTGGTAACGGACATATAAGTGGACGAATAATCACGTATTTAAATAATTCTCAGATGTTTTTTCACATACATCTTTATGCTTTTTTGTATTGTAATCATGGGAGATACGGATGACCTATTTTCATGTTTATAATCATTTATTTTATCATTTTTATTTTATTGATCTTTATAATTTTCATTTTTACCATTATTTTCAGGTATTATATCTTAATTCATGTTTTCATTCTCTTTATATTCAAACTAAGGTGGCCACCGATCTATCTATTTTCTCTGTATACTCTTATAGTCGTGTTGTATTTTATATATTTGTGACCCCTCACCATATGAGTAAGATAACATGATCATTCTGTCATGATTCTGTGTTGTATACAGCAGTCAGGTTGACGTTGCGGGGCCGCGACAACTCGGTGCGCGTTCTAGTGACGTCATCCGGACCACGTGACTATACGAGGATCAGGTGATCCAAACAGGTCACGTGGTTCTCTGGATGCCGGCATCCTATACAGATCAGTTCCGGCGCTTCCGCGATGACAAACAAACCGCCAGGTTACTGGTACAGTGGCGGAAATAATTATTTGACCCCTCACTGATTTTGTAAGTTTGTCCAATGACAAAGAAATGAAAAGTCTCAGAACAGTATCATTTCAATGGTAGGTTTATTGTAACAGTGGCAGATAGCACATCAAAAGGAAAATCGAAAAAATAACTTTAAATAAAAGATAGCAACTGATTTGCATTTCATTGAGTGAAATAAGTATTTGAACCCTCTAACAAAAAAAGACTTAATACTTGGTGGAAAAACCCTTGTTTGCAAGCACAGAGGTCAAACGTTTCTTGTAATTGATGACCAAGTTTGCGCACATTTTAGGAGGAATGTTGGTCCACTCCTCTTTGCAGATCATCTCTAAATCCCTAAGGTTTCGAGGCTGTCTCTGTGCAACTCTGAGCTTGAGCTCCCTCCATAGGTTTTCGATTGGATTAAGGTCCGGAGACTGACTAGGCCACTCCATGACCTTAATGTGCTTCTTCTTGAGCCACTCCTTTGTTGCCTTTGCTGTATGTTTTGGGTCATTGTCGTGCTGGAACACCCATCCACGACCCATTTTCAGTTTCCTGGCAGAGGGAAGGAGGTTGTCGCTCAGGATTTCACGATACATGGCTCCGTCCATTTTCCCGTTTATGCGAATAAGTTGTCCTGTGCCCTTAGCAGAAAAACACCCCCAAAGCAAAATGTTTCCACCCCCATGCTTGACGGTGGGGACGGTGTTTTGGGGGTCATAGGCAGCATTTTTCTTCCTCCAAACACAGCGAGTTGAGTTAATGCCAAAGAGCTCTATTTTGGTCTCATCAGACCACAGCACCTTCTCCCAGTCACTCTCTGAATCATTCAGGTGTTCATTGGCAAACTTCAGACGGGCCTGCACATGTGCCTTCCTGAGCAGGGGGACCTTGCGAGCCCTGCAGGATTTTAATCCATTGCGGTGTAATGTGTTTCCAATGGTTTTCTTGGTGACTGTGGTCCCTGCTAATTTGAGGTCATTAACTAACTCCTCCCGTGTAGTTCTAGGATGCTTTTTCACCTTTCTCAGAACCATTGACACCCCACGAGGTGAGATCTTGCGTGGAGCCCCAGAGCGAGGTCGATTGATGGTCATTTTGTGCTCCTTCCATTTTCGAACAATCGCACCAACAGTTGTCACCTTCTCTCCCAGCTTCTTGCTAATGGTTTTGTAGCCCATTCCAGCCTTGTGCAGGTCTACAATTTTGTCTCTGACATCCTTGGACAGCTCTTTGGTCTTTCCCATGTTGGAGAGTTTGGAGTCTGCTTGATTGATTGATTCTGTGGACACCTGTCTTATATACAGGTGACTAGTTAAGACAGGTGTCCTTAATGAGGGTGACTAATTGAGTAGAAGTGTCTAACCACTCTGTGGGAGCCAGAACTCTTAATGGTTGGTAGGGGTTCAAATACTTATTTCACTCAATGAAATGCAAATCAGTTGCTATCTTTTATTTAAAGTTATTTTTTCGATTTTCCTTTTGATGTGCTATCTGCCACTGTTACAATAAACCTACCATTGAAATGATACTGTTCTGAGACTTTTCATTTCTTTGTCATTGGACAAACTTACAAAATCAGTGAGGGGTCAAATAATTATTTCCGCCACTGTATGTGGTGATTGGCCGACACTTATATATAAACTATGTCTCCCAGTCATGACGCTACCCCCAGACGAAGGTACGCCGAAACGCACGTTGGGGTTGGCGCCATCCTGGAGGAGACACAGTATGGGTAATTGTCCTATGTCCTGCTTTCAATTGAATCCTATATATGCACTTTTGTGAACAATCATGTCGGATTAATTAGGACCTGCGTCCACTGTATGTTTCCTCCAGTGATGCCGTTTTTTATCTCCTGTACCAATTCTTTTAACCATGTATGTATTTAATAGTGATTCATTTAATTGTGATTTTTGTAATAAAGAAATTAATCAGTATTAGCGGTCAGGCATTTTCTATGTAGGTTGTGCACATATTTACTATGCTGTTCTGTTCTTCTATAGGAACTCGATTTTATGAATTAAACACACAGCAGTCATAGCATCACCAAAATTTATGATGCAGCGACCAAGCAGGTTAAATCACCAACCACATGGAGACGGTTAGAACAGTCTTCCTATCTGAGTGGCATGCCGGTGGACGCCAGGCTGATAGTTAAGGCAAGAAACATAGAAACATAGAAACATAGAATGTGTCGGCAGATAAGAACCATTTGGCCCATCTAGTCTGCCCAATATACTGAGTACTATGAATAGCCCCTGGCCCTATCTTATATGAAGGATGGCCTTATGCCTTTCAGGATACAAGCCCCAGACCAGCGTCCCAGATGGAGAAACCAAGAGTCAACAGAGATCACATCAGTCTTCGTCTCCGTGTGCACATCCAACATGGAGGTCAGATGGGCACATTTCAATATATTTCCATCCTTCACAATAGGTAAGTGAGATATACAGGTAAGTAGACCCCAACCAGGTGGAATTATCAATGGCTCTGATCCAGGGTCTTCCGACCGATGGCCTTTTCTCAGGGTCAAGAAGCTTTTTTTTCCCTGTGACACAAACTGGCCAAATGTGTCTAGGTTTTTGTCTTCTTCTGGATCACAATTTTTCTCTGCAGGAATTTTGTTTTAATAAATGATTTTGAAATGGATAACCGTGTCTTATGTTTATTTCTCTATGTGATAAGGAGCTCAAATAAAAGTGTCCTGCTGTTTTCCCCTATGACCACTTACACTGAAGTAAGCTATGACTTTCATTTTTAAACAAAACTGGTTAAGTGTCATCTAAGAATTTTCAGGACAGTTGGAGGACTTTGAATTCGGGTTGAGTTTATTCATCCAGTATGGAATTTTCTGACCAGTTAGGTATAATCGGACCTGCGATAGATAGACGGCCTATCTTGTAGCGTGTATTATATATCTTATTGTGAGAGTTGTATCCCATATTGTTCTGATCCTTCTGTATTTGATAAAGGATGACTTTCGGCTCCGCTGAATCTGGGAGGCTGTGTGGTGATAGGAACATCTATTGTTTCATCCAATTCAATTATGCTAATACCAGATGTTGGGTCAACTGGCCCCTTATGGTATTGTTTAATAAGATAAGCACCAATCTTCACACAAGCAAATCACTCAATCCCAAGGAAATGTATGGAGGTCTAGAGATAAAGTCTCTACTCACAGCATGAGGTGGACAGGCTGTAGGACTACATAGGAATATGAGTAAATATACATATTAGGTCTCATGTATCATGTACACGGTCGTGTTTTATTGTCTGTAAATGGCGGATCCGCAAAAGACAGATCCCAGCCGAGAGCAGACCACCATTTTTTTTTTTTAACTTCTGTAGAAATGTCCAATCCTTGTCCACAAAACGGACAAGAATAGGACATGTTCTACCATTCTACAGTTATTGGAGTGACTGTAAACACATTTGTGTGATCCTCTGAGGTGGAAGCAGGTAGACACTGACCCTGTTTTATGCTTAAAGGGGTTATCCCATGACTAATGTAAAAAATCACACATCATATAGTACATGACAACATCTTCTAACAAAGCTAGAACCAGCCCTGTACCTCACATGGATCCAGAAATCTCTCCATTCAATGCTCTGCTAGATTTATATCAAGCTGGCAGCTCAAAGGGAGTGTCTTTTCTGCTGCAGCTAAGGAGGCATGTGCATGCTCTCCCTATCACAGCTCAGTAGCCAGTTGAAGGATGAAACTGAGCATGTGTGGCCATCTCAGTGAGCAGGTCAAAGAAATAAGAAGAAAAAAACAGCAGGTGGCGCTACACAGATACATTTTATTGAATAACTCTGTGGCTATGCAAATTTTTTTATTACATATAAATACAAAAGTATTCAGACCCAGGTGCTGGTTTGAAAACTGTAGAATATTTTCTGTGAGACAACCCCTTTAAATGCTGTGGTGGGATAAAAATGTTTCCCTCTGTAACAGCTCTTTTTTATATAAACGTAACTTTCTTTTGTAAAATAAAACGTAGGTCAGCATCCTTACACAGGACAAGTATGGATTTGCAGATGATTGCCACAATATCCTTACAGATATGGCTGAAATGTGTACTAATGGTAAATTTGTCACATGTAGAGGCACATCTATCTTGAGATGATCTTCTTGTTGTGTACATGGGTTCTACAAGCAGCAGCCCTTTCTTTGGCCCCACTTAAATGATTGACATTATACCCGCGGTTGCTCAATCTGATCATGATGTGTTCACATTTCTTTTAAAAAGCAGACTCTTCACAGGAAACTCTTCTTGCCCTTATAAATTCAAACATGTGTGGGTTTTTGTGGGTCTACAAAAACCTCTAATATGAACACGTCACTAGACAGGCCCTTATCAATTGGGCATTTAAAAGATGACTAGCAATCGGAAGTTGGTGAGTATTTCTACAGAATTGGGATGTGATATGTATAATAATGCCCTCAGGCCTTATTAAAGGCATAAATGAATAATAGCATAATGAGTGCTACACCTGGCCAGTCGAATACGCTGAGAGGCTGATGAAAAAGATCCTGGTTCTCTTTGGAATGATTGGCTGCATGTCAGTCCACTTGGTATATCTGATGTGCCTGTAGAACAAAAGCACCTGCGTGAGAACAACTGGCTGATGTAAATGTGGCATGGGGATGGGGAAAGGTGGATTGTGCAGAATGACAGATTTTACTGTCATTACTGGTGAACTTCCCGGGGTGGAGATGAAGCCCCAGGAAGGAAGATTGAGCTTCTGGGAGGAATATGAAGCCCGCTGTGGGGTAACTAAGCCCACCACCAAGTCATTGAGGGCCAGGCAGAAAGTTGGGTATCTCGGCCAATGGTCTTCAAATTAATTGACATGGTAAGCTTACTAAATGTTTGCAAGACCCATTTAAACACAGTTTTAAACCTCTGGCCCAGGATGTATGGCCCCTGCTGGGATGGATCGGCAGTCTACCGCCTGCTTTTTCCTTTTGCAAACTCTAGGAGCCAAGATCCAGGCATTAGTAAAACCTCAGTTTGGAACCCAAGGCTGCGAAACTCTGCCCTAGACACAGCGTCTGCTGATGCTCCATAAGGGTGCAATTTCAAATTTCCTCCTCCGATGGCAAATTAGAACCTTACCTCTTTGAGCTTGCTTTAAAAATCAACATGTGCCCTGCTATGAGGAGATATTTCCCAAGCACCGTCCCCCTCCATTGTTCAATCTCCACCCGTTCGGGGTCACTGGGGGGGAAAATACTACTGGTTCCCGGAGACAAGGAACTCTGGTGTGGGCTCAGCGACTGCGGGTCCCATTACATCTCAAGGAGAAGATTACAGGGTTTGTGCAGAGGGAATACAGTCAGGTCCATAAATATTCGGTCATCAACACAATTCTGACATTTTTGGCTCTATACACCACCATAATGGATTTGAAATGAAATGAAGATGTGCTTTACCTGCAGACTGTCAGCTTTAATTTGAGGGTATTTACATAAAAATTAGGTAAATGGTGTAGGAATTACAACAGTTTGCATATGTTCCTCCCACTTGTTAAGGGACCAAAAGTAATGGGACAATTGGCTTCTCAGCTGTTCCATGGCCAGGTGTGTGTTATTCCCTCATTATCCTAATTACATTGAGCAGATAAAAGGTCCAGAGTTCATTTCAAGTCTGCTATTTGCATTTGGAATCTGTTGCTGTCAACTCTCAAGATGAGATCCAAAGAGCTGTCACTATCAGTGAAGCAAGCCATCATTAGGCTGAAAAAAAAAAAACATCAGAGAGATAGCAAAAACATTAGGCCTGGCCAAAACAACTGTTTGGAACATTCTTAAAAAGAAGGAACGCATTGGTGAGCTCAGCAACACCAAAAGACCCGGAAGACCATGGAAAACAACTGTGGTGGATGAGCGAAGAATTCTTTCCCTGGTGAAGAAAACACCCTTCACAACAGTTGGCCAGATCAAGAACACTCTCCAGGAGGTAGGTGTATGTGTGTCAAAGTCAACAATCAGGAGCAGACTTCACCAGAGTTAATACAGAGGGTTCACCACAAGATGTAAACCATTGGTGAACCTCAAAAACAGGAAGGCCAGATTAGAGTTTGTCAAACGACATCTAAAAAAGCCTTCACAGTTCTGGAACAACATCCTATGGACAGATGAGACCAAGATCAACTTGTACCAGAGTGATGGGATGAGAAGAGTATGGAGAAGGAAAGGAACTGCTCATGATCCTAAGCATACCACCTCATCAGTGAAGCATGGTGGTGGTAGTATCATGGTGTGGGCATGTATGGCTGCCAATGGAACTGCTTCTCTTGTATTTATTGATGATGTGACAGCTGACAAAAGCAGCAGGATGAATTCTGAAGTGTTTTGGGCAATATTATCTGCTCATATTCAGCCAAATGCTTCAGAACTCATTGGACGGCGCTTCACAGTGAGATGGACAATGAACCAAAGCATACTGCAAAAGCAACCAAAGAGTTTTTTAAGGGAAAGAAGTGGAATGTTATGCGATGGCCAAGTCAATCACCTGACCTGAATCCAATTGAGCATGCCTTTCACTTGCTGAAGACAAAACTGAAGGGAAAATGCCCCAAGAACAAGCAGGAACTGAAGACAGTTGCAGTAGAGGCCTGGCAGAGCATCACCAGGGATGAAACCCAGCGTCTGGTGATGTCTATGCGTTCCAGACTTCATGCTGTAATTGACTGCAAAGGATTTGCAACCAAGTATTAAAAAGTGAAAGTTTGATTTATGATTATTATTCCGTCCCATTACTTTTGGTCCCTTAACAAGTGGGAGGCACATATGCAAACTGTTGTAATTCCTGCACCGTTCATCTGATTTGGATGTAAATACCCTCAAGTTAAAGCTGACAGTCTGCAGTTAAAGCACATCTTGTTCATTTCATTTTAAATCTATTGTGGTGGTGTATAGAGCCAAAAATGTTAGAATTGTGTCGATGTCCCAATATTTATGGACCTGATTGTATATTGATGACCTATCCTCAGGACAGGTCATCAATATCTGATGGGCGGGGGTCTGACAACCCAGCTGATCAGCGGTTTGAAGAGGTGACGCTCCATGCAAGAGCTGCTTCCTCTTCATTACACTCAGCGGCGACTCCTTTGCAGTGGTGGCATTGAAAGTGAATAGAGCGAGTACTTGTGATTACACTTCACTTCTGAGACAACGGGCAGTGGAGCACTGTCTCCTCTTCAAACAGCTGATCGGTCGGGGTGCCTGATGTCAGACCCCCACCGCTCAGATATTGATGACCTATTCTGTGAATAGCTCATCAATATATAGCACCTACACAAACCCTTTAAGCCCCAGGGAGGAAAATGAAGCAGTCCTCTAGGCATGACTGACCTCTATTGAGTTGGAGCTAGCATCCTTTCACACCCCCAGTACCTGAGGTCCACGCAACAAGAGAATGGGAGGTTGGTACCCGGGGCCATGGAACTGTGGTCAGGACACAATGAGCGACCATGTCCGTTCAACTACCAGGGTTGAAGATTATGCACTTAGCTGGAAAATTAAGCCACAGGCTCACAGTGTCAGGCACCTTGAGGACCACAGCCACCCTTACTGCCTCAGTCACCGCTCCTACCCTCTCATCTCTCCTCACCTAGTGCGCTGCACATCAACTTTATCATGACACGAGTTCCTTTTTGATAAATTTGTCATCTCTGAAAAGCTTGTCATCTCTGCTCCATCCTCTTGCTGCACAGGTTTAAAAACGCACCACTGGCTTTGTCGCTATGCAATATTTAATGAACGCTCACTCCGAAGCAATACCACCCAAACCAAAGATTACAAAAGAAGTGCACAAAACACTTAAATTGGGTGTAAAATAGAGAGAATTTATGATAGAAATTCATTAAAGATATGACAGAAAGGACATCAAATAGTCATACATGTTAAAGAGTTAAAGAAACAGATTAGAAAGCAGTTACACAATATTAAACACTCTGTGCCAGCCTCTTACGGAGATAGCCAAATTCGACCACTCCTGGCCTTACACGTAAATTTTCAGCAGCTGGCGCTGGATGTGAGGGAGATCTGGCTGCAGCATCTGTCGACCCATTGATGGCTAGGACTAATTTGGATGATCTGGCTGGCTAGGCGGATAGGGTTGATCTGACTGGCTAGGTGGATTGGGCTGATCTGGCTGGCTAGGCGATAGGGCTGATCTGGCTGGCTAGGCGGGCGTCCCCTTCCTCCCTCTACAGATAGTGAAGCTCCAGGTCTCCAGACACATCAAGCATGGCTCTGCAAATGGCTGTTTGTCCTTCTGTTATGGAACCTTCATCTGTGGGTTCTTTATGTTATAGACTTATGCATCTATGACATCAGCAGCACAATTGCCATAGTTACTACAGGGGCTTATTATTGATACCTACCTCATGCACTTTAACTTTGAAGTCAGCCACAGTGGTCCCAAGTATTAACCCTTTCTTAACTGACTGGAGACTCTACAATGTACTTGTCACTAGAAAGGCCCCTAATCACTATGGCATTTAAAAGCTGCCCTAACAATAGTAAGTTAGGGAGTGTAATGACAGATTTGAGGTGTAATATGCACATCCATGCCCTCAAGTCCATTTGCTACATCTGAATTTACACAGATTCCAGTGGACTTTTCTTTTGGTGCCAATAAGTAGCGATCTACCAAACTATCACATTATCAAGATTTTAGAATAACCAGTTTCTTATACAATGTCTTTGAAATGACCAATACCTCATCTAAAAAAATCAGCATGGAAGCTTCCACAAAGAGTACACATTCAAAACGAATAGGAATCATGTTTGGTACAGAGAAGAATTAAGGGGGTCATTTATCAAACTGGTGTAAAGTAGAACTGGCTTAGTTGCCCATAACAACCAACCAGATTCCTCATTTCATTTTCCAAAGGAGCTGTCCAAAATAAAAATGGAATCTGATTGGTTTAATTTATGCTACAGATTTCCACTGTATATTTCACCGTTTGCAATGCGTAGAGTTAGATCTTTGGTAAATCCGCACCGAAATCCACTGTGGAATGTCAGCAAAATCTGCAGTAAAATTTCCATGTTGGGCAATCTTCCCCATGTGGCCATGCCATAGCAGCCAGAACTGGTAGTGTACGTGCGTATGTCCTACCAGCCCTACAACATAATGAAGGTGACATTCCAAGATCTGCTTAGAGGGTGCTGTGTCCTCTGTTATTAAAGGGCTTGTTCTATCTGGAAATTTATGGCACATTCCCAGGTTACAGTGTCTAGGTTCCTACCTCTGACACCTGTTGCTGTCTCAAGAACGGGACCCTGTCACACACAGCCAGGAAAGGGGGAAGTGGCCGACGTTGTGCTGCTTTCTCTTTTCACTTTCATAAGGCTTAAGAAAATAGCCAAGTAGGCGAGCTCCACTCTTTTAGGATGTGACATTTTATATATGGATATGCCGTTAATGGGCAGATATTTTACCCCGCAGGGCAGGTTTTGTCTATCAATCTGAAACAGTTGATTTCCAACCACATATTTACTATGCTTTTCTGTGCTTCTATAGGAACTCGACTTTATGAATTAAACATACAGCAGTCATAGCATCACCAAAATTTATGATGCAGCGACCAAGCAGGTTCAATCACCAACCACACGGAGACGGTTTCTGAGTGGCATGCCGGTGGACGCCAGGCTGATAGTTAAGGCAAGAGGCTTTCAGGATACAAGCCCCAGACCAGCGTCCCAGATGGAGAAACCAAGAGTCAACAGAGATCACAACAGTCTTCGTCTCCGTGTGCACATCCAACATGGAGGTCAGATGGGCACATTTCAATATATTTCCATCCTTCACAATAGGTAAGTGAGATATACAGGTAGGTAGACCCCAACCAGGTGGAATTATCAATGGCTCTGATCCAGTGTCTTCCGACCGATGGCCTTTTCTCAGGGTCAAGAAGGATTTTTTTCCCTGTGACACAAACTGGCCAAATGTTTCCAGGTTTTTGTCTTCTTCTGGATCACAATTTTTCTCTGCAGGGATTTTGTTTTAATAAATGATTTTGAAATGGATAATCGTGTCTTATGTTTATTTCTCTATGAGATAAGGAGCTCAAATAAAAGTGTCCTGCTGTTTTCCCCTATGACCACTTACACTGAAGTAAGCTATGACTTTCATTTTAAAACAAAACTTGTTAAGTGTCATCTAAGAATTTTCAGGACAGTTGGAGGACTTTGAATTCGGGTTGAGTTTATTCATCCAGTATGGAATTTTCTGACCAGTTAGGTAGAAGCAGACCTGCGATAAATAGACGGCCTATCTTGTAGCGTGTATTATATATCTTATTGTGTGAGTTGTATCCCATATTGTTCTGATCTTTCTGTATTTGATAAAGGATGACTTTCGGCTCCACTGAATCTGGGAGGCTGTGTGGTGATAGGAACATCTATTGTTTCATCCAATTCAATTATGCTAATACCAGATGTTGGGTCAACTGGGCCCTTGTGGTATTGTTTAATAAGATAAGCACCAATCTTCACACAAGCAAATCACTCAATCCCAAGGAAATATATGGAGGTCTAGAGATAAAGTCTCTACTCACAGCATGAGGTGGACAGGCTGTAGGACTACATAGGAATATGAGTAAATATACATATTAGGTCTCATGTACACGGTCGTAAGTGTTTAATTCTCTGATCCACAAAAGACAGATCCCAGCCAAGTGCATGCCACCATTTATTTTTTTTACTTCTGTAGAAATGTCCAATCCTTGTCCACAAAACGGACAAGAATAGGACATGTTCTACCATTCTACAGTTATTGGAGTGACTGTAAACACATTTGTGTGATCCTCTGAGGTGGAAGCAGGTAGACACTGACCCTGTTTTATGCTTAAAGGGGTTATCCCATGACTAATGTGCAGTACGCAGCCCTGCAGGGTGAGCGAATGTGAGGTCACAGGGGTAGTTAACAAACCAAGGGTTGCTCTTGGTACTCACAGTTTTTATATACCCTGGGCAGGCGTACAGCAGTGATGGAGAGGCTGGCACATGGATCCTCTGGGGTACTCTCTGTGTATAGGGACCAGGCCAGGTGGTAGGTGAGGTGCCCTGGGTGTTGTAGGTTTAGTGTGCCTGTGGCAAGATCCCTTAAAGTTCGTGACGCCAGTGCCGGTAACGGTGGCACACCGATTTGTTGTAGGAATATATGAGGTACACAAAGTTGTAGTGAACCAGAATATCTTTTTACTGAACAGTCCAACTATTTTCAGTCTTCAGTTAGTTCCATATGCATAATGTTGAATACAGGCAGGCTTCATACAAATGGCAGGCAAAGTCTTTGCAAGATACCCAGAGGAAATAACACTTACAGATCAGGCTGTACTTTCCTCAGATCCTGTCTGGCTTTCACCAAGGCCCATATGCCCTATTGCTGACTTTATCCTTGGGTAGGGAAAACTTCCTCTGGTATATATCTTCTTGCTGTAAATATCCTTCTGCCCTTCAGCTTACTATTTGGCTGGATGAAAGTGGCTCTGCACTGTACTTTTAAAGGTGCTATATATCCTCAGGAGGTAACTTCTTCCCCTGGATTAACTTCTGAGCTTCTCTTGCTCAGGAACCTCAGTCAGGCTAGACTGAGCTACTTAGCCTCCTGGATTACACTGAACTAACCCCTTCCTGTCTGGGCCTAACTACAGTGGAGGAAATAATTATTTGACCCCTCACTGATTTTGTAAGTTTGTCCAATGACAAAGAAATGAAAAGTCTCAGAACAGTATCATTTCAATGGTAGGTTTATTGTAACAGTGGCAGATAGCACATCAAAAGGAAAATCGAAAAAATAACTTTAAATAAAAGATAGCAACTGATTTGCATTTCATTGAGTGAAATAAGTATTTGAACCCCTACCAACCATTAAGAGTTCTGGCTCCCACAGAGTGGTTAGACACTTCTACTCAATTAGTCACCCTCATTAAGGACACCTGTCTTAACTAGTCACCTGTATAAAAGACAGGTGTCCACAGAATCAATCAATCAAGCAGACTCCAAACTCTCCAACATGGGAAAGACCAAAGAGCTGTCCAAGGATGTCAGAGACAAAATTGTAGACCTGCACAAGGCTGGAATGGGCTACAAAACCATTAGCAAGAAGCTGGGAGAGAAGGTGACAACTGTTGGTGCGATTGTTCGAAAATGGAAGGAGCACAAAATGACCATCAATCGACCTCGCTCTGGGGCTCCACGCAAGATCTCACCTCGTGGGGTGTCAATGGTTCTGAGAAAGGTGAAAAAGCATCCTAGAACTACACGGGAGGAGTTAGTTAATGACCTCAAATTAGCAGGGACCACAGTCACCAAGAAAACCATTGGAAACACATTACACCGCAATGGATTAAAATCCTGCAGGGCTCGCAAGGTCCCCCTGCTCAGGAAGGCACATGTGCAGGCCCGTCTGAAGTTTGCCAATGAACACCTGAATGATTCAGAGAGTGACTGGGAGAAGGTGCTGTGGTCTGATGAGACCAAAATAGAGCTCTTTGGCATTAACTCAACTCGCTGTGTTTGGAGGAAGAAAAATGCTGCCTATGACCCCCAAAACACCGTCCCCACCGTCAAGCATGGGGGTGGAAACATTTTGCTTTGGGGGTGTTTTTCTGCTAAGGGCACAGGACAACTTATTCGCATAAACGGGAAAATGGACGGAGCCATGTATCGTGAAATCCTGAGCGACAACCTCCTTCCCTCTGCCAGGAAACTGAAAATGGGTCGTGGATGGGTGTTCCAGCACGACAATGACCCAAAAAATACAGCAAAGGCAACAAAGGAGTGGCTCAAGAAGAAGCACATTAAGGTCATGGAGTGGCCTAGTCAGTCTCCGGACCTTAATCCAATCGAAAACCTATGGAGGGAGCTCAAGCTCAGAGTTGCACAGAGACAGCCTCGAAACCTTAGGGATTTAGAGATGATCTGCAAAGAGGAGTGGACCAACATTCCTCCTAAAATGTGCGCAAACTTGGTCATCAATTACAAGAAACGTTTGACCTCTGTGCTTGCAAACAAGGGTTTTTCCACCAAGTATTAAGTCTTTTTTTGTTAGAGGGTTCAAATACTTATTTCACTCAATGAAATGCAAATCAGTTGCTATCTTTTATTTAAAGTTATTTTTTCGATTTTCCTTTTGATGTGCTATCTGCCACTGTTACAATAAACCTACCATTGAAATGATACTGTTCTGAGACTTTTCATTTCTTTGTCATTGGACAAACTTACAAAATCAGTGAGGGGTCAAATAATTATTTCCTCCACTGTATATATACTAGGGGGTACCCTAGCTCCCTCTACAGTTTGGGAGGATAAATTACACCCCTAACAGGCATGGTACACAGGAATGAACATGACATTATACATTACAATGCAATATAAAATACCATAGCAATTTCCCACAGGAGGTGGGGCAACATGACCCTTAGTAGTGCCCACCCTTACGTAGTGGGACACTACATACACCGCTACTTTGAATTTGCCTGTCCTCGGCGCAACACAGGGGGCCAGCCTAGCTGGAAACTGTGACCTGAAAGACAAAAATGCAAAGCAGGCATATACAACAAACACTACATTTGCAATGAAAATATCAGGCAGCTCCGCTGGCAATGGAACAAGTGCGGTGAAAAGGGGCATCGTTCTCTTCACACAGGATAATATAGGGAACAGGGGCGCTGACCTGGTACAGCGTATCAGGAATAACCAGGATAGTCCATAATAATAAAATACAAATATGACATAAGTTCCTGGAGGCTCAAAAGAACGAAATGAGTCCGTACCCGGGTCTTGTAGACAGTTAAACAAGGGTTTCCCGGGAGGAGTTACTCTGGTAAACAATGTAGTCTCCGAATCTCACAGGTGGGTGCCCCTTAGTAGGCCGCGTGGATCTCCTTACTGGCAGAGACTCTTCCTGCCTTGGCTCAGGGGGGCCAGAGGAATCCGCAGGTTCTGGAGCCCTTTCAGGTATATGCACAAGATAGAAAAAAGCTCCAGCACCAGAAGGACATAGTGAAAAATCCCGGTCTTTATTTGTCACCAAGATAAAGGTGCATACAGCAAACAGTGACACTGGATCCCACTTTATCCCCAAGATCTACGCGTTTCAAATGATGTTGTTCTTAGTCATGATCTGAGGTGTCTGGCATGTACCGGGCTGAAATAAGGCTCACCCCCACCGTATCCACCCACAAGGAGGGATCTCAGAGGGCAGAGCGAGCAAAAAAATCAGTCCGGTCGATGCAAGACACCTGTGCAAACATATTCACCTGTGACATACAAAGACATATACTTCACAGTGCTACAGAATATAATACAAAGTATGTAGGATATAGAATATAAAATTATGTATAAAAAAAAGTATATAATTTATAGGATATAATATATGATTGAACAACCTTACATAATGTGGATACATTGATGTTGCCCACTAGGAATGTACAAATGAATAAACAAACAAGTGAACCTTGCTGAAAAATCAGAAAAGGGTTAATAAAATGAAATAAAGATAACATAGATCAAAGCTGACAATTTACTATAATTCTGTGTCAGTAATACCTGACTGCTTCGTGTTTTTCAGATTTTTTATTTTTTATTTTATTCATTTTTATTTGTATTTTTATTGGTTATTGGACATTTGGTGTGATTTAAATATGGGTGCAAGATAAATTGGTTGCTCTGTCTGTGTCGTGTTTGCGGATTAACGCAACGTGTAGACAGACGCCAGAGTTCATACACAGAAAATAATCAAGGAAATTGTGGTGACTGCGATGCATTCAGGGATCACTGATCATGCTGCTTTTTCACCTAGAATGTATCAGCCCCCTGTTCCCGTTCACATCCGTCTCATAAGAAATCGTTCCATGTGAACTGTGTTGTAAACCCCGGAATACGACCGATCCATTGGAAAAGCAGCATGCTGGTTTGTTATAATATAGATCTTACACAGCTCTAATAGAAAGAGATCATATAATATGGACTGAGACAGAGTCTGTGGGTATTGGATATTTACACACAGTTTAAAGACAGGTAGATATTATGTATTCTGTCACTATTCCCTATGACAATTATCTTACCATAGTTATATTATTGTATTGCACCTTCACCTGTGATCTTGTTTGCTGAAAGTCACATTGATTATTTTCTGTGTGTATTTTTTTATTATTATTTATTTTCTGTTATTTTTATATCTTTATTCTTTTATATTACTAATTTATAGTTTTAATATTCTTAATATCTGTCTGAGCATAATTTCTGTAGATGTTAGAGAACCAAATACAGAAAGCAATGCAATGTATACCTGTTCTCATATTCGTTGGTTACTATGTTATCAAGGGATCACATGTGTGCTGGAGCGCATAAGCCATATGGGGATGCGGAGCAGCACACATGTGTTGTCACAACATCAATACCTTAAATAGGTCATATGTATATATAATAGAAATTGATCTCCCAAGTACATATGTATAATACCTATACAAATATCATGAGGTAATCCAATCATAAGTTTGGAGGAAAGGGCACTACAGAGAATTAAAAATAACCATACATATATAAATTCTATATATGGGTATGTATAAAAACAAAGCAAATAATGGTTACGCTGCATGTTGATATTAATATAGGTACATTAATTCTTTTTTGAGATTAAGACCATGTGGAAATCTTGTGTTAAGTCTCCAAATCCAAAATGCTTCCCTAAGGAGAATTTTTTACCACCTCTTTGGGACAATGTGACACGTTCAAAGGCAAAGGTACTAAATGTGTTTATATTGCGATTATGGACATCTATGAAGTGGTGTGCCGCATTAGAAATTCCTATGGTTGATGGATTTGAAATATAGTTGAGATGTTCACGCAATCTATCTTTAAATTTCCTGCTGGTGCAACCTACGTATATCAGATCATATGACGTGCAAGTGATGATATATATAACTCCCGTTGTGTTGCAGTTTATATAACTCTTAATAGGGAAGAACTCAGTGTGCGTTGAATTATAAAATTCTTTAGTATTTTTGGTGACTTTACATGTTTTGCATCTTATGCTTCCGCACTTTGAAAAACCAGTGTATTTTAACCACGTAGGTGGATTTTTTAAATGTATTGAGGTGTACATAGAGGGGGAGAGTGTTTTGCCCAAAGTGTCAGGTCTTCTAGATACTACCCGGCAACCATCTCTCAGAGTTTCCCTCAGAATATCATCTTCATACAAAATGGGGAGACACCTGTGAATGATATTCTTGATTTCCGCAAATTGTCTACTATATGTGAGTACTATTGTTGGTATAGTGTTGTTATTTTTTCGAGTGGTATCGGATTTAATACAGCTTTTATTATTGTATTCATCTGTTTGCCCATTGATAGGGGGGTCAGTATCCTCGTTTAATGATTCCTCCCTTATATTAGGTTTGAGGTTTAATAAATTAGCTCTTGATTTGTTTTTATCAATTTTAAAGCCCCTGTGGAGCATCCATTGGGGGTAACCTCGCATTTTGAGACGTTTCCATACATTTATACATTCTTTATTAAAGGCTTCATCTGTGCTGCAATTTCTTCTAGCTCTTATAAATTCCCCGACAGGGATGCTTTTTATTGTGTGTAATGGATGATGGCTATTCGCCTTGAGAATAGTGTTTCCAGAAACTTCTTTACGGTAGGTCTCTGTCAGCACTGTCTGATCAGCAATTCCAGTCAGTGTCAAATCCAAAAAATGGATGGTTTTAGGGTGTTGCACACAAGTGAATCTTAAATTATATGTGTTCCGATTTAAATAATGAGTAAAGTCCGATATGGCAGATACATCGCCCCTCCAAATAAGGAGCAAATCATCGATGTATCTGCCATACCAGACGAAATACTCAGAAAAGGGGTTGTCAACTGAAAAAATATACTTTTCTTCCCAGAAAGTCATGGCTATATTAGCCAGAGACGGGGAGAATTTGGCTCCCATGGAGACTCCCGAAACCTGAACATAAAAGACCTCATCGAATACAAAATAATTATGTGTTAGAAGATAGGAAGTAACTTCCAGCACATAATCGATAAACATATCAGAGTAGCCACTGTATTTATGTAAATTATACTCCAGAGCTAGGAGAGCATATGTATGGGGAATGGAAGGGTAAAGCGCTACTACATCCATTGTGATCCAGGTATATTCTTTAGACCATGTACAATTGTACATATATTTAAGTACATTGGTTGTATCTCTGATGTACCCTGGTGATCTTTTCACTAGAGGCTGTAGCACTGAATCCAACCACTCACCAAGCTTCTCCGTCAAGGATCCAATGCCGGACACTATAGGGCGTAATGGTGGAGGGTTAACCCCTTTATGCATTTTGGAAAGAGCATGGATTATGGGAGTAACAGGATATTCCACATTTAAGAAATCTAATTGTTTCTGAGTTATGTGTCCTTTCTCTAAACCCTTATTTAAAATGAGGACTAGTTCTTTTTTATATATTATAAAGGGATTCTGTTTCAGAATATGGTAGGTGGTGGTGTCAGACAAAACGCCCAACATCAGTGAGTGATAACAAGTCCTGTCAAGCACCACCACAGATCCTCCTTTGTCCGCCATCTTAATTACGAGATCTTTATTGTCTTCCAGTTGTTTTAATGCAGTTTTCTGTACTGTATTCAAGTTATGTTTTCTGGCAATAGGGATTGAGTCCTGTACCTTAAGTAATTCCCTTTCTACTACCTCCTGAAATGTATCCATACTGGTTGTATGGAATTTCAGGGGGTAGTAATTTGTATTAGGAGTCGCAAAATTATGTTGTCTGTCCTGATCATATAATTCTTCTCCCTCCCCATGAAGATCCATGAGACAAAATAAGGATTGTTGTTCTTTAAAAGACAAATGAGTATAAAGGTTGTCATCTATTTGTTTGTCCTCATTTGTCACTGGAGCTTCATGTGGAGGGGGAGATTCGGAAAAACATCTTCTTAATGTGAGATTCCTAATGAATCTGTTCACTTGCATAATAATAGAGAAAGGGTCAAAATTGGTATTAGGTACAAAGTTCAAACCTAAAGAAAGTACATTTTTTTGATCAAAGGTTAATTCCTGACTAGACAGATTTATAACATCTAAAATCATAGTGTTCTCAGAAGGACCAGCATTCATTTGTTCTGCAAACGAGTTGACATCTGGTGGGGTCTTTTTATGTTTACGGCCCCCCCTTCTGTGTTGTTTTTTGGCTGCTCAGGTTTGTCCCTATTATTTCTATTTTTATGATAATAGGACGGTTTAGACTGATGGGAGTCTCGGGCTCGTGGGTCGTTCACAATTTCTTCTCCTAATGATTCACAAGATTCAGAGGTTTCAAGTTCCGAGTTGCTGAAACTGACTCTGCGCGGCAAGTCCTGTTTAATGGATTTTTTTTTTTTGTATATTTTTTGTTGGTATATTTCTTTTTTAGGCTGGATTTAGGCGTGCTGTGTGGGTTTTCTCTCCTCCCCCATTCATATACTTGGTTATTATTGTAATCATAGAGATCCCTTTGAAATTTGCGGTGTTTCATCTCCATTATATTATCCTCCATATCCTTAATGGATGTCATGATTTCTTCTTCTTTTTTTGCAAAATTTTCACATGTTTTGTATTTCTCTAAGGCACTTTTACATATATCCATTTCTGTATGTATGTTGGTGAGTCTCTCAGCCTCATGTTCTATAATCAAAGACATCAGTTGTAATGAGCAGTCACTTAGTACTTTGTTCCAGCTGGAAACAAATGAGTCAGAGAATATCGTGGTTGGGACCTTTTTTAATCTCAGACCTCGTGGTATCATTTCTTTTTCCACGTATTTTATCAGGGTCGTATGGTCCCACCAGATTTTAATCTCATGTGTTAAAAGTCTCTCTAATTTCTGTAATTGGAATTTCATGCCACACTCGTCACTTAGTATTAGCTCGTGTGTTGAGAAGACTTTATCCGCTTTGGATTTGCGGTCAGTACATGCAGCAAAAGCCATGTTTGGCTTGGAATATCGTGGGTCAGTGTTCACACTGTGCTGTTTTGGTACGGGATAAAATATTCGTCCAGGTTTAGTGTGCCTGTGGCAAGATCCCTTAAAGTTCGTGACGCCAGTGCCGGTAACGGTGGCACACCGATTTGTTGTAGGAATATATGAGGTACACAAAGTTGTAGTGAACCAGAATATCTTTTTACTGAACAGTCCAACTATTTTCAGTCTTCAGTTAGTTCCATATGCATAATGTTGAATACAGGCAGGCTTCATACAAATGGCAGGCAAAGTCTTTGCAAGATACTCAGAGGAAATAACACTTACAGATCAGGCTGTACTTTCCTCAGATCCTGTCTGGCTTTCACCAAGGCCCGTATGCCCTATTGCTGGCTTTATCCTTGGGTAGGGAAAACTTCCTCTGGTATATATCTTCTTGCTGTAAATATCCTTCTGCCCTTCAGCTTACTATTTGGCTGGATGAAAGTGGCTCTGCACTGTACTTTTAAAGGTGCTATATATCCTCAGGAGGTAACTTCTTCCCCTGGATTAACTTCTGAGCTTCTCTTGCTCAGGAACCTCAGGCAGGCTAGACTGAGCTACTTAGCCTCCTGGATTACACTGAACTAACCCCTTCCTGCCTGGGCCTAACTATATATACTAGGGGGTACCCTAGCTCCCTCTACAGCTTGGGAGGAGAAATTACACCCCTAACAGGCATGGTACACAGGAATGAACATGACATTATACATTACAATGCAATATAAAATACCATAGCAATTTTCCACAGGAGGTGGGGCAACATGACCCTTAGTAGTGCCCACCCTTACGTAGTGGGACACTACATACACCGCTACTTTGAATTTGCCCGTCCTCGGCGCAACACAGGGGGCCAGCCTAGCTGGAAACTGTGACCTGAAAGACAAAAATGCAAAGCAGGCATATACAACAAACACTACATTTGCAATGAAAATATCAGGCAGCTCCGCTGGCAATGGAACAAGTGCGGTGAAAAGGGGCGTCGTTCTCTTCACATAGGATAATATAGGGAACAGGGGCACTGACCTGGTACAGCGTATCAGGAATAACCAGGATAGTCCATAATAATAAAATACAAATATGACATAAGTTCCTGGAGGCTCAAAAGAACGAAATGAGTCCATACCCGGGTCTTGTAGACAGTTAAACAGGGGTTTCCCGGGAGGAGTTACTCTGGTAAACAATGTAGTCTCCGAATCTCACAGGTGGGTGCCCCTTAGTAGGCCGCGTGGATCTCCTTACTGGCAGAGACTCTTCCAGCCTTGGCTCAGGGGAGCCAGAGGAATCCGCAGGTTCTGGAGCCCTTTCAGGTATACCCTGGGACAGGTCCTCCTGGGGTTGAGGACTAGCAGGAACTGGAGCCAGTACCACCAAGTTCAACCAGGGTGTGAGGAACCAATGAAATTGCTCTTTGTCATGTAACAGGTTCTCAACGGCCTGCATAGGATAAACAGGTTGGGCCGACGACTCTGGCTCAGGAGACTCTCGCTCAATGTCCTCTGTTGCAGTTTCTCCTTCTATGCAGGGCTTTAAACGGTTCCTGTGTACGATCTGGGAGCCTTTACCTTCCCTGGAAATTTGGTAAACGTGGGTCTCAGCATTAGGAATATCAGTTATGACGTAGGGAGTCCTCTCCCACTTACTGTCCAGCTTGCTGGTTCGGTGGTTATTCTTCAACCACACCACGTTTACCATAGCAAGTGGTTCTGCATAAGCAGCCAGGTCATAGTCTCTCTGCTGCTGCTCTCGGGCACTTTCCATGCGCTCCTGAACAATCTCTTTGGCATTAAGGAGACGTCTTTGATGCTCCACCACCCAATCAGTCTTTGGTAGTGGGTTGATGACATCGGGTACTTGCACGTTCAGGGAGTGGTCAGCAGGCAGCCTCCCTTGACGGCCGAACATCAAATAGAAGGGTGTGTACCCGGTGGAGCAGTGAATGGTATTGTTATACGTATACATAAGTTGTGGCAGCAGAGTAGGCCAATTACCCCTTGTCTCAGGGGGCACTGCTCTCAACATTTCGATGAGAGTTTGATTCATTTTTTCACAGAGTCCGTTACCTTGCGGATGATAGGCGGTGGTCCGGACCTTCTGGCAGTTATGTAGCAGGCACATCTCCTGGAACAACTGTGATTCAAACGCAGGCCCCTGGTCGGTGAGGATTCTCTCTGGGAAGCCGTAGGGCAGGAGTAAATGCTTCCAGAACGTCTCCGCCGCAGTCTTGGCTGTCAGGTCCTTCACAGGCACTGCTACAACAAACTTAGTGAAGTGATCAATAATGGTCATGGCATAAGTATAACCTGAGCGACTTGGCTCCAACTTCACATGATCAATGGCAACAAGCTCCAGGGGAGCCTTACTGACGATAGGATGGAGAGGCACTCTCTGGTCATGGCGTTCACTTCTCCCAACGGTACAGGCAGTACATTCCCGGCACCATTTTTCAATGTCTTCTCTCATCCCAATCCAATAGAACCTCCTGCGAATGGTGGCCTCAGTTTTCTGCACACCGAAATGTCCAGACCGGTTGTGATACATCTCTAGTACAAGACTGGCGTCTCGACGTGGTATGAGGATCTGGTACACCCTATCGCAGGACACTGGATCCAGGCTCCTTCTTAGCAACAGGCCTTTTGAAGAAGAGTTGGTGGCGATGTCTCCAAAATTTCAATAGTTCTGGGTCTGCACTCTTCCTGCGGACTCTCTCAGGAGTTCTTCCACTAGTAAGGAAGTCGAGCAGTTCACCGAGGACTCTACATTCTGACTGGAGCTTAATCCACCTTTCTTGGTCGCCTCTGGACTCAGGATTAGTCGGTGGAGAGGGATCAGCAGCCGAGTTATTTTCAGTGTGAACATTATCTTGCTGAGCAAACTTGTTGTAAAACGCTGGCATCTCCACCTCTTCCCAGGCATCTTTTGGTTCATCTGGTGTTTCTGTAGTGGAAGCCGAGACAGGGCATCAGCATTATGATTTGAGCGGCCTGCCCGGTATTTCACAATGAAGTCATAGTTGGCAAGCCCATCTTTGTTCCAAAGCCCCTAACTTGGCTGTATTCAGGTGTGCCAGGGGATTGTTGTCAGTGAAGGCGACAAATGGAGTGGCAGCAAGGTAGTCCTTGAATTTTTCAGTCACAGCCCACACTAAAGCAAGGAACTCCAGCTTGAAGGAACTATAATTCTGATCGTTTTTCTCAGCTCACCCTCTCTTTGTTGTCTTGCACCCAGTGGCGTAGGGATCGCCATAGCAACCATAGCAGTGGCTATGGGGCCCGTCCGACCGCATTCATTTTATTTTTATTTTTTATTAACACACAGACACTACACACAGGCAGCGTAACTACCGGGGAAGCAGCTGCTTCGGGGCCCGACAGTTTATTTTCAAGTTAGTTAAATATCGATGTCTTAATGTTCAGGCCCCCTCGCTAATGTGATCTAATCTTACTGTATTCTAAAGTCTCCTGATGTGTCTGGGATTCGAACCCACAACCTCCAATGTATGAGTGTATCAGAGGCAAAGCATTTACCCTCACAACCATAAAGGAAGCATTGCAACTGATTGAAAAAAAATTGACACTTCTACTGTCATAGCTGGCTAAGTGTACATCTATACATATGACAGCTGCCCCAACATACCCAGCACTGCTATATCTCTATATGACAGCTATCCCAGCACACTCAGCTCTGCTATATCTCTATATATGAGCAGCTGTCATGTGTATAGATGTACACTTAGCCAGCTATAACAGTAGAAGTCTCATAATTTTTCAGTCAGCAGCAAGGCTGCGCTTATGGTCTTGTGGTTAGATGCTTTGCCTCTGATACAGAAGGTCATGGGTTCGAATCCCAGCAGAAACCTTTTCTGAAATACAAGCACTGACTCCATATATGGACATACAGGGAGGGACACAGGAAGAGGCTGCATCGCTGACATGGAGGTAAGTAGAAGTGTTTTTTTTTTTTTTTTAAATACCCGACTGTTACTGCCATGGGGGGAGCGGGGGGCACTTGATACTGGCACATGGGGGGAGGGGGGTTGGTACCTGACCTGATACTGACACCTGGGGGGGGGGGGTTGGCACCTGATACTGACTGGCACATGGGGGGGTGGGAGGCACCTGATACTGTGGATGGCACTGTTTAGGGGAGGGGGATCTGTGTATGGCACTATTTAGGGGAGGGGGATCTGTGGATGGCACTGTTTAGGGGAGGGGGATCTGTGGATGGCACTGTTTAGGGGAGGTGGATCTGTGGATGGCACTGTTTAGGGGAGAGGGATCTGTGGATGGCACTATTTAGGGGAGGGGGATCTGTGGATGGCACTATTTAGGGAGGGGGATCTGTGGATGGCACTGTTTAGGGGAGAGGGATTTGTGGATGGCACTATTTAGGGGAGGGGGATCTGTGGATGGCACTATTTAGGGGAGGGGGATCTGTGGATGGCACTATTTAGGGGAGGGGGATCTGTTGATGGCACTATTTAGGGGAGGGGGATCTGTGGATGGCACTATTTAGGGGAGGGGGATCTGTGGACGGCACTGTTTAGGGGAGGGGGATCTGTGGACGGCACTGTTTAGGGGAGAGGGATCTGTGGATGGCACTGTTTAGGGGAGGGGGATCTGTGGATGGCACTGTTTAGGGGAGGGGGATCTGTGGATGGCACTATTTAGGGGAGGGGGATCTGTGGATGGCACTATTTAGGGGAGGGGGATCTGTGGATGGCACTATTTAGGGGAGAGGGATCTGTGGATGGCACTATTTAGGGGAGAGGGATCTGTGGATGGCATTATTTAGGGGAGAGGGATCTGTGGATGGCACTATTTAGGGGAGGGGGATCTGTGGATGGCAATATTTAGGGGAGAGGGATCTGTGGATGGCACTATTTAGGGGAGAGGGATCTGTGGATGGCATTATTTAGAGGAGAGGGATCTGTGGATGGCACTATTTAGGGGAGGGGGATCTGTGGATGGCACTATTTAGGGGAGGGGGATCTGTTGATGGCACTATTTAGGGGAGGGGGATCTGTGGATGGCACTATTTAGGGGAGGGGGATCTGTGGATGGCACTATTTAGGGGAGAGGGATCTGTGGATGGCACTATTTAGGGGAAGGGGAACTGTGGATGGCACTATTTAGGGGAGGGGGATCTGTGGATGGCACTATTTAGGGGAGGGGGATCTGTTGATGGCACTATTTAGGGGAGGGGGATCTGTGGATGGCACTATTTAGGGGAGGGGGATCTGTTGATGGCACTATTTAGGGGAGAGGGATCTGTGGATGGCACTATTTAGGGGAGGGGGATCTGTGGATGGCACTATTTAGGGGAGGGGAATCTGTTGATGGCACTATTTAGGGGAGGGGGATCTGTGGATGGCACTATTTATGGGAGGGGGATCTGTGGATGGCACGGGGGGGGGCCCATAATTTTTTTTTGCTATGGGGCCCATGCATTTCTAGCTACGCCCCTGCTTGCACCTGAGCCAACACAGCTCCCAGGCCTCTTTTACTGGCATCCGTATAGAGGTGAAACGGCTTCTGATAATCTGGGTAACCCAGGACAGGGGGTTCAGTCAGCTTCTTCTTTAGGAGCTGGAAGGCAATTTCCCGTTTTTCATTCCATTCAACAGGGATAGGAGTCTTTGGACTCTTTTTGGGATGCCCCCTCAGGAGTTCCTGGATCGGATCCGCAATCTGTGCAAAATGCGGGATGAAGCGTCTGTAATATCCTGCAAAACTGAGGAAACTTCTCACCTCTTTCATGGTGGTAGGAGTAGGCCAATTACGGACAGCAGCAAGTTTATCAGGATCAGGCTGGACTCCTTCTGCACTAACAACATGGCCCAGGTACTTTACAGCTGGTTTCAGCAGATGGCACTTGGATGGCTTGATTTTAAGGCCATATTTAGCGAGGACTTGAAACACTTCGGCCAGATGCTTTAAATGATCCTCATATGTCTTGGAGTAGATAATGACGTCATCCAAGTATAGCAATACAGTCTCAAAGTTCTTATGGCCTAAACAGCGCTCCATTAACCGCTGGAACGTCCCTGGAGCGTTACACAGTCCGAAAGGCATGTAGTTAAATTTAAACAGGCCCATAGGCGTAGTGAAAGCGGTCTTTTCCCGGTCTTCCGGGGCCATAGATACCTGCCAGTATCCACTGGTTAAGTCCAGAGTTGAGAAGTAGGCTGATGACCCCAGGGCAGTCAAAGACTTTTCAATGCGTGGCAACGGATAAGCGTCTTTGTGGGTGATTTGATTGATTTTCCTATAGTCCACGCAGAACCCAATGCTGCCATCTTTTTTACGAACAAAAACTAGGGGTGCAGCCCAGGGACTGTGACTGTCCCGGATTATGTTACAGTCCTTCATTTCTTGTATCATCTCTTTTACGGACTGGTAGGTAGTAGGCGGTATGGGTCTGTATCTCTCCTTGATAGGAGGATGAGAGCCAGTAGGTATGGTGTGTTTGATTACACTGACCTCTCCATAGTCCGTGGAGTGCTTGCTAAAGGCCTGGTGGTGCTCCTTCACCAGATTCAGGACTCCCTCTATTTGATCCTTCGGGGTGGATTCGTTCCCCACATGAAGTTCCTCCCACCAGGATACTGAAGAGGCGCTGGCAGGGGCGCTGCTGCTCTGTGCAGTTTGAGACGTCTCTGTGACAGGCAGACGGATAACATCTTGGAAGGATACCTGGAAAAGCTGAGCAACAGGGCAATGCTTAGAGAGAGCAACAGGGTGATCACTGAAATTAATCAAACGGACAGGCACTTTACCTTGAGATACGGTCACCAGGCTCTTGGCTGCTCGCACGAAGGGATGATTTTCAATTTGGATAGGCTCCACCAGAGCTTGATAGTCTTGGCCCTGGATCCCTAGTACAGCACGGCACCACAGGATGATTTGGGAATTCGGTTGCAGGATCACCGGCCGGTTATCCCGGATCCGGGCAGTACAGATTTCTCCTTTTCCATTCGCAAATTTTTGCTGAGCACACAGCACACTGATAGTCTTTTGAATGACTCTTTTAGAAGCAGGTGAAGCTGAAGGTATGGATTGGTTCAGTGCCTCAAGTACCTCGGAGTAACAATTTTTAAAGACATTAGTCCCTAATAGGGATGAGCGAACCCGAACTGTATAGTTCGGGTTCGTACCGAATTTTGGGGTGTCCGTGACACGGACCCGAACCCGAACATTTTCGTAAAAGTCCGGGTTCGGGTTCGGTGTTCGGCGCTTTCTTGGCGCTTTTTGAAAGGCTGCAAAGCAGCCAATCAACAAGCGTCATACTACTTGCCCCAAGAGGCCATCACAGCCTTGCCTACTATTGGCATGGCTGTGATTGGCCAGTGCAGCATGTGACCCAGCCTCTATAAGCTTGGGTCACGTTGCGCTGCACATCACTCTGCTGATTCAAGCATAGGGAGAGGTTGCAGCTGCGATGTTAGTGCGAGATTAGGCAGATTAACTCCTCCAAAAGACTTCATTCTATGATCGATCTGCAGCTGTGGATCATTGAAGTGCTAATATTGACTTGCTCACTTTTTTGAGGCTGCCCAGAGCGTTTTTAGATCACTTTTTTTCTGGGGTGATCGGCGGCCATTTTGTGACTTGTGGTGCGCCAGCACAAGCTATCACCAAGTGTATTTAACCATCAATAGTGTGGTTATTTTGTGCTATATCCTACATCAGCTGCAGGCTGAGCCTGTGTCACCGTAGTGCATTTAACCATGAACAGTCTGGTTATTTTTTGGCCATATACTACATCAGCTGCAGGCTGAGCCTGTGTCACCGAAGTGCATTTAACCATCAACAGTCTGGTTATTTTTTTGGCCATATACTACATCTGGTGCAGGCTGAGCCTGTGTCACCCAAGTGCATTTAACCATCAACAGTGTGGTTATTTTTTGGCCATATACTACATCAGGGGCAAGTTGAGCCTGTCACCCAGCGCCTAAAAAATAGACCTGACATTTCTATTCAACCAAATCTGTACTGTTTTAGCTGGTCAAGTTATTTGTAGTGACCGTAAAAGCACACTTTTTGTTCTGGGTTGAAAAACTATTCCCAAATTTGCCATTCTCAAAATAACTAGTTTCTGGTATATGAGGCCTACTTGATATCTATCCCAAAAAGGATATCTTACATTGAAGGTGCTGATAGTGTCATTCAGAAAAACCTAAGACACACGCTACTGTGCAGATAGAAGTCTAATTCTGTGATTAAACCTATACCTGTCACATAGCGCAAAAAAAAAAACAGGCCTGACATTTCTATTCAACCAAATCTGTAGTGTTTTAGCTGGTCAAGTTATTTGTAGTGACCGTAAAAGCAGACTTTTTGTTCTGGGTTGAAAAACTATTCCCAAATTTGCCATTCTCAAAATAACTAGTTTCTGGTATATGAGGCCTACTTGAAATCTATCCCAAAAAGGATATCTTACATTGAAGGTGCTGATAGTGTCATTCAGAAAAACCTAAGACACACGCTACCGTGCAGATAGAAGTCTAATTCTGTGATTAAACCTATACCTGTCACATAGCGCAAAAAAAAACCAGGCCTGACATTTCTATTCAACCAAATCTGTAGTGTTTTAGCTGGTCAAGTTATTTGTAGTGACCGTAAAAGCAGACTTTTTGTTCTGGGTTGAAAAACTATTCCCAAATTTGCCATTCTCAAAATAACTAGTTTCTGGTATATGAGGCCTACTTGAAATCTATCCCAAAAAGGATATCTTACATTGAAGGTGCTGATAGTGTCATTCAGAAAAACCTAAGACACACGCTACCGTGCAGATAGAAGTCTAATTCTGTGATTAAACCTATACCTGTCACATAGCGCAAAAAAAAAACCAGGCCTGACATTTCTATTCAACCAAATCTGTAGTGTTTTAGCTGGTCAAGTTATTTGTAGTGACCGTAAAAGCAGACTTTTTGTTCAGGGTTGAAAAACTATTCCCAAATTTGCCATTCTCAAAATAACTAGTTTCTGGTATATGAGGCCTACTTGAAATCTATCCCAAAAAGGATATCTTACATTGAAGGTGCTGATATTGTCATTCAGAAAAACCTAAGACACACGCTACCGTGCAGATAGAAGTCTGATTCTGTGATTAAACCTATACCTGTCACATAGCGCAAAAAAAAAACAGGCCTGACATTTCTATTCAACCAAATCTGTACTGTTTTAGCTGGTCAAGTTATTTGTAGTGACCGTAAAAGCAGACTTTTTGTTCTGGGTTGAAAAACTATTCCCAAATTTGCCATTCTTAAAATAACTAGTTTCTGGTATATGAGGCCTACTTGAAATCTATCCCAAAAAGGATATCTTACATTGAAGGTGCTGATAATGTCATTCAGAAAAACCTAAGACACACGCTACCGTGCAGATAGAAGTCTGATTCTGTGATTAAACCTATACCTGTCACATAGCGCAAAAAAAAAACAGGCCTGACATTTCTATTCAACCAAATCTGTACTGTTTTAGCTGGTCAAGTTATTTGTAGTGACCGTAAAAGCAGACTTTTTGTTCTGGGTTGAAAAACTATTCCCAAATTTGCCATTCTCAAAATAACTAGTTTCTGGTATTTGAGGCCTACTTGAAATCTATCCCAAAAAGGATATCTTACATTGAAGGTGCTGATAGTGTCATTCAGAAAAACCTAAGACACACGCTACCGTGCAGATAGAAGTCTGATTCTGTGATTAAACCTATACCTGTCACACAGCGCAAAAAAAAACAGGCCTGACATTTCTATTCAACCAAATCTGTACTGTTTTAGCTGGTCAAGTTATTTGTAGTGACCGTAAAAGCAGACTTTTTGTTCTGGGTTGAAAAACTATTCCCAAATTTGCCATTCTCAAAATAACTAGTTTCTGGTATTTGAGGCCTACTTGAAATCTATCCCAAAAAGGATATCTTACATTGAAGGTGCTGATAGTGTCATTCAGAAAAACCTAAGACACACGCTACCGTGCAGATAGAAGTCTGATTCTGTGATTAAACCTATACCTGTCACACAGCGCAAAAAAAAACAGGCCTGACATTTCTATTCAACCAAATCTGTACTGTTTTAGCTGGTCAAGTTATTTGCAGTGACCGTAAAAGCAGACTTTTTGTTCTTGGTTGAAAAACTATTCCCAAATTTGCCATTCTCAAAATAACTAGTTTCTGGTATTTGAGGCCTACTTGAAATCTATCCCAAAAAGGATATCTTACATTGAAGGGGCTGATAGTGTCATTCAGAAAAACCTAAGACACACGCTACCGTGCAGATAGAAGTCTGATTCTGTGATTAAACCTATACCTGTCACATAGCGCAAAAAAAAAACAGGCCTGACATTTCTATTCAACCAAATCTGTACTGTTTTATCTGGTCAAGTTATTTGTAGTGACCGTAAAAGCAGACTTTTTGTTCTTGGTTGAAAAACTATTCCCAAATTTGCCATTCTCAAAATTGTGGTGAACGGGAACAATGAGGAAAACATCTAATAAGGGACGCGGACGCGGACGTGGACATGGTCGTGGTGGTGTTAGTGGACCCTCTGGTGCTGGGAGAGGACGTGGCCGTTCTGCCACAGCCACACGTCCTAGTGAACCAACTACCTCAGGTCCCAGTAGCCAGCAGAATTTACAGCGATATTTGGTGGGGCCCAATGCCGTTCTAAGGATGGTAAGGCCTGAGCAGGTACAGGCATTAGTCAATTGGGTGGCCGACAGTGGATCCAGCACGTTCACATTATCTCCCACCCAGTCTTCTGCAGAAAGCGCACAGATGGCGCATGAAAACCAAGCCCATCGGTCTGTCACATCACCCCCATGCATATCAGGGAAACTGTATGAGCCTCAAGTTATGCAGCAGTCTCTTATGCTGTTTGAAGACTCTGCTGCCAGGGTTTCCCAAGGGCATCCACCTAGCCCTTCCCCAGGGGTGGAAGAGATAGAATGCACTAACGCACAACCACTTATTTTTCCTGATGATGAGGACATGGGAATACCACCTCAGCACGTCTCTGATGATGACGAAACACAGGTGCCAACTGCTGCGTCTTTCTGCAGTGTGCAGACTGAACAGGAGGTCAGGGATCAAGACTGGGTGGAAGACGATGCAGGGGACGATGAGGTCCTAGACCCCACATGGAATGAAGGTCGTGCCACTGACTTTCACAGTTCGGAGGAAGAGGCAGTGGTGAGACCGAGCCAACAGCGTAGCAAAAGAGGGAGCAGTGGGCAAAATCAGAACACCCGCCGCCAAGAGACTCCGCCTGCTACTGACCGCCGCCATCTGGGACCGAGCACCCCAAAGGCAGCTTCAAGGAGTTCCCTGGCATGGCACTTCTTCAAACAATGTGCTGACGACAAGACCCGAGTGGTTTGCACGCTGTGCCATCAGAGCCTGAAGCGAGGCATTAACGTTCTGAACCTTAGCACAACCTGCATGACCAGGCACCTGCATGCAAAGCATGAACTGCAGTGGAGTAAACACCTTAAAAACAAGGAAGTCACTCAGGCTCCCCCTGCTACCTCTTCTGCTGCTGCCGCCTCGGCCTCTTCTGCTGGCCGCCTCTTCTGCTGCTGCTGCCGCCGCCTCGGCCTCTTCCTCTGCCTCTGGAGGAACGTTGGCACCTGCCGCCCAGCAAACATGGGATGTACCACCAACACCACCACCTGCGTCACCAAGCATCTCAACCATGTCACACGGCAGCGTTCAGCTCTCCATCTCACAAACATTTGAGAGAAAGCGTAAATTCCCACCTAGCCACCCTCGATCCCTGGCCCTGAATGCCAGCATTTCTAAACTACTGGCCTATGAAATGCTGTCATTTAGGCTGGTGGACACACACAGCTTCAAACAACTCATGTCACTTGCTGTCCCACAGTATGTTGTTCCCAGCCGCCACTACTTCTCCAAGAGAGCCGTGCCTTCCCTGCACAAACAAGTGTCCGATAAAATCAAGTGTGCACTGCGCAACGCCATCTGTGGCAAGGTCCACCTAACCACAGATACGTGGACCAGTAAGCACGGCTAGGGACGCTATATCTCCCTAACTGCACACTGGGTAAATGTAGTGGCGGCTGGACCCCAGGCGGAGAGCTGTTTGGCGCACGTCTTTCCGCCGCCAAGGATCGCAGAGCAACATTCTTTGCCTCCTGTCTCCTCCTCCTCCTACTCAGCTTCCTCCTCCTCTTCTTCCACCTGCTCATCCAGTCAGCCACACACCTTCACCACCAACTTCAGCACAGCCCGGGGTAAACGTCAGCAGGCCATTCTGAAACTCATATGTTTGGGGGACAGGCCCCACACCGCACAGGAGTTGTGGCGGGGTATAGAACAACAGACCAACGAGTGGTTGCTGCCGGTGAGCCTCAAGCCCGGCCTGGTGGTGTGCGATAATGGGCGAAATCTCGTTGCAGCTCTGGGACTAGCCGATTTGACGCACATCCCTTGCCTGGCGCATGTGCTGAATTTGGTGGTGCAGAAGTTCATTCGCAACTACCCCGACATGTCAGAGCTGCTGCATAAAGTGCAGGCCGTCTGTTCGCGCTTCCGGCGTTCACACCCTGTCGCTGCTCGCCTGTCTGCGCTACAGCGTAACTTCGGCCTTCCCGCTCACCGCCTCATATGCGACGTGCCCACCAGGTGGAACTCCACCTTTCATATGCTGGACAGACTGTGCGAGCAGCAGCAGGCCATAGTGGAGTTTCAGCTGCAGCACGCACGGGTCAGTCGCACTGCGGATCAGACACACTTCACCACCAATGACTGGGCCTCCATGCGAGACCTGTGTGCCCTGTTGCGTTGTTTCGAGTACTCCACCAACATGGCTAGTGGCGATGACGCCGTTATCAGCGTTACAATACCACTTCTATGTCTCCTTGAGAAAACACTTAGGGCGATGATGGAAGAGGAGGTGGCCCAGGAGGAAGAGGAGGAAGAGGGGTCATTTTTAGCACTTTCAGGCCAGTCTCTTCGAAGTGACTCAGAGGGAGGTTTTTTGCAACACCAGAGGCCAGGTACAAATGTGGCCAGACAGGGCCCACTACTGGAGGACGAGGAGGACGAGGATGAGGAGGAGGTGGATGAGGATGAAGCATGTTCACAGCGGGGTGGCACCCAAAGCAGCTCGGGCCCATCACTGGTGCGTGGCTGGGGGGAAACTCAGGACAATGACGATACGCCTCCCACAGAGGACAGCTTGTCCTTACCTCTGGGCAGCCTGGCACACATGAGCGACTACATGCTGCAGTGCCTGCGCAACGACAGCAGAGTTGCCCACATTTTAACGTGTGCGGACTACTGGGTTGCCACCCTGCTGGATCCCCGGTACAAAGACAATGTGCCCACCTTACTTCCTACACTGGAGCGTGATAGGAAGATGCGTGAGTACAAGCGCACGTTGGTAGACGCGCTACTGAGAGCATTCCCAAATGTCACAGGGGAACCAGTGGAAGCCCAAGGCGAAGGCAGAGGAGGAGCAAGAGGTCGCCAACGCAGCTGTGTCACGGCCAGCTCCTCTGAGGGCAGGGTTAGCATGGCGGAATGAATCAACCACCTCCAGGACGCGTCTGTGCGTACAGCGGTCCGGAGGTGGTTAAGGACCACAGCCACCCTCACTGCCTCAGTCACCGCTCCTACCCTCTCCTCTCTCCTCACCTAGTGCGCTGCACATCAACTTTATCATAACACGAGTTCCTTTTTGATAAATTTGTCATCTCTGAAAAGCTTGTCATCTCTGCTCCATCCTCAGGTTAAAAAACACACCACTGGCTTTGTCGCTATGCAATATTTAATGAAGGCTCACTCCGAAGCAATACCACCCAAACCAAAGATTATGAAAGAAGTGCACAAAACACTTAAATTGGGTGTAAAATAGAGAGAATTTATTTAACATCAAATGACTGTATTTTTATTCAGTGCCTCAAATTTATTCTCAGGCCAATCGCTATGAATAGGGCACTGAACATGGCACAACCCCGACTCACGAAGAGTCACGCCCCCCCCCCCCTCCCGCACTCAGGAGAGGAAAACCCCCTGTGGGGGAAACCTCTAGGGAACCATGGCTGGAGGGTTGCCCTTCCTTTGGGTTTAGAAGGTTAATGCCAAAATGGAACAAGATATTTTATCAGAAGGTGTACATTTTCAATGAGACATGATAGAAATTCATTAAAGATATGACAGAAAGGACATCAAATAGTCATACATGTTAAAGAGTTAAAGAAACTGATTAGTAAGCAGTTACACAATATTAAACACTCTGTGCCAGCCTCTTACGGAGATAGCCAAATTCGACCACTCCTGGCCTTACACGTAAATTTTCAGCAGCTGGCGCTGGATGTGAGGGAGATCTGGCTGTAGCATATGTCAACCCATTGATTGCTAGGGCTAATTTTGATGATCTGGCTGGCTAGGCGCATAGGGTTGATCTGACTAGCTAGGCGGATAGGGTTGATCTGACTGGCTAGGTGGATTGGGCTGATCTGGCTGGCTAGGCGGGCATCCCCTTCCTCCCTCTACAGATGGTGAAGCTCCAGGTCTCCAGACACATCAAGCATGGCTCTGCAAATGGCCGTTTGTCCTTCTGTTATGGAACCTTCATCTGTGGGTACTTTATGTCATAGACTTATGCATCTATGACATCAGCAGCACAATTGCCATAGTTACTACAGGGGCTTATTATTGATACCTACCTCATGCACTTTAACTATGAAATCAGCCACAGTGGTCCCAAGTATCAACCCTTTCTTGACTGACTGGAGACGCTACAATGTACTTGTCACTAGAAAGGCCCCTAATCACTATGGCATTTAAAAGCTGCCCTAACAATAGTAAGTTAGGGAGTGTAATGACAGATTTGAGGTGTAATATGCACATCCATGCCCTCAAGTCCATTTGCTCCATCTGAATTTACACAGATTCCAGTGGACTTTTCTTTTGGTGCCAATAAGTAGCGATCTATCAAACTATCACATTATCAAGATTTTAGTATAACCAGTTTCTTATACATTTTTACAAGGTGCCTGACATCTTTGAAATGACCAATACCAAAAAAAATCAGCATGGAAGCTTCCACAAAGAGTACACATTCAAAACAAATAGGAATCATTGGTACAGAGAAGAATTAAGGGGGTCATTTATCAAACTGGTGTAAAGTAGAACTGGCTTAGTTGCCCATAACAACCAACCAGATTCCTAATTTCATTTTCCAAAGGAGCTGTCCAAAATAAAAGATGGAATCTGATTGGTTTAATTTATGCTACAGATTTTCACTGTACATTTCACCGTTTGCAATGCGTAGAGTTTGATCTTTGGTAAATCCGCACCGAAATCCACTGTGGAATGTCAGCAAAATCTGCAGTAAAATTTCCATGTTGGGCAATCTTCCCCATCTGGCCATGCCATAGCAGCCAGAACTGGTAGTGTACGTGCATATGTCCTACCAGCCCTACAACATAATAAAGGTGACATTCCAGGATCTGCTTAGAGGGTGCTGGCACATTCCCAGGTTACAGTGTCTAGGTTCCTACCTCTGAAACCTGCTGCTGTCTCAAGAACGGGACCCTGTCACACACGGCCAGGAAAGGGTGGTCGACGTTGTGCTGCTCTCTCCTTTCACTTTACTGGGGCTTAAGAAAATAGCCAAGTAGGCGAGCTCCGCTCTTTTCGGATGTAAAATTTTATATATGGATATGAAGTTAATGGGCAGATATTTTACCCCGCAGCGCAGGTTTTGTCTATCAATCTGAAACAGTTGATTTCCAACCACATATTTACTATGCTTTTCTGTGCTTCTATAGGAACTCGACTTTATGGATTAAACACACAGCAGTCATAGCATCACCAAAATTTATGATGCAGCAACCAAGCAGGTTCAATCACCAACCACATGGAGACGGTTACAACAGTCTTCCTATCTGCGTGGCATGCCGGTGGACGCCAGGCTGATAGTTAAGGCAAGAGGCTTTCAGGATACAAGCCCCAGACCAGCGTCCCAGATGGAGAAACCAAGATTCAACAGAGATCACAACAGTCTTCGTCTCCGTGTGCACATCCAACATGGACGTCAGATGGGCACATTTCAATATATTTCCATCCTTCACAATAGGTAAGTGAGATATTCAGGTAAGTAGACCCCAACCAGGTGGAATTATCAATGGCTCTGATCCAGGGTCTTCCGACCGATGGCCTTTTCTCAGGGTCAAGAAGGATTTTTTTTCCCTGTGACACAAACTGGCCAAATGTGTCTAGGTTTTTGTCTTCTTCTGGATCACAATTTTTCTCTGCAGGGATTTTGTTTTAATAAATGATTTTGAAATGGATAACCGTGTCTTATGTTTATTTCTCTATGTGATAAGGAGCTCAAATAAAAGTGTCCAGCTGTTTTCCCCTATGACCACTTTCACTGAAGTAAGCTATGACTTTCATTTTAAAATAAAAATGGTTAAGTGTCATCTAAGAATTTTCAGGACAGTTGGAGGACTTTGAATTCGGGTTGAGTTTATTCATCCAGTATGGAATTTTCTGACCAGTTAGGTATAATCGGACCTGCGATAGATAGACGGCCTATCTTGTAGCGTGTATTATATATCTTATTGTGTGAGTTGTACCCCATATTGTTCTGATCCTTCTGTATTTGATAAAGGATGACTTTCGGCTCCGCTGAATTTGGGAGGCTGTGTGGTGATAGGAACATCTATTGTTTCATCCAATTCAATTATGCTAATACCAGATGTTGGGTCAACTGGGCCCTTATGGTATTGTTTAATAAGATAAGCACCAATCTTCACACAAGCAAATCCCTCTATCCCATGGAAATGTATGGAGGTCTAAAGATAAAGTCTCTACTCACAGCATGAGGTAAACAGGCTGTAGGACTACATAGGAATATGAGTAAATATACATATTAGGTCTCATGTACACGTTCGTAAGTGTTTTATTGTCTGTAAATGGCAGATTCGCAAAAGCCGGGTCCCAGCCTAGTGCATGCCACCATTTATTTTCTATTCATCTTGCTCTGTATCCCAGGACGCACTCAAAAGCTCTGCTTGCAGAGTTTTTATGTGTGTCATTGGAACACAATGAAATGGAACGAGATGCATTTTGGTGCACTTTGTTGCCTTCAGTTCAGTTTTGTCCCCATTGACTATAAATGGGGACAAAACTTAAGTGTTTTCCCCACTTTTGAGATCCTATGATGGATCTCAATAGCTGAAAGTGAAAGCGCAGATGTGAAAGCATCCTAACTCTGCAAGGACACTCAGAAATGTCCTTGTGGAGTTAAATGCAACACCCCACCCAGATGTATATAAACGGGCAGTCAACAACTGGTTAACGTTGCCCACTTTAATGAAGACAATTAACGCGATCATCTAGTTCAAGAAGAATTGCCTCTCTACTTATTTTAAGGGTCCCCGCAGGGGATTACAATAAAGTAATATGACAATATATTGTAATATGACAATATAGTCACATACAGCATGCAAAGAGCATGTAGTATTGAACATGGTAAACAACTAATTAGAATGCGAGCAGTCATATTCCAGAGATATGTGTCCTTGTTTTCTGTCTTCTTGGAATGTGGGGGTGTTGATGGTAGGCTCGATGGGTCCTCAAGATATGAGGTCTTCTTGTTAAAAAAGTTTTTATGTGTATATAAGTAGCATTTTCTCAAGCACAACAGAATATATTATTAATATGAATGAAATTAGATTACAGGCAGGCAGGGTATCAGAAATAATTTATTTCCTTAATGTTTTTCACTATTTTGATCATTACATTATCACACATATGTATTTCTCATTGATTTATTAGCTAACTATCTATCCTACCTGTCTAGAAAAAGGCCCCTTAGACTGCCTGTACTGCATGAAGTATCTAGATAAGCTGTATACATCATTGGATGTTAGATATCCATTCCTGACCACCTCATAATTGCCATTTCATCTGAACATTCCGGCATCTTTATGGGGTTATTGACAGCACTCACGTCATTATCTACCTAAAAGGATGACGACAGCCAGCCAGAGGTGCATCCCAACACAAGGACCACCCCGGAGTAATCCCCGGTGAAATCACGCTTTTAGGGCATTGACTCTTCTTGTAAGAGTGGTGCTCAAACTGCTAGGGTGCATCTGTGGGACCCTCTTTCAGAGATGATGTCCTCCACACAACTCTCAAAAAGCTGAGGGGTCTTCAGGAGAGGTGGGCAGTCGAGCTGGGCTATCGGACGGTCAACTCTGTAGCTGTGATGTCATCCTTCCTACCAAATGGACATATCCATGCCATCAACTAGGAAATAACATATTAATAATTTCCAGTCAATAATTGAATGTTATATCAATAGAGGAGAACCAGGAAAGTGGAAAGAAACCAGACATGAACCAAAACTCTGATGATGATTGATACAAGAAATCAGAGTTACTTCTTTCCTTTCACATTTTCTCCTCTTTTGATCATTACATTATCACTCATATATGCATTTCTCATTGATTTGTTAGCTAACTATCTGTCCTAGCTGTCTAAAAAAGGCCCCTTAAACTGCATGTACTGCATGAAGTATTTAGGTAAGCTGTATACATCATGGGATGTTAGATATCCCTTCCCGACCACCTCATAGAAGCCATTTCATCTGAACATTCCGCTTCTTTATGGGGTTATTGACAACACACACTTCATTATCTACCTAAAAGGATGACGACAGCCAGCCAAAGGTGCATCCCAACACAAGGACCACCCTGGAGTAATCCCCGGTGAAATCACGCTTTTAGGGCATTGACTCTTCTTGTAAGAGTGGTGCTCAAACTGCTAGGGTGCATCTGTGGGACCCTCTTTCAGAGATGATGTCCTCCACCCAACTCTCAAAAAGCTGAGGGGTCTTCAGGAGAGGTGGGCAGTCGAGCTGGGCTATCAGACGGTCAACTCTGTAGCTGTGATGTCATCCTTCCTACCAAATGGACATATCCATGCCATCAACTAGGAATATAACATATTAATAATTTCCAGTCAATAATTGAATGTTATATCAATAGAGGAGAACCAGGAAAGTGGAAAGAAACCAGACATGAACCAAAACTCTGATGATGATTGATACAAGAAATCAGAGTTACTTCTTTCCTTTCACATTTTCTCCTCTTTTGATCATTACATTATCACTCTTATATGCATTTCTCATTGATTTGCTAGCTAACTATCCTAGCTGTCTAAAAAAGGCCCCTTAAACTGCATGTACTGCATGAAGTATTTAGGTAAGCTGTATACATCATGGGATGTTAGATATCCCTTCCCGACCACCTCATAGAAGCCATTTCATCTGAACATTCCGCTTCTTTATGGGGTTATTGACAACACACACTTCATTATCTACCTAAAAGGATGACGACAGCCAGCCAAAGGTGCATCCCAACACAAGGACCACCCTGGAGTAATCCCCGGTGAAATCACGCTTTTAGGGCATTGACTCTTCTTGTAAGAGTGGTGCTCAAACTGCTAGGGTGCATCTGTGGGACCCTCTTTCAGAGATGATGTCCTCCACCCAACTCTCAAAAAGCTGAGGGGTCTTCAGGAGAGGTGGGCAGTCGAGCTGGGCTATCAGACGGTCAACTCTGTAGCTGTGATGTCATCCTTCCTAACAAATGGACATATCCATGCCATCAACTAGGAATATAACATATTAATAATTTCCAGTCAATAATTGAATGTTATATCAATAGAGGAGAAGCAGGAAAGTGGAAAGAAACCAGACATGAACCAAATCTCTGATGATGATTGATACAATAAATCAGAGTTACTTCTTTCCTTTCACATTTTCTCCTCTTTTGATCATTACATTATCACTCATATATGCATTTCTCATTGATTTGCTAGCTAACTATCTATCCTAGCTGTCTAAAAAAGGCCCCTTAAACTGCATGTACTGCATAAAGTATTTAGGTAAGCTGTATACATCATGGGATGTTAGATATCCCTTCCCGACCACCTCATAGAAGCCATTTCATCTGAACATTCCGCTTCTTTATGGGGTTATTGACAACACACACTTCATTATCTACCTAAAAGGATGATGACAGCCAGCCAGAGGTGCATCCCAACACAAGGACCACCCTGGAGTAATCCCCGGAGAAATCACGCTTTTAGGGCATTGACTCTTCTTGTAAGAGTGGTGCTCAAACTGCTAGGGTGCATCTGTGGGACCCTCTTTCAGAGATGATGTCCTCCACCCAACTCTCAAAAAGCTGAGGGGTCTTCAGGAGAGGTGGGAAGTCAGATGGTCAACTCGGTAGCTGTGATGTCATCCTTCCTACAAAATGGACATATCCACGCCCTCAACTAGGAATATAACATATTAATTATTTCCAGGCAATAATTGAATGTTATATCAATAGAGGAGAACCAGGAAAGTGGAAAGAAACCAGACATGAACCAAAACTCTGATGATGATTGATACAAGAAATCAGAGTTACTTCTTTCCTTTCACATTTTCTCCTCTTTTGATCATTACATTATTACTCATATATGCATTTCTCATTGATTTGTTAGCTAACTATCTGTCCTAGCTGTCTAAAAAAGGCCCCTTAAACTGCACGTACTGCATGAAGTATTTAGGTAAGCTGTATACATCATGGGATGTTAGATATCCCTTCCCGACCACCTCATAGAAGCCATTTCATCTGAACATTACGCTTCTTTATGGGGTTATTGACAACACACACTTAATTATCTACCTAAAAGGATGACAACAGCCAGCCAAAGGTGCATCCCAACACAAGGACCACCCTGGAGTAATCCCCGGTGAAATCACGCTTTTAGGGCATTGACTCTTCTTGTAAGAGTGGTGCTCAAACTGCTAGGGTGTATCTGTGGGACCCTCTTTCAGAGATGATGTCCTCCACCCAACTCTCAAAAAGCTGAGGGGTCTTCAGGAGAGGTGGGCAGTCGAGCTGGGCTATCAGACGGTCAACTCTGTAGCTGTGATGTCATCCTTCCTACCAAATGGACATATCCATGCCATCAACTAGGAATATAACATATTAATAATTTCCAGTCAATAATTGAATGTTATATCAATAGAGGAGAAGCAGGAAAGTGGAAAGAAACCAGACATGAACCAAATCTCTGATGATGATTGATACAAGAAATCAGAGTTACTTCTTTCCTTTCACATTTTCTCCTCTTTTGATCATTACATTATCACTCATATATGCATTTCTCATTGATTTGCTAGCTAACTATCTATCCTAGCTGTCTAAAAAAGGCCCCTTAAACTGCATGTACTGCATAAAGTATTTAGGTAAGCTGTATACATCATGGGATGTTAGATATCCCTTCCCGACCACCTCATAGAAGCCATTTCATCTGAACATTCTGCTTCTTTATGGGGTTATTGACAACACACACTTCATTATCTACCTAAAAGGATGATGACAGCCAGCCAGAGGTGCATCCCAACACAAGGACCACCCTGGAGTAATCCCCGGTGAAATCACGCTTTTAGGGCATTGACTCTTCTTGTAAGAGTGGTGCTCAAACTGCTAGGGTGCATCTGTGGGACCCTCTTTCAGAGATGATGTCCTCCACCCAACTCTCAAAAAGCTGAGGGGTCTTCAGGAGAGGTTGGAAGTCAGATGGTCAACTCGGTAGCTGTGATGTCATCCTTCCTACAAAATGGACATATCCACACCCTCAACTAGGAATATAACATATTAATTATTTCCAGGCAATAATTGAATGTTATATCAATAGAGGAGAACCAGGAAAGTGGAAAGAAACCAGACATGAACCAAAACTCTGATAATGATTGATACAAGAAATCAGAGTTACTTCTTTCCTTTCACATTTTCTCCTCTTTTGATCATTACATTATCACTCATATATGCATTTCTCATTGATTTGTTAGCTAACTATCTGTCCTAGCTGTCTAAAAAAGGCCCCTTAAACTGCACGTACTGCATGAAGTATTTAGGTAAGCTGTATACATCATGGGATGTTAGATATCCCTTCCCGACCACCTCATAGAAGCCATTTCATCTGAACATTACGCTTCTTTATGGGGTTATTGACAACACACACTTAATTATCTACCTAAAAGGATGACAACAGCCAGCCAAAGGTGCATCCCAACACAAGGACCACCCTGGAGTAATCCCCGGTGAAATCACGCTTTTAGGGCATTGACTCTTCTTGTAAGAGTGGTGCTCAAACTGCTAGGGTGCATCTGTGGGACCCTCTTTCAGAGATGATGTCCTCCACCCAACTCTCAAAAAGCTGAGGGGTCTTCAGGAGAGGTGGGCAGTCGAGCTGGGCTATCAGACGGTCAACTCTGTAGCTGTGATGTCATCCTTCCTACCAAATGGACATATCCATGCCATCAACTAGGAATATAACATATTAATAATTTCCAGTCAATAATTGAATGTTATATCAATAGAGGAGAAGCAGGAAAGTGGAAAGAAACCAGACATGAACCAAATCTCTGATGATGATTGATACAAGAAATCAGAGTTACTTCTTTCCTTTCACATTTTCTCCTCTTTTGATCATTACATTATCACTCATATATGCATTTCTCATTGATTTGCTAGCTAACTATCTATCCTATCTGTCTAAAAAAGGCCCCTTAAACTGCATGTACTGCATGAAGTATTTAGGTAAGCTGTATACATCATGGGATGTTAGATATCCCTTCCCGACCACCTCATAGAAGCCATTTCATCTGAACATTCCGCTTCTTTATGGGGTTATTGACAACACACACTTCATTATCTACCTAAAAGGATGATGACAGCCAGCCAAAGGTGCATCCCAACACAAGGACCACCCTGGAGTAATCCCCGGTGAAATCACGCTTTTAGGGCATTGACTCTTCTTGTAAGAGTGGTGCTCAAACTGCTAGGGTGCATCTGTGGGACCCTCTTTCAGAGATGATGTCCTCCACCCAACTCTCAAAAAGCTGAGGGGTCTTCAGGAGAGGTTGGAAGTCAGATGGTCAACTCGGTAGCTGTGATGTCATCCTTCCTACAAAATGGACATATCCACGCCCTCAACTAGGAATATAACATATTAATTATTTCCAGGCAATAATTGAATGTTATATCAATAGAGGAGAACCAGGAAAGTGGAAAGAAACCAGACATGAACCAAAACTCTGATAATGATTGATACAAGAAATCAGAGTTACTTCTTTCCTTTCACATTTTCTCCTCTTTTGATCATTACATTATCACTCATATATGCATTTCTCATTGATTTGTTAGCTAACTATCTGTCCTAGCTGTCTAAAAAAGGCCCCTTAAACTGCACGTACTGCATGAAGTATTTAGGTAAGCTGTATACATCATGGGATGTTAGATATCCCTTCCCGACCACCTCATAGAAGCCATTTCATCTGAACATTACGCTTCTTTATGGGGTTATTGACAACACACACTTCATTATCTACCTAAAAGGATGATGACAGCCAGCCAGAGGTGCATCCCAACACAAGGACCACCCTGGAGTAATCCCCGGTGAAATCACGCTTTTAGGGCATTGACTCTTCTTGTAAGAGTGGTGCTCAAACTGCTAGGGTGCATCTGTGGGACCCTCTTTCAGAGATGATGTCCTCCACCCAACTCTCAAAAAGCTGAGGGGTCTTCAGGAGAGGTGGGCAGTCGAGCTGGGCTATCAGACGGTCAACTCTGTAGCTGTGATGTCATCTTTCCTACAAAATGGACATATCCACGCCCTCAACTAGGAATATAACATATTAATTATTTCTAGGCAATAATTGAATGTTATATCAATAGAGGAGAAGCAGGAAAGTGGAAAGAAACCAGACATGAACCAAAACTCTGATAATGATTGATACAAGAAATCAGAGTTACTTCTTTCCTTTCACATTTTCTCCTCTTTTGATCATTACATTATCACTCATATATGCATTTCTCATTGATTTGTTAGCTAACTATCTGTCCTAGCTGTCTAAAAAAGGCCCCTTAAACTGCATGTACTGCATGAAGTATTTAGGTAAGCTGTATACATCATGGGATGTTAGATATCCCTTCCCGACCACCTCATAGAAGCCATTTCATCTGAACATTCCGCTTCTTTATGGGGTTATTGACAACACACACTTCATTATCTACCTAAAAGGATGACGACAGCCAGCCAAAGGTGCATCCCAACACAGGGACCACCCTGGAGTAATCCCCGGTGAAATCACGCTTTTAGGGCATTGACTCTTCTTGTAAGAGTGGTGCTCAAACTGCTAGGGTGCATCTGTGGGACCCTCTTTCAGAGATGATGTCCTCCACCCAACTCTCAAAAAGCTGAGGGGTCTTCAGGAGAGGTGGGCAGTCGAGCTGGGCTATCAGACGGTCAACTCTGTAGCTGTGATGTCATCCTTCCTACCAAATGGACATATCCATGCCATCAACTAGGAATATAACATATTAATAATTTCCAGTCAATAATTGAATGTTATATCAATAGAGGAGAAGCAGGAAAGTGGAAAGAAACCAGACATGAACCAAATCTCTGAAGATGATTGATACAAGAAATCAGAGTTACTTCTTTCCTTTCACATTTTCTCCTCTTTTGATCATTACATTATCACTCATATATGCATTTCTCATTGATTTGCTAGCTAACTATCTATCCTAGCTGTCTAAAAAAGGCCCCTTAAACTGCATGTACTGCATAAAGTATTTAGGTAAGCTGTATACATCATGGGATGTTAGATATCCCTTCCCGACCACCTCATAGAAGCCATTTCATCTGAACATTCCGCTTCTTTATGGGGTTATTGACAACACACACTTCATTATCTACCTAAAAGGATGATGACAGCCAGCCAGAGGTGCATCCCAACACAAGGACCACCCTGGAGTAATCCCCGGTGAAATCACGCTTTTAGGGCATTGACTCTTCTTGTAAGAGTGGTGCTCAAACTGCTAGGGTGCATCTGTGGGACCCTCTTTCAGAGATGATGTCCTCCACCCAACTCTCAAAAAGCTGAGGGGTCTTCAGGAGAGGTGGGCAGTCGAGCTGGGCTATCAGACGGTCAACTCTGTAGCTGTGATGTCATCTTTCCTACAAAATGGACATATCCACGCCCTCAACTAGGAATATAACATATTAATTATTTCTAGGCAATAATTGAATGTTATATCAATAGAGGAGAAGCAGGAAAGTGGAAAGAAACCAGACATGAACCAAAACTCTGATAATGATTGATACAAGAAATCAGAGTTACTTCTTTCCTTTCACATTTTCTCCTCTTTTGATCATTACATTATCACTCATATATGCATTTCTCATTGATTTGTTAGCTAACTATCTGTCCTAGCTGTCTAAAAAAGGCCCCTTAAACTGCATGTACTGCATGAAGTATTTAGGTAAGCTGTATACATCATGGGATGTTAGATATCCCTTCCCGACCACCTCATAGAAGCCATTTCATCTGAACATTCCGCTTCTTTATGGGGTTATTGACAACACACACTTCATTATCTACCTAAAAGGATGACGACAGCCAGCCAAAGGTGCATCCCAACACAGGGACCACCCTGGAGTAATCCCCGGTGAAATCACGCTTTTAGGGCATTGACTCTTCTTGTAAGAGTGGTGCTCAAACTGCTAGGGTGCATCTGTGGGACCCTCTTTCAGAGATGATGTCCTCCACCCAACTCTCAAAAAGCTGAGGGGTCTTCAGGAGAGGTGGGCAGTCGAGCTGGGCTATCAGACGGTCAACTCTGTAGCTGTGATGTCATCCTTCCTACCAAATGGACATATCCATGCCATCAACTAGGAATATAACATATTAATAATTTCCAGTCAATAATTGAATGTTATATCAATAGAGGAGAACCAGGAAAGTGGAAAGAAACCAGACATGAACCAAAACTCTGATGATGATTGATACAAGAAATTAGAGTTACTTCTTTCCTTTCACATTTTCTCCTCTTTTGATCATTACATTATCACTCATATATGCATTGTTTATTGATTTGTTAGCTAACTATCTATCCTATGTGTCTAAAAAAGGCCCCTTAAACTGCATGTACTGCATAAAGTATTTAGGTAAGCTGTATACATCATGGGATGTTAGATATCCCTTCCCGACCACCTCATAGAAGCCATTTCATCTGAACATTCCGCTTCTTTATGGGGTTATTGACAACACACACTTCATTATCTACCTAAAAGGATGACGACAGCCAGCCAAAGGTGCATCCCAACACAAGGACCACCCTGGAGTAATCCCCGGTGAAATCACGCTTTTAGGGCATTGACTCTTCTTGTAAGAGTGGTGCTCAAACTGCTAGGGTGCATCTGTGGGACCCTCTTTCAGAGATGATGTCCTCCACCCAACTCTCAAAAAGCTGAGGGGTCTTCAGGAGAGGTGGGCAGTCGAGCTGGGCTATCAGACGGTCAACTCTGTAGCTGTGATGTCATCCTTCCTACCAAATGGACATATCCATGCCATCAACTAGGAATATAACATATTAATAATTTCCAGTCAATAATTGAATTTTATATCAATAGAGGAAAGAAACCAGACATGAACCAAATCTCTGATGATGATTGATACAAGAAATCAGAGTTACTTCTTTCCTTTCACATTTTCTCCTCTTTTGATCATTACATTATCACTCATATATGCATTTCTCATTGATTTGCTAGCTAACTATCTATCCTAGCTGTCTAAAAAAGGCCCCTTAAACTGCATGTACTGCATAAAGTATTTAGGTAAGCTGTATACATCATGGGATGTTAGATATCCCTTCCCGACCACCTCATAGAAGCCATTTCATCTGAACATTCTGCTTCTTTATGGGGTTATTGACAACACACACTTCATTATCTACCTAAAAGGATGATGACAGCCAGCCAGAGGTGCATCCCAACACAAGGACCACCCTGGAGTAATCCCCGGTGAAATCACGCTTTTAGGGCATTGACTCTTCTTGTAAGAGTGGTGCTCAAACTGCTAGGGTGCATCTGTGGGACCCTCTTTCAGAGATGATGTCCTCCACCCAACTCTCAAAAAGCTGAGGGGTCTTCAGGAGAGGTGGGCAGTCGAGCTGGGCTATCAGACGGTCAACTCTGTAGCTGTGATGTCATCCTTCCTAACAAATGGACATATCCATGCCATCAACTAGGAATATAACATATTAATAATTTCCAGTCAATAATTGAATGTTATATCAATAGAGGAGAAGCAGGAAAGTGGAAAGAAACCAGACATGAACCAAATCTCTGATGATGATTGATACAAGAAATCAGAGTTACTTCTTTCCTTTCACATTTTCTCCTCTTTTGATCATTACATTATCACTCATATATGCATTTCTCATTGATTTGCTAGCTAACTATCTATCCTAGCTGTCTAAAAAAGGCCCCTTAAACTGCATGTACTGCATAAAGTATTTAGGTAAGCTGTATACATCATGGGATGTTAGATATCCCTTCCCGACCACCTCATAGAAGCCATTTCATCTGAACATTCCGCTTCTTTATGGGGTTATTGACAACACACACTTCATTATCTACCTAAAAGGATGATGACAGCCAGCCAGAGGTGCATCCCAACACAAGGACCACCCTGGAGTAATCCCCGGTGAAATCACGCTTTTAGGGCATTGACTCTTCTTGTAAGAGTGGTGCTCAAACTGCTAGGGTGCATCTGTGGGACCCTCTTTCAGAGATGATGTCCTCCACCCAACTCTCAAAAAGCTGAGGGGTCTTCAGGAGAGGTGGGAAGTCAGATGGTCAACTCGGTAGCTGTGATGTCATCCTTCCTACCAAATGGACATATCCACGCCCTCAACTAGGAATATAACATATTAATTATTTCCAGGCAATAATTGAATGTTATATCAATAGAGGAGAACCAGGAAAGTGGAAAGAAACCAGACATGAACCAAAACTCTGATGATGATTGATACAAGAAATCAGAGTTACTTCTTTCCTTTCACATTTTCTCCTCTTTTGATCATTACATTATCACTCATATATGCATTTCTCATTGATTTGTTAGCTAACTATCTGTCCTAGCTGTCTAAAAAAGGCCCCTTAAACTGCACGTACTGCATGAAGTATTTAGGTAAGCTGTATACATCATGGGATGTTAGATATCCCTTCCCGACCACCTCATAGAAGCCATTTCATCTGAACATTACGCTTCTTTATGGGGTTATTGACAACACACACTTAATTATCTACCTAAAAGGATGACAACAGCCAGCCAAAGGTGCATCCCAACACAAGGACCACCCTGGAGTAATCCCCGGTGAAATCACGCTTTTAGGGCATTGACTCTTCTTGTAAGAGTGGTGCTCAAACTGCTAGGGTGTATCTGTGGGACCCTCTTTCAGAGATGATGTCCTCCACCCAACTCTCAAAAAGCTGAGGGGTCTTCAGGAGAGGTGGGCAGTCGAGCTGGGCTATCAGACGGTCAACTCTGTAGCTGTGATGTCATCCTTCCTACCAAATGGACATATCCATGCCATCAACTAGGAATATAACATATTAATAATTTCCAGTCAATAATTGAATGTTATATCAATAGAGGAGAAGCAGGAAAGTGGAAAGAAACCAGACATGAACCAAATCTCTGATGATGATTGATACAAGAAATCAGAGTTACTTCTTTCCTTTCACATTTTCTCCTCTTTTGATCATTACATTATCACTCATATATGCATTTCTCATTGATTTGCTAGCTAACTATCTATCCTATCTGTCTAAAAAAGGCCCCTTAAACTGCATGTACTGCATGAAGTATTTAGGTAAGCTGTATACATCATGGGATGTTAGATATCCCTTCCCGACCACCTCATAGAAGCCATTTCATCTGAACATTCCGCTTCTTTATGGGGTTATTGACAACACACACTTCATTATCTACCTAAAAGGATGATAAAAGCCAGCCAAAGGTGCATCCCAACACAAGGACCACCCTGGAGTAATCCCCGGTGAAATCACGCTTTTAGGGCATTGACTCTTCTTGTAAGAGTGGTGCTCAAACTGCTAGGGTGCATCTGTGGGACCCTCTTTCAGAGATGATGTCCTCCACCCAACTCTCAAAAAGCTGAGGGGTCTTCAGGAGAGGTGGGCAGTCGAGGATATCAGACGGTCAACTCTGTAGCTGTGATGTCATCCTTCCTACCAAATGGACATATCCATGCCATCAACTAGGAATATAACATATTAATAATTTCCAGTCAATAATTGAATGTTATATCAATAGAGGAGAACCAGGAAAGTGGAAAGAAACCAGACATGAACCAAAACTCTGATGATGATTGATACAAGAAATTAGAGTTACTTCTTTCCTTTCACATTTTCTCCTCTTTTGATCATTACATTATCACTCATATATGCATTTCTCATTGATTTGTTAGCTAACTATCTGTCCTAGCTGTCTAAAAAAGGCCCCTTAAACTGCATGTACTGCATGAAGTATTTAGGTAAGCTGTATACATCATGGGATGTTAGATATCCCTTCCCGACCACCTCATAGAAGCCATTTCATCTGAACATTCCGCTTCTTTATGGGGTTATTGACAACACACACTTCATTATCTACCTAAAAGGATGACGACAGCCAGCCAAAGGTGCATCCCAACACAAGGACCACCCTGGAGTAATCCCCGGTGAAATCACGCTTTTAGGGCATTGACTCTTCTTGTAAGAGTGGTGCTCAAACTGCTAGGGTGCATCTGTGGGACCCTCTTTCAGAGATGATGTCCTCCACCCAACTCTCAAAAAGCTGAGGGGTCTTCAGGAGAGGTGGGCAGTCGAGCTGGGCTATCAGACGGTCAACTCTGTAGCTGTGATGTCATCCTTCCTACCAAATGGACATATCCATGCCATCAACTAGGAATATAACATATTAATAATTTCCAGTCAATAATTGAATGTTATATCAATAGAGGAGAAGCAGGAAAGTGGAAAGAAACCAGACATGAACCAAATCTCTGATGATGATTGATACAAGAAATCAGAGTTACTTCTTTCCTTTCACATTTTCTCCTCTTTTGATCATTACATTATCACTCATATATGCATTTCTCATTGATTTGCTAGCTAACTATCTATCCTAGCTGTCTAAAAAAGGCCCCTTAAACTGCATGTACTGCATAAAGTATTTAGGTAAGCTGTATACATCATGGGATGTTAGATATCCCTTCCCGACCACCTCATAGAAGCCATTTCATCTGAACATTCCGCTTCTTTATGGGGTTATTGACAACACACACTTCATTATCTACCTAAAAGGATGATGACAGCCAGCCAGAGGTGCATCCCAACACAAGGACCACCCTGGAGTAATCCCCGGTGAAATCACGCTTTTAGGGCATTGACTCTTCTTGTAAGAGTGGTGCTCAAACTGCTAGGGTGCATCTGTGGGACCCTCTTTCAGAGATGATGTCCTCCACCCAACTCTCAAAAAGCTGAGGGGTCTTCAGGAGAGGTGGGCAGTCGAGCTGGGCTATCAGACGGTCAACTCTGTAGCTGTGATGTCATCCTTCCTACCAAATGGACATATCCATGCCATCAACTAGGAATATAACATATTAATAATTTCCAGTCAATAATTGAATGTTATATCAATAGAGGAGAAGCAGGAAAGTGGAAAGAAACCAGACATGAACCAAATCTCTGATGATGATTGATACAAGAAATCAGAGTTACTTCTTTCCTTTCACATTTTCTCCTCTTTTGATCATTACATTATCACTCATATATGCATTTCTCATTGATTTGCTAGCTAACTATCTATCCTAGCTGTCTAAAAAAGGCCCCTTAAACTGCATGTACTGCATAAAGTATTTAGGTAAGCTGTATACATCATGGGATGTTAGATATCCCTTCCCGACCACCTCATAGAAGCCATTTCATCTGAACATTCCGCTTCTTTATGGGGTTATTGACAACACACACTTCATTATCTACCTAAAAGGATGATAAAAGCCAGCCAAAGGTGCATCCCAACACAAGGACCACCCTGGAGTAATCCCCGGTGAAATCACGCTTTTAGGGCATTGACTCTTCTTGTAAGAGTGGTGCTCAAACTGCTAGGGTGCATCTGTGGGACCCTCTTTCAGAGATGATGTCCTCCACCCAACTCTCAAAAAGCTGAGGGGTCTTCAGGAGAGGTGGGCAGTCGAGCTGGGCTATCAGACGGTCAACTCTGTAGCCGTGATGTCATCCTTCCTACCAAATGGACATATCCATGCCATCAACTAGGAATATAACATATTAATAATTTCCAGTCAATAATTGAATGTTATATCAATAGAGGAGAACCAGGAAAGTGGAAAGAAACCAGACATGAACCAAAACTCTGATGATGATTGATACAAGAAATCAGAGTTACTTCTTTCCTTTCACATTTTCTCCTCTTTTGATCATTACATTATCACTCATATATGCATTTCTCATTGATTTGCTAGCTAACTATCTATCCTAGCTGTCTAAAAAAGGCCCCTTAAACTGCATGTACTGCATAAGTATTTAGGTAAGCTGTATACATCATGGGATGTTAGATATCCCTTCCCGACCACCTCATAGAAGCCATTTCATCTGAACATTCTGCTTCTTTATGGGGTTATTGACAACACACACTTCATTATCTACCTAAAAGGATGATGACAGCCAGCCAGAGGTGCATCCCAACACAAGGACCACCCTGGAGTAATCCCCGGTGAAATCACGCTTTTAGGGCATTGACTCTTCTTGTAAGAGTGGTGCTCAAACTGCTAGGGTGCATCTGTGGGACCCTCTTTCAGAGATGATGTCCTCCACCCAACTCTCAAAAAGCTGAGGGGTCTTCAGGAGAGGTGGGCAGTCGAGCTGGGCTATCAGACGGTCAACTCTGTAGCTGTGATGTCATCCTTCCTACCAAATGGACATATCCATGCCATCAACTAGGAATATAACATATTAATAATTTCCAGTCAATAATTGAATGTTATATCAATAGAGGAGAAGCAGGAAAGTGGAAAGAAACCAGACATGAACCAAATCTCTGATGATGATTGATACAAGAAATCAGAGTTACTTCTTTCCTTTCACATTTTCTCCTCTTTTGATCATTACATTATCACTCATATATGCATTTCTCATTGATTTGCTAGCTAACTATCTATCCTAGCTGTCTAAAAAAGGCCCCTTAAACTGCATGTACTGCATAAAGTATTTAGGTAAGCTGTATACATCATGGGATGTTAGATATCCCTTCCCGACCACCTCATAGAAGCCATTTCATCTGAACATTCCGCTTCTTTATGGGGTAATTGACAACACACACTTCATTATCTACCTAAAAGGATGATGACAGCCAGCCAGAGGTGCATCCCAACACAAGGACCACCCTGGAGTAATCCCCGGTGAAATCACGCTTTTAGGGCATTGACTCTTCTTGTAAGAGTGGTGCTCAAACTGCTAGGGTGCATCTGTGGGACCCTCTTTCAGAGATGATGTCCTCCACCCAACTCTCAAAAAGCTGAGGGGTCTTCAGGAGAGGTGGGCAGTCGAGCTGGGCTATCAGACGGTCAACTCTGTAGCTGTGATGTCATCCTTCCTACAAAATGGACATATCCATGCCATCAACTAGGAATATAACATATTAATAATTTCCAGTCAATAATTGAATGTTATATCAATAGAGGAGAAGCAGGAAAGTGGAAAGAAACCAGACATGAACCAAATCTCTGAAGATGATTGATACAAGAAATCAGAGTTACTTCTTTCCTTTCACATTTTCTCCTCTTTTGATCATTACATTATCACTCATATATGCATTTCTCATTGATTTGCTAGCTAACTATCTATCCTAGCTGTCTAAAAAAGGCCCCTTAAACTGCATGTACTGCATGAAGTATTTAGGTAAGCTGTATACATCATGGGATGTTAGATATCCCTTCCCGACCACCTCATAGAAGCCATTTCATCTGAACATTCCGCTTCTTTATGGGGTTATTGACAACACACACTTCATTATCTACCTAAAAGGATGATAAAAGCCAGCCAAAGGTGCATCCCAACACAAGGACCACCCTGGAGTAATCCCCGGTGAAATCACGCTTTTAGGGCATTGACTCTTCTTGTAAGAGTGGTGCTCAAACTGCTAGGGTGCATCTGTGGGACCCTCTTTCAGAGATGATGTCCTCCACCCAACTCTCAAAAAGCTGAGGGGTCTTCAGGAGAGGTGGGCAGTCGAGCTGGGCTATCAGACGGTCAACTCTGTAGCTGTGATGTCATCCTTCCTACCAAATGGACATATCCATGCCATCAACTAGGAATATAACATATTAATAATTTCCAGTCAATAATTGAATGTTATATCAATAGAGGAGAAGCAGGAAAGTGGAAAGAAACCAGACATGAACCAAATCTCTGATGATGATTGATACAAGAAATCAGAGTTACTTCTTTCCTTTCACATTTTTCCTCTTTTGATCATTACATTATCACTCATATATGCATTTCTCATTGATTTGCTAGCTAACTATCTATCCTAGCTGTCTAAAAAAGGCCCCTTAAACTGCATGTACTGCATGAAGTATTTAGGTAAGCTGTATACATCATGGGATGTTAGATATCCCTTCCCGACCACCTCATAGAAGCCATTTCATCTGAACATTCTGCTTCTTTATGGGGTTATTGACAACACACACTTCATTATCTACCTAAAAGGATGATGACAGCCAGCCAAGGTGCATCCCAACACAAGGACCACCCTGGAGTAATCCCCGGTGAAATCACGCTTTTAGGGCATTGACTCTTCTTGTAAGAGTGGTGCTCAAACTGCTAGGGTGCATCTGTGGGACCCTCTTTCAGAGATGATGTCCTCCACCCAACTCTCAAAAAGCTGAGGGGTCTTCAGGAGAGGTGGGCAGTCGAGCTGGGCTATCAGACGGTCAACTCTGTAGCTGTGATGTCATCCTTCCTACCAAATGGACATATCCATGCCATCAACTAGGAATATAACATATTAATAATTTCCAGTCAATAATTGAATGTTATATCAATAGAGGAGAAGCAGGAAAGTGGAAAGAAACCAGACATGAACCAAATCTCTGATGATGATTGATACAAGAAATCAGAGTTACTTCTTTCCTTTCACATTTTCTCCTCTTTTGATCATTACATTATCACTCATATATGCATTTCTCATTGATTTGTTAGCTATCTGTCCTAGCTGTCTAAAAAAGGCCCCTTAAACTGCATGTACTGCATGAAGTATTTAGGTAAGCTGTATACATCATGGGATGTTAGATATGCCTTCCCGACCACCTTATAGAAGCCATTTCATCTGAACATTCCGCTTCTTTATGGGGTTATTGACAACACACACTTCATTATCTACCTAAAAGGATGACGACAGCCAGCCAAAGGTGCATCCCAACACAAGGACCACCCTGGAGTAATCCCCGGTGAAATCACGCTTTTAGGGCATTGACTCTTCTTGTAAGAGTGGTGCTCAAACTGCTAGGGTGCATCTGTGGGACCCTCTTTCAGAGATGATGTCCTCCACCCAACTCTCAAAAAGCTGAGGGGTCTTCAGGAGAGGTGGGCAGTCGAGCTGGGCTATCAGACGGTCAACTCTGTAGCTGTGATGTCATCTTTCCTACAAAATTGACATATCCACGCCCTCAACTAGGAATATAACATATTAATAATTTCTAGGCAATAATTGAATGTTATATCAATAGAGGAGAAGCAGGAAAGTGGAAAGAAACCAGACATGAACCAAAACTCTGATAATGATTGATACATGAAATCAGAGTTACTTCTTTCCTTTCACATTTTCTCCGCTTTTGATCATTACATTATCACTCATATATGCATTTCTCATTGATTTGTTAGCTAACTATCTGTCCTAGCTGTCTAAAAAAGGCCCCTTAAACTGCATGTACTGCATGAAGTATTTAGGTAAGCTGTATACATCATGGGATGTTAGATATCCCTTCCCGACCACCTCATAGAAGCCATTTCATCTGAACATTCCGCTTCTTTATGGGGTTATTGACAACACACACTTCATTATCTACCTAAAAGGATGACGACAGCCAGCCAAAGGTGCATCCCAACACAAGGACCACCCTGGAGTAATCCCCGGTGAAATCACGCTTTTAGGGCATTGACTCTTCTTGTAAGAGTGGTGCTCAAACTGCTAGGGTGCATCTGTGGGACCCTCTTTCAGAGATGATGTCCTCCACCCAACTCTCAAAAAGCTGAGGGGTCTTCAGGAGAGGTGGGCAGTCGAGCTGGGCTATCAGACGGTCAACTCTGTAGCTGTGATGTCATCCTTCCTACCAAATGGACATATCCATGCCATCAACTAGGAATATAACATATTAATAATTTCCAGTCAATAATTGAATGTTATATCAATAGAGGAGAACCAGGAAAGTGGAAAGAAACCAGACATGAACCAAAACTCTGATGATGATTGATACAAGAAATTAGAGTTACTTCTTTCCTTTCACATTTTCTCCTCTTTTGATCATTACATTATCACTCATATATGCATTTCTCATTGATTTGTTAGCTAACTATCTGTCCTAGCTGTCTAAAAAAGGCCCCTTAAACTGCACGTACTGCATGAAGCATTTAGGTAAGCTGTAAACATCATGGGATGTTAGATATCCCTTCCCGACCACCTCATAGAAGCCATTTCATCTGAACATTCCGCTTCTTTATGGGGTTATTGACAACACACACTTCATTATCTACCTAAAAGGATGACGACAGCCAGCCAAAGGTGCATCCCAACACAAGGACCACCCTGGAGTAATCCCCGGTGAAATCACGCTTTTAGGGCATTGACTCTTCTTGTAAGAGTGGTGCTCAAACTGCTAGGGTGCATCTGTGGGACCCTCTTTCAGAGATGATGTCCTCCACCCAACTCTCAAAAAGCTGAGGGGTCTTCAGGAGAGGTGGGCAGTCGAGCTGGGCTATCAGACGGTCAACTCTGTAGCTGTGATGTCATCTTTCCTACAAAATAGACATATCCACGCCCTCAACTAGGAATATAACATATTAATTATTTCTAGGCAATAATTAAATGTTATATCAATAGAGCAGAAGCAGGAAAGTGGAAAGAAACCAGACATGAACCAAAACTCTGATAATGATTGATACAAGAAATCAGAGTTACTTCTTTCCTTTCACATTTTCTCCTCTTTTGATCATTACATTATCACTCATATATGCATTTCTCATTGATTTGTTAGCTAACTATCTGTCCTAGCTGTCTAAAAAAGGCCCCTTAAACTGCATGTACTGCATGAAGTATTTAGGTAAGCTGTATACATCATGGGATGTTAGATATCCCTTCCCGACCACCTCATAGAAGCCATTTCATCTGAACATTCTGCTTCTTTATGGGGTTATTGACAACACACACTTCATTATCTACCTAAAAGGATGATGACAGCCAGCCAGAGGTGCATCCCAACACAAGGACCACCCTGGAGTAATCCCCGGTGAAATCACGCTTTTAGGGCATTGACTCTTCTTGTAAGAGTGGTGCTCAAACTGCTAGGGTGCATCTGTGGGACCCTCTTTCAGAGATGATGTCCTCCACCCAACTCTCAAAAAGCTGAGGGGTCTTCAGGAGAGGTGGGCAGTCAGACGGTCAACTCTGTAGCTGTGATGTCATCTTTCCTACAAAATAGACATATCCACGCCCTCAACTAGGAATATAACATATTAATTATTTCTAGGCAATAATTAAATGTTATATCAATAGAGCAGAAGCAGGAAAGTGGAAAGAAACCAGACATGAACCAAAACTCTGATAATGATTGATACAAGAAATCAGAGTTACTTCTTTCCTTTCACATTTTCTCCTCTTTTGATCATTACATTATCACTCATATATGCATTTCTCATTGATTTGTTAGCTAACTATCTGTCCTAGCTGTCTAAAAAAGGCCCCTTAAACTGCATGTACTGCATGAAGTATTTAGGTAAGCTGTATACATCATGGGATGTTAGATATCCCTTCCCGACCACCTCATAGAAGTCATTTCATCTGAACATTCCACTTCTTTATGGGGTTATTGACAACACACACTTCATTATCTACCTAAAAGGATGACGACAGCCAGCCAAAGGTGCATCCCAACACAAGGACCACCCTGGAGTAATCCCCGGTGAAATCACGCTTTTAGGGCATTGACTCTTCTTGTAAGAGTGGTGCTCAAACTGCTAGGGTGCATCTGTGGGACCCTCTTTCAGAGATGATGTCCTCCACCCAACTCTCAAAAAGCTGAGGGGTCTTCAGGAGAGGTGGGCAGTCGAGCTGGGCTATCAGACGGTCAACTCTGTAGCTGTGATGTCATCCTTCCTACCAAATGGACATATCCATGCCATCAACTAGGAATATAACATATTAATAATTTCCAGTCAATAATTGAATGTTATATCAATAGAGGAGAACCAGGAAAGTGGAAAGAAACCAGACATGAACCAAAACTCTGATGATGATTGATACAAGAAATCAGAGTTACTTCTTTCCTTTCACATTTTCTCCTCTTTTGATCATTACATTATCACTCATATATGCATTTCTCATTGATTTGCTAGCTAACTATCTATCCTATCTGTCTAAAAAAGGCCCCTTAAACTGCATGTACTGCATGAAGTATTTAGGTAAGCTGTATACATCATGGGATGTTAGATATCCCTTCCCGACCACCTCATAGAAGCCATTTCATTGAACATTCCGCTTCTTTATGGGGTTATTGACAACACACACTTCATTATCTACCTAAAAGGATGACGACAGCCAGCCAAAGGTGCATCCCAACACAAGGACCACCCTGGAGTAATCCCCGGTGAAATCACGCTTTTAGGGCATTGACTCTTCTTGTAAGAGTGGTGCTCAAACTGCTAGGGTGCATCTGTGGGACCCTCTTTCAGAGATGATGTCCTCCACCCAACTCTCAAAAAGCTGAGGGGTCTTCAGGAGAGGTGGGCAGTCGAGCTGGGCTATCAGACGGTCAACTCTGTAGCTGTGATGTCATCCTTCCTACCAAATGGACATATCCATGCCATCAACTAGGAATATAACATATTAATAATTTCCAGTCAATAATTGAATGTTATATCAATAGAGGAGAACCAGGAAAGTGGAAAGAAACCAGACATGAACCAAAACTCTGATGATGATTGATACAAGAAATCAGAGTTACTTCTTTCCTTTCACATTTTCTCCTCTTTTGATCATTCCATTATCACTCATATATGCATTTCTCATTGATTTGTTAGCTATCTATCCTAGCTGTCTAAAAAAGGCCCCTTGAACTGCATGTACTGCATGAAGTATTTAGGTAAGCTGTATACATCATGGGATGTTAGATATCCCTTCCTGACCACCTCATAGAAGCCATTTCATCTGAACATTCCGCTTCTTTATGGGGTTATTGACAACACACACTTCATTATCTACCTAAAAGGATGACGACAGCCAGCCAAAGGTGCATCCCAACACAAGGACCACCCTGGAGTAATCCCCGGTGAAATCACGCTTTTAGGGCATTGACTCTTCTTGTAAGAGTGGTGCTCAAACTGCTAGGGTGCATCTGTGGGACCCTCTTTCAGAGATGATGTCCTCCACCCAACTCTCAAAAAGCTGAGGGGTCTTCAGGAGAGGTGGGCAGTCGAGCTGGGCTATCAGACGGTCAACTCTGTAGCTGTGATGTCATCCTTCCTACCAAATGGACATATCCATGCCATCAACTAGGAATATAACATATTAATAATTTCCAGTCAATAATTGAATGTTATATCAATAGAGGAGAACCAGGAAAGTGGAAAGAAACCAGACATGAACCAAAACTCTGATGATGATTGATACAAGAAATCAGAGTTACTTCTTTCCTTTCACATTTTCTCCTCTTTTGATCATTACATTATCACTCATATATGCATTTCTCATTGATTTGCTAGCTAACTATCTATCCTATCTGTCTAAAAAAGGCCCCTTAAACTGCATGTACTGCATGAAGTATTTAGGTAAGCTGTATACATCATGGGATGTTAGATATCCCTTCCCGACCACCTCATAGAAGCCATTTCATCTGAACATTCCGCTTCTTTATGGGGTTATTGACAACACACACTTCATTATCTACCTAAAAGGATGACGACAGCCAGCCAAAGGTGCATCCCAACACAAGGACCACCCTGGAGTAATCCCCGGTGAAATCACGCTTTTAGGGCATTGACTCTTCTTGTAAGAGTGGTGCTCAAACTGCTAGGGTGCATCTGTGGGACCCTCTTTCAGAGATGATGTCCTCCACCCAACTCTCAAAAAGCTGAGGGGTCTTCAGGAGAGGTGGGCAGTCAGACGGTCAACTCGGTAGCTGTGATGTCATCCTTCCTACAAAATGGACATATCCACGCCCTCAACTAGGAATATAACATATTAATTATTTCCAGGCAATAATTGAATGTTATATCAATAGAGGAGAACCAGGAAAGTGGAAACAAACCAGACATGAACCAAAACTCTGATAATGATTGATACAAGAAATCAGAGTTACTTCTTTCCTTTCACATTTTCTCCTCTTTTGATCATTACATTATCACTCATATATGCATTTCTCATTGATTTGTTAGCTAACTATCTGTCCTAGCTGTCTAAAAAAGGCCCCTTAAACTGCACGTACTGCATGAAGTATTTAGGTAAGCTGTATACATCATGGGATGTTAGATATCCCTTCCCGACCACCTCATAGAAGCCATTTCATCTGAACATTACGCTTCTTTATGGGGTTATTGACAACACACACTTAATTATCTACCTAAAAGGATGACAACAGCCAGCCAAAGGTGCATCCCAACACAAGGACCACCCTGGAGTAATCCCCGGTGAAATCACGCTTTTAGGGCATTGACTCTTCTTGTAAGAGTGGTGCTCAAACTGCTAGGGTGCATCTGTGGGACCCTCTTTCAGAGATGATGTCCTCCACCCAACTCTCAAAAAGCTGAGGGGTCTTCAGGAGAGGTGGGCAGTCGAGCTGGGCTATCAGACGGTCAACTCTGTAGCTGTGATGTCATCCTTCCTACCAAATGGACATATCCATGCCATCAACTAGGAATATAACATATTAATAATTTCCAGTCAATAATTGAATGTTATATCAATAGAGGAGAACCAGGAAAGTGGAAAGAAACCAGACATGAACCAAAACTCTGATGATGATTGATACAAGAAATCAGAGTTACTTCTTTCCTTTCACATTTTCTCCTCTTTTGATCATTACATTATCACTCATATATGCATTTCTCATTGATTTGTTAGCTAACTATCTATCCTAGCTGTCTAAAAAAGGCCCCTTAAACTGCATGTACTGCATGAAGTATTTAGGTAAGCTGTATACATTATGGGATGTTAGATATCCCTTCCCGACCACCTCATAGAAGCCATTTCATCTGAACATTCCGCTTCTTTATGGGGTTATTGACAACACACACTTCATTATCTACCTAAAAGGATGACGACAGCCAGCCAAAGGTGCATCCCAACACAAGGACCACCCTGGAGTAATCCCCGGTGAAATCACGCTTTTAGGGCATTGACTCTTCTTGTAAGAGTGGTGCTCAAACTGCTAGGGTGCATCTGTGGGACCCTCTTTCAGAGATGATGTCCTCCACCCAACTCTCAAAAAGCTGAGGGGTCTTCAGGAGAGGTGGGCAGTCGAGCTGGGCTATCAGACGGTCAACTCTGTAGCTGTGATGTCATCTTTCCTACAAAATTGACATATCCACGCCCTCAACTAGGAATATAACATATTAATAATTTCTAGGCAATAATTGAATGTTATATCAATAGAGGAGAAGCAGGAAAGTGGAAAGAAACCAGACATGAACCAAAACTCTGATAATGATTGATACATGAAATCAGAGTTACTTCTTTCCTTTCACATTTTCTCCGCTTTTGATCATTACATTATCACTCATATATGCATTTCTCATTGATTTGTTAGCTAACTATCTGTCCTAGCTGTCTAAAAAAGGCCCCTTAAACTGCATGTACTGCATGAAGTATTTAGGTAAGCTGTATACATCATGGGATGTTAGATATCCCTTCCCGACCACCTCATAGAAGCCATTTCATCTGAACATTCCGCTTCTTTATGGGGTTATTGACAACACACACTTCATTATCTACCTAAAAGGATGACGACAGCCAGCCAAAGGTGCATCCCAACACAAGGACCACCCTGGAGTAATCCCCGGTGAAATCACGCTTTTAGGGCATTGACTCTTCTTGTAAGAGTGGTGCTCAAACTGCTAGGGTGCATCTGTGGGACCCTCTTTCAGAGATGATGTCCTCCACCCAACTCTCAAAAAGCTGAGGGGTCTTCAGGAGAGGTGGGCAGTCGAGCTGGGCTATCAGACGGTCAACTCTGTAGCTGTGATGTCATCCTTCCTACCAAATGGACATATCCATGCCATCAACTAGGAATATAACATATTAATAATTTCCAGTCAATAATTGAATGTTATATCAATAGAGGAGAACCAGGAAAGTGGAAAGAAACCAGACATGAACCAAAACTCTGATGATGATTGATACAAGAAATCAGAGTTACTTCTTTCCTTTCACATTTTCTCCTCTTTTGATCATTACATTATCACTCATATATGCATTTCTCATTGATTTGTTAGCTAACTATCTATCCTAGCTGTCTAAAAAAGGCCCCTTAAACTGCATGTACTGCATGAAGTATTTAGGTAAGCTGTATACATCATGGGATGTTAGATATCCCTTCCCGACCACCTCATAGAAGCCATTTCATCTGAACATTCCGCTTCTTTATGGGGTTATTGACAACACACACTTCATTATCTACCTAAAAGGATGACGACAGCCAGCCAAAGGTGCATCCCAACACAAGGACCACCCTGGAGTAATCCCCGGTGAAATCACGCTTTTAGGGCATTGACTCTTCTTGTAAGAGTGGTGCTCAAACTGCTAGGGTGCATCTGTGGGACCCTCTTTCAGAGATGATGTCCTCCACCCAACTCTCAAAAAGCTGAGGGGTCTTCAGGAGAGGTGGGCAGTCGAGCTGGGCTATCAGACGGTCAACTCTGTAGCTGTGATGTCATCTTTCCTACAAAATTGACATATCCACGCCCTCAACTAGGAATATAACATATTAATAATTTCTAGGCAATAATTGAATGTTATATCAATAGAGGAGAAGCAGGAAAGTGGAAAGAAACCAGACATGAACCAAAACTCTGATAATGATTGATACATGAAATCAGAGTTACTTCTTTCCTTTCACATTTTCTCCGCTTTTGATCATTACATTATCACTCATATATGCATTTCTCATTGATTTGTTAGCTAACTATCTGTCCTAGCTGTCTAAAAAAGGCCCCTTAAACTGCATGTACTGCATGAAGTATTTAGGTAAGCTGTATACATCATGGGATGTTAGATATCCCTTCCCGACCACCTCATAGAAGCCATTTCATCTGAACATTCCGCTTCTTTATGGGGTTATTGACAACACACACTTCATTATCTACCTAAAAGGATGACGACAGCCAGCCAAAGGTGCATCCCAACACAAGGACCACCCTGGAGTAATCCCCGGTGAAATCACGCTTTTAGGGCATTGACTCTTCTTGTAAGAGTGGTGCTCAAACTGCTAGGGTGCATCTGTGGGACCCTCTTTCAGAGATGATGTCCTCCACCCAACTCTCAAAAAGCTGAGGGGTCTTCAGGAGAGGTGGGCAGTCGAGCTGGGCTATCAGACGGTCAACTCTGTAGCTGTGATGTCATCCTTCCTACCAAATGGACATATCCATGCCATCAACTAGGAATATAACATATTAATAATTTCCAGTCAATAATTGAATGTTATATCAATAGAGGAGAACCAGGAAAGTGGAAAGAAACCAGACATGAACCAAAACTCTGATGATGATTGATACAAGAAATTAGAGTTACTTCTTTCCTTTCACATTTTCTCCTCTTTTGATCATTACATTATCACTCATATATGCATTTCTCATTGATTTGTTAGCTAACTATCTGTCCTAGCTGTCTAAAAAAGGCCCCTTAAACTGCACGTACTGCATGAAGCATTTAGGTAAGCTGTATACATCATGGGATGTTAGATATCCCTTCCCGACCACCTCATAGAAGCCATTTCATCTGAACATTCCGCTTCTTTATGGGGTTATTGACAACACACACTTCATTATCTACCTAAAAGGATGACGACAGCCAGCCAAAGGTGCATCCCAACACAAGGACCACCCTGGAGTAATCCCCGGTGAAATCACGCTTTTAGGGCATTGACTCTTCTTGTAAGAGTGGTGCTCAAACTGCTAGGGTGCATCTGTGGGACCCTCTTTCAGAGATGATGTCCTCCACCCAACTCTCAAAAAGCTGAGGGGTCTTCAGGAGAGGTGGGCAGTCGAGCTGGGCTATCAGACGGTCAACTCTGTAGCTGTGATGTCATCTTTCCTACAAAATAGACATATCCACGCCCTCAACTAGGAATATAACATATTAATTATTTCTAGGCAATAATTAAATGTTATATCAATAGAGCAGAAGCAGGAAAGTGGAAAGAAACCAGACATGAACCAAAACTCTGATAATGATTGATACAAGAAATCAGAGTTACTTCTTTCCTTTCACATTTTCTCCTCTTTTGATCATTACATTATCACTCATATATGCATTTCTCATTGATTTGTTAGCTAACTATCTGTCCTAGCTGTCTAAAAAAGGCCCCTTAAACTGCATGTACTGCATGAAGTATTTAGGTAAGCTGTATACATCATGGGATGTTAGATATCCCTTCCCGACCACCTCATAGAAGTCATTTCATCTGAACATTCCGCTTCTTTATGGGGTTATTGACAACACACACTTCATTATCTACCTAAAAGGATGACGACAGCCAGCCAAAGGTGCATCCCAACACAAGGACCACCCTGGAGTAATCCCCGGTGAAATCACGCTTTTAGGGCATTGACTCTTCTTGTAAGAGTGGTGCTCAAACTGCTAGGGTGCATCTGTGGGACCCTCTTTCAGAGATGATGTCCTCCACCCAACTCTCAAAAAGCTGAGGGGTCTTCAGGAGAGGTGGGCAGTCGAGCTGGGCTATCAGACGGTCAACTCTGTAGCTGTGATGTCATCCTTCCTACCAAATGGACATATCCATGCCATCAACTAGGAATATAACATATTAATAATTTCCAGTCAATAATTGAATGTTATATCAATAGAGGAGAACCAGGAAAGTGGAAAGAAACCAGACATGAACCAAAACTCTGATGATGATTGATACAAGAAATCAGAGTTACTTCTTTCCTTTCACATTTTCTCCTCTTTTGATCATTACATTATCACTCATATATGCATTTCTCATTGATTTGCTAGCTAACTATCTATCCTATCTGTCTAAAAAAGGCCCCTTAAACTGCATGTACTGCATGAAGTATTTAGGTAAGCTGTATACATCATGGGATGTTAGATATCCCTTCCCGACCACCTCATAGAAGCCATTTCATTTGAACATTCCGCTTCTTTATGGGGTTATTGACAACACACACTTCATTATCTACCTAAAAGGATGACGACAGCCAGCCAAAGGTGCATCCCAACACAAGGACCACCCTGGAGTAATCCCCGGTGAAATCACGCTTTTAGGGCATTGACTCTTCTTGTAAGAGTGGTGCTCAAACTGCTAGGGTGCATCTGTGGGACCCTCTTTCAGAGATGATGTCCTCCACCCAACTCTCAAAAAGCTGAGGGGTCTTCAGGAGAGGTGGGCAGTCGAGCTGGGCTATCAGACGGTCAACTCTGTAGCTGTGATGTCATCCTTCCTACCAAATGGACATATCCATGCCATCAACTAGGAATATAACATATTAATAATTTCCAGTCAATAATTGAATGTTATATCAATAGAGGAGAACCAGGAAAGTGGAAAGAAACCAGACATGAACCAAAACTCTGATGATGATTGATACAAGAAATCAGAGTTACTTCTTTCCTTTCACATTTTCTCCTCTTTTGATCATTCCATTATCACTCATATATGCATTTCTCATTGATTTGTTAGCTATCTATCCTAGCTGTCTAAAAAAGGCCCCTTGAACTGCATGTACTGCATGAAGTATTTAGGTAAGCTGTATACATCATGGGATGTTAGATATCCCTTCCTGACCACCTCATAGAAGCCATTTCATCTGAACATTCCGCTTCTTTATGGGGTTATTGACAACACACACTTCATTATCTACCTAAAAGGATGACGACAGCCAGCCAAAGGTGCATCCCAACACAAGGACCACCCTGGAGTAATCCCCGGTGAAATCACGCTTTTAGGGCATTGACTCTTCTTGTAAGAGTGGTGCTCAAACTGCTAGGGTGCATCCGTGGGACCCTCTTTCAGAGATGATGTCCTCCACCCAACTCTCAAAAAGCTGAGGGGTCTTCAGGAGAGGTGGGCAGTCGAGCTGGGCTATCAGACGGTCAACTCTGTAGCTGTGATGTCATCTTTCCTACAAAATTGACATATCCACGCCCTCAACTAGGAATATAACATATTAATAATTTCTAGGCAATAATTGAATGTTATATCAATAGAGGAGAAGCAGGAAAGTGGAAAGAAACCAGACATGAACCAAAACTCTGATAATGATTGATACATGAAATCAGAGTTACTTCTTTCCTTTCACATTTTCTCCGCTTTTGATCATTACATTATCACTCATATATGCATTTCTCATTGATTTGTTAGCTAACTATCTGTCCTAGCTGTCTAAAAAAGGCCCCTTAAACTGCATGTACTGCATGAAGTATTTAGGTAAGCTGTATACATCATGGGATGTTAGATATCCCTTCCCGACCACCTCATAGAAGCCATTTCATCTGAACATTACGCTTCTTTATGGGGTTATTGACAACACACACTTCATTATCTACCTAAAAGGATGACGACAGCCAGCCAAAGGTGCATCCCAACACAAGGACCACCCTGGAGTAATCCCCGGTGAAATCACGCTTTTAGGGCATTGACTCTTCTTGTAAGAGTGGTGCTCAAACTGCTAGGGTGCATCTGTGGGACCCTCTTTCAGAGATGATGTTCTCCACCCAACTCTCAAAAAGCTGAGGGGTCTTCAGGAGAGGTGGGCAGTCGAGCTGGGCTATCAGACGGTCAACTCTGTAGCTGTGATGTCATCTTTCCTACAAAATGGACATATCCACGCCCTCAACTAGGAATATAACATATTAATTATTTCTAGGCAATAATTAAATGTTATATCAATAGAGCAGAAGCAGGAAAGTGGAAAGAAACCAGACATGAACCAAAACTCTGATAATGATTGATACAAGAAATCAGAGTTACTTCTTTCCTTTCACATTTTCTCCTCTTTTGATCATTACATTATCACTCATATATGCATTTCTCATTGATTTGTTAGCTAACTATCTGTCCTAGCTGTCTAAAAAAGGCCCCTTAAACTGCATGTACTGCATGAAGTATTTAGGTAAGCTGTATACATCATGGGATGTTAGATATCCCTTCCCGACCACCTCATAGAAGTCATTTCATCTGAACATTCCGCTTCTTTATGGGGTTATTGACAACACACACTTCATTATCTACCTAAAAGGATGACGACAGCCAGCCAAAGGTGCATCCCAACACAAGGACCACCCTGGAGTAATCCCCGGTGAAATCACGCTTTTAGGGCATTGACTCTTCTTGTAAGAGTGGTGCTCAAACTGCTAGGGTGCATCTGTGGGACCCTCTTTCAGAGATGATGTCCTCCACCCAACTCTCAAAAAGCTGAGGGGTCTTCAGGAGAGGTGGGCAGTCGAGCTGGGCTATCAGACGGTCAACTCTGTAGCTGTGATGTCATCCTTCCTACCAAATGGACATATCCATGCCATCAACTAGGAATATAACATATTAATAATTTCCAGTCAATAATTGAATGTTATATCAATAGAGGAGAACCAGGAAAGTGGAAAGAAACCAGACATGAACCAAAACTCTGATGATGATTGATACAAGAAATCAGAGTTACTTCTTTCCTTTCACATTTTCTCCTCTTTTGATCATTCCATTATCACTCATATATGCATTTCTCATTGATTTGTTAGCTATCTATCCTAGCTGTCTAAAAAAGGCCCCTTGAACTGCATGTACTGCATGAAGTATTTAGGTAAGCTGTATACATCATGGGATGTTAGATATCCCTTCCTGACCACCTCATAGAAGCCATTTCATCTGAACATTCCGCTTCTTTATGGGGTTATTGACAACACACACTTCATTATCTACCTAAAAGGATGACGACAGCCAGCCAAAGGTGCATCCCAACACAAGGACCACCCTGGAGTAATCCCCGGTGAAATCACGCTTTTAGGGCATTGACTCTTCTTGTAAGAGTGGTGCTCAAACTGCTAGGGTGCATCTGTGGGACCCTCTTTCAGAGATGATGTCCTCCACCCAACTCTCAAAAAGCTGAGGGGTCTTCAGGAGAGGTGGGCAGTCGAGCTGGGCTATCAGACGGTCAACTCTGTAGCTGTGATGTCATCTTTCCTACAAAATTGACATATCCACGCCCTCAACTAGGAATATAACATATTAATAATTTCTAGGCAATAATTGAATGTTATATCAATAGAGGAGAAGCAGGAAAGTGGAAAGAAACCAGACATGAACCAAAACTCTGATAATGATTGATACATGAAATCAGAGTTACTTCTTTCCTTTCACATTTTCTCCGCTTTTGATCATTACATTATCACTCATATATGCATTTCTCATTGATTTGTTAGCTAACTATCTGTCCTAGCTGTCTAAAAAAGGCCCCTTAAACTGCATGTACTGCATGAAGTATTTAGGTAAGCTGTATACATCATGGGATGTTAGATATCCCTTCCCGACCACCTCATAGAAGCCATTTCATCTGAACATTCCGCTTCTTTATGGGGTTATTGACAACACACACTTCATTATCTACCTAAAAGGATGACGACAGCCAGCCAAAGGTGCATCCCAACACAAGGACCACCCTGGAGTAATCCCCGGTGAAATCACGCTTTTAGGGCATTGACTCTTCTTGTAAGAGTGGTGCTCAAACTGCTAGGGTGCATCTGTGGGACCCTCTTTCAGAGATGATGTTCTCCACCCAACTCTCAAAAAGCTGAGGGGTCTTCAGGAGAGGTGGGCAGTCGAGCTGGGCTATCAGACGGTCAACTCTGTAGCTGTGATGTCATCTTTCCTACAAAATGGACATATCCACGCCCTCAACTAGGAATATAACATATTAATTATTTCTAGGCAATAATTAAATGTTATATCAATAGAGCAGAAGCAGGAAAGTGGAAAGAAACCAGACATGAACCAAAACTCTGATAATGATTGATACAAGAAATCAGAGTTACTTCTTTCCTTTCACATTTTCTCCTCTTTTGATCATTACATTATCACTCATATATGCATTTCTCATTGATTTGTTAGCTAACTATCTGTCCTAGCTGTCTAAAAAAGGCCCCTTAAACTGCATGTACTGCATGAAGTATTTAGGTAAGCTGTATACATCATGGGATGTTAGATATCCCTTCCCGACCACCTCATAGAAGTCATTTCATCTGAACATTCCGCTTCTTTATGGGGTTATTGACAACACACACTTCATTATCTACCTAAAAGGATGACGACAGCCAGCCAAAGGTGCATCCCAACACAAGGACCACCCTGGAGTAATCCCCGGTGAAATCACGCTTTTAGGGCATTGACTCTTCTTGTAAGAGTGGTGCTCAAACTGCTAGGGTGCATCTGTGGGACCCTCTTTCAGAGATGATGTCCTCCACCCAACTCTCAAAAAGCTGAGGGGTCTTCAGGAGAGGTGGGCAGTCGAGCTGGGCTATCAGACGGTCAACTCTGTAGCTGTGATGTCATCCTTCCTACCAAATGGACATATCCATGCCATCAACTAGGAATATAACATATTAATAATTTCCAGTCAATAATTGAATGTTATATCAATAGAGGAGAACCAGGAAAGTGGAAAGAAACCAGACATGAACCAAAACTCTGATGATGATTGATACAAGAAATCAGAGTTACTTCTTTCCTTTCACATTTTCTCCTCTTTTGATCATTCCATTATCACTCATATATGCATTTCTCATTGATTTGTTAGCTATCTATCCTAGCTGTCTAAAAAAGGCCCCTTGAACTGCATGTACTGCATGAAGTATTTAGGTAAGCTGTATACATCATGGGATGTTAGATATCCCTTCCTGACCACCTCATAGAAGCCATTTCATCTGAACATTCCGCTTCTTTATGGGGTTATTGACAACACACACTTCATTATCTACCTAAAAGGATGACGACAGCCAGCCAAAGGTGCATCCCAACACAAGGACCACCCTGGAGTAATCCCCGGTGAAATCACGCTTTTAGGGCATTGACTCTTCTTGTAAGAGTGGTGCTCAAACTGCTAGGGTGCATCTGTGGGACCCTCTTTCAGAGATGATGTCCTCCACCCAACTCTCAAAAAGCTGAGGGGTCTTCAGGAGAGGTGGGCAGTCGAGCTGGGCTATCAGACGGTCAACTCTGTAGCTGTGATGTCATCTTTCCTACAAAATTGACATATCCACGCCCTCAACTAGGAATATAACATATTAATAATTTCTAGGCAATAATTGAATGTTATATCAATAGAGGAGAAGCAGGAAAGTGGAAAGAAACCAGACATGAACCAAAACTCTGATAATGATTGATACATGAAATCAGAGTTACTTCTTTCCTTTCACATTTTCTCCGCTTTTGATCATTACATTATCACTCATATATGCATTTCTCATTGATTTGTTAGCTAACTATCTGTCCTAGCTGTCTAAAAAAGGCCCCTTAAACTGCATGTACTGCATGAAGTATTTAGGTAAGCTGTATACATCATGGGATGTTAGATATCCCTTCCCGACCACCTCATAGAAGCCATTTCATCTGAACATTCCGCTTCTTTATGGGGTTATTGACAACACACACTTCATTATCTACCTAAAAGGATGACGACAGCCAGCCAAAGGTGCATCCCAACACAAGGACCACCCTGGAGTAATCCCCGGTGAAATCACGCTTTTAGGGCATTGACTCTTCTTGTAAGAGTGGTGCTCAAACTGCTAGGGTGCATCTGTGGGACCCTCTTTCAGAGATGATGTTCTCCACCCAACTCTCAAAAAGCTGAGGGGTCTTCAGGAGAGGTGGGCAGTCGAGCTGGGCTATCAGACGGTCAACTCTGTAGCTGTGATGTCATCTTTCCTACAAAATGGACATATCCACGCCCTCAACTAGGAATATAACATATTAATTATTTCTAGGCAATAATTAAATGTTATATCAATAGAGCAGAAGCAGGAAAGTGGAAAGAAACCAGACATGAACCAAAACTCTGATAATGATTGATACAAGAAATCAGAGTTACTTCTTTCCTTTCACATTTTCTCCTCTTTTGATCATTACATTATCACTCATATATGCATTTCTCATTGATTTGTTAGCTAACTATCTGTCCTAGCTGTCTAAAAAAGGCCCCTTAAACTGCATGTACTGCATGAAGTATTTAGGTAAGCTGTATACATCATGGGATGTTAGATATCCCTTCCCGACCACCTCATAGAAGTCATTTCATCTGAACATTCCGCTTCTTTATGGGGTTATTGACAACACACACTTCATTATCTACCTAAAAGGATGACGACAGCCAGCCAAAGGTGCATCCCAACACAAGGACCACCCTGGAGTAATCCCCGGTGAAATCACGCTTTTAGGGCATTGACTCTTCTTGTAAGAGTGGTGCTCAAACTGCTAGGGTGCATCTGTGGGACCCTCTTTCAGAGATGATGTCCTCCACCCAACTCTCAAAAAGCTGAGGGGTCTTCAGGAGAGGTGGGCAGTCGAGCTGGGCTATCAGACGGTCAACTCTGTAGCTGTGATGTCATCCTTCCTACCAAATGGACATATCCATGCCATCAACTAGGAATATAACATATTAATAATTTCCAGTCAATAATTGAATGTTATATCAATAGAGGAGAAGCAGGAAAGTGGAAAGAAACCAGACATGAACCAAAACTCTGATGATGATTGATACAAGAAATCAGAGTTACTTCTTTCCTTTCACATTTTCTCCTCTTTTGATCATTACATTATCACTCATATATGCATTTCTCATTGATTTGTTAGCTAACTATCTATCCTAGATGTCTAAAAAAGGCCCCTTAAACTGCATGTACTGCATGAAGTATTTAGGTAAGCTGTATACATCATGGGATGTTAGATATCCCTTCCCGACCACCTCATAGAAGCCATTTCATCTGAACATTCCGCTTCTTTATGGGGTTATTGACAACACACACTTCATTATCTACCTAAAAGGATGACGACAGCCAGCCAAAGGTGCATCCCAACACAAGGACCACCCTGGAGTAATCCCCGGTGAAATCACGCTTTTAGGGCATTGACTCTTCTTGTAAGAGTGGTGCTCAAACTGCTAGGGTGCATCTGTGGGACCCTCTTTCAGAGATGATGTCCTCCACCCAACTCTCAAAAAGCTGAGGGGTCTTCAGGAGAGGTGGGCAGTCGAGCTGGGCTATCAGACGGTCAACTCTGTAGCTGTGATGTCATCCTTCCTACCAAATGGACATATCCATGCCATCAACTAGGAATATAACATATTAATAATTTCCAGTCAATAATTGAATGTTATATCAATAGAGGAGAACCAGGAAAGTGGAAAGAAACCAGACATGAACCAAAACTCTGATGATGATTGATACAAGAAATTAGAGTTACTTCTTTCCTTTCACATTTTCTCCTCTTTTGATCATTACATTATCACTCATATATGCATTTTTTATTGATTTGTTAGCTAACTATCTATCCTATCTGTCTAAAAAAGGCCCCTTAAACTGCATGTACTGCATGAAGTATTTAGGTAAGCTGTATACATCATGGGATGTTAGATATCCCTTCCCGACCACCTCATAGAAGCCATTTCATCTGAACATTCCGCTTCTTTATGGGGTTATTGACAACACACACTTCATTATCTACCTAAAAGGATGACGACAGCCAGCCAAAGGTGCATCCCAACACAAGGACCACCCTGGAGTAATCCCCGGTGAAATCACGCTTTTAGGGCATTGACTCTTCTTGTAAGAGTGGTGCTCAAACTGCTAGGGTGCATCTGTGGGACCCTCTTTCAGAGATGATGTCCTCCACCCAACTCTCAAAAAGCTGAGGGGTCTTCAGGAGAGGTGGGCAGTCGAGCTGGGCTATCAGACGGTCAACTCTGTAGCTGTGATGTCATCCTTCCTACCAAATGGACATATCCATGCCATCAACTAGGAATATAACATTAATAATTTCCAGTCAATAATTGAATGTTATATCAATAGAGGAGAACCAGGAAAGTGGAAAGAAACCAGACATGAACCAAAACTCTGATGATGATTGATACAAGAAATCAGAGTTACTTCTTTCCTTTCACATTTTCTCCTCTTTTGATCATTACATTATCACTCATATATGCATTTCTCATTGATTTGCTAGCTAACTATCTATCCTATCTGTCTAAAAAAGGCCCCTTAAACTGCATGTACTGCATGAAGTATTTAGGTAAGCTGTATACATCATGGGATGTTAGATATCCCTTCCCGACCACCTCATAGAAGCCATTTCATCTGAACATTCCGCTTCTTTATGGGGTTATTGACAACACACACTTCATTATCTACCTAAAAGGATGACGACAGCCAGCCAAAGGTGCATCCCAACACAAGGACCACCCTGGAGTAATCCCCGGTGAAATCACGCTTTTAGGGCATTGACTCTTCTTGTAAGAGTGGTGCTCAAACTGCTAGGGTGCATCTGTGGGACCCTCTTTCAGAGATGATGTCCTCCACCCAACTCTCAAAAAGCTGAGGGGTCTTCAGGAGAGGTGGGCAGTCGAGCTGGGCTATCAGACGGTCAACTCTGTAGCTGTGATGTCATCCTTCCTACCAAATGGACATATCCATGCCATCAACTAGGAATATAACATATTAATAATTTCCAGTCAATAATTGAATGTTATATCAATAGAGGAGAAGCAGGAAAGTGGAAAGAAACCAGACATGAACCAAAACTCTGATGATTATTGATACAAGAAATCAGAGTTACTTCTTTCCTTTCACATTTTCTCCTCTTTTGATCATTACATTATCACTCATATATGCATTTCTCATTGATTTGTTAGCTATCTATCCTAGCTGTCTAAAAAAGGCCCCTTGAACTGCATGTACTGCATGAAGTATTTAGGTAAGCTGTATACATCATGGGATGTTAGATATCCCTTCCTGACCACCTCATAGAAGCCATTTCATCTGAACATTCCGCTTCTTTATGGGGTTATTGACAACACACACTTCATTATCTACCTAAAAGGATGACGACAGCCAGCCAAAGGTGCATCCCAACACAAGGACCACCCTGGAGTAATCCCCGGTGAAATCACGCTTTTAGGGCATTGACTCTTCTTGTAAGAGTGGTGCTCAAACTGCTAGGGTGCATCTGTGGGACCCTCTTTCAGAGATGATGTCCTCCACCCAACTCTCAAAAAGCTGAGGGGTCTTCAGGAGAGGTGGGCAGTCGAGCTGGGCTATCAGACGGTCAACTCTGTAGCTGTGATGTCATCCTTCCTACCAAATGGACATATCCATGCCATCAACTAGGAATATAACATATTAATAATTTCCAGTCAATAATTGAATGTTATATCAATAGAGGAGAAGCAGGAAAGTGGAAAGAAACCAGACATGAACCAAAACTCTGATGATGATTGATACAAGAAATCAGAGTTACTTCTTTCCTTTCACATTTTCTCCTCTTTTGATCATTACATTATCACTCATATATGCATTTCTCATTGATTTGTTAGCTATCTATCCTAGCTGTCTAAAAAAGGCCCCTTGAACTGCATGTACTGCATGAAGTATTTAGGTAAGCTGTATACATCATGGGATGTTAGATATCCCTTCCTGACCACCTCATAGAAGCCATTTCATCTGAACATTCCGCTTCTTTATGGGGTTATTGACAACACACACTTCATTATCTACCTAAAAGGATGACGACAGCCAGCCAAAGGTGCATCCCAACACAAGGACCACCCTGGAGTAATCCCCGGTGAAATCACGCTTTTAGGGCATTGACTCTTCTTGTAAGAGTGGTGCTCAAACTGCTAGGGTGCATCTGTGGGACCCTCTTTCAGAGATGATGTCCTCCACCCAACTCTCAAAAAGCTGAGGGGTCTTCAGGAGAGGTGGGCAGTCGAGCTGGGCTATCAGACGGTCAACTCTGTAGCTGTGATGTCATCCTTCCTACAAAATGGACATATCCACGCCCTCAACTAGGAATATAACATATTAATTATTTCCAGGCAATAATTGAATGTTATATCAATAGAGGAGAAGCAGGAAAGTGGAAAGAAACCAGACATGAACCAAAACTCTGATAATGATTGATACAAGAAATCAGAGTTAATTCTTTCCTGCATATTTTCTCCTTTTTTGATCATTACATTATCACTCATATATGCATTTCTCATTTGTTAGCTAACTATCTTTCCTACCTGTCCATAAATGGCCACTTAGACTTCCCGTACTTCATGAAGTATTCAGATAAGCTGCATAGATCATGGGATGTTAGACATCCATTCCTGGTTGTCTGATAGTAGCCATTTCATCTAAACATTCACAAATCTGTATGGGGTTATTGACAGCACACACCTACATCATTATCTTATAGAATGATGATCGTCAGCCAGAGGTGCATCCCAACACAAGTACCACCGTGGAGTAATTCCCCAGTGAAATCACTCAGGGCATGGACTCTTGTAGGAGTGTTGCTCAAACTGCTAGGATGCATCTGTGGGACCCTATTTTTAGAGATGATGTCCTCCACTTGACTGAGGGGTCTTCAGGAGAGGTGGGCATTCGAGCTAGGCTATCAGACGGTCAACTCTGTAGCTGTGATGTCATCCTTCCTTCAAAATGGACATGTGCACACCTGCAAGGAAGAATACAACATATAAATAATTTTCAGGCAATAGAGGAGAAATATAAAATTTGATGTAAACTAGAAATAAACCAAAACCCTGATAACGATTGATGCAAGAAATTATTTCAACTTCTAGAACAATGGTCTCCAACCTCTGGCTCAGCAAGTGCTGCTGTAGAAATACAACTCCCATCATCCCATAATAGCCAGCAACTGTCAGAACATGTTTGGAGTTGTTTTCCACTCACCAAACATCTCAGAGGAAATTTATCAAGAGCAGGGGGGATGCATTTAATTTATCATGAAGTTCATGCCTGGTTAAAAATTAAGTGCATCCTCTGACAGTCTATGCGCCCTGAATTACTTCTTGGCCAGCTCACAGCTGCCATAGATTTCGGTCATCATTTACAGCAGAAAACTGACATACATTAAGTAAATCTTCTGGGGCTGATGTCCAAGCCCACCATAGGCGTGCGCAGCCTATTGCATTAGGGTGTGCACCCTAAAGCACAAACACACACGCCCCGCGCACGTGTGTATTAATGTATAATATATATAACCAATGCTTGAAAAAGGCTCATGCTTGAGCCGAAACGTCGCCTTTGCCACCATATGGGTGATTAAAAACATACTCTTTTGAAGAAACGCTTGGAGTGCAGTCCGATTTTTTACTTTCTATAAGTGGGTAAGCACCTTTTACCATACTTGGATATTGCACCCGTCTATTTTCCATACTTTTTTAGGGTGGTGCTGCCAGTGTTTTTTTTCCTCTATCATCTGTGATATTGGCCTAGCACACCTGCAAGTTTTTACATTTGTTTTTTTCAATACTTTTTTGTTGGTTTTGCACACCAACATGTCGCAATTGGATACACCCGGTAGTTGTGTCTTCACGCAGGAGGATGCGGAGCGTATTATCGGTGGCATAGAGGGAGATACTGCCTTTCTCACGACTCCATCTTTGGAGGAACATAAAAGAAAATATGAAAACCTCTCTAGACGGACATTATCTTTAAAGTTGCACATGACCACTCTTGGGCATTATTATAAGGAGCAGCGGATCCCCAGAGGGATGCGATCCCATTTGCGCCCCAATCTGTTCTCTCACAGTGATTTTTTTTGCAAACGTTTTGAGGCCTTGTCCAATAAATATTCCATGGACTTCATCCTATTAAATATTGAATTTTTACAACAGGAAGTCGCCACATTGACCATTGATATGGTACAGATTGAGCAACAGCTCCGTATGTATATGAAGGAGGAGCAGTACTCAGAGTTCAGTGAGACTTTAAAGGGGCAGTTACAGCAGCTGCAGATTAAGCTAGTGTCACGGCCATGCTCATGACCGTGACTTCTTTACCGCATGCAGTTGCCTGCGGTTTTGTATGGGTGTTCAACCACGGGTGAGGGCCGCTTGTGTGTGGCCTCACTTGTGGTTGCCGCGGGCAACTAGTGTTGTATTTAGCAGCAGAGCAGCCTTAGCGTCGCTAGGCAGCTTGCTGCCCTGGCATGCGGTCTCACCTGACTTTCTTTATGTTAGGTGTGTGTGTTGTGTGCACGGTGTATTATGTATTGTGTGCACTTCCCCTTTATGTGTCTTTCCCTTCTGTGGTACTGGAAGGGTTAACTTCCTTCCCAGTGTGTGTGTGATGTCACTGGGTGTGTCCCACCCTTGGGTGTGGCCACTTGGGCCTATATAGACCCTCTCTTTAGCAGGGCTCAGTAGGTTGTTTCAGTCTTGCTAGCTGGAGCAGCCTCCTGTCTTTTCTATCCACCTGTGAGAGCCACCACTGTGGTCATAAGTTTAAGTTTAGCTAAGTCTGTGTGATGTTCGGTTTATGTTTTCCTGTATTATTCAGTGCTGCCATGTATCTGGGTTCCGGTGTGTGGATGAGTTTGTGCTGACTTCTGTTTGCTATTTGTGGACTTCAGCTTTCCTGCACACGGATCCAGTCAGCAGGGCTGTGGCAGGTGGCTGGAACTAGTGCAGCACCTGCCATATACATAGGCTTGCATTTGTTCCCCTTTTCCCAACAGCTTGGCCAGTGAGACTCCTGCTCCTCCGTGCCTAGGAGGAGTAGGTCGTCTTACCCTGACTCCTAGCGCAGGGACCGGACGGAGGGTGAGTTAGGGATCCGAGGTTCCTGCGCATGGGTCCTCCTACCTTTAAGGTCGGCCCATGCAGTTAGGAGTTAGGGTCAGGGTAGGGACGCTGTTAGGAGGTGACCTGCTCCCTATCCTGTTCTCCTGGCTGAGCAGCCATAACATCACCTGGCACGCACGGCTGAGGATTTCCCCCATCCTCAGCCGTGACACTATGACCACAGAGGCTTCTCGCGTGGTGCTCCCTCGAAAGAGGCTGAAGCATGTACCGCCGTCTGCGGAAGGGGTACATGCGCGCTCTTCGGAGGGAGAGCGTTCTGGGGGGTTTCGCCTCTGACGGTGCGGTGAGTGGCGTTCCCCGCCATCCCTTCACCGTTGCCTCGTTTGGCGTCCCCCTAATTTTATATTGCACCGTGGTGTTTGTTTGGTGTGCGGGTGCACGCCTTCGGAAGAGGGTGCAGCATGCAGTGCCATCCCCTTGTGGCCTGCATGCGCATTCTCCGAAGGGAGAGCGTCCCGGGGGGATCACCGTTAACAGCACGGTTGGTGGCTTATTCCCCGCCACCTTACCTTCCGTGTCCGTGTTGGTGGTCCCTCGTCCCTCTCCATGTTCCCATCTCTGGTCGTTTGCTGGCAGCACTCCGTAAGTGGTCCGTCTGCATGCTGGTTTGGAGGGTCTGCTGGCAGCGACTAGAGTGGGGACGTGAGTGGAGAGTCCCCTAGTCCACTCTCTGTGGTTCCATTCCCTTGTCGCTGGTGCGGGCTGCAGGCCTTGTCGGACTGGCTAGTGTGAGCTGGGAGAGGATGCAGCTGACAGTGACCTCCTGGGAACCATGTCCTGAGAGTGGACGTCTCCTTCTCCCATCTCCTTGTGTGAGTTCCTCACCAGTTTCTTTTTTTTTTGGTGGGGGGGCTTTGAGGGGTGGGAGTGTCACGGCCATGCCCATGACCGTGACTTCTTTACCGCATGCAGTTGCCTGCGGTTTTGTATGGGTGTTCAACCACGGGTGAGGGCCGCTTGTGTGTGGCCTCACTTGTGGTTGCCGCGGGCAACTAGTGTTGTATTTAGCAGCAGAGCAGCCTTAGCGTCGCTAGGCAGCTTGCTGCCCTGGCATGCGGTCTCACCTGACTTTCTTTATGTTAGGTGTGTGTGTTGTGTGCACGGTGTATTATGTATTGTGTGCACTTCCCCTTTATGTGTCTTTCCCTTCTGTGGTACTGGAAGGGTTAACTTCCTTCCCAGTGTGTGTGTGATGTCACTGGGTGTGTCCAACCCTTGGGTGTGGCCACTTGGGCCTATATAGACCCTCTCTTTAGCAGGGCTCAGTAGGTTGTTTCAGTCTTGCTAGCTGGAGCAGCCTCCTGTCTTTTCTATCCGCCTGTGAGAGCCACCACTGTGGTCATAAGTTTAAGTTTAAGTTTAGCTAAGTCTGTGTGATGTTCGGTTTATGTTTTCCTGTATTATTCAGTGCTGCCATGTATCTGGGTTCCGGTGTGTGGATGAGTTTGTGCTGACTTCTGTTTGCTATTTGTGGACTTCAGCTTTCCTGCACACGGATCCAGTCAGCAGGGCTGTGACAGGTGGCTGGAACTAGTGCAGCACCTGCCATATACATAGGCTTGAATTTGTTCCCCTTTTCCCAACAGCTTGGCCAGTGAGACTCCTGCTCCTCCGTGCCTAGGAGGAGTAGGTCGTCTTACCCTGACTCCTAGCGCAGGGACCGGACGGAGGGTGAGTTAGGGATCCGAGGTTCCTGCGCATGGGTCCTCCTACCTTTAAGGTCGGCCCATGCAGTTAGGAGTTAGGGTCAGGGTAGGGACGCTGTTAGGAGGTGACCTGCTCCCTATCCTGTTCTCCTGGCTGAGCAGCCATAACATCACCTGGCACGCACGGCTGAGGATTTCCCCTATCCTCAGCCGTGACAGCTAGAGGATGGTAAGAGGATCAAATGGGCCCGAGACATCGAGAACTACAAAAAAGGTGACATTTACAGTTGGCAACCTGGAAATTCCCCGTATAACAATATGAGGGACAACAAAAAAATAAGAAAAAACACCCAGATGCATAAAGGAGAACCGGAAGTTTTTTTAGGGAACAAAGCGGATTCCAATGCAGCAAGAGGAAACGAACCAGGAGAGGCGGTCGTCGACACAGACGAAACCAGCAGAATACGCAACATGAAAACACGGACTTAAATACAAAAAAAGAAGAAATAGCTGTTATCAATCTTTCCTGCAAAACATTGACCCCTGCGCAGTTAACTGTTTTATCCAAAGGGTTATCATTCTGCCCCAACTCACAGGTAAATTGGCTGGATGTTGAATCTGATCTGTGTAATTTTTTCCGCTCCATCAAGCTAAAGGTGTGGTTTCAAGGAAAGAGTGGGGAGCGGGTAACAAGATCTAGCGAGTTCTCATGTAAAATGTTTAATCTGTCCAACAAAAGCTACTTTAATCCGGTGGTAAATGAACCAGCCATTGATGCATACATCTCGGCTGTCAAAAATGAGATTGGTGTCCTGAAGTCTCTCCCTCGTACTGAGGGCTTCAGGTACCCCAACCTCACTGCGGCTGAGGTATATGCATTAGTTGAATTAAAAAAGGATATTGGCCTAACGATAAAACCCGCCGATAAAGGCGGTGCCGTTGTAGTGATGGACACCATCAAATACACCAAAGAGATCTTAAGGCAATTAAGTGACGTAAAAGTGTATAATCTGATATCATATGACCTCAAATTCAACATCATGCGAATAATTGAACAATGTGTGACAAAAGCTGTACAAGCAGGTATTATAGACGAGGGACTTAGAGAATATCTCACAGTTTCCCACCCCATTACCCCGGTGATTTATGTGTTGCCAAAAGTGCACAAAACAATGGTGGACCCACCGGGGCGCCCTATTGTTTCGGGCACCGATTCAGTGTTTTGTCACATATCAATTTTTTTAGACAAGGTGTTACGTGACTTTTCTACAGGGGGACTATCTTATATCAGAGACACGTCTGATTTCTTGATGAAATTGAGTAAGGTCAATCTTGATGAGGTGGGAAGGATCACACTGGTCTCGTTTGATGTCATATCCCTATATACTTCCATTGACCACCAAAAGGGTATTGCTGCGGTACAAGGTATGTTGGATATGTCATCAATGACACCAGAGGCTTGCTCTTTCATTATCTTGCTTCTCACTATTGTACTGGAACACAACTATTTCCTTTTTCAGGATACGTATTATGTCCAGAATGTGGCCCCAACGTACGCTAATATTTTTATGCGCCGGTTTGAGGAAGATGTCGTCTATGGGTCCCGCCATGCCCAATACATTTTGGGGTGGTGAAGATACATAGACGACATCTTCCTCATCTGGACAGGTACTGAACAACAGTTGCTAGACTTCCACCGCTACCTCAATGATGCGGACAGTGAGTTACAGTTCACTGTGACTTACTCAGACACCTCAGTTCAATTCCTTGATACCAATGTCGTGGTCTCCAATGGAATATTATCTACATTACTATATACGAAACCCACTGACAGGAATATGATGTTGAGGTATGAGAGCTGTCATCCACGCAGTATGGTAAAACATTTACCATACTCGCAATTTTTAAGAGCAAGGCGAATTGTAGCAGACAGTGAAACCCTTGAAAACACGGTTGATAGTATGGTTACTAAGTTTAAACAACGGGGTTACCCGGACAAACTGCTCGCTGAGCAGAGACAAAAAGCGCTAGCTGTAGACAGGGACTCCCTATTGCAGGGCAATGATAACAGGAAGACACAGAAAAAAATCACGTTTGTGTCCACCTATTCAGAATACAGCGGCGCAATTAACAAAATCCTGAAAAGACACTGGCCAATACTTGGTAGTTGCCTGAAAACGGTACCAGAATTTAGAACATCTCCCCTATGTGCCTACCGTAGGTGTAAAAATATAAGAGACCAACTGGTGAGAACGGATGTGGGACCTAAATCCATTGCCAGACAGACAACGTTGGCACCATCAGGCACGGGTTGTTTCCCGTGTCTGCATTGTGTTAACTGCAGCTTGAAACCGTAGGTCCAGGACATTCACACATCCTGATACGGGACAAATATATCCCATCAAGTTTCATTTAACATGTGACTCTTCATTTGTAGTCTATGTCCTATCCTGTCCATGCCAATTGCTATATGTAGGCGAAACTTCCACGGACTTGAAGACTAGGCTTAATAACCATCGCTATACAATCAGAAAGGGACGCAAAGATTTGCCAGTCCCGAGACATTTTGGGTTACTAGGGCACAAGGAAAAAGATCTTAGATGTTGGATCATAGATCAAGTTCCAATGCCACGGAGAGGTGGAGATCGGGTATCTCTACTCAAAAAAAGAGAAATGCACTGGATTCAGACATTACAAAGTCTGCATCCTAGAGGTTTAAATATTGATTATAGATATGGTGGAGTTTTGTGAGGAGGTCAGTTTGCCCCTATGTTCCACTGATGTAAGTTCCAAATTATCTCCTGTAGATGACAGATTCATTGGTTTAAAAAAGACAAAAAAATGCAAACACAAAATTATGAGTATCATATTGATTTTAATATATGTGTAATAAGTAATTTGATTAATATATGTCACTGACACTTTGTGTATTATCTTTTCAGAAGCACTTGCACAGAAGGCACCTCAGAAAACTGATGAACCTGAATGGTGGATGATGAGCCCACGAAAAATCAATTTTGTTGTGTTACTTTTTTTATCTCTGGGTTCCATGCGTATGTCCCGCTAAGATAAAATTTAAGGGGGAGCACTTTATACCTTTTCTCTGTAGCTGATACTGCCGTTTTTTCTAATAGCGTTCTGTTGTAATGAGGAGTACCCTCCCAGTTATACTGTATATTTAAGCAGGGCAAGATCCTACAATGCTGATGGCACTGACGTGCTGCTAGCATTGGGGCAACGAGTGGATTTGGGTTTACCATTTTGGAAAAGATGGTTACTCATCCAACCTGCGCTATAGTGGTATTCAACCACAGTAACTGATTATGTAGAACGAAGAAGGCAGTAAACTACAAAGGTAATGATTACTTTTTGCTCAGATTTCCTCTTCCAACATAACGGCAAATAGCCTGTTGTCGCTATTGCGCATGCGCCGCTGTGTGTAGTCATCGATGGGAGAAGGCGGTGACACATTATTGGGTGCGCCGCTGATGTCATCAGTAGGCGGCACCGTTATGCATCAGCCTGTCCCCCAGTGATGACGCGATGCGACCGGGACATGCGCCTTGGTCTCCTGAGGACGCGCCGATCAGCGCTATGGTATATGTGGGCACCATCATTCCCCCAGGTAGCAATTGATTAGTCTTCCCTATTTGCTCATGTGCACTATTACAGTTGATGCACTAATGATATATTGATGTGTTGCAGATGTAACCAATTTTATGTCTTATGGTGTTTTCATATGTAATTTGCTATATTATGGAGTTGTATTTTATGTAATGCACTAGTCACTTTAATAATCATGATCATTATGCGGTTTATGCACATATTTATATATTGTACACATGCATCATTTTTAAAGTATCAATTATGTTGTTTGATTGAATGTATGTATTGGCACACCTTTATATACCTGCTGTTCACTGTTCACCAATGCTTGAAAAAGGCTCATGCTTGAGCCGAAACGTCGCTTTTGCCACCATATGGGTGATTAACCACCTCCGGACCGCCTAACGCAGATTCGTGTTCCGGAGGTGGCAGCGCTGCGCACAGTCACGCATATACGCGTCATCTCGCGAGACGCGAGATTTCGCTCAAAGCCGGCCTGCGCATGCGCATCGCGGGCCGGCAAAAGTTAAAGAACAATTTAGTCACCAGCCTGCCAGCAAGGATCATTGGCTGGCAGGCTGGCGATTTTCAAAAAATCCAATCACAAGCCATATAACAGATCATACACTGCGTGCAGAATTATTAGGCAAATTAGTATTTTGACCACATCATCCTCTTTATGCATGTTGTCTTACTCCAAGCTGTATAGGCTCGAAAGCCTACTACCAATTAAGCATATTAGGTGATGTGCATCTCTGTAATGAGAAGGCTTGTGGTCTAATGACATCAACACCCTATATTAGGTGTGCATAATTATTAGGCAACTTCCTTTCCTTTGGCAAAATGGGTCAAAAGAAGGACTTGACAGGCTCAGAAAAGTCAAAAATAGTGAGATATCTTGCAGAGGGATGCAGCACTCTTAAAATTGCAAAGCTTCTGAAGCGTGATCATCGAACAATCAAGCGTTTCATTCAAAATAGTCAACAGGGTCGCAAGAAGCGTGTGGAAAAACCAAGGCGCAAAATAACTGCCCATGAACTGAGAAAAGTCAAGCGTGCAGCTGCCAAGATGCCACTTGCCACCAGTTTGGCCATATTTCAGAGCTGCAACATCACTGGAGTGCCCAAAAGCACAAGGTGTGCAATACTCAGAGACATGGCCAAGGTAAGAAAGGCTGAAAGACGACCACCACTGAACAAGACACACAAGCTGAAACGTCAAGACTGGGCCAAGAAATATCTCAAGACTATTTTTGTAAGGTTTTATGGACTGATGAAATGAGAGTGAGTCTTGATGGGCCAGATGGATGGGCCCGTGGCTGGATTGGTAAAGGGCAGAGAGCTCCAGTCCGACTCAGACGCCAGCAAGGTGGAGGTGGAGTACTGGTTTGGGCTGGTATCATCAAAGATGAGCTTGTGGGGCCTTTTCGGGTTGAGGATGGAGTCAAGCTCAACTCCCAGTCCTACTGCCAGTTTCTGGAAGACACCTTCTGCAAGCAGTGGTACAGGAAGAAGTCTGCATCCTTCAAGAAAAACATGATTTTCATGCAGGACAATGCTCCATCACACGCGTCCAAGTACTCCACAGCGTGGCTGGCAAGAAAGGGTATAAAAGAAGAAAATCTAATGACATGGCCTCCTTGTTCACCTGATCTGAACCCCATTGAGAACCTGTGGTCCATCATCAAATGTGAGATTTACAAGGAGGGAAAACAGTAAACCTCTCTGAACAGTGTCTGGAAGGCTGTGGTTGCTGCTGCACGCAATGTTGATGGTGAACAGATCAAAACACTGACAGGATCCATGGATGGCAGGCTTTTGAGTGTCCTTGCAAAGAAAGGTGGCTATATTGGTCACTGATTTGTTTTTGTTTTGTTTTTGAATGTCAGAAATGTATATTTGTGAATGTTGAGATGTTATATTGGTTTCACTGGTAAAAATAAATAATTGAAATGGGTATATATTTGTTTTTTGTTAAGTTGCCTAATAATTATGCACAGTAATAGTCACCTGCACACACAGATATCCCCCTGAAATAGCTAAAACTAAAAACAAACTAAAAACTACTTCCAAAAATATTCAGCTTTGATATTAATGAGTTTTTTGGGTTCATTGAGAACATGGTTGTTGTTCAATAATAAAATTAATCCTCAAAAATACAACTTGTCTAATAATTCTGCACTCCCTGTATTAGTAAATATGATCTGTTATATGGCTTGTCTGCTCCTCTGCTGGTCCTTTTCGTCGGTTGGATCCAGCAGAGGAGCAGACTGAACTGTGAGTAGCACCAACAGTACACTGTAGCCCCAGATCACCCCCCTGCACCCCAATTAACCCTTTGATCACCCCTTTGATCGCCCCTGTCAATCACTAGTGAAAGGAAAAAAAGTGATCAGTGTAAACTGTCACTTTTTTTTTTCCACTGGTATTGACTGTTAGGTTTTAGGGATAGTTTAGGCCCCTTGGTTAGGTAGTTTAGCGTGAGTTAGCGCCCAGCCCACCGCACCGCAGTCACTTATTCGCTGTTTAGCGTATCGCTAATCAGCATTTGTACTTTTATAGTATCTGTAAGTGATCAAAACTGATCACGGTCAGATCTATAATTGTATTAGTGTCACCTTAGCTCTCCCTCCACCCAAAACGCAGTGTTTGCCCGATCAGGCCTGATCGGTCGCCCACACGTGCGTTCACCCACGCCCGCCCCACCGCAGTGACAAAAAATATATATTTTTTTGATCACTGCACATTCATTTTACACGCACTGCGGCGATAAAAAAATCAGTTTTGATATTTTTTATCAACCGCAGCGGCCTCCGGTACTTCGCTAGCCTCCCCTTTGTAAGACAGGCTTGCTTTTTTTCTTGGGTAGTCTCAGGGAATACCCCTAAATTTTGTAGTCCAAAATGTCAAACAGGGGGTATTCTTCTGAAGAGGCCTACAGGATTATATGAACCTGTGGAAAGCAGTGGCTCTCTGACCCAAAGTTCGGACGAGGAGGTGGAGGTCCCTGATAGCACCAGGCGTACCAGGCCCCGTGTCGCTAGACCACAGGTTATGCAGGATCCGCTTCAAGAGCAGCAGAGTGGGGATGTCGCTGCCGGATCACGTAGTGAGGCATACACCAGCAGCGCAGCCCTCCCTGGACCTAGTACCAGCACTGCCGTACAACATGGTGACGTGGCGAGCACCAGAAGGGCAGTTGAAGCTGGTACGGTGGCACGTGCAGTAGTTACCCCGTCGCAGCCACCGCACAGACAGGCCCATAGAGCCCCTAGAATCCCTGAGGTGCTGGCAAACCCTGATTGGCAGTCACCAACTTCAGCCGCACCATTAGTTCCCCCTTTCACCGCCCAGTATGGAGTTCGGGTTGAGACGGCTCAAATCGGTTCGGCCCTGGGATTTTTTGAGCTGTTCTTGACTGCGGAGCTCTTGGACTTAGTCGTGGCAGAGACAAACCGGTATGCCACACAATTTATATCCGCCAACCCGGGAAGCTTTTATGCCCAGCCTTTCCGGTGGAAACCAGTCCAAGTTTCCGAAATTAATTTTTTTTTGGGCCTTCTCCTCAACATGGGTCTAACTAAAAAGCATGAATTGGGGTCATATTGGTCCACGAACCCGATTCATCACATGCCCATGTTCTCTGCTGCTATGTCCAGGGCACGATTTGAGGCCATCCTCCGTTTCCTGCATTTTAGCGACAACACCACCTCCCGTCCCAGAGGCCCCCCAGCTTTTGACCGGCTCCACAAAATTCGGCCCCTCATAGACCACTTCAACCAGAAATTTGCAGATTTGTATACCCCAGAGCAAAACATCTGCGTAGACGAGTCCCTAATACATTTTACCGGGCGCCTTGGCTTCAAACAATACATCCCAAGCAAGCGTGCCCGGTATGGGGTCAAATTGTATAAGGTCTGTGAAAGGGCCACAGGCTATACCCACAAATTTCGGATCTATGAGGGAAAAGATCAGACCCTGGAGCCGGTCGGTTGCCCTGACTACCTGGGGAGCAGTGGGAAGACAGTCTAGGACTTGGTGTCACCCTTATTCGGCAAGGGGTACCATCTTTATGTGGACAATTTCTACACAAGTGTGGCCCTCTTTAGGCATTTGTTTCTAGAACGGATTTGCGCCTGTGGCACCGCGCGAACTAGTCGCGTGGGCTTCCCCCAACGGCTTGTAACCACCCGTCTTGCAAGGGGGGAGAGGGCTGCCTTGTGTAACGAAGAACTGCTCGCGGTGAAATGGAGAGACAAGCGTGACGTTTACATGCTCTCCTCCATTCACGCAGACACGACAATACAAATTGAGCGAGCAACCCGTGTCATTGGAAAGCCCCTCTGTGTCCACGACTATAATGCGCTCATGGGAGGGGTGGACTTCAATGACCAGATGTTGTCTCCGTATTTAGTTTCCCGCAGAACCAGACGCTGGTATAAGAAGGTGTCTGTATATTTAATTCAATTGGCGCTGTATAATAGTTTTGTTCTCTACAGTAAGGCTGGGAGAACACGATCCTTCCTCAAATTCCAGGAAGAGATCATCGAGAACCTCCTGTATCCAGGAGGTTCCGTGGCCCCATCCACCAGTGTAGTTAGCCGTCTACACGAGCGACATTTCCCCAGTGTCGTTCCTGGTACCTCAACCCAACCGTCACCCCGAAAAAGATGTCGTGTCTGTAGCAGGAGTGGAATAAGACGTGACACCCGCTATTTTTGTCCTGACTGTCCTGACCACCCTGCCCTATGCTATGGAGAGTGTTTCCGGAAGTACCACACACAGGTACACTTAGCATAGGGATTGCATCTCACAGGACAGGCACACAGGGCTATTAGGGACCTTTTACTCACAGCTGCTGCAAACCTCCTTTCACCTGGGATAAAGTGCATAACGTACTTCGCCACATCTTTAGGCGATTTGCGCTTTGCACATTGTCCCATGGGGAAGGAGAGGTTTGTTCTATAAAGGTAAAAAAAACTAAACAAAAAAAGAAATACCGGTAAGTAAAAAAGTTAACGTTCAGTTAAAAAAGTTAAAAAAAAGTTTATATGTTCTGTTCAAAAGTTAATAAATTTATTGCGTTGCGGCCTGGTTTTTTCTTTTTTGTTTTGTTTTTTTTACCTTCCAGGTGGACCAACCGATCGACTAGCTGCAACACTGATGTGCATTCGGACAGAAGCATTGCGCTGCTGTCAGATTACACGCAAGTCGGTGTATGCGGCGCTGCAAGACGAGATTTCTCCTCTGCAGTAAAAGATACGTTTGCCGAGGCATATGAGCTGAGGAGGTGGCGGTGTTCATATACTTTGGCAAACACTTTGTATATATAAAAAAAAAAATCCCGGCAATGATTTATTCATCCACATCGATTGATGTGAATGGAGAAATCTGGTTTGCCAGGGCATACGAGCTAAGTGGGTATGGATGTTGGGCGGAGCTCCTATGTCCTGGCAGACGCCTTTCCCCTCCATTTTCTTTTTTTGGCAGAGATTTTTTCATCCACATTGATTGATGCGAATGAAGAAATCTGTGCCGTTCATTTTTTTCTTTCAGCCCAGAGGCTGAACGGAAAAAAAAAATCTCATTACCCGTATGCTCAATATAAGGAGAATAGCAGAAACTCCTAATGCTGGCCATACATGTAATGATTGCGGAGACCCTCAAATGCCAGGGCAGTACAAACACCCCACAAATACCACCATTTTGGAAAGAAGACACCCCAAGGTATTCGCTGAGGGGCATATTGAGTCCATGAAAGATTGAAATTTTTGTCCCAAGTTAGCGGAAAGGGAGACTTTGTGAGCAAAAAAATCAAAACAATCAATTTCCGCTAACTTGTGCCCAAAATTTTTTTTTTCTATGAACTCACCATGCCCCTCATTGAATACCTTGGGGTGTCTTCTTTCCAAAATGGGGTCACATGTGGGGTATTTATACTGCCCTGGCATTTTAGGGGCCCAAATGTGTGGTAAGGAGTTTGAAATCAAAAATGACCAGTGAAATCCGAAAGGTGCTCGTTATAATATGGGCACCTTTGCCCACCTAGGCTGCAAAAAAGTGTCACACATGTGGTATCTCCGTATTCAGGAGAAGTTGGGGAATGTGTTTTGGGGTGTCATTTTACATATACCCATGCTGGGTGAGAGAAATATCTTGGTCAAATGCCAACTTTGTATAAAAAAATGGGAAAAGTTGTCTTTTGCCAAGATATTTCTCTCACCCAGCATGGGTATATGTAAAATGACACCCCAAAACACATTCCCCAACTTCTCCTGAATACGGAGATACCACATGTGTGACACTTTTTTGCAGCCTAGGTGGGCAAAGGGGCCCACATTCCAAAGAGCACCTTTCGGATTTCACAGGTCATTTACCTACCTACCACACATTAGGGCCCCTGGAAAATGCAAGGGCAGTATAACTACCCCACAAGTGACCCCATTTTGGAAAGAAGACACCCCAAGGTATTCCGTGAGGGGCATGGCAAGTTCCTAGAATTTTTTATTTTTTGTCACAAGTTAGTGGAAAATGATGATTTTTTTATTTATTTTTTCTTACAAAGTCTCATATTCCACTAACTTGTGACAAAAAATAAAAACTTCCATGAACTCACTATGCCCATCAGCAAATACCTTGGGGTGTCTTCTTTCCAAAATGGGGTCACTTGTGGAGTAGTTATACTGCCCTGGCATTCTAGGGGCCCAAATGTGTGGTAAGGAGTTTGAAATCAAATTCTGTAAAAAATGACCAGTGAAATCCGAAAGGTGCTCTTTGGAATATGGGCCCCTTTGCCCACCTAGGTTGCAAAAAAGTGCCACACATCTGGTATCTCCGTATTCAGGAGAAGTTGGGGAATGTGTTTTGGGGTGTCATTTTACATATACCCATGCTGGGTGAGAGAAATATCTTGGCAAAAGACAACTTTTCCCATTTTTTTATACAAAGTTGGCATTTGGCCAATATATTTATCTCACCCAGCATGGGTATATGAAAAATGACACCCCAAAACACATTCCCCAACTTCTCCTGAATACGGAGATACCAGATGTGTGGCACTTTTTTGCAACCTAGGTGGGCAAAGGGGCCCATATTCCAAAGAGCACCTTTCGGATTTTACTGGTCATTTTTTACACAATTTGATTTCAAACTCCTTACCACACATTTGGGCCCCTAGAATGCCAGGGCAGTATAACTACCCCACAAGTGACCCCATTTTGGAAAGAAGACACACCAAGGTATTCCATGAGGGGCATGGCGAGTTCCTAGAATTTTTTATTTTTTGTCACAAGTTAGTGGAAAATGATGATTTATTTATTTTCTTTTCTTACAAAGTCTCATATTCCACTAACTTGTGACAAAAAATAAAAACTTCCATGAACTCACTATGCCCATCAGCGAATACCTTGGGGTGTCTTCTTTCCAAAATGGGGTCACTTGTGGGGTAGTTATACTGCCCTGGCATTCTAGGGGCCCAAATGTGTGGTAAGGAGTTTGAAATCAAATTCTGTAAAAAATGACCAGTGAAATCCGAAAGGTGCTCTTTGGAATATGGGCCCCTTTGCCCACCTAGGTTGCAAAAAAGTGCCACACATCTGGTGTCTCTGTATTCAGGAGAAGTTGGGGAATGTGTTTTGGGGTGTCATTTTACATATACCCATGCTGGGTGAGAGAAATATCTTGGCAAAAGACAACTTTTCCCATTTTTTTATACAAAGTTGGCATTTGGCCAAGATATTTATCTCACCCAGCATGGGTATATGTAAAATGACACCCCAAAACACTTTCCCCAACTTCTCCTGAATACGGAGATACCAGATGTGTGGCACTTTTTTGCAACCTAGGTGGGCAAAGGGGCCCATATTCCAAAGAGCACCTTTCGGATTTCACTGGTCTTTTTTTACAGAATTTGATTTCAAACTCCTTACCACACATTTGGGCCCCTAGAATGCCAGGGCAGTATAACTACCCCACAAGTGACCCCATTTTGGAAAGAAGACACCCCAAGGTATTCCATGAGGGGCATGGCGAGTTCATAGAATTTTTTATTTTTTGTCACAAGTTAGTGGAAAATGATGATTTTTTTTTTGATTTTTTTTTCTTACAAAGTCTCATATTCCACTAACTTGTGACAAAAAATAAAAACTTCCATGAACTCACTATGCCCATCAGCGAATACCTTGGGGTGTCTTCTTTCCAAAATGGGGTCACTTGTGCGGTAGTTATACTGCCCTGGCATTCTAGGGGCCCAAATGTGTGGTAAGGAGTTTGAAATCAAATTCTGTAAAAAATGACCAGTGAAATCCGAAAGGTGCTCTTTGGAATATGGGCCCCTTTGCCCACCTAGGCTGCAAAAAAGTGTCACACATCTGGTATCTCCGTATTCAGGAGAAGTTGGGGAATGTGTTTTGGGGTGTCATTTTACATATACCCATGCTGGGTGAGATAAATATCTTGGTCAAATGCCAACTTTGTATAAAAAAATGGGAAAAGTTGTCTTTTGCCAAGATATTTCTCTCACCCAGCATGGGTATATGTAAAATGACACCCCAAAACACATTCCCCAACTTCTCCTCAATACGGAGATACCAGATGTGTGACACTTTTTTGCAGCCTAGGTGGGCAAAGGGGCCCATATTCCAAAGAGCACCTTTCGGATTTCACTGGTCATTTTTGATTTCAAACTCCTTACCACACATTTGGGCCCCTAGAATGCCAGGGCAGTATAACTACCCCACAAGTGACCCCATTTTGGAAAGAAGACACCCCAAGGTATTCGCTGATGGGCATAGTGAGTTCATGGAAGTTTTTATTTTTTGTCACAAGTTAGTGGAATATAAGACTTTGTAAGAAAAATTTTTTTTAAAAGAAATCATCATTTTCCACTAACTTGTGACAAAAAATAAAAAGTTCTATCAACTCACTATGCCCATCAGCGAATACCTTAGGGTGTCTACTTTCCGAAATGGGGTCATTTGTGGGGTGTTTGTACTGTCTGGGCATTGTAGAACCTCAGGAAACATGACAGGTGCTCAGAAAGTCAGAGCTGCTTCAAAAAGCGGAAATTCACATTTTTGTACCATAGTTTGTAAACGCTATAACTTTTACCCAAACCATTTATTTTTTTTACCCAAACATTTTTTTTTTATCAAAGACATGTAGAACAATAAATTTAGAGCAAAATTTATATATGGATCTCGTTTTTTTTGCAAAATTTTACAACTGAAAATGAAAAATGTCATTTTTTTGCAAAAAAATCGTTAAATTTCGATTAATAACATAAAAAGTAAAAATGTCAGCAGCAATGAAATACCACCAAATGTAAGCTCTATTAGTGAGAAGAAAAGGAGGTAAAATTCATTTGGGTGGTAAGTTGCATGACCGAGCAATAAACGGTGAAAGTAGTGTAGGTCAGAAGTGTAAAAAGTGGCCTGGTCTTTCAGGGTGTTTAAGCACTGGGGGCTGAGGTGGTTAAAAACATACTCTTTTGAAGAAACGCTTGGAGTGCAGTCCGATTTTTTACTTTCTATAAGTGGGTAAGCACCTTTTACCATACTTGGATATTGCACCCGTCTATTTTCCATACTTTTTTAGGGTGGTGCTGCCAGTGTTTTTTTCCCCTAATATATATATATATATATATATATATATATATATATATGAAACCGGACAGCACTCCAGATAAAAATAAGTGGTTTATTCACCCATGTGGTGTAGGCAACGTTTCAGCTCATACAAAGAGCCTTTTTCAAGCAGCCTTTGTATGATCTGAAACGTTGCCTAAACTTTTCTTTAGAGTTTAAAGCAGCTTCAGCACTATAATAAAATAATTTACTTACAAAAGAAGCTATTCAGTGTGCTGTGCTGTCCTCTGCTTGCTTCCGCGGATCTTCCCCTCCTTTCAGTCTCTCCATAGTGCACAGGTGCACTGTTATGGGGAATCTGTGGATGACACACTGTTATGGGGGATCTGTGGATGACACTGTTATGGGGGATCTGTGGATGACACACTGTTATGGGGGGCCTGTGGATGACATATGACTGAGGAGGGCTATCAGGGGACATTATACAGGGGTAATTTAACTGAGGGGTATCAGGGTAAATTATACAGGGGGTAATATAACTATGGGGTATCAGGGTACACTATACAGGGGTAATATAACTGAGGAGGGCTATCAAGGACATTATACAGGGGTAATATGTTATATTACCTCTGTATAATGTCCCCTGATAGCCCTCCTAAGTTATATTACCCCTGTATAATAATGTCCCCTGATACCCCTTAGTTATATTACCCCTGTATAATAATGTCCCCTGATACCCCTTAGTTATATTACCCCTGTATAATAATGTACACGGATACCCCTTAGTTACATTACCCCTGTATAATAATGTCCCCTGATACCCCTTAGTTATATTACCCCTGTATAATAATGTCCCCTGATACCCCTTAGTTATATTACCCCTGTATAATAATGTACACGGATACCCCTTAGTTATATTACCCCTGTATAATAATGTACACTGATACCCCTTAGTTATATTACCCCTGTATAATAATGTACACTGATACCCCTTAGTTATATTACCCCGCCCTGTATAATTTAACCTGATACCCCTCAGTTATATTATATAACTGAGGGGTATCAGGGTACATTATACAGGGGTAATATAAGTGAGCAGGGCTATCAGGGACATAATACAGGGGTGAGGGGTAAGATAAGTTATATTACCCCTGTAAAATGTCTGATAGTAGCCTAGCCCTCCTCAGTTATATTGCCCCTCATGTACCCTGATACCCCTAGTTATATTACCCCCTGTATAATTTTTATATTATATAACTGAGGGATATCAGGGTAATACAGGCGACAACAGAGGATTCATAGCACTGTGGGCCAGGGGGGGTACATACTTCTTTTTTTATATGCCCTCACCTCGCCAGCTAGCAGGCGGCCAGGCGCGCAGGGTACTCAGATGCAGCGTAGCGTGACGTGACGTGACGTCAACTCAGCCTGCGCCGCACAGCACGCACTCCCTCTCTGCCTCCGCCGTGTCCGGGACTCCGCCCCCTATTTGAATACTAGCCACCGCCCACCAAGTATTGTAAATGAATTGACAGTGCGGCGGGCGGCGGCAGCCAGCAAAACAGACAAGGGGAATCAGCTGGGGGGCAGTGCGCACGGAGGTGACGAACCTATTAGGGTGTGCCCAGGCACACCCGGCACACCCCGTGCGCACGCCTATGAAGCCCACCCCTTTCAAAAAATGGAGAGGCTGGCAGTAAAACGCAATTTACAAACATTTTAAACAGAATTTGCAACTTTTGTTTATCAGTTTTCTGGTGTACAAGAATGAAAAATCTCTCCTTGTGCTGTGGACTACCAAAAGCAGTGGACATAATAATTAGAACGGATCAGTTTGTATTATCTTTAACATAGCCAAGACGGATCCGTCTTGAACACTATTGAAAGTCAATGGAGGACGGATCCGTTTTCTATTGTGCCAGATTGTGTCATAGAAAACGGATCCGTCCCCATTGACTTACATTGTGGCTCAGTTTCGTCAGACAAACACCAAAGCGGAATGGAGACGGAACGAAGGCAAACTGAGGCATACTGATGCATTCTGATTGGATCCTTTTCCATTCAGAATGTATTAGGGCAAAACTGATCAGTTTTGGACCGCTTGTAAGAGCCATGAACGGATCTCACAAACGGAAAGCCAAAACGCCAGTTTTATCATGGTTGCTGTAGTTTGTGTGACCAGTGACAGTGACCAGTGAAATAGGGGAAACATTGGCCAGTAAGATAGAGCAGCATCCAGGAAGAGAGGGGAGCTAGTAAGCAGTAAGATAGGACAGAGACCAGTAAGATAGGATGAATAATAACCAGTATGATAGGGTAATGACCAGTAAGACAGGACAGTGGAAATGTCAGACTATTAAGACCACTGATACATACGATAATGGGCGATACAGTAATTAATAATGGGTAAGTTGTGAGAGTCACCCACAATAAATATCATCCATAACCCCAATTGTAGTATCAAAACACGGATTTTACTGATTCATGACCATACCCAAAAACAGGACATTGAGATAACCCATAATTCCCAACATATCTTCTTTGGTGTTCTATATCATCAATCTCAGTGAATTGAAGATAGGACAGTTAGCAGTAAAATAGGGCGGACAGAGACCAGTAAGGTAGGGTAATAACCAGTAAGTTAGGACAGTGACCAGTAATATATGGAAGTGAATTGTAAGATAAGGCAGTGATCTGTAAATTAGGGTGGGAAGTGACCAGTACGATGAAGGGGGTAGTGAATAGATAAACCAAAGGCACTGGAACCTTATTGGCTGCTATGAACAAGCTCCACTCGTCTTATGCAGTGGTTTAGATGAACCTCTTCATACACATAAATCGTCCCATACAGTTCCCTGGTCCAGTAATGATCCCCCTCCTGCAATGTCTGACTGAGAATTTACCATGATCTAAAGAGGGGTCGCCTACTTCACTACAGACACACGGATGCTTCTCTCTTGCAGACAGAGGGGGTGATGCAGCAAAGCTGGGAGACATCTTCCTCCTCCTGCAGCCGGCAACCAGGAATGACAGTTTGTAACAGCAATTATCATTCATGTTTCTGAGGGGAAGTGCTGATTGGTTGATCAGATTCTAATCCACCAATCAGCAGCTCTCTGTTCTCTACAGCCTGGGACTGGAGGAGCACACAACAGCCCGAGCCCTGAGTGCAGTACAACTGATGTTTGCGACTGCGAGGTGTACTGCATTTTCTTGATTAAAGGATCAATTATTACCCCCATAGCAAAGTGTTGGTAGGGTTGATGCAAATTACATTTCCCATTAGTGTCCATACTTTTGCTCTTTTTTCCCTGAAATACCTCAACTTTTTTGTTTATAGCAAGGTACATATGGTTAAAGGAAAACATTTTTTTTTATTTCACTATGCCGTAAATAATCATTATTATTAATCCCACTAGATGGATTTTATCCCGTTCCTGTTATTTTTCACCTTCCTGACAGAGCCTAGTTTTAAAAATCTGTAACTTTGGGATGCTTTAATTATCCAAGCCATTAAGAGACTCTTTTGCTAAATTTTCTAAATTTTTATTTCTCTGCTTTTGTATTTAACTTTTTTGTGATATGTTTAATTTAATTCTGTATTTGGGATAAAAAGCAAAAAGAAAAGAAAACTCACGTTCAACTCACGAATCGCATCCACGCGGAATACTCGCCCGTGTGAAAGGGGCCTTAGAGGTTTGGAAGCAAATCCTGTAATTTTTCAGAAAATTTCCAAAACCCACTTTTTAAGGACTAGTTCAGGTCTAAAGTCACTTTGTGAGGCCTACATAATAGAAACCACCCAAAAATGACCCTATTTTAGAAACTACACCCCTCAAGGTATTCAAAACTGATTTTTACAAACTTTGTTAACCCTTTAGGTGTTCCACAAGAATTAATGGAAAATAGAGATACAATTTAAAAATTTCACTTTTTTGGCAGATTTTACATTTTAATCCATTTTTTCCAGTAGCAAAGCAAGGGTTAACAGCGAAATAAAACTCAATATATATTACCCTGCTTCTGAGGTTTACAGAAACACCCCACATTTGATCGTAAACTGCTGTAAGGGCACATGGCAGGATGCAGTAGGAAAGGAACGCCATATGGTTTTTGGAAGGCAGATTTAGCTGAACTGGTTTTTAGATGCCATGTCCCATTTGAAGCCCCCCTGATGCACCCCTACAGTAGAAACTCAAAAAAGTGACCCTATTTTGTAAACCACGGGATAAGGTGCCAGTTTTATTGGTACAATTTTGGGGTACATATGATTTTTAATTGCTCTATATTACGTTTTCTGTGAGGCAAGGTAACCAAAAGATTTATGTTTTGGCACCGTTTTTATTTTTAATTTTTAACATTCATCTGACAGGTTAGATCATGCGCTATTTTTATAGAGTAGGTTGTTATGGACGCAATGATATCAAATATGTCTACTTTCTATGATGTTTGTTTCAGTTTTACATAATAAAGCATTTTTTAAAACAAAAATTAGGTTTTTGTATCTCCATTTTCTGAACACCCTATTTTTGGTATTTTTCTGCCGATCGTCTTGTGCAGGGGCTCGTTTTTTGCAGGAAGAGTTGACGTTTTTATTGGTACCATTTTTGGGTACATATGTTTTTTTGATCATTTATTATTATACTTTATGGGGCAAGTTTTTATTTATTTATTTTTACAGCGTTTACCTGAGGGATTAGGTCATGTGACTTTTTTATAGAGCAGATCGTTACAGACGTGGCAATACCTAATATGTCTACTTTTTCTTATTTATTTAAGTTTTACACAATAATAGCATTTTTGAAGCTGAAATAATGATATTTTAGTGTATCCATAGTCTGAGAGCCATAGCTTTTTTATTTTTGACCGATTGTCTTAGGTAGAATCTCATTTTTTGTGGGATGAGGTGACGGTTTGATTCGTACTATTTTGGGGGTATACGCCTTTTTGATCACTTGCTGTTGCAATTTTTGTGATGTAAGGTGCCAAAAATGGCTTTTTTTTTACACAGTTTTTATTTTTATTTTTTTTACGGTGTTCACCTGAGGGGTTAGGTCATGTGATATTTTTATAGAGCGAGTTGTTACGGACGTGGCGATGCCTAATATGTATATTTTTTTTTATGTATTTCACTTTAGCACAATAATAGCAGTTTTGAAAAAACATAAATTACTGTATGTTTTAGTGTCTCAATGTTCTGAGAGCTATAGCGATTGTCTTAAGTAGTGCTCATTTTTTGCGGGATGAGGTGACGGTTTTATTGATACCATTTTGTGGGACATACGCCATTTTGATCGCTTGGTGTTGCACTTTTTGTGATGTAAGATTACAAAAATGGCTTTTTTTTACACCGTTTTTTTATTTTTATGGTGTTTATCGGACAGGGTGGATCATGTGATATATTTATAGAACCGGTCCCACCTAATATGTGTTTTTTTTCCCCTGTTTTTTATGATAAAATAAGGGAAGAGGGGCGTTTTTCTTTTTAAAAACTTTATTAATTTTCTAAACAAAAATATTTTTAACTTTTTTTCTTTACCTTAAGGCCTCATGCACACGGACGTTTTTTTTTGCGGTCCGCAAAAACGGTTTCCGTTGTTCCGTGATCCGTTTTTTCATCCGTGGGTCTTCCTTGATTTTTGGAGGATCCACGGACATGAAAAGTGAAAAAAAATAATAAGTCAAGTTTGCATTGAAAATGATAGGAAAAACGGACACGGATCACGGACACGGATGACTATCTTGTGTGCATCCGTGATTTTTCACGGACCCATTGACTTGAATGCGTCCGTGAACCGTTGTCCGTGAAAAAAATAGGACAGGTCATATTTTTTTCACGGACTGGAAAAACGGATCACGGACGCGGAAGCCAAACGGTGCATTTTCCGATTTTTCCACGGACCCATTGAAAGTCAATGGGTCCGTGAAAAAAAAAGGAAAACGGAACAACGGCCGCGGATGCACACAACGGTCGTGTGCATGAGGCCTATTTCCGATGTTCACTTTTGGGGGTCTGATCCCCTCTGCAATGTATTACAATACATCTGTATTGTAATGTATTGCCTGTTCGTGTACTACAGTGAGTACTACAGCCAAATGCTGTCCGGGTATGCTGGGAGTTGTAGTTTTGCAACAGCTGGAAGCACACTGGTTCTGAAACACTGGCCTAGGAGACCCAGCCTGAGGCTGGCTCTCCTCGCACCCGTAGAAGGCAGGTCCCGATGCCGTGTAAGGCATTGGGCAGCCTCTGCACGGCATCGGGCTGCCTTCTGACACATCGAGTCCCCGCCACGGCAGCGCGGGGACTCGATGCGCTCCCTCACCCGACACAAATCCCTTCTATGTCGCGGTCAGCGCGGACCGCGTCATAGAAGGGGTTAATCCGCTGGCATCGGCTTTTACAGCGATGCCAGCGGATACAGCGGGGGCCCGGCTACCAGGGACTGCCGGGCCCCTGAAGTGATCGCGCGCGCACCGCTCCAGCGCCCGCCTGATCACCATAACGTACTATTACGTCAAATTGCGGGAATGCAGTGGCTTCCAAGACGTAATAGTATGTCATGTGTCGGGAAGGGGTTAAGAAAAACAGCAGAGTGAACATGAGATATGTCACATCTCATTCACTATGCTGGTACTGTATTAGGCCTTATTCACACATCAGTCTTTCGTTAGTGATTTCCATCAGTGATTTTGAGCCAAAACCAGGTGCGGCTCTAAACACAGAACAGGTGCAGATCTTTCCCTTAGGCTGGGTTCACACTTGAGCGTTTTACAGCGCGTTCAAACGCGCTGTAAAACGCTCAACACATGAAAACCAATGCTTCCCTATGGCCCTGGTTCTCACTTGAGCGTTTTACAGCGCTGAAAAACGCGCTGTAAAACGCCCTACGCTCAAACAAGTACTTGAGCTTCTTTGGGGCGTTTTGACGCGCGTTTGTGGCCATAGGACATTGCAGTCAATCACACAAACGCGCGTCAAACGCGCGTTTATTATTGCAAAAAGCGCTCGTCAAAAACGTGCGTCAAAAACGCGCGTTAAACGCGCATATCAAAGACGCTCAGGTCTGAACCCAGCCTTAGGGCTTGTTCACACGAACGTAAGGGCTCCGACCGTGGGGCAGCCGCATGCGGATCGCAGACCCATTCACTTGAATGGGGTCCGTGATTCGTCCGTTCCGCAAAAAGATAGAACAAGTTCTATCTTTTTGCGGAACGGAACACTAAAGAAGAACTCCGTAGGGTGCTTCCGTGGGGTTCCGTTCCGTGCCTCACCGCATCTCTGGATTTGCATAGCCATTCAAGTGAATGGGTCCGCATCCGTAATGCGGAATGCACACGGCTGGTGACCCGTGTATTGCGGAACCGCCGTATGCGCCCCGCAGCACGGGCACGGAGCCCTTACGTTCATGTGCAAGAGGCCTTTTACCTTATATCTGTAAAGGCTCCAATTCTGGTTTTGGCTCACAATCACTGACCAAACACTGACGTATAACTAAGGCAACATGCACACGACCGTATGTGTTTTCCGGTCCGCAAATTGCGGATCTGCAAAAAAAAAACGGATGACATACGTATGTCATCCTTTTTTTTTGCGGATCCATTGTAACAATGCCTAAAACGGACAAGAATAGGACATGTTATATTTTTTTTGCGGGGCTACGGAACGAACATACGGATGCGGATAGCAAATGGTGTGCTGTCCGCATTTTTTGCGGACCCATTGAAATGAATGGGTCCGCATCCTATCCGCAAAAAAAACGGAACGGACACGGAAACAAAATACGTTTGTGTGCATGAGGCCTAAGGCTACATGCACACGAATGTTGTTTGTTTCCGTGTCCGTTCCGTTTTTTTTTGCGGATAGGATACGGACCCATTCATTTCAATGGGTCCGCAAAAAATGCGGACAGCACACCGTGTACTGTCCACATCAGTATGTCTATTCCGTAGCCCCGCAAAAAAAAATATAGAACATGTCCTATTCTTGTCCGTTTTAAGCATCGTTACAATGGATCCGCAAAAAAAATAAAAACGAATGGCATACGGATGTCATCCGGGTTTTTTTTGCGGACCGCAAAACACATACGGTTGTGTGCATGTAGCCTTATGCTTGTTTTTCTGCCCAAAATCCACGCAGTACAAACGCAATCAGCACCGTGTGCAGCCACCCGCACATGATGTGGATTACATGCAGTTTTTCTGTGCAGAATAGCAGCGTAATTCAGTAAGGCCAGATGCACACGAGGGGGGGTGAACGCACATAAGATCCACACGAATTTCCATGTGGATTTATGTGCATTTCAACAGCATATCTGCACCAAAATCCGCAATGTCTAATTGCAGATTTTGGTGCGGATTAGATGCGGTTTTGCCACAGAGCTCACCGCACTATTAAAAAGGGCAAAATCCGCAGCTAACACCGCAAACACAATTGACATGCTGCAGATCTGGAAGTCCCCAATGCAGGTCAATTTCTGCATGGAAAAAATCCACATGTACATGAGGTTTGTGTAATGTCATACACTTCAGTAGTACTGTATTACGCTGCGGTTTTTCTACACGGGAATCTGTGCGGAAAAAAAACACAGATTCCACAATGTGCGTAGATGACCTAACCAAAAAGTGAAGGAGATGTGTGTGACATCTCATTCACTTAGCTTTTTTCTTATGTGCGGAAACTGACCTGTTGTGTGGATTTTAACCCTTTTGCTACCAGCGCCATACATGTACGGTGCTGGAGCAATGTGTAAATATGTCGCCTGCTCGCACGTGCAGCTGGCGTCATGGCCGGCTGGTCTCTGCTATTTCTAACAGCAGAGACCTGCGGCTAATTACCGTGACCGGCAATAATGCAGATCTCGGTAATTAAAGGCTTTAGATGCCGTGATCAAGTGACATCACGGCATCTTATGTGTCGACATCCCATGTGATAGTTGCTTTGAATGCTCTGAGCCTCACTGACAAGACGCACAGCATTCATGCTGCAATTCTTATTTTGTAGAGAAAAAAGGACAATGCAACAGCACTCTACAAACCAGATAAAGTCCAATAATGCCATAGTCACAAAAAACATTCGTCTTACAGAGATCGCCTTGACGTCCGGCAGACGGGCTCAGATGGTTTTGTACAAAATGCATTTGCCAAGCATCTCACTTTATAAATAGGCGTAGAATTAGCACTTGAATGTTTTTGGGACTATGGCATTGTTGTACTTTATCTGATATGCAGGGTGCTGCTGCATTGTCTTTTTTCTCTATGTTTCGTGCACTCCTGTTCAGCCTTTCCGCCCCATAGGCTGATTTTAATTAGTTTCAGTATAAGGCCGAATGTACACGGCCGTGAGCAGTCCGTGGTATCCCGGCCTGGCATCCTGCTGAGAGCAGGAGCACACGGCGTCATTGGTTGCTATGACGCTGTGCGCTTCATGCCGCCGCTGCACTACAGTAATACACTCGTATCGTGTTCCACGGCCATGTGCATTCGGCCTAAAGCTGTGGCCTGCTCTCACTACATTCTTTGGAAGCCGTCTGGTGCCCGGAGAGGTATGGAGTGGGCTCGGCCTGCATGTTGGTACCTGCATCCCATGGAAGTAATAGAGGCCTTTATGGCACCAAAAATGGAAAAAGGCAGAGTGGACCCAGCATGCATGTGGAACTAACACTTCCTGAACTTTATGGCGGCCATTATGGCGCATAACAGGTAGTATTTAGTGTTAGGACCCGTCTTACAGAGATCGCCTTGACGTCCGGCAGACGGGCTCAGATGGTTTTGTACAAAATGCATTTGCCAAGCATCTCACTTTATAAATAAGCGTAGTATTAGCACTATAATATTTTTTGTGACTATGGCATTATTGTACTTTATCTGGTTTGCAGAGTGCTGTTGCATTGTCTTTTTTCTCTGTTTTTGGCCATGGCAGCGTACACCTGCACACTGGGAGGTGCTGACTAACCCCATTTTCTGCACAATTCTTATTTTGTCCACCAGGTGGCAGGCCAACATAAGAAATAAGCAATATACAGTAATACTCATTTTAAAAATCCCTGATTGTCCCACAAAAATGGGCCCTTATACAGCTCAGTAGGCATAAGTATAAAAAGTCTATGGGGTCAGAATATGGTGCTGTAAAAAAAACTTTTTTTTATTTCAAAGTTTACATTTATTTTTACACTAATTAGGCATAAAAAAAAACTATACATATGGGGTATGATTGTAAAAGTACTGACCCAGAGAATGAAGGGCATGGGTTAGATTTGCTGCAAACGAAACACTGTGGGAACAAAACCCATAAAACGGCATTAGAAAGTACAACTTGTAATGCAAAAAATAAGCTTTCATACAGCTGTGACCAAATATGAAAAAGGAAAATAGGGAAGAAAAATGAAACTGCAAAAACCTCCAGTATCCTAAGGGTTAACATTTACAGCATGTCCCCATGGACTTCAGTGGAGTTGTTTACATACACAGAAAATCTGCAACACAATAACGCAATAAATAATGCGGTTTTATGAGCCCTTTTGTGTGGATTTTCATGGGCATCTACAGGATTCAGTGACGGCAGTAAATCGGATCCTAGGGAACACTCGCTGTACTACAGGTAGCACCTGGCGGGCATTGGCGGGTATTTATTGCGCGCTTTTCTAGCGCCTGTCCCCAGGTCATGGCCTGTATTATCACCACACACAACGGCAGCGCCCCCGGGCATTAACTTCTTCATATTCTGACTGCATTATTGGGTTAACACTCAAAGGGGCGTGTCTGAGTTTAAAGAACAGCAAAACATTACCCTAGCAACCGAACTGAAAGGGGGAGGAGCGTATCGCCAGTGGCTGGCTACTTCCGTAAATACATGACGTCATACCAGGGCCGTACCATTGTATGTTTTCAGATTTTTATATTCATTTTCATCTGTTTAACGTTCCCACACGGAAACACTTGTATAAGAGACTGCCCGTACTACGAGCCCATACGTTTCCAGGTGATAGTCGACGGGGAGAACACGAAGGAGCCGTTCTCTATTCACAGTCGCCCATGTTCTTTGGTACGTTCCACACCTCCCCCATCGATCAGCTGTGAGCTGAACAAAAACATCAGAACGGCTGGAAGTGAACCTGTGCTGCGATACAGTGCTAGTGCGGGGACAGGACACCGGAGCTCTTACCCTCGCCGCCAGGGGGCGCTGCACTCCGGGGGAGAAATCCTCGCACTGCTGAATATCCTTCTTTAGGACCTTCGGAACCGGCCAGCACTCCATGACTTCATCATAACACCTGACTGACCCCCGTCCTGATTACCAGCCAGTGCCCTCGGATTGTGGCTCTGTAAAGTGACAGGTGAGTAAACAGGTGGGAGTGTTGCAGCTTGCAGTAGGACTACAAGTCCCAGCACAACAGGCAGAGACCTGGATGGCTCAGAAGAGGCAGTCCTCCCACTATAGCCATGTCTGTATAGTGCACTGATGACCAGGGCAGTGTTCCTGCCTGCTGCTTCCCATCACTGAGAGAAATTAGCTGTCCAATAGTTGGTGTGTATAACAGAAGATGTGTGTGTGTGTGTGTAAGTAACAGAAGATGTGTGTGTGTGTGTGTGTGTGTGTGTGTGTGCAACTGGCCATCTGACCAATGATTGGTCAGAAAATCTGTCCTCTAACCTGTTGGTGTAAGACAGGTCTAAATTCAACGCTGTATCAGTAGAGAAGTGAGATGAGGGGGCAAACAAGACCCCCATCTGATGCTGCCTGTCCATAGAACCTAACAGGTGTAAATCCAACATAGACCCTTGGTGCCCCTTACAGGGGACAGGACCACATTCTTCAGAATTGGCTTTAGATCAGGTTTGCAGGATCCTGTCAGAATCCGCAGGATTTGCTGAGGGAAGTCGTCTGTCTGACCGGCATCTCTTACACCTGAACCAGAAGAGATCCATACCGAACAGTTTCTCCTTAAAGGGTTTCTGTCACCTGGAAAATGGGTATTAAGCCTGCTGATATTTGCGATGTGCTAATGTCAGCTGAACATAACTATATATTAGTGGCATCTCTCTGCCTAAAGCCTTTATTGAGAAAAACGAACTTTTATAATATGCTAATTATCCTCTAGGAGCAGGGGGGGCGTTGCACCTGCTCCTAGAGGCTCCGTTTGCCCACCTCTTTTCACGCCCTTCTTCTCTTGATTGACAGGGCCAGGGCAGCGCTGCTCTCCTCCCGCCGGCCGTGTCTGCAGTGTATCTCTTGCACCGTTCACTATTTGGCACAGGCGCAGTGAGGGAAGAACGCTTGGTGGCTGCTGGCTTCCTCACTGCGCCTGCGCCAAATACTGAGCGGCGTGAGAGTTACACTGGAGACACGGCCGGCGGGAGGAGAGCAGCGCTGCCCTGGCCCTGTCAATCAACAGAAGAAGGGCATTAAAAGAGAACTGTGCATGGTCCAGGCCACCAGAGAGGCCAGCACTTTTCCTATAGTAGATTGCTAGGTGGTCACAACTCCTGGATATGAGCAGAGTATAATGTGATGGGAAAATGAATCAAGCCAGCATAGAAGGCAATATGGACAATTTGAAAATCGCTGGCAACCCCAGCAGTAGTGTTGAGCGAACTTCTGTTTTAAGTTCGGCGTCTAAAGTTCGGCTTCCGGTTAGCGGAGGATCCCAATATGGATTCCGAATTCCGTTGTGGTCCGTGGTAGAGGAATCAATAATCGGCCATTATTGATTCCGCTACCACGGACCACAACGGAATTCGGAATCCATATCGGGATCCTCCGCTAATCGGAAGCCGAACTTTAGACGCCGAACTTAAAACAGAAGTTCGCTCAACACTACCCAGCAGTCAAACCTCCATCAATCAGATCTATTCACAGGATACAGGATGTGTTCTTATGGTGGAACTACCCCTTTAATGGTATTGACCGTGACAACCCTACATGTATAGGTCTCCTTTTATAAAGAGAGAACTTGGATTACACATCCACATGCTATATGCTTTGGTCTATTGCTTCTCAGCAAAATGTATTATCTGTTCATAAGGCACTTTGTATACGTTTTGATCAGAATGCATAATAAGCCCACTCACCACATCAAGGTGACCTCTGTCAAGTGGGTCCCTACATTAATTTACTCCAACATGTCACTTGGCACTGACCCACAGGCACAAAAGCCACCATGCAGCCCTGCCCCATATGAACAGATCTCAAATGATCACCTTTCCATGTGGTCTCAGAAACCAAACTGAGACCAGGTAGGTATTAACCCTTATGCAGTCTCCTGCTAGTTGAACCACCTGGGTGGAATGGGAAGAGTGCTGCTGATACCATAAAAAAAGCATATTTTAGAATATGTAGATCTCAACTTTCAGTATAAACTTTAGGCTTCTACACTTTTGAGGGACCACAGTGCCAGGCATAGAGTGGAGTTAGACTCGATGGAAGTGAAAGTCTTGTAAATGATGCTAAGCCAGGACAAGTGAGCTGTATGTGACACCACCCTTCCTGAGAGTACAGACAGAACCTCCTACACTTACCACAGATGGGTGGTCTCTTCCTTCGCACTGCTCGGACCTGTTACCATAATAAACCAGCAGCTTATCTTGACCACTACTGACTGCTAGGAGACCACACGTTATTTTATTCTCACACAACTGACCGTAACACTCAGCACAGATACTTTTGTACTACCTAGTTTTGGAGGTGCCTCCTGCACAAGTTCTACTTCTCTGGGTTTACTCTGAAGGTTCCTTTTTTAGCTTGAGAGCCTCATTTGTTGACTGTGTTAAGTTGCATGATGGGAAAATGATAAAAGTAGTCAAACAAACATTGGGCTACCTGAAATTCTAAAAAGTAGGCTAATCGTAGACAATGTGATAATAGAAAAAATATTCATTACTTGCCAGTTAAAGGGAGTCTTTCTCTAGGACATTCACCGTAAAGCCAGGCACAGTGCGGGAGATTTATCAAAACTTTCAGAGCTCCTGAATGAAAGGTGGAATCTGATTGGTTGCTAAACTTTACATCAGTTTTGATAAATCTCCCAGAATGTCTTGCAGAACTAGCTCAATGTAAAGATACCTTTCATTTAGCGATCCATTGCTTCATTCTGGAGCACACGTTATCCACATGTAAATGAGCAGTTAAGTGCACTGTGGGTAACAACGGTGGTAGCAATGACGTGGCTTAGTGATTAGGCTACATATGTACAGCAGAGTATGTTAAAAAGTGAGTAATGGTTATATTTTATTTTATAGAGAAAGATTTGATCGGCACTGCTAGTCGCTGAAGGTGGTGCTCAGTGATTAATGGTGTTCAAAGTCAGATCTAGTAAACCACAGCACTCAGTTGGATTGCAACATCCAAATTTGATAAGAAGCCATTGGCCAAAGTTTCGGTCTAACCTAGACCTTGTTCACGGCCGTAATATTGGCCCGCCAAGTAGTTGTATGGAGGATGGCGTGATGACACGTCATCCTTCCTACAACTACCGTACTTGGCTGCCAATATTACGGCCGTGAACACGGTCTAGGTTAGACCGAAACTTTGGTCAATGGCTTCTTATCAATTTTGGATGGAATAAAGAATCTTCACTATTTTGCAATACAACTGAGTGCCGTGGCTTACTATATCTATATTTTATTTTATCACATTGCTTCCTGTATTTTTTTTGTTTTTTTTACATCCCAGACAACGTCTTTTAAAAACTTCACCGAAAAGATGCTCACCTATGTTCTCTAGCTAGTAAGACTATGCACTTTTTTTTCTTCATAGAAACATAGAATGTGTCGGCAGATAAGAACCATTTGGCCCATCTAGTCTGCCCAATATACTGAAATGATCACTTGCCCTTGCTGCACAACAAATCATAAGAGGCCTTTACTCTGTAATAAAAAAATTACTGATTATTTTGAAGTAGCTTGAGTATTTAATTGGGGAACTTTTAAATTTTTATTTATTTCTTTTTTAACTGGTCATAGTAAGGATGGGTTCAAATGTTGCAGATGCATTGCAGTTGGAACCATGCCAACCTATGGATTGTCATGGTTTTCAAATTTACCTGCAGGCGAATTGATAGTGTTACCTATCAATAGTAAAGTCTGTGATTACCCCTTTAATGGAGGATCATCAGGGTATATGACACTTGAGTCCGAATCCATTGCTAGCACTTAGTCATTCAACCTGTTCATCTTGTTAATGCTATGTGATTATTGTCAAAGGTAAAATATGCTGTCTTTGCAGATACTAAAATGCCATTTAGTGATGATAAACCCTTTGGAAATGAGGACCGGATGAGCGATTCTGATGGCTCACGCCTGTCAGAAAGTATGGCTTGTTCCTCCAGTGACAGCGATTCTCCCAGGGAAAGTTTTACCAGCGACACGTCCAGCAAGCACGCTTCTCCTGTGTGTAAGTCAGTTGTGGATGGTATTCATTATGATGCATGAATTGTATTCATAGTTTCATACCTTGTATTTGTATACTGCATAACTGCTTTCGGCGTATACACCTAAAAGGAATGTGCACATGTTGTTGTGGTGCTCCAACATATGGCAGCTGTTATACACCTCTCCGAGGTTGACTGGACAAGTCTAGGACATTATTCTAGAATAGTCCTAGGAAGCAGACCTGAAAACCTTTTGAACAGGTCACTTCATACACTTAGAAGTTGCGTATACATTGACTTGGTCAGTCACCATGAAGGATCCCCTTCTCAATCTGTGTGGTAGCATACCCGTTAAACTGTTATCTGCCAAACCCACCAAAAACAGCAGAATCACCCGACAATCTAATGTCCATGCCCAGACGATGTCAGGCAATTTGTTGAATTTCAACACCCAATCATTTTGTTCTCCAAGGAGATAAGCCACCACCAGGGGTGTTCGGCAGCAGCTTTCTCCTCTCTGCCCATTGAAACTTCAGAAGCTTTCAGCCAAAGCCAGGAGAGAGAGAGTTGTTCTTCCGTCACCTACTGAAGATGTATGGGCGCCTTAAGTGCAATGCCACCCCCAGGCAGGATCCTCTAGTGGTTTGCTAATAATGAGGTACTGCTGGAAAGTGGAAACTATGAAAGCCTGGGCATGGAAACACAAGCTACACAAGAAAACTCTCCCATAGAAGTCAATGAGGTCTCCTCCTGTCCATTGTGTCTATGGACCATGGGGCTGCCATAAAGCAATTTTCTTATTGCTCTCTAAATGCTTTTAAGAACAGCTCGGGCAAGATGGCAGCCCCCATCATGTTCAGAAACTGAAAAAATAATAATCTACAGTCAAAAAATAAAAACAAATTAGAAAAAAAAACATGTACTATCTGATTTTAACTGGCAGGTGAATTTTTTGGTGACACATTTCCTTTAAATCCAGTTCAGTGATATTTGATTATTCTCCCAGACTTGGCTACCAGCAGTGACAGATACTTTGTTTGTTTCAGCTACCATTAGTGGATATTTCTCTGTCTGTTCTCTTTCATGACTGCTTCTTATTCACAATTGTGTTATATTTTCTGTTTATTAGCAAGCCCACCAAGAACAACATCCTTTGATGAAGTTATGTCAACCACAAGGAACTTGTCTAACTTATTATTAGCCCATGAAATTGTGGCTAATAAAAACTTTCATCTTGATACCATAGATCCCCCCAAAAATAGGTATGTATTTTTTTATTTTCATGATATTTGAGCTCATTTTCATGTGGGGGTTATAGATGTGGTTTATGGAGGTTATCCGAGAGTTAAACATATTAAACTAGCTGCAGAAATATAAAACATTCACCTGCTAAATCCTTTGCCACTCGAGTATTGATGATCCAGTCCTCATTTTCCTATAGTGATGACATGCCATACTGGGTAATGACTACTGCAGCCAATCATTTGTCTTAATGGTGATGTTAGCATGTGCTACACGTGACTGCTGAAGCCAGCTGTAGGCTGCATTTTTTTCAGACAGGTTAATTTCTGGCTTAGTCGACTAATCATAGTTACTACTTTCACATTTTCATGCCCTGGAGTAAAAGTTAAAATGATATACATATTCATGATTTCGCTGGCATGAGAAGATGCACTTTAAGCAGTTTTGAGGACTCTCTTGGTGAATATGATTGGCTGAATGAAAGACAACCGCTCACAATACTACTTCCAAATGGTTCCAGGAACAGCATACAGCTGCAGTCCACTTTAACCCTTTATGCTTCCATAAGATTGGCATATGGAGCTAAAGGGGTTTTCCGAGACTTTTCTATTGATGATCTTGTACTCTGGACCCCCACCGATCAGCTGTTTGAGAATGCATCAGTGCTTTGCTTATGCCACATTGACGTCACATGGTCTAGGCACAGCTCAGCCCCGTTACAGCGAACAGGGCTGAGCTGCAATACCAAGCACAGCCGCTATCAAATGGACTGTGCTTGGTGAGCTGAAGGCCACGACGCTACTGTGAGCACTGGGGCCTTCACAGACCCCCACCGATCAGATACTGATGACCTATCCAGATGATAGGTCATCAACAGAAACACCTTGGCAAACCAGGTGCTAAGAGCCCCACTATACAGCGTCCAGAACCAGAGATTGTTGGAGCTGCTGACAACTCTCCTGGCCATGGTAATTGGCTAAAAGCAGCTTACTTTACACTCCACATCTCTCTCAAATGTCATTTTCAGCTAAATTTGAGGTACTTTATGTATAGTGGGACTTTTACCACTTATCTGATTAACCCTCAGGCTACACCACATTTTGCCTGCCCTTTAACTCCCTATAGAGATGCAAACTGGTTTGTTTTTCTGGAATCAGTATTTACCATATTTTTCCTCTTCGCCTAACAAGTAAAACCCGTTTTGTAACTGCAAATACCATAGAATACCCACCCCTCTAAAATGAACCATTTCCCATTCTGCTTATGATATAAGAACATTTTCCTTTAGAAAGGAGATCTGGTGCTTATCTTCACAATGGAAGCCGTTTCTATACCATATTTTACAGATGTGCTTGAATAGATGCACATACACCAGGCAAAGTCTACCCTACTCATTGAAAATTTAAATGTCAGTTCAATTATTTGAAATTTAATTATAGCAGTATTAGCTAGACGCATAATTTATAGCACAATAGTACGTTGAAATAATGCTTTTAATTCATTTTTACCCATATACTCTCTTTTTTATAATGGTTATGCAGTGAGTTTCTATGGAGAAACTTCCAAAAAGTGCTTGAGCAGGGGCGACTGCTATGGGGCCCAGGGCGAGAGGGGGCCCAGTCTTAGTTGGGATCATCTCCTCTTCTACTGGGGATAAAACTTGGTCAGGACTCTACCCTCTAAAGGAACGACTTTTAGCAAATGAGGCAGTGGAAAAATGGTCCAAGGGTCATTGAAAAGGGTTTAGGCGGAAACCCTTCTGTCCTGTGTGGGGGGCCTGGTTTGATCCTTGTGGCCCTTACTTCTCTATGTACACCACTGTGCTTGAGGACAATTTTGTCCCCTCCACCACTGGTAAATTATCTTTAGTGATGAGACTACTAGTCCCTACAGTATGTGCTGAAAATGAACAAGTTTAACTGTTCATGAAAACCTATTTACTGAAGTCCAAGCTCATCCAGTCATTCAAATATAGTGTATATATTATTGGTTATATACAAGAAGTAAGAATTGTTTCTTTATAGTGTACATTATTGGTTATAGGCAGACAGTAAGAAGAGAGATTTGTATAATAAAGGTCTAAAGGTTTCTGATTCTCTTTGTATATAATTTGATTGCAATATCTGCTTGTAGAGAAGTTGCTAAAAAAAAAAACATAGAAAATTGCACACAATGTATAAGCAGTATCTCTTAAACACAGCTTAATTGGGGTGTGGAAATATGTCACCCAATTTAATCTTGTTGACCACATAATTGTTACCCATACAGAAGGAGGAGGCACTAAGAAATATTAACAGTCTTGGACACAAATACACACATAAATAAGTATCTTTACCGTTATTGTTATGTTTCATAGTTTGGAAGGACGAGTAAAGCAGATTGTCCACAAAGCATTCTGGGATTGCTTGGAGTCAGATCTTAAGGAGGATCCTCCAGAATATGAACATGCCATCAAGCTTTTTGATGAGATAAAAGAGGTAAACATATTTTTGGTCCAGATTTTTGATATTGATGGGCCTATCATCAGGATAGTTCATTAATATTTCTGACACCCCACAGTTTTTACTACAGAACTCAGTCCACTGTGTAGTTGATGGAGCTGATAAAGGTAATGCTACTCCCATTGACATCGATTGGAGTTACCACCCTCATCCTCTGCACAGTGAATGGAGCTGACTTATGCAGCTAAGGGTACTTTCACACTTGCGGCAGAGTGATCCTGCAAGCAGTTCCGTCGCCGGGACTGCCTGCCGGATCCGTCAAAACGTATTCCAAATGATGGCATTTGTAAGGCTGATCAGGATCCTGATCCGTCTTACAAATGCATTGAACTGCCGGATCCGTCTTTCCAGGGTCATCCGGAAAACGGATCCGGCATTTATATTTTTCACATTTTTTTTCGGTCTGCACATGCACAGACCAGAAGGACGGATGCGGCACTAATACATTCCTGTGGAAAAAAAATGCCGGATCCGGCATTGTTTTTTTGGCCGGAGATAAAACCGTAGCATGCTGCGGTTTTATCTTTGTCCTGATCAGTCAAAAAGACTGAACTGAAGACATCCTGATGCATCCTGAACGGATTGCTCTCCATTCAGAATGCATTAGGATAAAGCCGATCAGTTCTTTTCCGGTATCGAGCCCCTAGGACGGAACTCTATGCCGGAAAAAAATGACGCTAGTGTGAAAGTACCCTTAGGCTGCAAAGAAACAGCTGATCTGAGAGGGTGCGATCTGATATTGATGACCTATAGCTCAGTATCAAAATCCTGGAGCATGATTGTAGGTCATGTGGTTTTGGTTTTGTGTATACATGTGCACACGTGTGACTACAGCACTATATATTCAATGTCCTTTTTTTTTCCATGTCACTTTGCACTTCAGATTCTCCTTTCCTTCTTAACTCCTGGTACAAACAGACTTCGGACCCAAATCTGTGAAGTTCTAGACGTGGACCTGCTAAGACAACAGGCTCAACACAATGCTGTTGATATTCCAAAGCTTGGCAGTTATATCATCAATATAATGTCAAAGTTATGTGCCCCTGTTAGAGATGATGATGTTAAAAAGCTGAAAGCCAGCGGAGACATTGTACAAATGCTGAGGTTAGTATATATATCTTTTCTGTTTAAAAATGAAAATGTAACTTTTTACAACCTAAACTCAGTGGCATAGCTTATGTAGATGATGTTGATTCGGTCAAACTTCGGTTTTAATGGTGTCTCCGTAAAGCATTAAAATGTATTGCCTCCGAAGTCGCGCAAGACTTTGAATTAATTCGGTAATCACTTCTGCGTCTTTAAAAACATTTAAAATTAGGAATCGGAAGTCGGATTTGGTACCTCAGTACCAAAGCTGACTTTCAACTCCTAATTTTAAATGTTTTTAAAGATGCAGAAATAGGCTAAATTACTAGATACATTATGACATACTATAAACTAATAAAACACATGAGTTTGACAGTTTGAAGAGTCGCGATGTTTATTCCTGATATATTTGTACAGTTGATACATGTCTCTTTTCTTTTTTGATCCTATTGATGCAAATGCATGGATATTCTGCATTGCGACTAAAAATTTCAATAAAAACTATAAAAAATAAAAAAAAAAAGATGCAAAAATAAATACTGAATTAATTCACCGAAGTCCTGCGTAGCTTTGGGTAAAACGAAATTTGGCTCCAAGGAGCCAATACATTTTGAAGGGTTTCTGTCATCAGAAAAATCGTTATGTAGCTGGCTGACATTAGCGATGTGCTAATGTCAGCAGAACATAACTGTATGACTTATATCTCCCTGCCTGCCGCCGTTCACGCTAAATAATGACTTTTATAACAGGCAAATGAGCCTCTAGGTGCTAGTGGGGCGTTGCTGCAGCACCAAGAGGCTCCGTCCTCTCACCGTTTGGCATGCCCTTGTATCGGTGATTGACATCCTCTGTGCCCGTAAAATCCCGCGCCTGCGCCGTCCATTTTAGTATTAGGCACAGTGAGTGAAGGACGCTCGCCTGCTGCCATCCTTCACTCACTGCACATAATACTAAACGGGACAGCGCAGGTGCGGGATTTGCGGGGCACGGAGGAGACCGAGGATGTCAATCACCTTTACAAGGGCGTGCCAAACGGTGAGAGGACGGAGCCTCTAGGTGCTGCAGCAACGCCCCACTAGCACCTAGAGGCTCATTTGCATATTATAAAAGTCATTATTTAGCGTGAACGGCGGCAGGCAGGGAGATATAAGTCATACAGTGATGTTCTGCTGACATTAGCACATCGCTAACGTCAGCCAGCTACATAACGATTTTTCTGATGACAGAAACCCTTTAATGCTGTACGGAGACGGCATTAAAGTCAAAGTTATTGATCAAATTGACTTTAGATCGAAGCTTAATTCACTCAAGACTAATTACATTCTTAGCATTTAAGGGGGGGGGGGGGGGCACTTCCATGTCCCTGCTCACTAAACAGCAAACAGAGACTCGGCCGCTGCGGCTCTCCGGTCACATCCAGGGGGTCTTCGTGACACTCCTGCTATTGTATAATCTTTAAAAACATAAAAAAAATTTTTTTAAACATTTAAAATAATATATTTGCATTAGAAAATACATTTATAGTTCAGAAATCAAGTGTTCACTGAGCTCCACTGTTGTGCCAGTACAGGGAAAGTAAATTTCTTTCTGCGTTAGTGGCTCCATGTCCAGCTTCTAGATCAGGCATGCTCAACCTGCGGCCCTCCAGCTGTTGTAAAACTACAACTCCCACCATGCCCTGCTGTAGACTGTTCAGGCATGCTGGGAGTTGTAGTTTTGCAACAGCTGGAGGGCCGCAGGTTGAGCATGCCTGATCTAGAAGCTGGACTTTCCGACTGTCTGAAGGTCGAATCTGGATGTGCAAAGCTATAAATAGTGTTCTACTCATCCGTTTATTTAAGGATCGCCACAGGGGCTGCTAGTGTAATTCTGTCTTGTGTGACTCAAGTACACTGTCCGTGTTTCCCTCTCTATATTTGACTGGTGTTTAACCCACACAAACTAAAGGGACAGAGACAGGAGTTGTTTACTGCTATAGTCACATCTCAACTTTTACTGTACACCATGGAATTACTTAGACGTCAATTGCTTAATATACTTCTATTTTCAGAACCTTTATGAGCAGGGCTACTCTTATAATAGAACATGGCAGTGGGAATCCTATTCCCCAAACTTTGTCCTGTGTGAGAAAAGATGCCAAGGTAGCCTTTCTGACCCGTGCATTTTTTATGTATGCAATTCCCTGATATTAAAGGGGTCGTCCGGGTGCAGAGCATGAAATGATCCGATGCTGATATCCTAGGGGCATATGTCCGGGTTCAGCTCTGAACCTAGAAAACCCCTTTAAATCGGGTTCAGCCATGTTATCTGACCATTAACAATATCTATAAACAGAATACAGTTGCTGCCATCCTTTTACAAACAGCAGGCGACAAAGCATTTCTGCTAGAAGCAAGAATTTCACCAAAAATAAAAACCAATTTACATCAGATGTATATATGACTTTAATCTATATGGGTATGGAGTATACCTGGCTTGTCATGAATTCATGCACAGCGAAGGCCAGGTTATACTTGGTGTCCTTGCTCTGAATACTCCCTTCATGTCTCGCCTTATTTCACCGTTTTATCTTCAGGGATGTCTTCCATGTGCTAGACCTCATGAAAATGGACATGGTGAATTACACTATCCATAACATTAGACCACAGCTTCATCGCCAGTTAGCAGAATATGAGCGAGTCAAATTCCAGGAAATACTTGAAAAATCCCCCGGTACGTATGATCTTCTCTAAATTCTTTTATGGCACAACATTGGGTTGCTTAGCCCTTTTATGCTCTTTGAGGGTCATCCATTTGTGTGGACTCTGAGGCTCGCCAATTCCATCCCTAATATAAGTGTATGAATACTACAGGATAATAAATATTAAACTTTTTCAAATAAAAAAAATGTTGTTATAAATAAGTCAGTCCTGCTGTGAGCATTACACTCAGTACAAGTTAAAATGTGAGACCAATATTCCCTTTGTATTTGTTGAATTGGCCTCCAATAGGTTTCTACTACACCATAGATCAATATGTCAATGTAGGGACCACTATTCCATAGCAAATAGTTATATAACTGGATACCATGGTCAGGGGCACACCCAGAAGCTTTAGGGTCCATTCACACATTCGCAACGGTTTTGCGGCCCGCAAATTGCGGATACGCAAAACATGGACACCAGCCATGTGCGTTCCGCATTTTGCAGACCGCACATGGCCGGCACTTTAATAGAAATGACTTTTCTTGTCCGTGTCTGCGGACAAGAATAGGACATGTTCTATTTTTTTGCAGGGCCGCAGAACGGAAGTGTAGATGCGGACAGAACAGTGTGTGCTGTCCGCATCTTTTGCATCCCCATTGAAAATTAATGGGTTCGCACCCATTACGGCAAAATTGCGGAACAGATGCAGACCCATTTTGCGGACGTGTGAATGGACCCTTACTTGAGGGGGTGGGGGGTAGTCTCTGATCTGCCACCATCCTCCAACACATGGTATATTCTCAGTCCCTCTCTGTCCAGTGCTGGTAGCCACACTCTATCCTCCTCTTTTACTTTAAATAAGATGTGGGTGCTGACACATCAAACACATAATCAGAAAATGAGGATGGTGGGGGTATTGGAGGCATCATACACCACATTGCTAAATCTGACCCCAGAGCAGATGCCTAAATAAATACAGACATCAAACCAAACCCCTGGTCCAGTGGTTTACGCTTGTTGGATAACCTAATCTGATTATATCTTTATGTAGATGCACTGAATCAAACCATCAAATGGATTGAGCAGTCTTTTAAAGATGCAGTAGAGGCAAAAGCTGAAGAGGGCACATCCAGTGCAAATGGAGTGTCTGTGGACAACCTGAGCCCTACCTTGGTGCTGAACAGTGGTTTTGTAAAACTTCTTCATATGGACTACAACGGCTTTGTGCCAGAGGTAGGTTGTTCTTGTGCAGTACCCCAGAGAACTACTGCAAAGGGTTAATTATTGTGAAAAGAGTTAATTTAATGTTGCCAAGTTAAATGTTGTGAATTATTGTTAAAGCAGTCACTTCTTTATGCACTGTGTGATCCTAACATATTGGCAGGCTGCTTTGGTTATCAGGGTGATGGACCTAGCCCAATCCCCTGGTTAGCTAATTGAGAAGTCTAGTCTGAGCAGAGCTACAGGAAGGATGTGTGTGTGAGAGTCCAGAGAACCTATATCTCTGAGACTACAGCCGCCAAAGGAGCAACTCTACTACCAAAGTACCCCTGAAGGAATGAGACCATACTTTATAGAAGGTCCAAAATCATTCAGGGTGTGCAGGATAATGTCAGTAAGGTATTCACTCGTTTATGGTAGAAAGGCTTTGCTGTTGTGGAAAGAACTATTGCCTTCGGCACTTACCACACTTTGAGACGGACTGTGCATCTATGTCTAAGATCTGCACCCTTCAGTTTGGGAATTGCAAAATGTAATTAAGAACCTAATTCCATGCCTATGGTTATTTTGGAGACACTGCAAAAATGCCCTTTAGAGCGAGTGAGTCAGGGAGTACTACTACCTACATCATTGTTGCCGCCTATACTCCACTATTGGGAGAAAGACTACACTGTGATATGCTTTGGAACCTTGACCTTTGTGCTACTACAACTCCTATCATCAGTTCAGTAAAGAAAGATCTTATTCATTGCAATCAATGGGCCTGGTTATTGACTCCACCATCCATCTGATGGCTGCTGCATATGCCCTTCTGCCGTGCACCCTGCCAACTGTTCACCATGAAGGGCACGCCAGCTACCGCCAGGCCATGCCGGAGCTCAAATGCTAGGGTGGGCCCCGAAGAAAGAAAGGGTGTGCCCTATAGTCACTGCATGGCTCTAGGGAGTGCTAGAATGGGGCTTGCCACTGGGAACTGTGAGTACTACTACCCCTCTCCCGGGCCATAACCACCACTCCTACTTTCCTCACTGCGGCTCGCTGTCCTTGGAGGACTACAGGGTGCTCTATAAATCCTCCAGTTTCTATGAGAATACTGACCAGTGTTTACATATTGGCTTTCACCTTTCCAGACAGTCATCACGGATGACCTGCGTATTGTAGACTTAAAGAACAAGCTGCATCAAGTTAAACTGGTAGCATGTGTATGTCTTATTACCCAAAATGCAATGGGCCCTGTAAGCACTACTGGATTTATTGAACAAGTCAAAGAAATCACAGCTATTCTCCTTCAAGACCTAAACAAGTAAGTGGTATTTTAGAGCTGTCATACTCATGTTTCTATTTCTACGCATTTAACTACAAGCAAAAATAGACCGCAACACTCCAGATGTATGCAAAAATGAAAAAGTGATTTATTCACCCGGCAGCAACATTTCAGTCCTATCACAGGACCTTGCTCTTTATGCACATTTTATATTTGCAATAAAGTTAAAGGGAACATGTCACGTTGTATATGGTATCGGAGCTGAAGGCAGCATGTTAGAACAGGAAGAGGTCAGCAGATTGATGTATAGTTTTATGGAAAAAGATTCCGTAAAACTTGTATTTTATTCATTTCAATTCCTGCTCATTCTAGGATTTTAAGTCAAGGAGGCGGTCCTATCGGTGATTGACAGCCTTCCCTCTATGACTGTGTATATAGAGATAGCGGTCAATCACTGACTGAAGACAAGGATTCGGTCCTATCAGTGACTGACAGCCTTCCCTCTATGACTGTGTATACAGAGGTAGCTGTCAGTCACTGACTGAAGACAAGGATTCGGTCCTATCAGTGACTGACAGCCTTCCCTCTATGACTGTGTATATAGAGATAGCTGTCAGTCACTGACTGAAGACAAGGATTCGGTCCTATCAGTGACTGACAGCCTTCCCTCTATGACTGTGTATACAGAGATAGCTGTCAGTCACTGACTGAAGACAAGGATTCTGTCCTATCAGTGACTGACAGCCTTCCCTCTATGACTATGTATACAGAGATAGCTGTCAGTCACTGACTGAAGACAAGGATTCGGTCCTATCAGTGACTGACAGCCTTCCCTCTATGACTGTGTATATAGAGATAGCGGTCAGTCACTGACTGAAGACAAGGAGACGGTTCTATCAGTGACTGACAGCCTTCCCTCTATGACTGTGTATATAGAGATAGCGGTCAGTCACTGACTGAAGACAAGGATTCGGTCCTATCAGTGACTGACAGCCTTCCCTCTATGACTGTGTATACAGAGATAGCTGTCAGTCAGTGACTGAAGACAAGGATTCGGTCCTATCAGTGATTGACAGCCTTCCCTCTATGACTGTATATACAGAGATAGCTGTCAGCCACTGACTGAAGACAAGGATTCGGTCCTATCAGTAGCTGACAGCCTTCCCTCTATGACTGTGTATACAGAGATAGCTGTCAGCCACTGACTGAAGACAAGGATTCGGTCCTATCAGTGACTGACAGCCTTCCCTCTATGACTATCTATACAGAGATAGCTGTCAGTCACTGACTGAAGACAAGGAGACGGTTCTATCAGTGACTGACAGCCTTCCCTCTATGACTGTGTATATAGAGATAGCGGTCAGTCACTGACTGAAGACAAGGATTCGGTCCTATCAGTGACTGACAGCCTTCCCTCTATGACTGTGTATATAGAGATAGCTGTCAGTCACTGACTGAAGACAAGGAGACGGTTCTATCAGTGACTGACAGCCTTCCCTCTATGACTGTATATACAGAGATAGCTGTCAGTCACTGACTGAAGACAAGGATTCGGTCCTATCAGTGACTGACAGTCTTCCCTCTATGACTGTATATATAGAGATAGCTGTCAGTCACTGACTGAAGACAAGGATTCGGTCCTATCAGTGACTGACAGTCTTCCCTCTATGACTGTATATATAGAGATAGCTGTCAGTCACTGACTGAAGACAAGGATTCGGTCCTATCAGTGACTGACAGCCTTCCCTCTATGACTATGTATACAGAGATAGCTGTCAGTCACTGATAGGAACCGTCTCCGTCACTTCAATGCCCAGAATGAGCAGGAATTTAAATGAATGAAATACAAGTTGTACTGAATCTTTCCCACAGAACTCTATATCAATCTGCTCAGCTCCTCATGCTCTATATTAACATGCTGCCTTCAGCATGTTCAATGTGACAGGTTCCCTTTAAATTACTATTTTTCCCTCCATGCTTTTCAGAACAACTAATTTGAAGGAGGCTCTTACTGCAATGAGCACGAAAATATCCTTTCAGATGAACAAATCACTGACAGAAAGAGAATTACCTGCACTTAGCGCTGAGGCTAAAAGTAACCTGGAAGGACAAATCTGCAGCCTTACTGAGAAAGGTCACCCTATCTACAACCTAATTGGTACGTATGGAACTATGGTACATGGTAAGCTTGGCAATCAGATTTATTACATGGGGTTTCTAAGGGCTCATGCACACGACTGTAAATATTTTGCGGTCCGCCCAAAAAACTGATGACATCCGTGTGATGTCCATGTTGCATCCGGGTTTTTTTGCGGATCCGTTGTAACAGTGCTTGTCCTTGCCCGCAAAACGGATAAGACCTGTTCTATTTTTTTTTGCAGAAAGGACATACGGAAATGAAATGCACACGGTCATTTCAGGGTTTTTAACGCCCCATTGAAAGGAATGGTTCCGTATACGGACCTGTAAAAAAAACTGAATGGAAACGGAAGAAAAATATATTCGTGTGCATGAGTTCTAACACTTATTTTCCACCAGTGCTCAAAATTCAAGGTGTTTCCTAGAAAAAGACCACGACGCTCACTGAACTGTCATGGCCTCTTTAAAAGCTGATCAGCGGGAATGCCAGAGGTCAGACCCCCACCAATCCGATATTGATGATCTGTCCTGAGAATAGACCATCACTGTAAAACTCCTGGAAAACCTCTTTAACACATTGCCCTTACTTTTGACAGCAATTTGGTTTTGTTGAAGTGACCATAGTCTCAGTAACCTAGACTTCATCTCCTGCAGAATACTGAGCATGGTGTGATCTGACCTAAACCGAGTATAGATGCCTTCATGTGAATGACCACCCTAACATACCATTTTGGTCTTTTAATGTGAATAGAAGCAAAATTCTGCACTTAATAATTTCTTTCTGTACAGTAGATATAAAGCCTAGCACCATAACTACCTGCAACCACCACTAGAGGGAGCATGAAGGTGTATTGCATTGAATTCAGTAACTAAACAGTATCCAGCCAGGTCATAAACCCCTCTTGTGGTAGTGATATATTATTACAATATATATTACTTGCTCCTGGAGCTTTATATTCTGTTACTGAGGAGCTATTCCATTATTCTTTATTATTGTCTCTGAGGTATCATTTATTAAATCTAGAGGGTCACTTTAACTTTGTAAACTGTAGGTTGTAGAACCTGTAGAAGAACCTGATCATACTTACCTAGGTCCTGCTGCACGGTTCCGGCTCCATCACTCCACGGCTGCCTCCCTCAGGTCCCGGGTCTCTCATAATCAACATCCTGTTTATGGAGGTCTGGTGACTGCTGCAGCCAATCATTGGCCGCTGCAGTTGACCTATCACCCATGTGGCAAGTGACCCAGTGATGTACCGCATGTGAAATGTGGTCATGGCGAGATGGAGCAAGAGCCCAGTGGTAAGGACCAGTAAGTATGGATCACCATTGCGGGTCCGGCAACTCTGAGGTCTGGTTTAAAAAAAATAATAATAATAAAAAAATGTGAAATTCCACGACCCCTTTAATCTAATCCTGTACAACCCTTTGAAATAACTTTGACCAATTGCTAAATGTTACTTACATTGTACACACACAGGTCATATAGATTTGTATAGGTATTATTTAAATTCATTCTTTTATCCCTTCTTTTCAATTTCCAGAAAAACGGATCCAAGATTACTTGACCACATTTCTTTCTCTTCCCTACCCATACAAACATGTTCCTGTACTTCCTGGTGGTCTTACACCTGTCCGTAAGGACATGGAGTTCATTGGATTCCACTATGCGAGCATTGTGAATTTCAACAAGCAGGTGTATGGGCCGTTCTACGCGAATATCTTTCGGAAGCTGCTTTTCAGTCAGCCACAAGTAGGGAAAGTGGAGGCCCAGGCGTAGACAGGACAACCATTAAATAACTCCACCCCCTTGTATAAATAGTGGTTCCTTAATAGAGAACTTGCGCAATGAAAATAAGATGCTTTTATAAAGAGTTTTAACATGAATTATTCAGTAGAAACTACTGAATACAAAAGTTTTATGTTTTTAAAGAAAGCAATGCCAGTATTTTTTTAGACTATTAAAAAAGCTGAAGCTTGGGGGCAGATGAAGGAAAAGGTCATGTTTATTTGTATCTGGGAGTGACATTAGGTCATATTGGTTATTCTAAATCTCCTGGGTCTCTTATACAACTGACTCTATGGCTTTATATTTAGACCTGGATAACCGTGTTCAAGGGGTTGTTTGGGACATTTAAAACGGTGCCTAAATGTAGAAGTGCTAAAATAACCATATGAGCATTACTCACCTAGAAAATCCTCCGCCGCTCTGGGGCTCCTGCCTGTCTCTGCTGCTGTCCTGAAGTGACAATGTTGAGACTCCCACGAGTAACAGCTGCAGCCAGTCACTGTGCTCACCATCATCACTGCAGGACAGCAACTGAACATAAGATTACTGTGTGGCAAGAGTTACAGGTGAGTAAATCCCTCCATTCAGGCATGTTTTTGTTTTTTTTTGTTTTTTTTTCCCACCAGTAATATTGAACTGAAAACTTGGGGTATCAAACTATCCCCAAGAAGCATCTGGGTACAGTCAAAAATGCAGATACAGGAGAACATATTAATGTATAGGACAGGTCCAGTTAATAGTAATGGAAATTACAGACTGAATCTGAATTAAAAACGCAGTCACTGATCCTATAAAGATACATCTCTGGGGATGAGAAAGAGGTAAAGGGAATTGCTGGGGTTGGGAAACAAACTTCTGTGACATGTGGATCCAACTCCAGTCAGTGTTCTCAATCAAAGGGCAAGACATTCTTTTAAATGTCCCTGGCAACCCCTTTAATTGGTAGATAAAAATGTATATATTTGTATATTGAGCTTCTATGGACTGGAACGTTTGTGTAGCAGACCATTAGGGCAGATTATAGGCGGACTCTGACGCCACTCAGCCCACACTTGTACATGTGTATTGTACATTTGTCATATGCTAATACTGCTTCATAAAACACTAGTGTCATAAACAACGAGTTGAAACATGCAGTTTTACAGAAGAATAATTGAAGCATCACTAACTTTCCCCAAAGATTTCAATTTCATAGAAACATAGCAAAAGTTCTAATCGTGCTGGGGCCCCCACCAATCTCTAGAAGGAGGGAGATTAGAATGATATATTGTGATTCTCTCTCCTCATTCTACAGATTGGTGAGGCACTCAGACCCCCAGGGATTAAAACCTAACTCTTTCATTACAGTTTATTATGTCTATAGTTAACTGGTATCCTAGATGCAGTAGATTCCAACTTTATACATGTCACATCAAATACTGTTGAACTGCAATGCCTGGCTTCTCAGGTCTTCTTATGTGCAGTAGTCAGTTATATGTTCCTGCACAAATGTGGCAACTGGTAGTGCAGCAGGATTGGTTCAGGAATTATCCCGCTTCCAAATGTAACAAAGGACTCCACTTAAAGGAAGTCTGTCAGCGCTTTTGACCATGCTAAACTGCTGATAAATGTCTTTGTTCACTCTGTTCATCAACCGCACTTCTAGACCCGTTTTTTTTTGTTTGTTTTTTGCTGTGGCCTTAGTTACCTTTGGTCCAGTAAAAGAGAAGCAACAGATGATATTGTGCCTGTTCCAACGCCACCAGTTAAAGTGGATCAGTCTTCAGTTTTTACCATGCTAAACTATTGACAGCACTAGTTAGGGACTGGAGAGACCAGTACAAACATACTTTTTGTGGAATTTTCATTATCAGGAGTAGTGAGAATGTGAAGTTTTATTGTGCACGATCCTCCTGTTGCAAGTGCCGAGGAGGTGGCGCTTCACTGTGAATTGCTCTCTGCATTGAAGTGCTTCACAGCCATTCCCCTCTGAGTGACATGTAGAGCATCCAACTAGGAGACCCCTACAGCTGTCACTCAGAGCAGATTCACAACTAGGAGGGGCTGTGAATCCGCTTAAGGGCTCAGTCACACGACAGTTGTGCAGAAGAGGCGCTGACCCATTCATTTCAATGGGGCCGCAAAAGATACAGATGGCACACAGTGTGCTGTTCGCATCCGTAGTTCCGTTCGGCAAAAATGATAAAGCGCCTCCTATTCTTGGACAAGAATAGCCATTTTCTATTTAGCATCGGCCTTGTGTGTTCCACACAATGCAGAATGCACACGGCCAGTATCCATGCTTTGCAGATCCGCAATTTGTGGACCACAAAACATGGCACGGTCGTTTGAATGCACCCTAATGCAGAGAGCACTTCACAGTGAGGCTGTGCCCTACAGAATAAAACTTTTTCATATTTTCACTATTCCTGATGATAAAAATGCCACAATAGGTATGTTTTTACTGCTCTCCTCAGCCCCTACCTATTGCTGAAAAGTGCCTCAAACAGAGTGACCTCTGATGTCGGTATATTTAGTTTATTAGAACGACTGCTATCCATTATGTTGCTGGACTTTAATCAGACATTGATGGTTGCCGCTTCATATGGTGCTAGACAGGCCCCTTCGTTACATATGACCAGTCCTGGTAAAGGTGCCAATCTGGCACTGCTATGTTCAGAAATAGTTTAAATATACTAAATTTGCCAACACCCGAGTTCCTTCCATTCCTCAGTAGCATTTCTAAACCCCTGATTTTTATTATTTTATGGTAATATGTTCCTGCAGTTCAGTTGAATTCTATAAGTTACACTTTCTGCTTTTGGCTTTTACAGTGCCTTGCAAAAGTATTCACCCCCCTTGACTTTTTTCGTGTTTTGGTGCCTCACAACCTGGAATTTGACATGGATTGTTTGAGGATTTGCATAATTTAATTTACAGAACATGCCGACAACTTTAAAGATGTTTTTTTTATTTTTTTTTATTTATTTTTTTTATTGTGAAGCAAACAACAAATAGGACAAAACAACAGAAAAAAGTCAATGTGCATAACTATTCATCCCCCTAAAGTCAATAGTTTGTAGAGCCACCTTTTGGGCAATCGCAGCTCCAAGTCGCTTTGGATAAGTCTCTATGAGCAGTTGCCACATCTTACCACTGGGGTTTTTGCCCATTCCTCCTTGCAAAACTGCTCCAGCTCCTTCAAGTTGTATGGTTTGCTCTTGTGAACAGCAATCTTTAAGTCTGATCACAGATTTTCTATTGGATTGAGATCCGGGCTTTGACTAGGCCATTCCAACACATTTACGTGTTTCCCCTTAAACCACTCAAGTGTTGCTTTATCAGTGTGTTTGGGGGCATTGTCCTGCTGGAAGGTGAACCTCCATCCTAGCCTCAAGTCACGCACAGAGTGGGACAGGTTTTGCTGAAGAATATCCCTGTATTTAGCACCATCCATCTTTCCCTCAACTCTGACCAGTTGCCTTTTTGTTTTTAGCTGAAAGTAATGGCTTTCTTCTGGCCACTCTGCCATAAAGCCCAACTCTATGGAGCGTGCGGCCTATTGTCCTATGTACAGATACTCCATTTGTTGCTGTGGAACTCTGCAGCTCCTCCAGGGTTACCTTAGGTCTCTGTGCTGCCTCTCTGATTAATGCCCTCCTTGCCCGTCCGTGAGTTTTGGTGGGCGACCGTCTCTTGGCAGGTTTGCTGTTGTGCCATGTTCTTTCCATTTGGTTATGATGGATTTGATGGTGCTCCTGGGCATCATCAACGATTTGGATATTTTTTTTATAACCTAACCCTGACTTGTACTTCTCAAAAAAGGTGTGTATATGTAATGACAGATCATGTGACACTTAGATTTTACACAGGTGGACATCATTTCACTAATTATGTGACTTCTAATAATTGGTTGCACCAGAGCTTTTTATGGGCTCTCTCACAAAGGGGGTGAATACATACGCACATGCCAACTTTATGTTTTCTATTTCTAAACAGTAGTTTAATTTATATATTTTTCTCATTTCACTTCGCCATTTTAGACTATTGTGTTCTGATCCATCACATAAAATTCAGATTAACAAAACATTGAACTTAAGGCTGTAATGTAACAAAATACGAAAAAAGTCAGGATGGGGGGGTAAATACTTTTGCAAGGCATTGTACATTAGAATACAGGAAAGTGGATATTTACGGCTGGGACCCATCTGTTGTCACTGGTCCTCTACAGTCATGGTCTTAAACACAGCTAGCTACCATTGTAATTACTGCATATTTCTGATCTGAGTGTGTGTGTATGTATATATACATATATACACACAGCATATAATTATTTTCCTTTCTCCATAGCGTTTGCTAATTTCATGTTCACTAAGCAAACATTTGCTGTGATGTAGTAAATACATCCCCTATTTCTAATATTGCAGATGCCTGGATGTGTAGCACTGCGGCCACGCTTGGTGTGACTTTCATTTATACATTAGTGCTGTGGGTGATTTTGATGTATACAGTAGGTTGTAATCATGCTAGAGCAGTCGCAGTGCATTCTTCTGCCTTGGTAGTGAAAGCTTTTATTGTACAGAGATGACATATAATCTTTTTTTGTTGTGACCGTGCAGTGAAGCTGTGATGGTTTTACTGGCGCTGACTTGCTTTTCCCTTATTCATGTAGTACTTATATTGTTTTTTTCTTTCCAGTATATCTCCCTTATCATATTCCTATTTATACAGCATTGGTACTGTACCACTATATATGGCTTCATGTGTAATCTGCTTTATCTGAAAGTTCAGAGCTTAACTGGGTATTCACATGTAAGCTTGTGTACTAATTATTTTCTGCATGTGTCCTTATCATTTGGCTTGGTTTGATTTTGCAGTATTTTTTTTATTTTATTGTGGGAACATACAGTACATAATTCTTTCATCATTTATAACCATTGATGTGAACATTCTTTTGTTCAGCTTCATAAAATTTTCAAATTGCATTTTCTCTTCAAATCTCTTTCTATATGCTCAGCATAATTGCAGAACTCTGCAAGGTCGTGATTTTATTTTTGTTTTCCTTTGCTTCAGACTGGGCTTAATTAAGCAATCTATTGTGTTCTATATAACGGGCCATACACATTGGGATATTGTGGACTATGGCCAGGCACTGGGCTGCTGAGATCTTCTAAGGTTTACAAGTGCTTGCAAAAATCTCCTTAGTTTTCTCAACGAAGGTTCCTCCCCAGTTCTAAGTTCTTGTTAAGCTTCTTCCAGCATATGGTCAAGGGGTTATGCCATGACTGACGTAAAAAATGAAAATCTGAAATCATCTAGTACATGGCAAACCATCCCTGTACCTCACATGGATCCAGAGATCTCCCCATTCTCATTGCTTTGAATATTCTGCTAGATTGTCTTCAGGCTGGTAGCTCTAGGGATGTGTCCTCTTGAGGGGTGCCCTTTCTCCTGTAGATCTTTCTCTGTATCTGCCACAGCTTCTAGCAGAAAATATGGCAGGTGGCAGTTGAAGATTTACACTGAGCGCATGAGCGGTGGATTGAGAGATATGGACAAGAACAAGCCTGTGGCGCTATACAGATACATTATATTGAATAACTCGGTGGCTCTACTAAATTTTTAATTACATGCAATTAGAAAAGTATTCAGATCCAGATGCTGGTTTGAAAAATGTAGAATATTTTTTGGTGGCACAACTCTTTTAAAGGGGTTTCCAGCATAAACCCCATGGCATTGTATTGCAGCGACCACTAGGGGCGCTTGGTATATAGATATTTTACAGCTTCTATTGATTTCAGTGATAGCTGTATAAATTCTGTTGCAAATACATTGACACAATATGGTGTTCAGAATGAGCACATGCTCCACGTTTTCTAAAGTGGGCGAAAGAGTACCATTTTTTTTATTTATTTTTTATTTAAAAGATTCGGCCACAAATAAAATAAAAATAATGTATATCTCAGAAATCTCACTACGGGGCCCATAATGTTTGCTTTGAGGCCATATGATATCTGTGTACACCTCCTGGCTATGGGAAACATATACAGTTTTTATTTTAGACAATTTTGTAAATCTCTCCCATAGTGTGCCACCCCCCCCCCCCTTCCTCCATTTCCATCTTGTGCAATAATTACTCATCACATAACATGGACCTGATGTGTTTTTAGTTTCTCACCTTTTCCAAGATCTAATAAAATGGTAATATTTTTGTTTGCATTCATTGGATTCACATCCACAGTTTTCTGTTGTCCATCATTTTACCCCAAAAATAGAGCTAGGTATTTTTCTGACAAATATGAAGCAGATGTGAACTTGGCTTAATGCAGTTGTGGATACAGAGACAATGCTCTTACCTCAACAGAATGTACTCTAGGCAGATGTCGTATCAACACTCCTACAATGCAGCTAAAGAGGTTTGTGCTGATGCTGCACAGATCATTGTCTAGAATAAATACAGTTCCATAAAGGGGAGTAGAAGTTTTCAGCCTTCTGGATGTAAACAAGAATCATGAAAATGGTGAAGAATGGAAGCACAAGTATATTAGAATATCATATATCATTTCATTATTTACATAAAACTAGAAAACCCCTTTTAGATGGGAATCTGTGAATTTTGAAATTAATGGTTATTCCATTTGCTGAAAACTAGCCAAATATTCAGGCTTGAAAATGGCAATTTCAAGACAGTAAATGTGGCATCAACTAGCTTCCAGATGCATTTCAATGTTCTTAGGGGTAAGGCTACTTTCACACTTGCAAATGCATTGAAATACTGGATCCATCTCTCCGATGTCGTCTGGAAAAACGGATCCGGTATTTATTTATTTTCACAGATTTAAAGGTCTGCGCATGCGTGGACCGGAAGAACAGATCCGTCAACGTGGTAATTTTAATGCCGTATCCGGCACTAATACATTTCAAGGGAAATTAATGCCGGATTCGGCATTCCGGCAAGTGTTCTGGATTTTTGGCCGGAGAGAAAAAATCCTGATGCATACTATACGGATTACTCTCCATTCAGAATGCATTACGATAAAACTGATCATTTTTTTTTCCGGTATTGGACGGTCCCCTAGGACGGAACTCAATGCCGGTGTGAAAAGTACCCTAACACAATATTGGAACTGAATATCCAACACATTCTTAAGCCAAAAATTGATACAAGGAGAGAATTAAATCTGATTTTCTTTCTTTTTGTTCATGTATTATGTCACCACGTGTTTTAATGTTTGTATATATTTAGAAATGATGCAATAAAGTGTTAATCCCATATTGACTGTTACATGTTAATTCTTTGGTCTGTGTACACCAGTGATGCTCAACACCAGGGTTTGGATATTAAGTCAGGGTAACCATTTCACCAGTAGCCACAATGTTCTCTCTCTGTCAGATCTGCAAGCAGAAGGACCAAGCAGCACCTAAAGTGCCTTGAAAAATGATTCATACCCCTTGAACTTTTGCACATTTTTCACGTTACACCCATGCACTTAGGAGGAAGTACACATGACCCTTTCATTTTCTGTTCTCCTGATCTATCAGGAGAAACAAAAAAAACAGGATCTTGTTAAAAAAAAAAAAGGATCCTGTTGCATCAGTTGGCTTCTGTTCGAGCCGTTTCCATCAGAGATCCGTTTTTTTAGACGGAAAAAAAGTCCTGCATGCAGAACTCTTTTTTTCTGTCTAAAAAACGGATCGCACACAGAAATGGCTTAAACTGATGAAACAGGATCAGTTTTCTTTTTCTCTTCTTCTGACGGATCAGAAGAACGGAAAATGAAACTGAGATTTGAACTTTTCCTTAAATGTATTTTATTGGGATTTTGTGATAGACCAACACAAAGTAGCAAGTATTTGTGAAGTGAAAATAAAAATTATTATGTTTTTTCACAAAATTTTTATAAATCTGGAAAGTGTGGTGTGGATTTGTATTCGGCCACCCCTGCTAAAGACTAGCAGTTTGGACAGAGAGCCTCTGTCAACAGCAATTTTCAAGTCTTGCCAATGGGATTTAGGTATATTCACTTTGTCCTGTACATGGCTTGTGGCAAACAGGACTTCTTATGGCTTGTTTTCAAAATTGGCAGATTTCTGATAGAATACTCTGCAATACTTCTATATTGTAGTACATTATGTACACTGCTCAAAAAAATAAAGGGAACACAAAAATAACACATCCTAGATCTGAATTAATTAAATATTCTTCTGAAATACTTTGTTCTTTACATAGTTGAATGTGCTGACAACAAAATCACACAAAAATAAAAAATGGAAATCAAATTTTTCAACCCTTGGAGGTCTGGATTTGGAGTCACACTCAAAATTAAAGTGGAAAAACACACTACAGGCTGATCCAACTTTGATGTAATGTCCTTAAAAAAAGTCAAAATGAGGCTCAGTAGTGTGTGTGGCCTCCACGTGCCTGTATGATCTCCCTACAACGCCTGTGCATGCTCCTGATGAGGTGGCGGACGGTCTCCTGAGGGATCTCCTCCCAGACCTGGACTAAAGCATCTGCCAACTCCTGGACAGTCTGTGGTGCAACGTGACGTTGGTGGATAGAGCGAGACATGATGTCCCAGATGTGCTCAATTGGATTCAGGTCTGGGGAACGGGAGGGCCAGTCCATAGCATCAATGCCTTCGTCTTGCAGGAACTGCTGACACACTCCAGCCACATGAGGTCTTGCATTGTCTTGCATTAGGAGGAACCCAGGGCCAACCGCACCAGCATATGGTCTCACAAGGGGTCTGAGGATCTCATCTCGGTACCTAATGGCAGTCAGGCTACCTCTGGCGAGCACATGGAGGGCTGTGCGGCCCTCCAAAGAAATGCCACCCCACACTATTACTGACCCAATGCCAAACCGGTCATGCTGGAGGATGTTGCAGGCAGCAGAACGTTCTCCACGGCGTCTCCAGACTCTGTCACGTCTGTCACATGTGCTCAGTGTGAACTTGCTTTCATCTGTGAAGAGCACAGGGCGCCAGTGGCGAATTTGCCAATCTTGGTGTTCTCTGGCAAATGCCAAACGTCCTGCACGTTGTTGGGCTGTAAGCACAACCCCCACCTGTGGACGTCGGGCCCTCATATCACCCTCATGGAGTCTGTTTCTGACCGTTTGAGCAGACACATGCACATTTGTGGCCTGCTGGAGGTTATTTTGCAGGGCTCTGGCAGTGCTGATCCTGTTCCTCCTTGCACAAAGGCGGAGGTAGCGGTCCTGCTGCTGGGTTGTTGCCCTCCTACGGCCTCCTCCACGTCTCCTGATGTACTGGCCTGTTTCCTGGTAGCGCCTCCATGCTCTAGACACTACGCTGACAGACACAGCAAACCTTCTTGCCACAGCTCGCATTGATGTGCCATCCTGGATAAGCTGCACTACCTGAGCCACTTGTGTGGGTTGTAGACTCCGTCTCATGCTACCACTAGAGTGAAAGCACCACCAGCATTCAAAAGTGACCAAAACATCAGCCAGGAAGCATAGGAACTGAGAAGTGGTCTGTAGTCACCACTTGCAGAACCACTCCTTTATTGGGGGTGTCTTGCTAATTGCCTATAATTTCCACCTGTTGTCTATCCCATTTGCACAACAGCATGTGAAATTGATTGTCACTCAGTGTTGCTTCCTAAGTGGACAGTTTGAGTTCACAGAAGTGTGATTGACCTGGAGTTACAGTGTGTTGTTTAAGTGTTCCCTTTAATTTTTTGGAGCAGTGTATTTCTCCCTTTGGGCCTTGCTTCTCTAAACCTTGTAGATGGGTAGAGCTGTTATTGGATTTGTTGATCCTCATTGGTATGTGGTTTCAACTCCTTCCTTTCCAGAGCACACAGAAGCGAACAGTGGGCATGCCTAAAACTTTAAATTAGGAATTCATTATAATAGTGTATGATTTACACAAATAGTTCAGATTAAACTTTGCACACCTTGACGTAAATGTATCTCATGGACTAACTAGCCTAGGGGCTGTTTTTTTTTTTTCTAGCCTGTGGAACATGTAAAATAAAGGTGAAATTTGTTCTCTCTTCGTTTGGTGGTAAAAGCAGAATTGCGTTATGGATTCCGTTACCACGGACAATAACGCAATTCTATGACGGAATGCACAACAGAATGCCTTTAGAGGCATTCCGTTATTTATTCCATCATAATTGAAGTCTATGACCTGCATAACGGATCCGTCCCGTTTCTGTTATGCATTCTGTGATAGAATTGCGTTATGGTCTGTGGTAACGGAATCCATAACGCAATTCTGCTTTTACCACCCAATGAAGCGTGAACGAGTTTCATAACATGAAATTCACTCATCTCTAATTGTCATTTAATAGGTGAATGCGGGCAGGAATACTAATAGAACAATTACTGTTGGAATCTGTGGTGCCACCTGTAAGGATTTGTGAAAGAGGGATATTTGTTTGGGGCACAGAACCCTAGTATTGTTCTTTTATGTATGCAATGGTTGATCTACAGAATGGCATAGTTTAAACCTGCAGTCATGTTTTGCTCCTTTCCATCTCTTCTACAATACTAGGTTAGCAAGAAGAGAGAGTAAAGTAACAATGGGACTGCCCTATCAGACTACACTGTATACAGGCAGGTCCATAAATATTGGGAAATGGACACAATTCCAACATTTTTGTCTCTATACACCACCACAATAGATTTGAAATGAAACGAACAAGATGTGCTTTAACTGCAGACTGTCAGCTTTAATTTGAGGGTATTTACCTCCAAATCAGGTGAACGGTGCAGGAATTACAACAGTTTGCATATGTGCCTCCCACTTGTTAAGGGGCCAAAAGTAATGGGACAATTGGCTTCTCAGCTGTTCCATGGCCAGGTGTGTGTTATTACATATTTATCCCAATTACAATGAGCAGATAAAAGGTCCAGAGTTCATTTCAAGTGTGCTATTTGCATTTGGAATCTGTTGCTGTCAACTCTCAAGATGAAATCCAAAGAGCTGTCACTATCAGTGAAGCAAGCCATCATTAGGTTGAAAAAACACAACAAACCCATCAGAGAGAAAGCAAAAACATTAGGCATGGCCAAAACAACTGTTTGGAATATTCTTAAAAAGAAGGAACGCAACGGTGAGCTCAGCAACACCAAAGGGCCCGGAAGACCACGGAAAACAACTGTGGTGGATGACCGAATAATTATTTCCCTGGTGAAGAAAACACAGTTGGCCAGATCAAGAACACTCTCCAGGAGGTAGGTGTATGTGTGTCAAAGTCAACAATTAAGAGAAGACTTCACCAGAGTGAATCCAGAGGGTTCACCACAAGATGTAAACCATTGGTGAGCCTCAAAAACAGGAAGGCCAGATTAGAGTTTGCCAAACGACATCTAAGAAAGCCTTCGCAGTTCTGGAACAACATCCTATGGACAGATGAGACTAAGATCAACTGGTACCAGAGTGATGGGAAGAGAAGAGTATGGAGAAGGAAAGGAACTGCTCATGATCCTAAGCATACCACCTCATCAGTGAAGCATGGTGGTGGTAGTATCATGGTGTGGGCATGTATGGCTGCCAATGGAACTGGTTCTCTTGTATTTATTGATGATGTGACTGCTGACAAAAGCAGCAGGATGAATTCTGAAGTGTTTCGGACAATATTATCTGCTCATATTCAGCCAAATGCTTCAGAACTCATTGGATGGCGCTTCACAGTGCAGATGGACAATGACCCAAAGCATACTGCAAAAGCAACCAAAGAGTTTTTTAAGGGAAAGAAGTGGAATGTTCTGCAATGGCCAAGTCAATCACCTGACCTGAATCCGATTGAGCATGCATTTCACTTGCTGAAAACAAAACTGAAGGGAAAATGCCCCAAGAACAAGCAGGAACTGAAGACCGTTGCAGTAGAAGCCTGCCAGAGCATCACCAGGGATGAAACCCAGCGTCCGGTGATGTCTATGCGTTCCAGACTTCAGGCTGTAATTGACTGCAAAGGATTTGCAACCAAGTATTAAAAAGTGAAAGTTTGATTTATGATTATTATTATGTCCCATTACTTTTGGTCCCTTAACAAGTGGGAGGCACATATGCAAACTGTTGTAATTCCTCCACCGTTCACCTGATCTGGATGTAAATACCCTCAAATTAAAGCTGACAGTCTGCAGTTAAAGCACATCTTGTTCGTTTCATTTCAAATCCATTGTGATGATGTATAGAGCCAAAAATGTTAGAATTGTGTCGATGTCCCAATATTTATGGACCTGACTGTATACAAAGTTTGATTTCCTTCAGAACATAAAGATCTGCACAGGAGCCGTTTCACAAAACAGCAGAGCTGGAAAGTGTCAGCAATAGACCTAAAAGAGGGAAAAAGTTTAAAGGACAAATTCTTTTTTGGATTCAATATGAATTTTGGTAAAAACAAATTGCACCGCGTGCACAATGCATAGAAAGATCAGTATGCCTTCCTGCACTCTGCATCCTCTGACACAGTTGACAACACCATCTTGTTACAAACGCTCTCATCCATTGGCATCACAGACGTGGCCCTCTTCTGGATCTCCTCATACCTCACCAAACTGGTGCTCTGCGATGTTATTGGGGCTGGGCCGCCAAAAGTCACATGTGAAAAGTAAGGCCAGACGTCACCGACCCTCTTCGTAGTAAAACTCAGTGGGTTTCATTGCCAATCCGCCCCTGTCTACTGCTACCTTCCCACACATGGTGTCACATTCGTCACACATAACTTAAACAACAGTACCAATGTTAAATAAATACACATACCCAAATTATGGATTAAAAATGGCAGCAGTCTTTATCAAGGGGTTAACCACCAATAGCTAGAAATAAATCTAAATAACTAATTTTAGAATTCTCCATTAGCATTAAATTAAAGTTCAGTGTAAGGCCTGATGCACACGAACGTATTTTCATTCCGTGTCCGTTTTTTTTTGTGGACCGTATACGGAACCATTCATTTCGCTAGGTCCACAAAAAAATTGGAAGATACTCCATGTGCATTCCGTTTCCGTATGTCCGTATGTCCGTATTTCCGTTCCGCAAAAAAACAGAACATGTCCTATTATTGTAAGCATTACGGACAAGGATAAGACTGTTCTATTAGGGGCCAGCTGTTCCGTTACGGACGTCATGCGTATTTTTTGCGGATGTGTTTTTTGTGGACAGCAAAATACATACGGTCGTGTGCATGAGGCCTAAGGGAAAGATCTGCACCTGTCCTGTGTTTAGAGCCGCACCTCGTTTTAGCTCAGATTCACTGATGGAAATCACTGACCAAACACTGACTGTGTGAATGAAGCATTAGTCGTGTTTATATCTCATGTCTGTGGAGCTCACAATCACTGATGGAAATATCTGACCAAACACTGATGTGTGAATGAGACTTAGGCCTCTTTCACACTACAGTATGTCCATTTCAGTGTTTTGCGTTCCGTTTTTCACGGATCCGTTGTCCCGTTTTTGGGTTCCGTTGTGTCTCCGTTTCCGTTCAGTATGTCCGCAAAAACCTTTCAGTATGGTTTCCGTATGGTTCCCGTATACGGTCCGTTTTTCACGGATCAAAAACGGAAGCCACCTGTATTTGTGCTCAGCCAAAGTTTGGCAACAAGAAACACATGGCCACAGTGGGCTGGGCCTAGCATTTGTTAATGACGGATCCGCAAAAAACGGATGACATACGGATGACATACGGATGCCTTCCGTATGCATTCCGTTTTTTTGCGGACCCATTGACTTTAATGGAGCCACGGACCGTGATTTGCGGAGAAACATAGGACATGTTCTATCTTTCCACGGCACGGAAATACTGAAATACTGAAACGGAATGCACACGGAGACACTTCAGTATTTTTTGCTGAACCATTGAAATGAATGGTTCAGTATCTGTTCCGTATACTGAACTCAAAAAACGTCCAGTATACTGAACGCAAAATACTGTAGTGTGAAAGAGGCCTTAGGGTCCATTCACACGTCCGTTTTTTCTTTCCTGATCTGTTCCGTTTTTTCTGGAACAGATCTGGACCCATTCATTTTCAATGGGTCCTGGAAAAAAACGGACAGCACAATGTGTGCTTTCCGTTTCCGTTGTTCCGCTCCGCATGTCCGTTTAAATATAAAACATGTCCTATTCTTTTCCTGAAAAATCGGATCCTGGTACAATACAAAGTCAATGGATCCGCAAAAAACGGAAGACATTCGGATGTCATTACGTATGTCATCCGTTTTATACGGAATCCGTTCGTGGGAGTTACATTTAAATTTTTTATTTTTTATTTTTTAAAAGAAATCCAAACAACTTTATTTGCTTATTGAAATTTATACATGTTTCCGTTTTTTGCAGATCCGCAAAAAACGGATGACATACGGAAACATTTTCAGGAACAACGGATCCGCAAAAAACGGACCGAAAATCGGATTATAGAAAAATACTGACGTGTGAATGTAGCCTTAATAAACGGAGGGTGGGTGGGGCGAGATCTTCCTTCTTGAAATCTCCAACACTGACAGAGTGTAAGTGTCCTATATAAATATGCCAGATTCCTACCGAAACATCCCTTCAGCTAATCCGCGTATAAGTTAACTCTTTAAAGACTGGGCCGATTTTTATTTTTACATTTTTTATTTGTCCTCCCCACGTTCCAATAGCCATAATTTTTTATTTATTTTTATGTTCCCATAGCCATATGAGGGCTTATTTTTTTAGGACAAGATGCATTTTTTAATGCCGCCATTTTATTCACCATATCTTGTATTGTAAAAGAGGAAAAAAAATTCTTCGTGGGGTAAAATTAAAAAATAAATAAATTCCGCCAAGGTTTTTGGGGGTTTGACATCACAGCGTTCACTATGTGCTAAAAATGACATGAAGTCCTTACTCTGTGGCTCAATATGATTGCGACGATACCAGACTTGTATCGTTTTTATTTTGTGTAATTACCTTTAAACAAATAAAAACCTTTGGAAATAAATGAAAAATGTATTTGCATTGCCATATTCTGAGCACTATAATTTTTTAATACTTCGGTCTACAGAGCTCTTGTATTTTGCGTAACGAACTGTAGTTTTTATTGTTACCATATTTGTGGTACGTACGACTTTTTGATCACAGTTTTTTTTGGGGGGGAAAGATGACAAAAAATGGCTAATCGCATGTTTTTCATTTTTATGGCGTTCACCGCACAGAAAAATTTTAAAAGTATTTTAATAGTTCATAAATTTTTGGATGCGGCGATACATAATATGTTTATTTTTTTATTGTTGATATATTTTATATGTAAAATTGGGAAACTTTTAATAATTTGGTGTTTCTGGTGTTTCGTTTTTTTTTTTGTTACTTTTTATTTATCAACTATTAGCCCCCTGTGGGGGGCCAGAACCTTGGATCTTTTTATTCCTTGTCCTATTCAACCTAATAGAGATCTATTAGGGTGAATAGGATTTTTACACTGTCCCTGCTGAGCTGTGCTTCGAGCACAGAGCAGCAGGTAGCTTACCATAAGCAGGCCTGGAAGTCTTCAGCAGGGTCCAGGCTGCCATGTAAACCGTTCGGAGCCCCACAATTTCACTTAAATGACAGGGTCCGGCGGAATCATTTAACAAAATTCAGTTCAACAAAAGAGGGAGAAAAGGGGGGCAGCAACTATACCTATATAGAACTCTGTGACACCATGGGGAGGGGGCAGTTGCATATACGGCTTTTCCCTCATTCATAATCTCTAATCTTCCCAAGACCTCCGTCTCTGCTCTCCTCTTGTCTGTTCACTCATTTATTCATCTCCTGTAGAAATTGTTGATTTGGATATTGCTACCCCAACACATCAAACTTTGCTGCTTCTTTTTCTTCTTACACGTGTAAGGCCCCTTTCACACGAGCATTGCGCCCGCACGGAATCCGGACCCATTCATTTCAATGGGTCTATGTACATGAGCATTGGTTTTCACGCATCACTTGTGCGTTGTTTGAAAAATGCAGCATGTTCTATATTCTGCGATTTCCACGCAACGCAGGCCCCATAGAAGTGAATGGGGCTGCGTGAAAATCGCATCGCATCCGTACTTGCTTGTTTTTCACGGACGGTTGCTAAGAGATGTTGTTTGTAAACATTCAGCTTTTTATCACGCGCGTGCAAAACGCAATAAATCGCATTGCACCCGTGCGATAAAAACTGAACTGAACGCGATCGAAAACAAAACTGAATGGACTTGCTTGCGAAATCGTGCAGTTTTCACTGAGTTTCAATGGGTCCGCAAATCCGGAGATGCGGAACGGAAGAACGGAACGGAACACTACGGAAGCTGTGAGCTCTGCGCTGCGATTGGCCAGCGCTACAGCCTAGGAGAAGGAGACGCCCGCAGAACAAGGGCAGACTCTGCCTACTATAACCAAGTCCCTGAACATACCGGAGGACATAACAGGAGAACGGAGCGGCGCCCAGGGATAATAGTAAGTGCAGTGAGATCCCCGGGCGCCACTGTATATGTCATGATACTTAGTTCACAATGTCAGGATCGGTGAAAGGTCCTCTTTAAATTCTTACATCCAGAGTCTTAAAACCCATGCAAAAATAACATAAAAACTGCACAAACTTTGATTGTGTGAACCTGGGCCTTTTTTCTGTTTTCCTAAGGCTTATTGCACACGAACGTGTGTGCTCCGTGGCCGTATTGCGGGCACCGTTCTGTGTACATTCCGCATCACGGATGCGGACCCATTCACTTCAATGGGTCTGCAAATCCGGAGATGCAGAATGGTGTGGAACAGAAGCACGGAGTGCTTCCGTAGGGTTTCGTCCCGCACTTCTGTTCCGCAAAAAGATAGAACATGTCCTATCTTTTTGTGGAACGGCTGGATTGCGGGCCCATTAAAGTGAATGGGTCCACGATCTGCTGCGGCTGCCCCACGGTGGGTGTTCGTGCATTGTGGACCGCAGCACGGCCACGGGGCGCACATGTTAGTTAGATTTATCGATGTATTCAGGCTACTTTTCTGCTATAAAAACATTGAAAAACTATGGTGCTGGGCCAAACGTCATATTTATGAAGCCCACAAGCTACTCATTAGCAATATTTTCTGACACAATTATAAAACTGGAGAAAAGAAGACCAAGCTTGTTCTGACATGTTCAGCCCATTTCCAGGGGTGTAGCGACTGAAACCCAAGAAGGAACCAGCATTATACATGGCAGGTGGGGCCCCTGTTCAAGCGTTTGTAATGGGAGCTTACCCCTCTGCCCATGCCACATTCATGGACTGGGCTCGTATATATTACAGACGTGTTCCCACCTTCTACGTTTACAGCGTATCCTCAAAATATGCCGTAAATGACTGATAGGTGCTTTCTAGTCATGAGCGAAGTGAGCTTTGGATGCTTCATCTGAAGTCACTTTGTTCAAAACTTCGGAATAATACAGAGATTCGTCTCCGTACAGTATTAGAATGTATGGGCTCCGATGAGCCGATGTCAGTTATTTGTGAAGTCGCGCGTGACTTTGTTGAATAACTTCGGTAGTTGATTTTCAAAGTAAAAAAAACACTTTAAAACTTGAAACCGAAACAAAGTCACGCGCGACTTCACAAATAACTGACTTCGGCTCATCGGAGCCCATACATTCTAATACTGTACGGAGACGGATCCGAAGTTTTGAACAAAGCGACTTCAGATGAAAGCGTCCGAAGAACACTAGGTGCAAGTCCCACCCCTGGAGCCTGCACTTATTTCCAGATTAGGGGCTACTTGGCCGCCACATTCAGGTGTTGCATGAGGTGACCACTCTCATTCCATTGAATTCTATGGGAGTCTCAGGAACAGACTAAAGTCCCTTGGGCCCACCAGAGGAAATTATCCTGAGGGTCCACACACTATGCATAGGGCGCTGCTTTATTAGGGGTCCATTAGCCCACCGGAGGATGCTCTGGTACTGAGGTGGACAAGTCCGACCCTGGACTCTCCACATCATTAGGCAGGACGGGGAGGACCCCCATCTATTGGAGATTTATCTCCCCCACTGTTGCACGCAATGTAATGCACCCTCTGAATGTAGTGCATTGGAGGTCGTATGAATGGCGTAGGAGCCCCCGACTGACAACACGGTGTATCTGTATACAGCAGAACCCCTGGTACAGACTGTACAGTATAGGCATTGTGGCTGCAGCACCGAGGACGCCCCCTCCCCCCTCTGTGTTAGGCGTCGCATGGCAACAAGTCGCGGCCAGGCCTGGATGAGCGGTGACCAGCAGAACCGGGCCTCCGGCACAGTCCAGCAGGTACGATCGTGAACGGTTCTGTACCGGGACTCCCCGGGAGGGTCACTGTGAGGGACAGACGGACACAGTGTGGGCCGTGTACATGTGAGGGGTCCCTCCTTTCTAACCCAAATCCCTCTGTCGGATCTACTGGTAGGACTGATCATTGAGTCTGCAGGGGCTGAAGTGTAACTTTGTAAGTAGGTTTCAGTCACAGCAGACTCCGGAGATCATACCTGGCATCAAAGGTGGCCCCTGGATCTGTACATATCTGCAGAGAACACCATATAACCTGCAATGTACTGAAATAAAAAATCAGTACACAACGCAGTAGATTCTGCATGGCAAAGTGCCCCATAAGTGTCACCCAGAGCCACCAAGACCATACAAGTGCCAGTCCCCCTCAATACCGCGCCAACAGATGGCATCGGTCCACATACCAAGGACGCAACCTTAGAAATAAAATAAAAAATTCAAATGGCTTCCAGATTTTTATTTTTTTTGCATACGCTAGTGATATGACCGACAGCTTTTTAAATTATTTTTTTAGGCTAGGTCTACACGACGACATTTATCGCACGACATTTTGTTGCACCGATGTCGCGCGACAATTTTTATAATGGCAGTCTATGGTGCCGCACTGCAATATGCTGCATGTCGCGTGTTTCAGTGCGACACCATAGACTGCTATTATAAAAATAGTTGCGCGACATCGGTGCAACAAAATGTTGCACGACAAATGTTGCAGTGTAGTTGTGCCCTATTTGTCGCGCGACAAATGTCGACGTGTAGACCTAGCCTTAAAGTGGCTTAAAGGGGTTGTCCCATGAAAAATATTCTACATTTTTCAAACCAGCATATAATTAAAAATGTACTATAGCTGCTGAGTTATTCACTGAAATCTATGGATATAGCGCCACCTGCTGTTTGCTCTTTTTCTAATTTCTCTGTCCAGCTCACCGAAATGGAAGCACATGCTCGGGTTCCATTCTTCAACTGCCGCCAGCTGCAGCAGAAAGGACGCTCCCCCTGAGAAAATGAACGCCCCCTGAGCTGTCAGCTTGAAGTAAATTTAGTAGAGTAAGGGTCCATTCGCACGTCTGTAGTGCATTGCGGATCCGGCACCCCCATAGAAATGCCTATTCTTGTCCGCAATTGCAGACAAGAACAGGACATGTTCTATTTTTTTCCGGTGCCGCGGACCGGAAGATTGGCGGCGCACTCCGGAAATGCGGATGCGGAGAGCAGGTAGTGTGCTCTCTGCATCCATTCCTGCCCCATTGAGAATGAATGGGTCTGCACCCGTTCTGCACAATTGCGGACGTGTGAATGGAGCCTAATTGGAGCAATGATCGGGGATAATTATGAATGAATTATAGGATAACCCCTTTAAGTATCAGAAAAGGAACACCAACCTATTATTTAAAGGCACTCTGTCACCAGGTTTGTGCTGAATCAGATGTCCTAATTCAAACGCAGGGTCACTTACTTTTTGTCCCCCAGACATTTTCTAAAAAGCGACGACAAGCAGCTCCAGCGGATGATTGTCAGCTTTCTTTCTGCCCTGTATTGTATTGAGCGGACTCAGGTCCCACTGATTTATAAAAAACTGACACTGCGTGCCTCCACAAGTGTGATGTATTGACTAAGGCCTCTTTCACACTACAGTATTTTGCGTTCAGTATACTGGACGTTTTTTGAGTTCAGTATACGGAACAGATACTGAACCATTCATTTCAATGGTTCAGCAAAAAATACTGAAGTGTCTCCGTGTGCATTCCGTTTCAGTATTTCAGTATTTCCGTGCCGTGGAAAGATAGAACATGTCCTATGTTTGTCCGCAAATCACGGTCCGTGGCTCCATTAAAGTCAATGGGTCCGCAAAAAAACGGAATGCATACGGAAGGCATCCGTATGTCATCCGTATGTCATCCGTTTTTTGCGGATCCGTCATTAACAAATGCTAGGCCCAGCCCACTGTGGCCATGTGTTTCTTGTTGCCAAACTTTGGCTGAGCACAAATACAGGTGGCTTCCGTTTTTGATCCGTGAAAAACGGACCGTATACGGGAACCATACGGAAACCATACTGAAAGGTTTTTGCGGACATACTGAACGGAAACGGAGACACAACGGAACCCAAAAACGGGACAACGGATCCGTGAAAAACGGAACGCAAAACACTGAAATGGACATACTGTAGTGTGAAAGAGGCCTAAACCTGACGACTTCAGTGGGTTTGATTTATTATCTAATGTGTATGGGGCCTCCCAATTCTCCCCCAGTGGCTGATGTCAGGGGGGATAAGGATCAGGCTTGTTGGATTTAAACTGCCTGAGCCTTTTTCTTTTCTTGGGGAGATAAGCTGCTGCCAGAGATGTCAGGAAGTGGCTTTCTACCTCTTTCATCCACTACAGCCAAGCCTGCATATGTATTGGAGAATCGGGAAAGATAATGGTCATGTTGGCCCAAAGACTATCTTTTGTATATGACCTGCCTAAAGGGAGTTTGTCACCTTGATTGACTGGGCCAGGTCCCTGCATAGTCTTCTCTCTTGGCCTCAGAGGAAGCATTCATCTCCGCTATCCCTACAACACATGGTACCTGGTTTAGCAATTCATTTTATGGTCACAGGCTCCCTTTAAGCTGCCCCCAGACATTTATGGCAGTGGCTCATTTTCCTGAGATCAAACAGTTTGGGCATGTTGGGAAATCCAACTGCCCTATCCTTATGCACCCCGACATCTGCAGCCGGAGGAGAGTTGGAAGGCCCCCGTACACAATTCAGCCAATATTAACTTAACGTATATGGCCATTGATGTCAATACTAATAAACTGCTTGGAATCCTACATTTGTCCTACACTGATACATTGTAGCAAGTGATCAGCTGATGTATTCAATTCTCAGAAGGCTGCATTGACTGGATTCAGTTGTAGGAAAATTTCAGCTATTACTATTAGGCTTATTGCACACGAACGTGTGCGCTCCGTGGCCGTATTGCGGACTGCATTGAACGGGCACTTGAATGGGTCCACAAATCCGGAGATGCGGAATGGTGCGGAACGGAAGCACGTCACGGAACCCTACGGAAGCACTACGGAGTGCTTCCGTGGGGTTTCGCCCTGTACTTCCATTCCGCAAAAAGATAGAACATGTCCTATCTTTTTGCGGAACGGCTGGATCGCGGACCCATTAAAGTGAATGGGTCCGCGATCTGCTCCGGCTGCCCCACGGTGGGTGTTCATGCATTTCAGCCTGCAATTTGCGGGCCACAGCACAGGCACGGGGCGCACACGTTCGTGTGCAAGAGGCCTTAGGTGAGTATCATTTTCAACCCCTGGAAGAAAATGAATTCTGTAAATCAGCAGTGGTCGCAGTGGTTAGACTTCATGGCGGCCGTCGCTGTTTCTGTGCTGTGCTGGTGGAGCTGTGGGATCCGAGGCCTAGGTGGCTCCGCTGTACAGCAGGGTAACTGGTTGGCTGCTGGATCCCATTGCCTGCTGGAGCAGTGTGGTGACGCGGTGGTCGCCACACGGCACTGCGCTACGGTTAGAGTAGGTTCCCACTTAACAAGAGGCAACCTTGTCGTGGTAAGTGGGCCTATGCTCTTTGATCAAACTGTATACTAATGCCTCTTAATAGTGCACAGCAAATGATTGATATAACCGCTGTATAGCCATGTTTTATCATAAGAAATGATGCTTATTACATACAGTAGTCAATAGTATAGGAATGAGGAGGTGCGATTTAGTTTCACTCTACAAACCAAGACTTCACCAATGTGATCTACTTACAGATCTCCATGATGTGGATGGACAAGTTACCATAGAATTCTATAAATTGTTTTATATAAGGCCTCTTGCACACGACCGTATGGCTTTTTCAGTATTTTGCGGTCCGGTTTAACCCCTTAGGGACCCATGACATATCGGTACGGCATGGTTCCCGAGTCCTTAAGGACCCATGATGTACCGGTACGTCATGTGTTGTTCCGATCACCGCCGCCCGGCGGGCGGTGATCGGAACAAGTTGCCTGCTCAAATCATTGAGCAGGCACCTCGGCTAAATGCGCAGGGGGGGGGGGAGTAGACATATTAGGTATCGCCGCGTCCGTATCGACCGGCTCTATAAACATATCACATGACCTAACCCCTCAGATGAACACCATAAAAAATTAAAACTGTGCTAAATAAACAATTTTTTTGTCCCCTTACATCACAAAAAGTACAACAGCAAGCGATCAAATAGGCGTTTGCCCACCAAAATAGCACCAATCTAACCGTCACCTCATCCTGCAAAAAATGAGCCCCTACCTGAGAAAATCGCCCAAAAAATAAAAAAACTATGGCTCAGAATATGGAGACACTAAAACATCTTTTTTTTTGTTTGAAAAAAGCTGTTATTGTGTAAAACTTATATAAATTAAAAAAAAGTATACATATTAGGTATCGCCGCGTCCGTATCGACTGGCTCTATAAAAATATCACATGACCTAACCCCTCAGATGAACACCGTAAAAAATTTAAAATAAAAACTGTGCTAAATAAACCATTTTTTGTCACCTTACATCACAAAAAGTGTAATAGCAAGCGATCAAAAAGTCACACGCACCCCAAAATAGTGCCAATAAAACCGTCATCTCATCCCACAAAAATCATACCCTACCCAAAGTAATCGCCCAAAAACTGAAAAAATTATGGCTCTCAGACTATGGAAACACTAAAACATGTTTTTTTTTGCTTCAAAAAAGAAATTATTGTGTAAAACTTACATAAATAAAAAAAAGTATACATATTAGGTATCGCCGCATCCGTGGCAACCTGGTCTATAAAAATATCACATGATCTAACCTGTCAGATGAATGTTGTAAATAACAAAAAATAAAAACGGTGCCAAAAGCTATTTCTTGTTACCTTGCCTCACAAAAAGTGTAATATAGAGCAACCAAAAATCATATGTACCCTAAACTAGTACCACCAAAACTGCCACCCTATCCCGTAGTTTCTAAAATGGGGTCACTTTTTTGGAGTTTCTACTCTAGGGGTGCATCAGGGGGGCTTCAAATGGGACATCAAAAAACCAGTCCAGCAAAATCTGCTTTCCAAAAACCGTATGGCATTCCTTTCCTTCTGCGCCCTGCCATGTGCCCGTACAGCGATTTACGACCACATATGGGGTGTTTCTGTAAACTACAGAATCAGGGCCATAAATATTGAGTTTTGTTTGGCTGTTAACCCTTGCTTTGTTACTGGGAAAAATGGATTAAAATTGAAAATTTGCCAAAAAATTTAAATTCAGAAATTTCATCTCCATTTGCCAATAACTCTTGTGGAACACCTAAAGGGTTAACGACATTTGTAAAATCTGTTTTGAATACCTTGAGGGGTGTAGTTTCTTAGATGGGGTCACTTTTATGGAGTTTCTACTCTAGGGGTGCATCAGGGGGGCTTCAAATGGGACATGGTGTCAAAAAAACAGTCCAGCAAAATCTGCCTTCCAAAAACCGTATGGGATTCCTTTCCTTCTGCGCCCTGCCGTGTGCCCGTACAGCGGTTTATGACCACATATGGGGTGTTTCTGTAAACTACAGAATTAGGGCTATAAATATTGAGTTTGGTTTGGCTGTTAACCCTTGCTTTGTAACTGGAAAAAATGGATTAAAATTGAAAATTTGCCAAAAAATTGAAATTCTGAAATTTCATCTCCATTTGCCAATAACTTATGTGGAACACCTAAAGGGTTAATGACGTTTGTAAAATCAGTTTTGAATACCTTGAGGGGTGTAGTTTCTTAGATGGGGTCACTTTTATGGAGTTTCTACTCTAGGGGTGCATCAGGGGGGCTTCAAATGGGTCATGGTGTCAAAAAAACCAGTCCAGCAAAACCTGCCTTCCAAAAACCGTATGGCATTCCTTTCCTTCTGCGCCCTGCTGTGTGCCCGTACAGCTGTTTACGACCACATATGGGGTGTTTCTGTAAACTACAGAATCAGGGCCATAAATATTGAGTTTGGTTTGGCTGTTAACCCTTGCTTTGTAACTGGAAAAAAATTATTAAAATGGAAAATCTGCCAAAAAAGTGAAATTTTGAAATTGTATCTCTATTTTCCATTAATTCTTGTGGAACACCTAAATTTTGGGTAAATTTGGTATTTTTTTATAAATAAAAATGATTTTTTTTAACTTCATTTTACCAGTGTCATGAAGTACAATATGTGACGAGAAAACAATCTCAGAATGGCCTGAATAAGTCAAAGCGTTTTAAAGTTATCAGCACTTAAAGTGACACTGGTCAGATTTTCTGACCAGTCCTTAAGGTGAAATAGCGCAAACGGAAATGGAATAATGTTTAAACAGTAAGTACATAAAAAAATTGGGCAGGGCATAACATTTTCAATAGATGGTTCCGCAAAAACGAAATGGATACGAAGACATACGGATGCATTCCGTTTTTTTTTGCGGAACCATTGACTTCAATGGAACCACGGAACGTGATTTGCGGGCAATAATAGGACATGTTCTATCTTTGAACGGAACAGAAATACGGAAACAGAATGCGTACGGAGTACCTTCCGTTGTTTTTGTTGACCCATTGAAGTGAATGGTTCTGCATACGGACTGCAAAGGCAACCCGCAAAAACAGAACGGAAACAGAAAAAAAAAAAGTTTGTGTGCAAGAGGCCTAAGGGGCAGAATCCCTGCCGCTGCTGTTCTGACGTTTACCGGGTTTCTGCGGTGAGCCGACTTAGGGTATTTCCACACTAGCGTTAAAGTTTTCCGGTATTGAGTTCCGTCCTAGGGGCAGTTTTATCCTAATGCATTCTAAATAGAGAGGAATCCATTCAGTATGCATCAGGATGTCTTCAGTTCAGTCCTTTCACGGTATTTGGCCAGAGAAAATACCACAGCATGCTGCAGTATTTTCTCTGGACAAAATTCTGGAACTCTTGCAGGATTGCTGGATCCGGCATGAATTTCTATTGAAATGTATTAATGCCGGATCCGGTATCAAGTGTTCCAGAAAAACGGATCCAGTTTCCCGGTCTGCGCATGCGCCGACCTTTAAAAACGGTGTGATCCTTTTTTCTGGATGACACCGGCTGGAGCATGGCTGGATCTTAACAAGGTTCCAAGTAGAGCTTCAACATGCAACAAGAAGAAATTGGAGGGAGACAAAACATTTTTTGAGCATTCAATTTAATAAAAAAAAACAACGAATGATGATCAAAAGTTTAGGACCACACCTGCAAAAAAAAACTAAACCCCCCCAAAACCCTTTCTCAAGGCTTCATGTTGGAGCCGAAACGTTGCGTCACTAATGGGTGAATAAGCATATCAATTTTTTTTACTGCAATCTTGGAGTGCTGCTCTGTTTTTCAGCAATATATATATATATATATATATATATATATATATATAACATCATCCTGTATCCTGTCGGATCACCCCTTTAATATTCTGAATGTATCTGTGATAATGGCACAAAGTCATCAAGGGTGCTCAGATGCAGAAAGCATAGGACCTTGGCATACTTAGATTTGTCTCATCTCTGTGCTTTTATCTTGTTCTTTATATAGACCTGTAACATGGTAAAAGATGCTGGGAATCTCAAACCTCTGTGGAAGAAGGAAAAACACCTCTCAAGCCCAAATGAGAACCTGGACGCCAAGAAACTGTATCAGTTATACAATGACGCCCTGCAGCCTCTCACCCTATTCTCCGCTCAGACAGAGCAGGTGGTCCCAGAGAAGAAAGGTTTGTACTTCCATGTCTTCCAAGTCCACTTGTGTGATTTCAGTCACAAGATTTGGAAATGATGAGCGACCATGAGAGAAGCAAACTATTTCCATCATCATGTCTGACTGAGGACAGTGAAAAGTAGCAGCAGACTAATTCCACAACGGTTGAGGATGTATTTTGTATCAATCTGTAGTCACAGGAATGTTTACATGGCATATGTATTTTATGTGCCAGGAAGTTTGTGTGGCTTCTGACTTAGTCTACTTTCACACTTGCGGCAGAGTGATCCAGCAGGTAGTTCCGTCTGCATGCAAATGGACATCATTTGTAGACGGGTCCGGATGCGGATCCGTCTCACAAATGCATTACAAGAATGAATCCGTGTCTCTGTTTGTCATACGGACAAACGGATCAGTTTTTATTTTTATTTTTAAAGGTCTGCGCATGCGCAGACCGGAAGGACGGATCCGGCATTGCGGTTTTTTCAATGCCAGATCCGGCACGAATACATTTCAATGTAAATTAATGCCGGATCCGGCATTCCGGCAACTGATCCGGAATTTTGGATGGAGATAATACTGCAGCATGCTGCGGTATTTCCTCCGTCCAAAACGCCATTCAATGACTGAACTGAAGACATCCTGATGCATCCTGAACGGATTGCTCTCCATTCAGAATACATGGGGATGAAACTGATCATTTCTTTTCCGGTATTGAGTCCCTAGGACGGAACTCAATGCCGGAAAAGAAAAACACTAGTGTGAAAGTACCCTTAGGCCTCACGCACATGACTGTATCAGACTCACATTTTTTTGCGGATTGGATGCAGACCCACTCATTTCAGTGGGCCAGCTAGAAATGCAGACAGCACACCGTGTGCTGTCCTCATCCATATGTCCGTTCCACCATGCTGCAAAAAATATAGAACACGGCCTATTCCTGTCCATTTTGCAGGCAATTTTTTTTTAGCATAAGCCTGAATGTGCAGAACGGCCTGGATGCGTGTTTTGTGGAACCATGATTTGCAGACCACAAAATGGATACAGTTGTGTGCATGGGGCTTTAAAGTGAATGTCTACTCTTTAACGTAGTGTCATTTTTAGGTGACCATATATTTCATTTTCCATGTCACTAGCTATGTTTAAAATAATCCTAACATCCTGCAGTTTTTGCAGTGACCAATAAGTCTAATTATAGGCACTACTTCTTGGTCTGTACAGATCATTTTTCAGCAGTCATCTCACTATCATTTCAGGCAGGATTTGAATGACAAATATCACAGATAGCTTGATGATAGATAGATAGATAGATAGATAGATAGATAGATAGATAGATAAGAAATATACATAATAGATAGATAGATAGATAGATAGATAGATAGATATGAGATAGATACATAATAGATAGCTATGGGATAGATAGATAGATAGATAGATAGATAGATAGATAGATAGATAGATAGATAGATAGATAAGAAATATACATAATAGATAGATAGATAGATAGATAGATAGATAGATAGATAGATAGATAGATAGATAGATAGATAGATATGAGATAGATAGATAGATAGATAGATAGATAGATAGATAGATATGAGATAGATACATAATAGATAGCTATGGGATAGATAGATAGATAGATAGATAGATAGATAAGAAATATACATAATAGATAGATAGATAGATAGATAGATAGATAGATAGATATGAGATAGATAGATAGATAGATAGATAGATATGAGATAGATACATAATAGATAGCTATGGGATAGATAGATAGATAGATAGATAGATAGATAGATAGATAGATAGATAGATAGATAAGAAATATACATAATAGATAGATAGATAGATAGATATGATATGAGATAGATATGAGATAGATAGATATGAGATAGATAGATAGATAGATAGATAGATAGATAGATAGATATGAGATAGATACATAATAGATAGCTATGGGATAGATAGATAGATAGATAGATAGATAGATAGATAGATAAGAAATATACATAATAGATAGATAGATAGATAGATAGATAGATAGATAGATAGATATGAGATAGATAGATAGATAGATATGAGATAGATAGATAGATAGATATGGGATAGATAGATAGATAGATAGATAGATAGATAGATATTGGATAGATAGATATGAGAGAGAGAGATAGATAGATACATAATAGATACCCTGTTTCCCCGAAAATAAGACAGTGTCTTATATTAATTTTTGCTCCCAAAAATGAGCTAGGTCTTATTTTCAGGGGATGTCTTATTTTCCATGACACAGGGGGATCAGAGGGGGGAATCAAAATGGCACAAGAGAATCAGAGGGGAGGGGGATTACTATTTTACGGTAGTACCCCCTTCTGATCCTCCTGTGTCATTTGGATTCCCACCTCTGATCCCCCTGTGTCATTTTAAGTGATCCCACGCCCCTGTGCCAGTGGACAGTGGATTATTTAGTCTCTCTCCCCCCTCCCACCTTCACCAGACATCCCCCACTACTTTATCAAACATTTCCCCCCCACCACCTCAGTCACCCCTGTGTGTCTGTGCCAGCCAGATTTTACACAATGTGCCCAGCTCCTGCCCCGTGCGACTCACTGTCTAATCGCGAGTCAGCCAGATTCCGTCAGGGCAGAGCGAGCATCAGGCGGCAGCTTCTCCTGGCGGCAGCGCAGGCTCTCTGATTTAAAGAGACCTCGCACTGCCCGAACAGCTCTGGATGCGCTGCGGCCAATCAGTGAGCTGCGCGGCGGCAGCCACCGCTACAGTCCAGAGGATTCAGACGCCCTACGGTAGCGTCAGGGGCCTTATATTCTGGCGGGGCCTTATTATCGGGGAGGCCTTATTTTCGGGGGGATGCCTTATATTACAGGGATAGGCAAAACTAGAGGTAGGTCTTATTTTCGGGGGATGTCTTATTTTCGGGGAAAGACGGTAGATAGATAGATAGATATGAGATAGATATGAGATAGATAGATATGAGATAGATAGATAGATAGATATGAGATAGATAGATATGAGATAGATAGATAGATAGATAGATAGATAGATAGATAGATAGATAGATAGATAGATAGATAGATAGATATGAGATAGAGAGATATGAGAGAGAGAGAGATAGATACATAATAGATAGATAGATAGATAGATAGATATGAGACAGACAGATAGATAGATAGATAGATAGATAGATAGATATGAGATAGATAGATATGAGATAAATACATAATAGATAGATAGATATGAGATAGGTAGAAAGATAGATAGATAGATAGATAGATAGATAGATAGATAGATAGATATTGGATAGATAGATAGATAGATATGAGAGAGAGAGATAGATACATAATAGATAGATAGATAGATAGATAGATAGATATTAGATAGATAGATAGATAGATAGATATGAGATAGATAGATAGATAGATAGATAGATATTAGATAGATAGAAAGATAGATAGATAGATAATAGATAGAGAGATATGAGAGAGAGAGAGAGAGATAGATAGATAGATAGATAGATAGATAGATAGATAGATATGAGATAGATACATAATAGATAGCTATGGGATAGATAGATAGATAGATAGATAGATAGATAGATAGATATTATGGTAAACTGTTACCCAACTATAAAACACTTCAATTAATCATAAAATACAATTCTAAAATTAATCCACTATACACAACTCCTCCTTAGATTCAAGGAAAGTTAGTCCTTAGATTTGCAGCACTATATTTCTCTGGAAGGGCTATTCAATATATAGCATAATGATACAATTCTCATTTAAGGTGCAATAGTGTAATCAGTTGATGAGAGCAGTCCATACAGCTTTGTGTATCTTATTCCCGTTGTGTTCCGATATCACCATACAGTCAATTCAACCTTGCTGCTCAGTTGAGCTGCGCTAGGTGTATCAGCCAGACGGCTATGTATTGTTTTGTCCGGAGCTAAAAGTAAATGTCTCTTACCAGACTCTCGATGTGCCACTCGCCCGCCTCCCAGTAGTCGGTCGTCTCTTACCGGCCTCCCGCTTCACGGCGTTCTCCTCTGCCCTGCTCCTCCTCACCCTTCACACGGCGTCCCGCGTGGTGGTGAAGCAAGCGTCGGCGCAGCGTCTCACGTGATGCGGAAGAGGCGTTCCTTACCGGTCAGCTGATTATGCTTGCCGGAGGTCCTGGTCGGGCTGAGGCAATTCCTAGACAGGCCTGTCGTTATTGGTCAAGTGTCCTTTGCGTGCACATCAGTTGATTAAGCTCACTTGCTGGGACCAAACGCGTTTCGGGGACAACCCCTTCCTCAGTGGATATCAGTAGTGAGCTTTAATGCTTCTCTTTTATAGGCAGATGCCTGTCAATCAACTTTACTGGTGGTTCATATCCAAAATCCGGACTGGAATCCTTATTGATAGTCTTTCTTATATAGTGCTGCAATGTTGTATATGCATACTATCCTCCTCACATATTACAATTATAAAATAGAAAATCAGATCTGTTAAAACACTATGATAATACATAAATAGTTAAAATGCAAATCCTGTTACTAAAATATACAGACAGGTCATTGGGGCAACTCATTATTTGTGGCTAATAAAACGATATAAATGACAATCTACTTATTGGGATAGGAAAGTTTGGTGGGGGGTGTTATTGTTATTCCACTTCTTAGGTGATATTCATACATATATCTCATATCAAGACCCCACTCGACACTCGAGCCTTTTCCTGGACTTAGATACACTAACTCCATGTCTTGATATGAGATATATGTATGAATATCACCTAAGAAGTGGAATAACAATAACACCCCCCACCAAACTTTCCTATCCCAATAAGTAGATTGTCATTTATATCGTTTTATTAGCCACAAATAATGAGTTGCCCCAATGACCTGTCTGTATATTTTAGTAACAGGATTTGCATTTTAACTATTTATGTATTATCATAGTGTTTTAACAGATCTGATTTTCTATTTTATAATTGTAATATGTGAGGAGGATAGTATGCATATACAACATTGCAGCACTATATAAGAAAGCCTATCAATAAGGATTCCAGTCCGGATTTTGGATATGAACCACCAGTAAAGTTGATTGACAGGCATCTGCCTATAAAAGAGAAGCATTAAAGCTCACTACTGATATCCACTGAGGAAGGGATTGTCCCCGAAACGCGTTTGGTCCCAGCAAGTGAGCTTAATCAACTGATGTGCACGCAAAGGACACTTGACCAATAACGACAGGCCTGTCTAGGAATTGCCTCAGCCCGACCAGGACCTCCGGCAAGCATAATCAGCTGACCGGTAAGGAACGCCTCTTCCGCATCACGTGAGACGCTGCGCCGACGCTTGCTTCACCACCACGCGGGACGCCGTGTGAAGGGTGAGGAGGAGCAGGGCAGAGGAGAACGCCGTGAAGCGGGAGGCCGGTAAGAGACGACCGACTACTGGGAGGCGGGCGAGTGGCACATCGAGAGTCTGGTAAGAGACATTTACTTTTAGCTCCGGACAAAACAATACATAGCCGTCTGGCTGATACACCTAGCGCAGCTCAACTGAGCAGCAAGGTTGAATTGACTGTATGGTGATATCGGAACACAACAGGAATAAGATACACAAAGCTGTATGGACTGCTCTCATCAACTGATTACACTATTGCACCTCAAATGAGAATTGTATCATTATGCTATATATTGAATAGCCCTTCCAGAGAAATATAGTGCTGCAAATCTAAGGACTTACTTTCCTTGAATCTAAGGAGGAGTTGTGTATAGTGGATTAATTTTAGAATTGTATTTTATGATTAATTGAAGTGTTTTATGGTTGGGTAACAGTTTACCATTTTAATTAATTACAGTGAGGATAATAAATATCGAATCTTATAATATACAGACTGTGTGTGATCCCGTATGTAGAGAGTGCCCCTCTTATTTCCATACAAATATTCTCTCTCTATATAGGCCTGGGGTGAGGCCTCTAGAGGTGAGCACCTCTTATCCAAAACCGATTGGTGGGTGTAGCCGCTGTTTGCTACTTTATATAGATAGATATTAGATAGAGAGATAGATAGATATTAGATAGATATGAGATAGATAGATAGATATGGGATAGATAGATAGATAGATAGATAGATATGAGATAGATAAATAGATATGAGATAGATAGATAGATAGATAGATATGAGATAGATAGATAGATAGATAGATTGAGATAGATAGATAGATAGATAGATAGATAGATAGATAGATAGATAGATATGAGATAGATAGATATGAGATAGATAGATAGATAGATAGATATGAGATAAATACATAATAGATAGATAGATAGATAGATATTAGATAGATAGATAGATAGATAGATATGAGATAGATAGATAGATAGATATTAGATAGAGAGATAGATAGATATTAGATAGATATGAGATAGATAGATAGATATGAGATAGATAAATAGATATGAGATAGATAGATAGATAGATAGATAGATAGATATGAGATAGATAGATAGATATGAGATAGATAGATAGATAGATAGATAGATATGAGATAGATAGATATGAGATAGATAGATAGATAAATAGATAGATAGATATGAGATAGATAGATAGATAGATAGATAGATAGATATGAGATAAATACATAATAGATAGATAGATAGATAGATAGATAGATATGAGATAGATAAATAGATATGAGATAGATAGATAGATAGATAGATATGAGATAGATAGATAGATAGATATGAGATAGATAGATAGATAGATAGATAGATAGATAGATAGATATGAGATAGATAGATATGAGATAGATAGATAGATAGATAG